>NC_080433.1:15881326-16481326 GCF_028018845.1 Melospiza georgiana | reverse complement strand
ATTTTATTATTTCTTAATATTAAGGTCACTAGAAGACCTACTTTGTTCATGGACCAGATCCTCCCTCTCATACCAGAAATGAATGACATGAGACATAAAGAAGAGTTCCCTTTTTCATAAGGTCTGGTATCAACAGGAAGAATTTGCTATCATGTTGTGACATGTTTGCAACATGTTATTTTTACATTGTCCACCATTCATCTGAAGTCTGGCCTGTTAGCAGTCACTGACAAATTGCTTCATTACAAAATTACTATGTTTATTCACAGCCCTCTATAGGATTGCTCTCTTTATAGGCCACCTGTAAATAAGCTTTCACTCCTCTAGTTTGCAGAGCTGAAGTAGTAATGGCCAGGTTCAAACACAAAGGAGAAAAAGTTGAGAATTCACCACATATTTCAACAAACAAAATACTCTCCTCTCTCAAAAAGCATTCTTGGGTTACAGAGAAGATCTGTACATAAGCTTTTCCAAGAACAGATGAGTTTGGCAGAGATTAGGCTGATTACTTTCCTGAAATGTTGAGATTGGATTAATAGCATTCAGAGCTGAGTTATTAAAGGAAATCACAGAAAATTGCAGAGAAAGTTTTCAAGGGTACACACAAAGCGTACATCTTTAAGTTAACTATTATGCATGATCACCCTATTTTCATATGGGAGTGTCAGGCAGTGCTGCTGGAACCCACTGGGAACACCCCTAAACAAGGCTGGAGGGGCAGGAATCACATCCAGTTAAACCACCAGGGACCAGTTTAAAGTAAAAACAAGCATACACATTACAAAGCACTGGACAAGTGATACAGTACACAGCTCAACTGCAAATACATCTGTAACCCTTTAGAGGATGCCTTGAACTCAATAACTCACAGAAAGTCCTGCACGAATAGCTCACCTATCTGTTTCCCAGTGTTTAACACCATTTTCCAGAGGTGATAAACTGCTGTTCCTATTCCCTTCTCCCTGGTCTGTCTGCTGAACTCCTTGACACAACTTTTCATGTGCTGACACACTGATTTGATAAATTTTGAAGGTGCTGATCTGAAAAGCACAACTAGGAGAGTTAATGCTTACCACTGATCACACCTAACTAAGGGAATGCTGTGATTATATCCTTTATTTTACAAATTCCATGCACAACGTTTTGTAGCATAACAGATACTATTCTCTCAAGCAGTCCCAATCCATTTTTTTCCTCCTCAAACTCACGGTAGGCATTACCATCTTTATGATGCTTAGTTGGAATATGATGATAAGATATTCTGCCTTACAACGCTCTCAGGTGAAGAACAAGAAGACAAGAAAAACATTCTTGTAAAAGCTTTGTAAGACAAGTAAACAAGTCCATCCTCAACCTCTTCAGCAGAGGTCAGATGCTTGAACATGACAGAGCAGTGCAGCCACCACGGAATAACAGCTTTCACAAGGAGTTAACATGAGTACCAGACAAAGCAGCTTCCAAGAAGCACAGAACCAAAATGCACCCTGACACAGCTCGGCTAGCTGACCAAAAGTTGCTCAACTTTTTTTTCATTGCTAGAAGCCTCCCTGGCCTCATTCTTTTCTTTGACTTACGCTTCCAACCTTTACTTTTCTCTTTGTGACATTCTGAGTAAGCAGGGAGCTACTAAAGGAAGACTTACAAGTCTATGGACCAAACATTGCCAAAATTAATCACTTCTCTCCCTATATGCATGTGTATTTCCTTTTAGGCAGCCCTGTAAAATCCTGCCCAGCTTGGTACTTTGGACACCTAATTCTTGCTTACAGTGAATTCCACATTGCAGACAAACATGGTAACAGAGAAGGTTGCTCCTTGTTCACCACAGCTTCATGCTGTAAATCTCTGCAGCAGTACACAAGGCAGCTGTGACAGCTTCATAATGAGCATGGTGAATACAGCTGACAGTTAATATGACCAGACAGAGCTGAATACTCACACTAATTAGTAACTGCACTTTTGATCAGGTATCTCCACAAATCTCTGACTCAAAGCTAGAAGTGATTCAACAAAAACAACTCCACTGCCTATCTATGCCTATGCTGTGCACCATCTTCCTTCACCCAGAGAGAGCCACTGTATTTTTGTTCAGCTTGACTGGGGAGCTGGCACATGGCAAGATCCTGCTGAAAGTAAGTAAATGTCACAGAAAAGATGTCCTGAAGAGTTGAGTGCATAACCCTAAGCTGTCCAACAGACACGGAGAACAGACAAGGCTTTAAATTCTTCCTGACTTTAGAATATGGTATTTAAATTTTTGGATGGTCTAATGATATTTTTTCCTTGAAAGACAAAGGAATAGTAAATAATTATTTCATCACACACTTGAGCCTTGCCTCTTAATGTAAAGAATCTTGCCATTGATGCCAAGAAGGAAAGAACACAAGTTTTGAAATAAATATTTCATTTTTTGGAAGGAAAACACACAGTGTCTTGAAAAAGTTATAAGGTCTAAGACAAAGCAAGAACACTGTTACCTACGGTAGGTGGAAATGAGAAAAATTCACCTACGCATGCAGGATTTTGAAAAACCCACCAGCAAGTTTACAAGTTGATGTTCCAGCCTATTTACTTTGCTCAGTGTTTCAGAAGCAGGGAGCATTAGTGATCCGCCATTAATAATACAAATTAGTGTTTTCTGTCGACTCCACAGAACAGCGCACCACTCGAACAGCGCCTGTCAGGACTGAGCGTGCCTCTCAGGGAGAGCAGATGGGACGCGTGGCAGATGTGTTTGGGAGCAGCCAGACAGCCCACAAAGAGGCAGGAAAAGCAAAGGAGAAAGGGAAGGAGTGGAAGGCACACCATGGCATGACAATCAGCGCAGAGTGGCCGCTCTGGCTGTGCCGTGGGACAAAGGAAGCAGACAGATTGCACGCGTTCTGCTGCATCTCAATGCCGCGGCTGCACAAAGCTATTGATGAGCATCAACGCTGACTTGTTTGTTTGCGCAGCTGTCACTGTCGGGTGACTGTTCCCCATTCCCGTTCAGACGGGCTCACATCAGACAAGCCAAACTCCAGCAGGCTGATAACATTATGAAAAAGAATAGACAGCTTAGGGAACAAAGCTGCGATCCCAAGCTACAGCAAAGGCGAGGAAAGGCGAGCACCAGCGGCAGGGGCCACAGGAATCACAGATGGCACCGCTACAATGCCACAGCTCAGACAATGACATTGGGACATGGGAGGAGCAATAACACAGGAAATCTGCTGGTGGCCGTGCTCTCTGCTGCTCCTGCTGCCCCCCAAAACTAGCTGGTGTCACAAGTAATGAAACCAATCGCTGAAATGAGCAACCCCTGGAACCGCCAAATCCGAAATTACAGCAGCACAGCCTTGCCTCGCTAAGGCTGCTGCAACGTGTGAATTTGGGAGGGACAGAAGCTTCTCACGACTACAGCAAAGGACTGCTGCAGTCCACAGAGTTCTTTGGTGACAAAAATATACCATGTCTGCACGCCAAAAAACTACACAAGTTCATAAACCAGAAACTAGACTACTCATTTTTCCAGATAGCAATTAGAGGGATGCAGACTGCATCCTTCCTGTAGCTGCAGTGCTAAAAAATAATATCTGTTCTATAACCTGTAATAAATAAAAGAAAGGATGTTTTAAATATATATTTGTAATAATATACATGTATACTGATATGCTTTTCTATATTCTTCATTTAAACAAATATACTTCCATATATTTTTTAAATGCAGGATCCAGATGTAATCTCACCTCTGTCACTGATGCCTCATGTGACTTCAAAAAAGTTGCATCACTTTTCTGCACTCTGCTAAAAGATACGGCAAATGTACACTACCACAATTGTCAGTATTTACTAAAATGTCAGTTATTTTCTATATTATCAAGCTATTAAATCATAGAGAGGTACAGGCATGACAACAAACACAGGAAATCTTTACTTGTAATAAAAATTAAACCTTAACAATAAAATCAGTAATTTTTGTTCTATTCTTTTTGAGAAACTAAGTTATGAATAATAAAGTTTGCAAACAACAGAAAAAGGCCAGCAGACTAGCAGCAAAACAGTTCAAAACATGTATCACTTTAAAAAAAGTCTTCCGTGTACTCACACAATGACCAACAGAATTAAATTTTAGTAGTTATGTTTCTAAGGCAAGGAGAAAAACTGCTCTTTTATTGCTGCCCATTGTTTTAAACAGATGCATTTTAGGTAGAAAAGCAATCAATGCTACATGCATTCCAAATATTACGGTAAAATTCCTGACTAAATACGTAACAGGAGCTCCCAAATCATTAAAATTAAAGCTATGAGCTCACTAGGAATATTCACCACTTGAAACATTTACCTGATTATGGGATGGAGCAGCATATCTCATTTAAGAGAAGCTTTTGATAACATAAATCTTAACATTTTCTTCAAGAAATAGGAAGTAGGAAATTGATTGCAGCGTAAGACTCAAGACCACCCAAGGGTAGAAAGAATGATAGAAGCAAATGTATCTGAAAAAAAAATCTTAACTCTTCCTCCTACAGCTTAACACTTAATAACTTCCTAATTTATTTAACAGGATTTAGTACAGCTTCCACCAAAAGAGCTTGTGTGCATTAGGTCATTGCAAAAAATTTATATAGCTCCCTTGTGTAAGCCTCTAACTAAATTTCTTAGGTGTCTGGCTTGTAGGAAAATACCAGCCACAGAAGCATGTGCAGACAAAAAGCTGTCTGCTTTCTTCTCTGGGAGGCATTAAGCACGGACTGAACAGTGACAATAATTGCCCCTGGCACACAAAAGCCAGGGAGAGGAGGGATGGGGGCCTGAACTGTCCCTCCTTTCCCAAGCTCCAGCTCACAGCTCCTCTGTGGGGCTCCCTGCGGATTTTGGAAGGTTCTGGTCCCTGGAGCATATGCTGCACCCCTGCCCAGTGCACCCTCAGGGCAGCAGGGGACACAAGCCATACAAAGTCTCAACACTTCTTTCTCAAATATCTTGATTTTCTTACTGTAAAAGAATCCCTCACCATTTACCAGATGCTCATATGAATTTTAACTAATGAAGATGCTTGTACCACCTGAAAGGCTAAAAGACAGAGAAAGTAATGAAATTGAAAAATTATGCTGTCTCAGCCCTCTTTCTCACTGCAGCTGATGAAAAAATTTCATGACACAAAAATCTGTATTATGAGGAAAATAAGTGTTACTAGGAAGCAGCAGGCAAAGTGAGTGCCCAGGCACACACATGCTCACTTTTACATATTTCAGGTTTGAATACATAGCCAAAAAAGATCAGGAACACCTTAAAGTCATTCTTCACCCACATGCACAGCTGTGGTTCAGCTGCTGCCCAGGTGCAAGTAGACGAGAACCTCCCCCTGCTGCACAGCAAATAAGCACAAGCTTCCATCTCTGTATGAGGAGAACACGTGCACCACAGCACAAAGGGGCAAAAACAAACCTGCTGGCCAGCAGAGTTATGAAGGCTTTGTAAAGAAAGAGGTTTAGAAGGCAGCCTAACTGCATCTCATACTCCAGGCAAAACATACACTACGAAATCCTTATGAATTCTTGCATTTGACAGCCAATACCAATGAACCTGTAACAGCACACACTGTCACTTCTTTCCTTCTCCAACATTAAAACCACCCTCAAAATTTTCTGTATAACATTTGCTAGTAACCATCATGTTAAAGACCTGTAGGCAGTCTGAGATTCCAACTTCCACTGTATGGCCAATGCAAGAGCACAGGAGGAAACTTGTGATCTATGCTCTGATCCAGGAATCTTCCTAACACAGCCACTGCTGAAGCACAACAGGACCCTGTAGTAGTTTACAGTAAATGGTAGACTAAAAGAAAAAGAACCCACAGTTGCTCTTTATTTCATACCACTGTGACACATTCTGTTTTGCATGAATGAGATCAAAAACTGTGCAACTCAAGGAGAACTTTCTGTAACAGAAGGTAACAAGCAGACTATGAGATCAGGCATTAAGGGCAGGAGAACATACAGAGGGGGTCAGAGTGAGCCACCCCACCATCCACTCCATAAACACAAGCACAAAGTGAGATCCACCTCCCAAACATTATTACAACCTTTGGAAAACCATGACTCAGCTAAGAAGTGGGCTGGGAACAAAACCCGTGCACAGAAGAGTTTGCTGTGCCTACACAACACCTGCAAACTCCAAGGATACAGAAATGCTCTCCTGTGGAACTGCATGAGGCTCTTACAGCACCAAGATGCCTTGAGCTGACAGTCCCTCTCCAGAACACCTCTGAAGCAAATCAGCTGTGACAATTCACTCCCTTTCCAACATCTCAGAGGGGAGAAAAGTAGATGCTTATGACACAGAAGCCTTCCATGGCCACTGTGCCTTCCTGCAGACCATCACCCACAGCTGAGGACAGCAGTGCCTCCGTGCAGAGCTCGCTGCTCCAACAGGACTGGCTGTCGGGCCCTGCACACACACAGGCACAGAAACCACACATCAAATCCCAGTTCAAAGTGTAGCTTTTGCTGGGAGCATTCACGCTTTTTTTGGCACTCCGCTGTACATGACATCATCGTGTGGGAAGCCATATGCTAGAGATAAAAGTACACACAAACTTGAATTGACTTTACAAATGTTAATTCTAAGAAAAACTCTCATCAGATTTGCTCATTGGGATAACCAGGTCACATTTTTAAAATGGAAAAGCTTTCCTTCCCCGCCACTTCCTTTCCCCCCCCCCCCCCCTTTTTAATTGCTTTCTGCACAGCAACTTGCTTTTTAGTCTCTAAGCAGCCGGTGTCAGTTTTCATCCAACTGAATGACTACGGAAAAGCTTTATATTTATACTCAACACTGCAGTGTCCACCAAAATGCATATCCTGGAAGCTTTTGAAAAGACTAATTAAATTTCTATTAGCCTCTGTTTTAGTGCAGATAACAGATCACTGAGTGGCATTTTGCACACAAGCAAAAAAATATATCCTTAAAACAAAACAATTTTACTTCTTACACTGCATTATCACTATAAAATCTCTACAAGCAATGAAATGAGAGAGAGCCTGAAGACAAGAGTAACTGTCTAATTAAAGCAGATCATACCCTGTATCCTAGAAACCCAGTTATCCACAGGGACTCTCTTCATTGACACATATCCTTAACTGTGCTGTGCTACCAACAGAGGAAAAATACCCTTGATTGAGCTTTAAGTTGCTCAGGTCAGCGGGCTTGCTGCTCCAAAATCCTGCTACTTCAAGGAATAAATGGAAGTCCCAACCTGCAGCACCTGAAAGCAGCTCCTGTGAGAGGCTAATTCACAAGGCTTCCGCTGCAGACACAAAAGCACGATGAAAAATCTGAAGATGAGATTTTCAGCTGGCAGGGTACCATCACTCTGTATTGAACTCGGAACAACAACTTCATTGCTCCAGGGCCAGATCGCAACAATATGCCTGTACATGCTTAATTTTTCAAACAGTTGTATATGAATAAGCAAATAATACCAAAAATCTCCTGCTCAGTCGGATATGAAGGCATTTAGCGGTACTCGCAGCATGTATCACTTGGCAAATCAAGGCACATGAAAGAGAATCTGTCAACGCATTTTCACAGGAAAAGGAGATCTCAAAGAAAAGCTGGGAAAGAGAGCAGAACAGTCCCAGCTACCCCAGGCTTTGAGGCTGAAAATAAGCGTTTCACCAAAAGAGTGCTGAAAACGTGCAAAGAAAAGGGACATTCAAAGAGATGGAACAGAAATTCCAGAAGTACTCATGTACATTTAAGTAGAGGTTACCTAAGCTTTTTCTTTACAATGTGCAATTGTTATTGACCTTGACCTCACTTGGAAAAAGAGAAATTAAAAAAAAAAACAAAAACCGAAGAACCATCCTACCTTATAATAAATAGAGCAACTGCATAACACGAAAGATCAGACTTCTGTCATTATTCATACCCATAGAACTTCCAGAAGACAATTTCCTGGCAAAATTACTAGAAAGAAGGCAACAGAAGTATTACTTCAAACAATAAGGCCCATACAAGAACTTAACCTAAACAAACGAAAATGACCTTCTCTATAGACTGCCAAGCTTAGCCATCCATGTATAACATAGACAAATTCAGTGCAGATATCTTTATTAGAGATTCTGGAACTGCACTGGCTTTAAGAATAATTATGTTATCAAGAATATTTTCCTGTGCAAGTATCTCAAGATTTAGCAACTCATTCTTGTCTTTTTGTTCTTTTCTCCTTAGCAACATACTCCAAAGATGACAAGTAAAGAAACTGCAGTAGCTCGCTTCTGCAGAGAAATGAAACTTGCCCAAAGCCTTTTCTTCCACGTCCTTAATGCAACCCAACAGCCCTCATCAGCGCTCTCAGAGCACTCTGCTGGAAACACATTATCCTGAGCTACTGCTGCCCAAGCTTCCAGACCTGGGAACAACTTCATGACCAACACAAATGAGTTCAGCTCTGCCAGGTCCAGCCAGGTTAGACCCTCTTTTCCCACCACAGAAGTTGGTGAAGCTGTGACATCACCAGTTATCAGACATACCTACTAAAATACACAGGATTATAAGGTGTGAGTCTTCTACTTCTCAGTACTCCTATTTGCTTTAGAGTCATGTGGCACCCAAGCCTAGCATAAAGGAGCTATGAATACTGAAGTCATGGCAGTAAGACTATCCTGTAATAAGAACTACAGTTTCTCCATGGCCCTAAGAAACTTCATAGCCTCAGTTAACAACAGGAAAAAAGGAGTAAACATTATGTTACTAAGAGTAGCCGAAACAAACCATAAAAGGAGCTGCTGGAGGAAACAATGAATATATAGATAATCCAAGAAGAGAATCTAAGCATAGATTACATTTTTCTTATGTACAGAAGAACCAGGAAAGTAACAAAACAACTGTCAAAAGAAGTAGATGGGAGTGGAAAGCATTTCACAGTCCTACTTTATGGGGCAGTCTGTTCACACAGCATGTTTTACAGGAACAGTATCTCTTCAGAAACATCACAAAGTAAAACTTTCTAATTCATATACTGGAATTGGAAAAACAACAATAAAAAGGGCAGGCAAGCAATCTCTTCTTACCAAAACTTAGCACACACCAGCCAATTTAGAAACAATCTTGGGAAACAGATCCATTCATGTGCCTTTCTCAGGCAAGGCTACCAGCAGAGCAACTGAACACATTTCAGAACAACTGAGCATTAAAAAACTAAGAAGCCACAGCACAGCTCAGAGATGTTTGTATTATAACTGACATTTGTTAGAGGCATTCAAGAAAACATATTTACCTTAAAGCAGCAAGGAGGAAAAAAGTGGGCAAGGCATCATTCAGAGCTGGATAACACCAGCCAGACTGACACATTCAGAAATAATCACTGCACACTTGTCACCTTGGCTGACAACGACTACTCAAGATCCTGCAGTACAGCACCATGTTAGCTTGGCTGGGAATTGCTGCCAAGGCAAATGATGACACTGAAGAAATGATCCTTCAAAGTCCTTAACAGGACCTTTCCTGGCCCTTTAGCTCCTTGGGTCACCTCATCCCTCCACTTCTCTACTGTGCAAGAGTGCACAAGGTTCCAAACTGAGACAGGGAGGGCTGGAAACTGCAGCACACGTTGATCAAGCACAGGTCCACAGGCACCACTCCATGTACCACACACGGCACTGGTAAAAACAGTCTCTGCTGAAAAAACTGGGCCAGGTTTAGAAGGTACTCAGGTGAATCTCACATCTGGTTAAAACCAGTCTCATTCCCCTGCACTCTGGAGAAAGCAACTGGGAAACAGGGCTGAGAAGCATCCTGGCTGCTGTGTCTCCAAGACAAAGACAAGTAAAAAGAATAATATCCAGAACACAAAGCATGGGTGTCACGAGAAGTACACAGGCTTCTCTTCAATTCAGACCTTGGTATTTGTTTTGACACAATCTCATCTGCATTTTAGGACAACACAGAAGTGTAAACTAGTTAAGTGTGATGAGTTCTTTCATTACATGGGACCCCTCAGGACAGTACACAAAGATTTTAGAAGCTGAAATATATACACTTTAGATTCCCAAGAAACTTGGAAAAACTGTAGGTTTTTTTCTGCTTATGATGTGGTCAACTTATCTAATTCAATCTATCTAGTTAAAAAGATATTGTCACATTGAATCTGGTGAAGCACCAGGTTCCTTTCATAGGAACACCTCAGGACAACACTATGTTTCGAAGCTGAAACAGCCACCCACTGGATTCTAAACTGAATTTAGAAGTTGGGGGTTGATGTCACAAATAGCTACAACCTTTCTACTTAAAAATATCACTGCATTGAAACTAAGGCTGCCACTGTTCTCTGCAAGGTACCACAAATTTAAAGCATTTCCCTTCCCTTTCTAGAATTTTCCCAGAGGAAGGAAATAAATTCAGTTACATCTGTAATGAGACAGAGCTGTGGGAAAGCAAAAGTTCAGTTTTATGGGGAATAATGACCTGAGTTTCAAGAATTAAGAACACAAAGTAGAGACAAGATTGATGCACATTTTATAATTTGAAAATAGATATGATTTTCCAAGATAAAGAACAAACCCCTTTCTGATCACAGAGCTATTTTGCTTTACTGCATGCTTAGTACAATTTAAAATCATTGCAGGCTTCTTCTGTTGATTTTTCAAAAAAACTGGCTTATCAACACAATGTCTCCAAACAAAAATGAAATGAAAATGACTGCACATATTATTAACTACTTCCACTTTTATCCAAGGTAATGATAAAATACACAGTATTGTTAAAATACATTGGATAAAGAAATAACACTAATCTGATAAATTCCACGGTGTATCAGTCTTAAGAAACTTACTGCTCAAAAGAGTCCTATTTGAACCTGAAATGGGTTCAAAAGAAAGGGGAAAATACACTAATGTTGTCTAGTAAGTTATCAGTTGTTTGTGATGGAGTACTTACAATATATATAAATGCTTCTTTGTATATCCCTTAGAAAGTTGGAAAATCCACACCTGCCCAAATGGACAGAGGCTGCTAAAGGAAAGCACATCAAATATAACCAAACATTCTCTTAAGAGCCAACCCCAGCTCTTGTACATTGGGATCCTTCCCTTTTCTTAGGTGGAAGTGCTAAATTCAAGATCCTCATTGACGGCTGATGCATTTTTTCTAATAACCTGATCCCAAGAAATAACATTACACATCATAACTATATGCCCACACCTTAGAAACCACCAAAAGTGCTGAGACACCCCAAATTAAATTTCTTGAAGCAACTACTTCAAATAGAAATAAATAAAATTATCTCATGAGGAAACACTTTCCTATGGAGAAGAGCAGCCACAACCAATAAAGTCTTCTGTATGAAGTTCATTTCAATTATTTAAGTGGATGCACCTTGCATATGGCTTTTTTTCTCCTTACCAAAGCTTGGCTTTTCCCAAGTCACAATGTTTAGGTGTCCATTTTCAAAAAAGGCCAATGTTTATGGATCACAGCACACACACTCTGTACTACTTTGGCCTGTATTGTCAAACCAGCATAAAATTTTTATTTATGCTAAAGGAAAGCAGGTCAGTCTTACACAAGTTATGAGCTACAATTTACTCTATTTCATTCCCTGTGCTTTCAATTCCCCCCACAACAAACAGTCACTTGAGAGTGGACATTCAGCCTAATTATCTCTGTGATATTCCCACTATCCCACGAATACTCTCTTGCTATAAACTGATTTAATACAGAGACTGGCACAAATATAGTTACCATAGACTTAGGACATAATTTCTCCACTCCTTGGATAGAAAAAAAAATACTTTAGTGAGGGTTTTTTCCCCAAAGAATAGTTAGAATAAATTGTTCTAAAAACACAGGGAAGTTTCTATATTCTTTTAAAGTAGAACAGATGGGGCTCAAAATTGGTCAAAAGAAAAGTCTTTGGAGTACAGGAGCTTGGTTATCCTTTGCTTTTAACCTGACACAGGTATTCACACATCTGTCTATGCTGTTATCCTAACCTAGGGAGGTTTGCACACAGAACTTCAACAACAGAGAGAAGTCAGTTCATTAACTAATACTGGACTGCCCAGGAAAGGATGTGGTACAGAAAACATCTGCTAATTAAAACGAAAAGAGAAAAAGCACTGCAAGTGTCATAGCTTGAGTTTGCTTTCAAATGCCTGCTATTTAAACATTTCCATTTGCAATGACCTGAGCCTTATTCAAACATTGGAGTAAGAATTTTCTGCCCAGATTTTCTCCTGCAGGACCAGCATTACATGGCAGCCACCACAGTGGGACAAGTCAGCTTAGCAGTCCTAAGCAGAGCCCCCTGAGTGCTTTAGGTGCTTTCAGTGTCTCTCATCCAGCTGACTGCACAAGATTCTTCAGGAAAGGATACAAACCCCAGTGGGTAGTCTCACGCTATGATACTAGAAAAGGAATTAAATGATCTTTTTGTGTGACTTTGTCTAGATTTAGATGCTGAACTTAAGGAAAAATATGGTCTAATTATAAATAATCCAAAGAAAAATACAAGAATGGAGGGACAGAGGTGTTCCAATGAGGAAAAAACTGAGATAAAGGTGGGATTAATCATCCTAAAAGAGAAATTATTAGAGTCAAAAAAGAAGGTGCAGAATAAAACATGCCAATTGTTTTCAAGCTTATGTAAAATTATAGAAAGGAGGAATAATCTCTTTTCCACATCTATACTGGATAGCTCAGCAATTCACTAATAGCCACGAGGATGTTTTCCAAAGGCCAGTCTATATTGGAAAGGATTGCTCCAGATGATCCAGAAGCCTCCATCACTACAGGTCTTTAAGAACAGTTAAAAGAACAACATCAGGAATTGTAATTTCAGCTGATTCTTGCTTTAAGACTTCTTTCAGACCTATTTCCTCAATAGGCTGTGCTTCTTATGAACATCCAAACTTTCCTGCTGCTTGAGAAAGGAACCTCTCCAGGATATGTGAAATCAAAAATATTACATATAGTGATATATGTAGATATATGGATGTAGATACAAAAATATAATGTATTCACCATAAACATGAAGTTGCCAAGGAAAAGGTAAGCTAACACACTTAAAGGTACACTGAGTGGGGATTTTAATTAGTGATTATAGGGAATTCCCTAATCCTAACTGGCCATTAGTTGCCCATGGGTAGTAAGCAAAGCGCATAGAACTAGAAGAGCACCAGAACAATATGTTCTGTATTCAGCTGGATAAAAGCATATACAAACAACTTCACACCACTGAGAACTTGGCAGTGAAAGGGAGCAGTGTTTGAAAGCAGTATGTGAAGGACTTAGTCACCAGTTGTGCATCCTTTGTGGTGAATGTGTTATTTACAGCATCTCTGAACAACCACAGAAACTCATTATAGAAGCACAACTTGTCTAGCTGTGCTGTCAGGGACCTTTCTCAAGTGAGGCAAGCCTCCAAATTCGCTTTTTTTCCTTCCAGCATTGCCCATTCTCTTTCAAAGGCCACACTGTTCAGTCCTTGATTACAACAGGAATAACAAGTCAAATGTTATGAAAGACTCAACTAAACCAAGCAGCATTTCCACCTGTAAGCAAATCATAGCTGATGTTCAGCTCCCAAAAATTGGTTTCCACATCTTCTTACAGCCATGAGAAAGGAGAAAGAACTTATAAAAGTTTATTAGTTATTACCATAAACATTGTAAAAGCATTCAGTACAAATCTCCATACAACTGTAAAGTCAAAAAAGTCATCCCCATCACCAACATGCCACCCTTTACTTCATGAGGCCATTTCATCCTCTCCTTCCCTCCCCTGCTGCTTCCCACAATACCTACAGAAAGGATGAAACCAAATGAAAAAATCTATTTTGAGCTGCTTTGGACTCCTACAGCTAGCTAAGAATTTTCTTTAGCAGCCTAGGCTGTGGTTATCCTCAGCTGCACTCCCAAGACCTGCTTGGGCCTCCAAAACAACACACATTTTAACAACCAGTGCAGTCCTGATAATGGAGATTAAGAGCACAGTAGGACAGTTCCTGCTGCTGTGGAATGCCTCAAATTCCTATCACTGCTGACAAAAATGGTGTGAGATAAGTTTCCAAGCACATATTGCACTGGAAGTTGTCCCCCTCCCACCTAAACTTATCCTTTATGATGCTTCCACCTGCAAAACTCAGAAGAGAAATGGACACAGACAGTTAAACTTGTGTGCTGTAGGGTCAAGGCTCAGGCACCTGCAGCACTTGTGGTTATTTCAGCCTCACCTGGGAAGGCAACAGAGGCTGCTCTTCCTGTGCAAGTAAAACTGGAAGAAAATCTGTGCATGCACTTCTTGCCCTAGGAGATGGAGCTATTCTAACATTGCCATCCTAGGATCAAATAAGAGTGGTTTGCCTTCTCTAGTATAACACACTGGCCCCCAACAGGCAGGATAGTTAAAAAGGGAACCCTTGGAGATGCTCAAAGACAAAGCAGGTGAAAGAGATTTTCTTCTAACTTGCTGGTTTGTGGCACCACATACAGGGCCCCAACAGACACCCAGACTCCAGACCTTGGCAATACCTGTTCCATGAAAACCAGCTTAATAAAAGGTACACTAAGTGCTGGTGGGAGCTTTGTCTCAGCCATAATATCATAAATAAAATTCATTCTGAACTGCTGAAACTAGACCCAAAAGATTTTTTCCTCTAGCTTCTTATTCTCCCTCCTTGCAAAGTTAATCACCTGGCATCATTTCAGCTTGAGATGATCCTAGATTTTATTCGTTCACACACATACACATGTTCATTCTTTATTAATTAGGATTTGGAAAAAGCTAAAAGCATATGGCCACGTAAGCTTTCTACAGATTCAACAGTAACATCTGAGGTTATTTCCAGCCATATTTTCCATTCTGGCCCATCAGATCATCAAATCTTTAACCCACAAGTGGTTTTGCTTATTATTTCCTCAAAATGAATGGCATTAAAAGACTGGAACACTCAGTACACCAAACTCAGCTGGGAGGTGTAAGCAGTAAAGCTTCCATCCAAGAAAACTTTATTCAAAAATAAATAGCCAGGGTCTAGTATACATCTCTGTCAAACCACAACCTGCTTAATAAAGAAACAAAAAACACACAGAAAACCAGCCATATTATGACAAGTATTTAGAAAGCCAGAGTGCCATCATCCTCACAGGCAGCTATGTCGCTAAAGCACCCATTCAGCTTCTAAAAAGCTTCCTTGAGACCCTCAAGGTCCAGGCACCCCCATAATTACATTCACAATCTTATGTGCTCAGAAGTCCCTGCTAATGCTAGTTGTCAAAAAAAAAAACCCAAAAATCACTTTCCCATATCTTGCAGCACAAACTCAAAAAAAACAGTAACCACACTTTGTGGTCAAGGACCAGTTATCCTTTTAGGAGACAGGAGAAAAATATTGACACTCAATGCACTACCTGCAGTTGCCAGTTCTAGTTTTAGCAGTTTCCATGCCCAGAGATGTGGGATGTGGTTTCCTGTTTGCCCGGTCTCTGAAATGTCACATTATACAAATCACCACGAGGATGAAGGCAAATGGAAGGCATCTCATGCCATGAAAATATGAACAGTTAAAGGTCTTGGAAAAAGCAGGTGAAGAGAACATTAAACATAAACATACATATATTAGCTCTAGTATATACATATTAATATGTGTATGTTCAAGGTAATTTCTAAAGGACCTCCCTCCTACACAGCTGAGCTTAAAGCTGTGATCTTTCACCATTTCATAGCCTAAAACTCAGCTCTTATTTCAGTAACAAATTCTTCTGTCTTCACACAAGAGATCAAAGTACAGGGAATCACATAACACTCATATCCAAACTCTGCTATGATTTTATCAAGATTTAAATCCTCATCTCCATCTCTCTCCTCCCTCCACTGCCCAATTTTCACTCAGTAACTTAAGTCAAGATGAAGATCTTAATATTCTTGTGAAAATTTGTAAGATCCTGACCTGTGGTATTCACATTCTCTGAACAGAGACAGACATAATTCTCTCTCCCAGGATTTTTACTGGGGAAGGCAGTGAGAAGCTCAGAGAAGAAGAGAAAACCATTCTTATCTCTATTTGCTCCTCCTGTTTGGCACATGTGGAATGAGCTATGGAGATTGTTTACTCAAAGTGATTTGTTAATTGGACATCTGTGAGGGTTGTTTGGATTGACTGGCCAACTGGGTAAAAGCTGTGTTGTGACTGTGGCCAGACAGTCACTGGTTTTTCCGTAGTATCTCTTTAGTATAGCATCTCTTTGATATAGCATAGTATTAGTGTAATATAGTATAGCTTAATAAACAATTGTTCAGCCTCCTGAATCATGGAGTCAGAGCAGAATATTCCCTATGCTGGGGGTGCCTGCAGCAATACTGATCTACCTCTAAAAATTCCAAGGGCCTTCGGCATAGTAAGTGAAATGATGCCCTTAAGGAAGGCTACAAGAAAACCAGCCAGCAGTAACAACCTAAGACATGTAAGCAAAGCATGCTGCTCCTCCTGTCAGAAGGCAGCACTGGAAATGGGCAATTTGAGGAATATGACTGCCAGCCCAGTCTCTGGGAGACACTGCAGGAGCCTCCTCTGCAGATCTGTTTCTAACAGCTGCCAACGATGCACAGACCATAATCTAAAAACTGCTATACAAAGCCTGCTTTCCGAAGTGAGCATGGAGTAACTTATTCTACTTCTGCCTTCTCCAGTAACTTCTGAATCCAAAAGCCAATTCAAAATATACTCAGCAGAAGTCTAGAAACTCAGAAATAGCCACTTTCATATTTCATGAACATGAGCATCTGAGATGATGAAAGTATAAATTAATCATTCATCTGCCCTTCTCTCCACTGAGAGAGGCTCAGGCAGAAATCATGCTTTTAAGATGTCTTTTGGGAGCAGGTGGCTAGCAAACTTGCATACCCACAGTTCCACACAGCACCACATGTACAGTTTGCTGCCCAGTTCAAATATCTCTTTGACACTGATCTTCTGTGACTGCCCTGGTTGGAGAGAGATAAAGAGAGGAGAGGGAAACAGAACATTAGTGTCAAGGTACTAGGATTCATAAATTCTGCCCATCATGGAATGTATTTATTTGAGATCACAATGCCCTTCCCTCCACCCACCTAGTTCGGTCCTGTGCAGAAACCCCAAATCCACCTAGTCACGACAGTTTCTCAATTGGCTGCACAAAACACTGAACCTAATCACTTCAGAAAATGAAGTTACTTCTGCGCATGGTAAAGGACCCAAACTCTTCCAGACTCGAAGCTCAAGCTGGCAAACAATCATAGAATTGGTTAGGTTGGAAAAGACTTTTAAGATTAAGTCAAAACATGAACCTAACAAGTCTACCACTAAACCATGTCCTTATGAGCCACACCTACATGTATTTCAAATGCCTCCAGGGATGGTGACTCAATGGCATCCCTGGGCAGCTCATTCCAGAGCTTGACAACCTTTTCAATTAAGTAATTCTTCCTAATTACCTAATCTGAACCTCCCCTGGCACAACTTGAAGCCACCATTTCCTCCTGTCCTGTCACTTGTGAGAAGAGACAAGGTGATGAAGTGCCTCCTTTTCTCCAGACTAAATACTCCCTCGGTTCCCTCAGCTGTTCCTCATAAAACTTCTGCTCCAGCCTCTACTCCAGCTTCACTGTCCTTTTCTGGAGGGGCTCAATGTCTTTTTAGTTCAGAGATGTATTCCTGAAGTCAGTCCATTCAAGACAGGTGTAAGAAGGAAAAGCTACACAGGTTCAACCTGCAGTGTTTGGATCACCTCAGGATGCCAAAGACAGCAAAATGCCCAACCCAAACAATGGGTTCCCACCCAATGAGAAAAGAGGCAATCTTGTTTTCCCCAATTATTCACTTGTTAGCTAAGTGAAAATATTAAAACAATTGCTTAACAACAATGATGATGATGACATAATGAAAATTCTGACATTACATTATTCCAATTCTGACTCCTGTTCCCATTACAGAAAAAACCCACATGAAATGATGGCAGGCCTACTATTACTATTCCATATTACTTAATCACAAATTATGGCAGGCCTACTATTACTATTCCATATTACTTAAAACCAAAATTTTCATTGAAAACTATTGTATTTGATAGTTCCCTCTTCCACTACAACTAATTCCTGTATCTCTGAGAAACCTGCCCTTTTCCAAATCCTGTTTCCAGCTCTAAATACTGCAAAAAACTTGACAGTAAGCATGGTTTCTTTCTTAATAGAGGAACAGTAATACACAGCTCCAGCATGGCCTACACTTCAGTCTGCAGCTTGAAGTCCTCTGGAGATGGATTTCCTTTCTCATTCTTACTGAACATTTTGTTCACTTCACAAAAGAAGTAATTTAATTAATATAAAAATGCAAAATGAGCATCCTACATGACATGTATAAAAGAAAATAAATTGGAGAGGAGTATGGTTATAAACTAAAAACAAATTCAGACTGAACTACAAGTGCAACTTGGAGTGAGGGCTGGAGTTACAAGGTAGATGCTCTCTTCAGATTTACAGAGATCATGAGTCAGATGTAAGTATTAGCTGGGAATTGAATACATCTGCATTAGTCAGAGCACTAAATTCTGCCTCACTCAGGATAGGAGGGAAGAATAGAGAATATGCATCTTCATTACTCTCCAAAGCCTTCTGGCCCTAATTTATGTGCACAATTAAATTCTGTGTATATTAATGCATTTAAGTTATTTAATAATTTGACTTGGAAAATCTGTAATTAGGCTTAGCAGTCCTCTTCGGAGAATTGTTATTTCTGGATACTTAAAGCAGCACATTTTGAATCTAGTCAGTCCTCTCAGCATCTAAGAATTAGAAATTTTACTTATATTTCCAAACCATAAGCTAAATTCCGCACAATCTGTTACTGGATCTTGATAAATCATAGAATTATTTAGTTTGGAAAAGACCTCCAAAATCATTGACTCCTACCATTACCCAACCTTGCCAAGTCCATCACTAAACCACGGCCCTAAGTGCCACATTCACATGGATTTTTTACACTTCCAGAAAGGGCAATTCCACCACTTGTCACAGACACATTTTATGAAAAATCCTTTCCTTAGGAATTTTTCTCCTGACAAGCTGAGAGGCCTCAGGAACAAAATGTAAACAATGATTATCTGCTGCTGTGGAATGCAACAGGTGCATCTGTGATTGGTCTCATGTGGTTGTTTCTAATTAATGGCCAATCACAGTCAGCTGGCTCAGACTCTCTGTCCAAGACAGAAACTTTTGTTATCATTCTTTTTCTATTCTTAGCTAGCCTTCGATTAAATCCTTTCTTCTATTCTTTTAGTATAGTTTTAATATAATATGTATCATAAAATAATAAATCAAGCCTTCTGAAACATGGTGTCAGATCCTCATCTCTTCCCTCTTCCTCAGACCCCTGTGAACACCGTCACAACCATTGGGCCCTGGTTCCAATGGCTGACTGCTCTTTCAGTAAAGACATTTTTTCTAATATTCAATTTAGGTCTCCTCCAGCACAATTTGAAACTATTTCCTCTTGTCCCACCGCTTGTTACCTGGGGGAAGGGACTGATCCCCACCCTTTCAAGAGGTGGTAGAGAGTGTGGGGAGTGATGGGGTCTCCCTTGAGCCTTGTTTTCCCCACATTAAACATTCCCAGCTCTCTCCCTCAGCTGCTCCTTACCAGACTGGCGTCCCAGACCCTTCCCCAGCTCCGTGCCCTTCTCTGGACACCCCTCAAAGCCTTTCCTGTAGGCAGGGGCCCCAAACTGAGCCCAGCACTCCGAGTGTGACCTCACCAGGAGCAGAGGGACCATCCCTGCCCTGGTGCTGCTGGCCACACTATCACTGACACAAGGAGGATGTCACTGGCCTTCTTGGCCACCTGGGCCCACTGCTGGCTCATGCTCAGCTGCTGTCAAACAGCACTCCCCTGCAAGTCCTTTTCCATTGGGCAGCTTTATCCAGGCACTCTGTCCCAGCCTGTAGCACTGCAGGGGTTGTTGTGACCCCAGGGCAGGACCTGTCACTGGACCTTGCTGAGTTTAACCCTGCTGGGATCACCCCATTGAGCAGATCAACATTCCCACAAAACCTGGTGTTCCCTGCAAACTGAGGGTGCACTCGACCCTCTTGTCCAGATCACCAAGAAAGACATTAAACAGGACTGGGCCCTGAACACATCAAGAGGCCAGATCTGGCCTAAAGGCATGGCGTTCAGCTTTCCTGCTCCTGTTACATTCCAGCTTAACAATCAGAACTTCAATACGCACAGGTTAGACTCTGGAACTGACAGACAGCTATAGGGGAGCAGAAGTCTAAAATCTATGGGCATTTTTCCCAAATCAAGTCTTATACGTACAAAAGATTTATTTGTACGCTATATAAAACCAAAACTGCCACCATCATTTTATCCATGTCATGTCAGAAGCCAGGATGTCAAAACACCAAGCAGCAAAACTGAATCAGCCCTTGAAGAGAATGTGCTAAGACAGCAAAGAAAGCATACCAAGCCTCTGCTAAGTGTCTGTTAAAAAAGTAATTAATTAATATCAAACAATATCCTACCAGGAAAAGATATAGTAGACTATTTTATTTCTAATTACTCAGAAAATTATGTTGGAGCACTACTGTGACTAAGTAGGGCAATGATCTTTTCTCTCAAAAATATAGGATTTGGGAGACCCAAGTTGCATGCCAGCTTTGATTAGCACAGCATTCAAGAATCCCACTGTGGTATTCCTTCCTTTCCAACAGAAATTTAACTCCCATAAGGAATCAGAAAGGCTAATGAATTAACCAGCTGCACAGCACTAATTTCCTCATTCTCAGTGCACAGTTCTGATCTCTACAAGGACATTTCAGTGGGAGGAAGAGGAGGACGAGGCTGAACAAGAAAGTCAGAATTTGTCTGCTGCACCTTGGCCTAAGTGAAAATGAAATTAGGTGAAATGCCAATTATATGTTGAACACTACAGTGACAAGAACCAGATTAAAAAAATCCTAGATCCTCTAACATTCTATGGTTTGAACTATTGAAACAAAACAAAATTATTTTGAATTAGTAACAGTCTAGGATTTAAGTTTTTCTTTTAAACACATGAAAAAAGCATCAACTCTTGAAATTCAAGCAGTGATAGAAATTTTCATAGCATAGGTTATTACCTTCAGTTAATACCAGTACTATGCCTACATTTAAAGGAGAATAGAAAGAAGACAACAGTGCTTAAAATACTCCACATTCACCTGCAGCAGCTTAAAATCATATGTGTAAGCAAAAATGAAGACATTAATTCTTCCCCGAGAGATAATAAGGAGTAAGCCCCAGTACAAGATATAAGGAAAAACATGTCCCTTTAACATCATGGAGCAGCAAGATAAGATGAAATCCCAGGAGAGAACAAGACTGGAGAGATGCTCTGTCACTTAATTATGTAACTGAATAGCTAGCTAAACATAAGGATAATTTCTGGCTTGATATTTGCCCAACAAACAACAACAGCAAGTAAAGACAAATTGGATGTAATCTCCTCCTCATTTCCTTACACACAGCAGTCTAGAAGCCATAAAGGATGAGATGGAGAGGGAACATGACAAAATGTTTATTGAGGTGCCAAGAACGGAAGTACTGAAGCACTGCAAACACAATAAATGTAAAGCCTGAAACTGCACAGGACTTCAGATGACAGAAACCAGGAGGACACCAGGCTCAGTCTGGCTAAGCTCAGCTATGAAGGTGAAACAAACACAATTGGTGCTTTACTGATTAAAAGCATCTCCATCTCAAGCCTGCTCCTTTTGCATTTGATTTCAGAAACTGAGGAATGAAATAATGAGAGCCTTTGATTTATTTGAGTGTACCTGTAGCTGTTAACTCCAAATCTACTTTTTTTTTTTTTCCATTTTCTGGTGCTCAGTTTTTAAAAATCTAAAAAGCAGTACTATAATTAGTACAATTCAACAGCAAATTCCACTTGTGCTGGGTGATCTGCAGTGCTCCTCAAAGTCAGTATAACTACTGAAAATTCTAAAATTCTGTAAAATAGATTTAATGTCCTGTCTCTGAAAGCGGCAACAACATGCAGGATACAATTATTTCAGCAAAATGCTTTGAAAGTTATTAAGCACGTCCAACAATAAGGCTAGTTTATACAAGTGAGCAGCCTACAAATAGCACAGGCCTGGCAAAAGCAAAATGGTTTTGCTGCATGAGTTGGATGAACTGGCTCAGTGGAGAGTCCCAAGTACTTCAGAACCACTGAAAAAGTGAAGCTGGCCAACACTCAGAACACTGGAAGGAGAAAGTCAAGTGAGCTGTCCTGTTTCAGCAACAGTAAACCAATTCAGCCAGCTCAGTATCCTAGCAGCAACAGAAAGCTAACTCCAAAAAGAAAGGAAAAACCTAAAAAGAGAAAACTAAATGAGACCAGGTTCAGATCATGTAGTTGAGCAGACAAAATCTGTTTAGCCTATGCTCTACCTCTAGAGAAATGTAAGAAAGAATGTCTAATCTTAATAGTAGCAAAACTGAGCTGTTGGTGCTGAATGATTTATAAGTAAATGAAGTATTAAATTTGTCCTGCCTTTTGCTTTTATATATGCTAACAACACAAATCTAGACATCTCCATCACCAGGTAGGGTTAATTTCAGAGGAGATCATTCTCCATATTTTATTTAAAACCAAATCATTGACATCAGATTGAGATGTATTAGGACCACTGCCACAATAAAGCATTATCTGGCCTTTACCATGAGGAAAACCATGAAGGAAGCTGAGTGAGACTCAAAACACCAGGACTTAATTGCACAGGAGAACATGCAGTTTTGTTTTTTAATATGCAGAAGTCCACTGTGAGGATTTTACCTATTTTGGTAGACTGATTCATTGTGCAGTTGTTTCTCTTTTTCACCCCCATCAAGCTCTATGCTTGACACACTTTCCCTGTGCCATAACTAAATTCTGCCTACCAATATAACCTTCAAGTGCTACATGGTTCAGCACTGACCTGGTTATCAACAAAGCTCTATCACAGCATCTTCCTGCACTTCTCACATCAGGCATGAAAACTCCCAATCATTTCCAATTTGCTGGTTTCTAAGTAAAAATTCAAGCCACAGTCTTCAGGGAATTGCTCTTGGCTAGCCCAGCAGTCCAGCTGAGAGGGCACCTCACACACAAGCCTGCTTTCAGAAACACAGGTTTGAAGTTCATTAGCAAAACACAAACCACTTAAATTCAGTAGATTTATCAGTACCTTGAAATCAAAACCTTGGAACAAAAGCATATTAATAAAATCTCTGCATTTTTTGATTTGCAGGTCTCAGTACCCCAAGGTTCCCTGAACTCAACACACCTGGCAGCCAGAAAAAACCAAACCCTTTACACCCCTGCATTTCCTCCTTGTACCTCCATCCTCTCTTCAGAGCACTCTCCTTCAGCTCATCTCTTAACTGGGATACTTCCTTTGATTCCCTACTTAACTTCAAAAATGACGTCGTGGTTTGGGTGATGCTAGCTTATTAAAGCTTTTCCCAACAACTGATAACAGAGCAAATGTTATTTTAGCCTCTCTAGAGCAAAGTTCCTACAACTACTCATCTTCACCACCATTTTCTTTTCTAGCCCTGCTAGTCTCTAGCACTGCATCATGAAAACAAGAAAAACCTACATGATAAAAAAAAAAAAAGTACTAGTTTGGGGTTTTTTTGTCCACTTTGTTGCAATCATCCTGGAAGAGCTTAGAAATCTTTCTCAAGCCAGAAGTGCCATACAGGCTTCTCTAACTCCAGATTAACTTCTGTACATCCTCCATTTAATGCTCTGAAAATTGTGAACATTTTATTTTGGGTTCTCATATTCCCCTAACTCATTAAGACAGCAATGTAAATATTAAACAGCTATTCTTTTTTGTTTGTATTTATTTATATTTACTTAAATTTTATTTATTTTTATTTATATTTAAAGCTGTAACATGTTTTAAAACAGAATGTTAAACCCTTGGGAGCTTAAAGGATCACTTGATCTAATTCTTTTTCCCCTCCTGTAAAATGTAATCATGACACAGTACTGCAATGGAACAGCTGTGTTGATGATACAACAAGATGTAATCCCCAAGGCTGCACAAAAAACTACTATGTATTTTTCCTTAATAGCCTCCCACCTCACACTACAATTCAGACAAAAAAGGGAGAGAGAAAATTGTTTTCTGAAGTTTTAAATCTTGATATTTACTTGCCATCACCCTTTTCTTCTTTACTTTTCCACATGAGCAAGAATAGATGTTTAAATCCAAGACAGTCACCACTTAGATGTACTCACCTACATTTATCTAGATATTCAACAATGCAGCACTTCATGTTTTGCAACAGCTTGTCAGCTTTATCACATAAAAGAGTATGATTTTTCTCTATTTTTTAAATGTATTAAAGACTTCAATTATGCTACCCTTAAGCTGATAAAGAGATTCCAGGAGAGTCTTACAACAAACCAAAATAAAAAACCACCACCCTTGGTTACCACAGCAAAGAATATCCTGAGCATTACATAAATATCAAATATGTACATAATTCTAATGAATATATCAAATGCAGCTTTCACTTAAGTACCTGTTTCAAATTAAAGGTTCCTTACAGTCATTCAGCTGGAAAGACAGCAATTTGAACAGAATGCACACACAGCTTGTTACCACTCTGTGAAACCCACAGCAGTTCCTACTCAGAAAGATCCAATTATTACTGTCCAAATTCATCCACGAAGAAGTGCCACTGTGCCTCCAGAAGACACACTAATCACTGCCTAGAGTGCAAAAGCATTTCCCTTAGAGCTAATCAGGGTAAAACCTGATTGCTCTCCTCCACCTACATGATTATTTCATGACTCCACAGCAATACTTTGATATTCGTATAGTCCAAAGGGCTTTCCTTTTAACAGACAGGTTTAATTCACAGATCCCAGCATCACCGTGGTTTTGTTCAGTATATTCAGGAAAGTTCAGCAATCTGGCATTCTCAAGCCCTTTCTATCCTTCTATTCTCCAGAAGAAACCAAAGTCTTAAAAATGGGATTAAGGAGATGATGAGCATTTTGTTTCTTGATTTTTAGGTAGTTATGTATGCTGAAGAAAGAATAAAACACTTGGAGAACTAGACAATGAGAACCACGTGTTATTTTAGAAAATGCTTTAAGTAAAGAAAAAACCAACAAAGCAAAATTCATTCTATACTTGAACTCTACATGCAAATTTTTGTTCAAGGCAGAAGTCTTTTGGCACGTGAAATTTACTTGCATCTCCATCCACAATGGTTTGCATAACCAGATGTTCTTATACACTGCAGTTTAGAGCTGCCCCATATGGAACTGCAACAGTAAATATGCATAACTATGGAAACCGAAGCAAAGGTCAGAAATAAAGTCAGCACTTCAGTAACCTGATACCACAATTTTAAGTGACTGAAAATGCATCTTTCCCAAATGAACCTCATTACAAAATATGCCAAATGCACGTTGC
The DNA here is from genome assembly GCF_028018845.1 of Melospiza georgiana. Taxonomy (NCBI): domain Eukaryota; kingdom Metazoa; phylum Chordata; class Aves; order Passeriformes; family Passerellidae; genus Melospiza; species Melospiza georgiana. Next base: position 16,455,844 of record NC_080433.1, on the reverse strand, counting down.
ATTCAAATGCCTCTCTATTCTTAAAACCTAAGGATTACTTACATTTTACTTGGAAAAATATAATTTGGTTTAAGACTGAGCTTCTTCCTACAAGCTTCCAAGTGCTCTCTGCCAGAAGAAAGTACATTAAATACTGACTGACCACAACAGGTTGTAAGTGGTACACCTCAAAACCATATTCCCAGATCTTACTGAGCTACATCTTTGAATAATCCAATGTATATATTGTCCATACAGCAGAGTTTGGTAAGTAACACTTGCTTTTTCATTTCAAACCATCCCTCTCTTTTGGTTACAGAACAAGAAGTGGACAGTAGTGCTAACAGTTCAGTAACACTACAAACATAAGTGATCTTACATTTTAAGCTACATGAAATGTTAAATAGAATATTTGCATGTGTCACCATAATCTTACAGTGAGGAACAAAAGTAAAACACCTGCAAAAGCACGGACAGCTAGCGGGTTTATTTGCTAAATATACCAAACCTGTCATTTATCCTATGCTAACAAAGAATCTAATTTGTGCCTCCAGAAATATGTACAAATTCCCTTTCTTGCTACAGATAGGAGATAACATGAGGAGAAATATTTGACTACAAAAATACTTTGCCTTTAGCATGGCTCATGACTTCAAAAGTAGGACTGCCAGATACTGTCCAGCTGAAATTTTGAAGGATTGTTTATTTTTAGCAAAACTGTAGTTTGTCTCAGCTCTGGTGCACATTACAGAATTAGCAAATAGCTAATTGAGTAAGGCTTTTAATTCTGAAACCTATAAGGCAATTAAGCCTCTTTACATAAAAACTGAGTATTTTACAAGAAGTCCTGCCCAATACAAATGACAAACTTTAAACACTGGAGTTCTTCTTGCAACAATAAAGTTGGGGCACAATGGAGAAGTTTAAATATTTAATTTAGATAGAGCTGCAAGTCATTAATTTTTTATTGATGCAAATCTGCAATTCATCTAGAGCTAAACAGTTGCAACCCATTCTGGCTGAAAGTAGGATGAATTTTTCCAACAGAGAATAGGATGTAACTCCCCTCTTTCCAACATCATCGTCTGCTTTTCCATGGAGATCTCAGGCCGTGTCAGACAGTCAGAATAGCATCTGGGCCTGGATAAAGGTGCATCTGCTGATCATCATTTTGCTCACTATTCAAAAAATGTGTCTTGATTATGCATCTGGAATATGCAATTGCAGCATTAATCTACACAACACTGCTAAGAGCGCTCTGTGCTTGGAGAATGCTGCAGATACTTTGTGCTTAGTCCTTGTCGATAGTGGCAGGATGTTATTCATCCAAGTCACTGAGGAAGCACTGATATTGATACTGAAAAATGAAATGTATCTGCATTTCTTTATGCACAGCAAGAGAGAGGTTTTAGCTACTAGCACATCTACAACTAGAAGCAGTCTATTGAAAGCAGTAAAGGTTCTCTAATTCAAAATGGGAAAATTCTAAGTTCTTCCAAGTCCAGCCATTATTAAAGGCAAATTATTCTTATTTTCCTTTTTAGTGGTTTTTAAATATTCTGATGAAACTTCATGTTTAAAATTTAAGTCAGGCTTGCTGCAAAGTACTAACAAGTCATGACATTACATATACTTCATAAAATTTACTTCTTTTCTGGAAAGCAATGGGAGACCTGATAGGTGGTCATACTTTTTCAAACTAAGCCTTGTTCCTAGTTCAAAAGCTCAGTACTTTTGTCAGGATCAAGATTTTCAAGATTAGGTCAGAATGGTCATCCAGTTAGTAGCAAAAAACCTGAACTGATGACACACAGTACACTGTTATGCAGATTTTTTTTTTCATCTCAAGTCCTTCTATAGAGCAAACTGCTATTAGATTGCAGTGGTGTACATGTGAGTATATCAAAGGTGCAGAAGAAACAGCAACTGCAGCTCTGGTAAGTGAATTCCAACTAAAGGAAAGGAAGAAGTGAAACTACCAAAGCAAGATGCCTATGATAACTTCTAGAACTTAATCTTTTAAATATTTAAGTTGACTGACTTACAAAAAAACTTAGAAATATTTCAATGGCAGGAACTTCTCAAATAGATACTAAATGTTTAAATTCACAAAAATTTACTGCATGCACACACTAAACATATATTTATACATCTGTACACATTCAGAGACAGAAATATCTTGCCAAATAAAAATTGAGCCATCAGTATAAGTAAAACAAACTGAATCTTCTGAGTAACTTAGTCAGAATGACCTTTACACTTTGGGGATTCCATCTTACAAACATCTTGATTGGGGGCAAGTCATTAGGTACTTGCCAGTAGCATTTCAGGTTTATTGCTGAGCTAGAAGCTACAACAGGACATGTGAAGCATGCTGCTGAGATAGAGGTGACCTGATTTATTTTCTAATGTATATGGGCCTACCACCCACTGGAAACAGGAAAAAAATAGGACAGCTTTTTAAAGTTCAGCTGGACAAGACTGGACTTTCTGCCTTGAAATCAGAACTCTGAAAGCTAAAATTATTATGTGCATGAAAGATGGGTTTTTAAAACTTCTTTATATCATCATTTAAAAAACAGATTACATCACAAGTGAAAAGCGATCTGAAATATTTACCATGACTTAAAAAAATCCCTTAATCCCTGACGGGTAGCAAGATATCCCTAGTTAGTAAAAAGCAGCAAAGCTTCAAAAAACTTAAGATTCAGTAACACTAAAAATATCACATGAAGTTAGCCATGCTAATGAGAATAATGAATAAAATATGATGCAGCAATATTTTAACTAAAATAATAGCCAGTTTCTCACTAACAGACCCTCATCACTTCTGAGGTGTGATTTGGTGGTCAGCAGTCCTGGCTAACCAGCGAGGCCCTGGGTGACTGGAGGTTAGCAAATGTGATATCTGTTCACAAGAAGGGCCAGATTTATTTCAACTCAAACTCATCTAAGATTAAGCTGCACATTGTGGTATAAAACCAGATTTGCTTGCTTTAAATTGTAAAAAAAAAAAAAATGGGCCACAAGCATTGAGAAGCTACATATGCAGTAATCCTCTTTCCTTCAAGACTTTAAGATTGCTATTTTCTGTTTGGTGTTTTTTCTGCATATGTAAAATGTATTCCCAAGCTATTTGCTCCCAATGCAAATGAACTGACAAAGGCATCCTCAATGCTGCTGAGCTGCTACAAAAGCCATCCTGCCTCCTCTGCAGCCCCAGCTTTCACCACAGACATGACAGACTTTTCAGAACTCAGTGCTTATTGTTTCCTCCTTCCTCACTGCTGTGAGGGTCTGAATTTAAAAGGAAACAATGCTTGATGGAATCATCTCTTCACTGAGGCTGTCTCTATTCAGATGGATGAGGAGAAGGTGCTAAAGAGTAGTCAGCATGCAGTCACTGAAGGTAAATCATGCTCCACCAAGCTGATTTACCCTCTATGACCAACTACCTAGACAGATGAGGGGAGAGTGGATATTGTCCACCTTGACTTCAGCAAGGCTTTCAGCACTGTCTCTCACAAGATGGTTCTAGGCAAGGTCAGGCAGTGTGGCCTGCAGACAGCAAGGCAGATGGAGAGTTGGCTGAATGGCACATCCCAGAGGGTCTGATCATGGCACAGAGTCTAGCTGGAGGCCTGTCACTGCTGGAAAGCAGCTCTCCAGAGAGGGGTCTGGGGGTCATGGTGGACAACAAGCTGTCCCTGGGCCAGAAGTTCATCCTTGGGGCCAAGAAGGACAATGATATCCCAGGGGACATCAGGAAAAGCACTGCCAGCAGCTGGAGAGAGGGGATCCTGCCCCTCTACTCAGCCCTGGTGAGGCACATCTGGAGTGCAGTGTCCAGATCTGGGACCCTCAGGACAAGACAGACATGGAGCTCCTGGAGCAGATCCAGCGGAGGGTGACGAAGATGATGAAGGGACTGGAGCATCTCTCTTATGAGGAAAGACAGAGTTGGGCCCATTCTGCCTTGAGAGGAGATGACAGACAGGATATCATCAATGTCTCTCAGTATCTGAAGGGAGGACATCAAGACAAGGCTCTGCTCCGTGGTGCTGAGCAACGCAACAAGAGCCAACGTGAAGAAACCGATGCACAGAAGTATGACCTGAACATGAGGAAGAACTTCTTTACTGTGTGAGTGACCAGAAACTGGAACAGATTGCCCAGAGAGAATGTGGACTCTCCATCACTGGAGATATCCAAGAACCATGTGGACACAATCCTGTGCCATGTGCTGTAGGATGACCCTGCTTGAGCACATGATCCACTGTCAGGCAACCTGACCCATTCTGTGACACCATAACAACCTCAGAGAACGAAGCAAACAATAATCGAGGGGTCCAGTTCTGGACTTGTAAAGTTACTGTTCTTTGTACCTGCACTTATAAAAATACCATATGAAAAACACCCACACAAAAATACACTGATGAATCAGGACACTGTGTAAGTGCTAATACCATGGCAGACAGATTGCATCACTTGTCAGTAAGCAGCTGCTTTTCTGTCACTAGATCAGCTCTACTTTGCCCATGCACAGACTATCTAAGCTCCTGTGCTAGGAGACTGAGTTAGGAGGAAAGAGGGAATGCAGCCTGCACAAACCTTGCTCTGGATACCACAGGCCCAGCAGGACATGTGAGCTCAGCAGCAGGACTATGAGAAGTGCTGGTTTTGGAACCAGCAGCAGAGCAGCTCTGCAAAGATAACAATCCCTTTCAAACATCCAAGACTGCTTTGCATGGAGCCATCGCGGACATTGCCAAAATGTCAAACAATTTTTAAACATATCTATTGTCAAATTCCTCTCACAGAAGGGAAAATATAAAGGTAAAAACCATAATAGGGACACAGTGGTCAAAGTGACAAGCAAGAAATGCTCTCTCTCTCCAAGGTTTTACATGCCTTGGACAGTCAGGAGAGACATCCCATGCTATTTTTTTGGCAACCCTCTCTGTCGCCCAATTTCCCGTCAAAATGTGAATCTTGGCAAAAGTGAATCTCCAGAAGGAACTCAAAATGACTTACAGATGACCTCTAAAGAAATTTCCTTAAATGAAACATACAGCCATCTCCACAAAGAACTCAATAATTAACACCTGTAGCTGCAAACTAGGAAATTACAGGGAACAAAAAATTAAATGAGATCTTTCACTGCTAATACAAGGATCTAGAAAGTGGTTTGTAAGATAATTAAAACTGTGAGCCCCACCCTGCAGCAAGAAATAAATAATGGAGAGGTTCTCCCTACTGCATTTCAAAAACCAAGAAAGCATTATGTAAATCATCAATCTAAGCTCTAATTGTTTATACACAAAACCTCAAGTATTAAAATCTGTATTCTCTTCCTTCTTTGCAGATTAAAGAGAACTTCTCTCAATCCAATTACTAATGGAATAACAATCACATTAATAAAAAGCCTTTTTAATAACCACTCTACAGAACCCATTTTCTGCCTAATTAAATGGGTAAAGTGTTTGTGGGGGCAGTTTTTCTTCCCCTGCTAATACATCAAGTATCGTCTTTCAGTGCCATCATTGTTTATTCAATATTTTCAGCCAAGCAGATACTTTGGGAAGATGTGACTATTGATTAGAGCAATAGATATAAATCAGGGGTTACATCCTTTGTAAAAGGCACCTCTGTAAAGCCATTTTTGGGAATCAAAAGGCCTAGAAGAAGTACTGACTGAGGTATGCTTCTATGAAAACTTAACCACAATTTCTTTTCCCAAGATCATGACTTCATTTGAGTCTCTCTCATGTTTCCCAGATGTAAAACAAGCTAAAAGAAAAGAAGACAACAGGCTCTTCTCCAGGGATACTGAATGTTTCCCTTACCTAAGCCAAGATGCTCACCAGTGTCAAATACTACACAAAGGCCTCAACTCTGCTTTGCTGGGAACACTGGTTTAGCTCACATTTAGTGGAACAGCATCAGAGCTGCTTCACATGTCTTACTTCAAAACTGCTATAGGTCTACATCAATTATTGTTCCCTCTCAGGTCTTCCAAAATATCACTCTTGGCCAACCAAGGCTCAAAATTACTGCCCATGCATCTTCAACACTTCACTGCTCAGAAGAATTTTCTGTGCAAGCAGGGCAATCTAGTCACATCAAGTGAAATATAACCTATTTAGAGCAGCATTGCCTCAAGAGCAAAGTCAGAGTCACACAGCCTTCACCTCAAGATATTTAAAACATTACAATTAACTTTATTGTGCAAAGAAACAACTTTTACTCTAATGCTGAATCTCTCACAAGATTCAAAGCTTAAGTGAAGGATCTTCAGCTAGAATAAACTCTGGTATAAGCAATCTCCACCAACTAGAAAGGTACAAAGCAAGGCCTGAAAAACCTAAGAGTCCTAGCACTGAAGTCTTCCAGACACTCTGAAGAGCTAAGAAGCATTAGTTGTGCTAAGATGTCTAAGTCTCCAGCATGAATAAGGATGTCTCACCATTTCCCATAATGTTTGGGTGTTTCATGAACATACAGTTACGAGCATACAGACTTTTCAAAAAGACAACGTTACTTGGGAAAACTTCCCATTTTATAAAACACCATTTTCATAAAATTAATTTAGTACCTGAAAGTCCATTTTTGCCACTAGCTCCATGACCAACAGAATGAGCCAGCATTGTTTAAAATACAATAAGCAGACGAGAAAGGGAGCTAAACCAACCCCACCCTCCCCCTCCAGATTCCCCAGAGATAAAGCTGCGCCAAAATCCTATCAGATGTACTTTGATCATTCTTAATTCTTCAGTGTTTCAGGCAGTATGAACTTGGGCACATCTGCATTTCTTTATTGTCAGAATAATGACAGGATAATGGTGCGGGCACTAGGCCAGTCGCTTTTTTGAAACATTGTTGGCAGAGTCCATATTTGCAGTACAGAGAGTAAATGGTCTTGCCTGACAGTTATAGAACAAGTCAAGGAAATATCGTAAAACAAACTTATCCCTAAGTTTCCTGCATTTGTAAATAACTCCTTATTAGTTACAATCTTTGTTATTAAGTAGTCCACATAACTGTTTTAAGACTTTTCTGGAAAGGGAGGCCTCTTATATACACAGCGAGCAGTCCTGTGAAAAGAGAAAATGGCTCTCAACTTCTAACACTTAAAAACCAAAGCTATACCTGCAAAAACACTTGAACAAACTCCCAAAACACCTTTGAACTGACTTAATACCAATGTATTTTTGAGCTGTATGAGAAAAAAGTTGAAAAAAATTCAGTAACATACAAAACATGCTCTTGCTGACAGCCCATAAACACATTAAATAAACTACAAAGTAGAAGTCATTCTCTCTTCCCTCACCATTTGAAGGAAGCACTTGTGCACTTCAAATTTGTTCAGTTTTCCCTCTGAAATAAGTGTATACTGAAAAGGAAATGGCAAATCAGTTAAGTTCAAATCAATACTTACTTGAAATGCCACAAGGCTCTGATATAGGAAAGCGACTGTGCCAAGGCTATTTGTGAAATTAAGAAAGTGACAGCCAGGCAAAGCCCATGCTTTTAGCACCACATGGCCTTCAGACTTCCCGTATATGAAAGTATTTCTTATTCATATAAAGGCTTTTAGCAAGTTATGGAGATACACAACCTAAATAGGCTTGAGAGACATTCACCTCCGGGAGCTCGTATCTCTAGCAGGTTTCTGCTACATCCAATACTCCAGTGCTCAAATAAGGCTGTCATGGAAAAGTCTACAAGTCTTACCTCATTACTGCTCAGGCAAAATATAAAATTCAACATCAAGTCGTTTGTGTTTTAAAATTAGATATTCAGAATAAATATTTTAGCATCTTGTGGGTTCAGATGATGTTACAAATGTTACTGTGTTTAAGATAGGAAGTTTGTCAACACATCTGATCTAACGTAAGTGTACTTAATGAAATGGTATTTATCTGGCTTATGTTTACATATACAGGCATACCAAAACTACATGTTTGTTATAAATTACCTCAACAGACTTCAGCTGAAGTAGTTTCAGAAGCTATATGAGCTCTCCATGTCTTGAAACAAGGATAAAGATTTCCTGAAATAAACACACTTGCCAAGTTGTAACAAAAATCCCCTATGAACTCTCCACAGCCACCATACTGAGAGCAGACATAAGAACTGGCTGGAACAAAAACTCAGTAAGACTCATGGAGAGAAGAAAAAAAAAAACCCACCAATGAACAATAACAACTAGCATAGAAGATCAAGTGCCATTCAGTCAGAAATGTCAATACCATTAAACATGCTTCAGTCTGTATCTCTCTGTCTGTGAAAGTGCAAAAAGCACACACATTGCGTGGAAGTTTCTCCAGTTTAGGCAGCATGAGTAGCCCCTAGGAATTACTCTTGAAACAAATGTATTCACTATTCCTTACACCTTGCTAGTTTGAACAGAGTGAAAAAACAAGCTGCACCTAGCTTCATCACTGTGTCACCAACAACACAAAAGTACAGGTTAGGGAAATATCCGGTCTCAGAGCACATAATTGATCCTTAATATAAAATGGAAAGGACTGGAGAAGGCCAGCTTCTACTACACAGACATTTTCTCTAGCTGTGACTTTTGACTGCCCTTGAGACTGGAACCTGCTTGGCCTGGTTCTGCTGAAACACATCTCAAGCATCCTGCACATGCACGTCTGTGGGGAAGAACAGAGAGGCACCTGATACAGGCACTGTAGTCACAGCTCAGAGGAACAAAGAGTGGATAAAGGCTTTCCCCAGACTCACCCTTCAACCTGATAACAAACCATTTATGTGCTGCACAGCTCAGGCACTTGGCTCTTCTCACTAAGCTTAGGAGCTCTGTTAGGTTCGAAAATGTTCTGTTTAGTTTTGAATGCAGTTGATTCTGAAGGAGACTAGCCTGTTTATTGAGCATCTAGAACTGGGCTTAATTCAAGATCTCTAGAGAATTACTGGTGAACTGGCAGTACCAGGGATAGATACAGTCCTCCTGTGAGCTGCCACTATCATTTTCAAACGCAGTAGTGTTTACTTTCAAAAGCCCTCAGGAATTTTATCAAGATGAAGAGCCTGAAGATTCAGGACTAGTTGAAGCCATGCTTGTGGCAGTCCTGCAAGGTATTTCCAGCTCATTCCACCCTCCCATGTAACATCTATGCATGCCAATACCAGAAGCTTCCCACAGCAATGACTTTTGGTGGTGCACATCTTCAGATCACTCCTTAGGACAGGAAACAGGGCCAAAATGCCCATAAGACAGTGACAGAAAGACATTAACATGTCTCATCCTACCTGAAGCATACTGGTGGTCTCAGCTCAGTTCCTCGAGCTCTGCTGACCGCTAGCCACAATCTTCTTTTTTGTCTTTTCAATTAGCACTTACAGTTGAAAACAAATAACAAATCTACAGAGAATAAGGAGTACCTGACAGTACCACTCTCTCCCACCCACCACATGAGGCAAAGTCCCCATCAGCAATGTCTTGCATGGGGGCATTTCTATTCCCACTACACTGCAGCTAACTAGAAATCACACTCTTTATTAATAAGAATGCCTATTATAAAGAATTTACAGAAAAGCCTATGTTAAATACATGTAATTGTACATTTAAAAGTACACTAGTTGCTTTAAAATTTATTTCATCATTCTATGAGGCAAGCACAAACTTCCATTTAAATAATGCACTTCCAAGAAAGATCAAAAACACTGAAGTGCTGTTCTTCACTCAGAAAACTTTTATTTTATAGAGCTTTTGATGTATTTTCCTACTCAAACAGTACTTCAGAGTGGGGCTTTCAGGATGAAGAGGGAGACAGCCTATGAAAGCATGTATTCATGTAACTGTGACAAACATGAACTCAACACTGACAAAGTGATATTGAATTGTTGGGAGGTACAGAAATCTGCAGGTCTTCAACCCCTCAGCATTTGATTGGTGAGAATGTTATGTTCAGACAAAGTCATGTTATGTACAGACAAAGTCATGGCACATCCAGGAAATGGACAGCTGAAAGAGACCTCTGAAGAGGAAACTAGAAGTTAAAGTTACCCAACTAAGTGCACATGAAAACCTGAATAGTAAGAATCCTTTATTAACAGAAGCCATGACAAATGCCTGGTATTTATCTAAATAAATTCATTACTGGACAATTTTTTTGGAAGAGGGTAGGATGTTCATTTTTAGTGAGGAGAAAGATGGCTGAAGAAGACGTAGTTTATGAATATTTTTTAAACAGTCTTCAAGCATTTACAAAATTAATTGCTTAGCCCCCATGCTGATGGGAACTTCACCTCATGTGATGGGTGGCAGAGAGTGGTAGTGTCAGGGCCCTTTATTCTCCATAGATTTGTTATTTAGGTTTTCAAGTGCAAATGCCAGTTGAAAAGACAGAAAAAGACTGGCTAGCAGTCAGCAGAACTCTAGGAACTGAGCTGAGACCACCACTATGCTTCAGGTAGGGTGGGACATTTACAAATTAATTGCTCATTCAAGCCTTAGTCATGCAGCAGTAGAATATTTCCTCCCCACCATCTGACTTACCATAAGCCATGAATTTGTGATAGTTATGGAAATAAAATGGGTCTCTTTTTTATTAATTGAGATATTTTAGTTTTTGAAAAACCAACTTGGACCAATTTCCAGAAGCAATGGTATAGTTAATATAAACACACTTGTCAAAAGGAACAAAACTGTGATTTTCGTGTAGTTGAAGTTCCTGGCAGAGTTTGAAATGACAAATTTAGAGAGCCACAAGAATGTAAAAGGCACTACTGGGAATTGTAGCTGAACAGAGAGCACTAAGAATCCCTTGCCTACCTCTGAAATATTTATGTTATATCAAGCAATATCTCAATTAACCTCTCCAGCAATAGTCAGACAAGCAGAAGTTGCAGTTCCACAGCACTGCCTGCTATAGAAACCCCAAAAACAATCTACCTTACCTTTTCCAATGTGTTAGGATATGTGCATTAGTCCCCCTGTAACATGTTAACAGGAACACCAGCCTCTCTGGCAGATGAGTTTCATAAGGCTTCATATATAACAATGTGTTTCATAAGGCTTCATATATAATGTGGGTCATTTTAATAGTCACAATTTACAAAATGGATTCTCAGTCCCCAAGTAGCTTCTATAGAAATCAGGTATCTGTACAGCAAGGTTTGACTTTAGGTTCACAACCACTTTATTTTCCCATGTTTTATTTCCCATGTTGTCAATCAGAAGACATTTAACAGATAATTTTTAGAGCCAGGTTACACCCTGAAGCAGAACACATACTCCACAGGCATATACAGAGCCAAAATTGTTCAATACTCTCATCAGGAATGATGAAACACATTGCTTCAGGCACAGAGGAATGACTTACCAGGTAGCTTAAGACATCCTTCCTATAACATGGTGTTTACTGTGCTCTAATAATGCTAAATATAGTTTGCATTTATTCAAATTACACATAGTAAGTGACTAGAACTCACTGCAGCTCCGGTTTCAAAATATTTCTGGAGTGCCAGAGAAATTTCTTGGGAGGAAAAGCAGGCAAAGAAGGGGGACACACAGATGACAACATACCCCCTACCTGGCTTTTACACATTAGATCAGGTCACAAAGCACTGCAGTCCTTTTCTCCTTCTTGAACTTTCATGACAAGACAAAGGAAGGAAAAAACCCTGCAACATGACAGTTCTCTTTTCTTTACATCATAAAATCAAGCAAGTAAGTATTAGTGCAGACAGCTCACTTCTCAGAGAGCTGAAGTCAAAATAATGCTGCTCAGCCTGAACAAACACTTAAATGCTCCCTTACCCAGTTCTAACCAAACCAGCAACTTTAGTTTATAATGCACATCTCACTGGAAAAAAAAATTACATAAAAAAAATTAAGGACTGCCATCCATCTCAACATTTTAGGAAGTTCTTAACTAAAATACTCCTTTGCCTTAGGAGATAACACTGTTGCAGAGCTGTCAGCACAACCACTTTCACCACTTCCTCTCGGGGACTACCACACCTGGTTTTACTTTGCCTGCTTTGGTGCTCCCAGATCTAGAGCTGGCAACCTCATCCATACTGGAATCACACATTAATTAGAAGACTCCTCTTTTAAAAGGGAACATCATTTCACATGACATAACCTTAGATTAGTATAAATATGGTCATTTCAAGCTTTTAAGAAATGGAAGTGGATAAAAAAAAGGAGATGAGTACTCTTCCTAGGAAAACTATCATCTTCAAGCTTTCTTTTGCTTTGAGGCAACAAACACGAACAGAATGACAAACCTCTCCTTGTTTAATGGTTCAATTTAGCTGACAGCAAAATGTACCTCTGTAATCACAGAATAGCTGAGGCTGGAAGAGACCTCTGAAGGTCATCTCATCCAGCCTTCCTCCCCTCCAGCAGGTTGCCCAGGACCATGTTCAGGTTTTTGACTGTCTCTGAGGATGGAGACTCCACAACCATCTCAGGCAATCTGTGACAGCACTCGATCACCACAGAGGTACAGAAAGCATTTCCTGATGTTCAGGGAAACGTCCTGTGCTTCAGTTTGTACCCACTGCCTTTGGTCCTGCACCTGGGCATCAATGAATAGTGTCTGGCTCCATTTCCTTTGCACCCTCACTCCAGGCACTAACATACACTGATTTTCAGCCCCTACAACCTCCTGTCTCCAGGCTGAACAGCCTGCAGCCCTCTCAGACTGGGGAGATGCTCAAATCCCTTAGCAGCTCTTTGGTGAACTCTTTCCAGGGTGCCTGTATCTGGTTTGTACTGGGAAGCCCAGAACTGGACCCACTATTCCAGGTGTGGGCTCCCCTGAACAGAGGGATCACTCCTTTGGCAACACCCCAAATGGAGCTGGGGAGACAGAGCCTTCTTTGCCTTTGATCCCAAAGGCCAGCACCATCCTCTCTTTTCTGCATAGTTAAAAAATGTAACTATTGAAAAATATAAATAGTTCACAGTGAACAAACATCTGTGGTTTCAATTTTTTTGAAATACTAGGTTTCCTTGAAAAGAGGAAAATTCTACCAGGACATTGCTATAGCATGCATCTTTCACATGCCTGTACAAAACACAATGTACAAAATACATTGTATTTTGTACAAAATACAATGCTAGTGCTCAAAGCTACACAAGAAAGGGGAAGATGAATTTTTTCAATTAAAGGAATTTGTGCCATATACAGCAAAGTAATACTCAAATGAAAATTATTTATAACAGATGACCTCAAAATTACCTTTGAACAGTCACCCTGTTTTTCGTTTTGAAAAAACAAGAATAAATAGCACAGTGTTTACTCCTCAAGTAATCTTTTCCTATTGAAAAAAAAGAGAACAGAAAACACCTTTGACAAATCCTTTCTCAGACTCAAATTTTCCATTAATTTCAAAATGTGAACGTTTAGCAAGTCCTTGGACATGAAAGAACAAACGAGAGCTTTAACTTTCTAGTTAAGGTTTTAAACAAACAGAAGTGGCAAAAGATGTCTCACATCCTGTGTGTTCCACCCGTACACGTACTCTGCTTCACTGTAGGTTACTGTGATGCTTTTATCCCCACATCTTTTACTGCTTGCTTGTTCATTTTAATTTTATAAATGGACTGTTGTGCTGCAACTAATTCCCTCAAGGCCAGCCACAAGCTAAGGACATTTTCCTTGTTCCACCCCATCTCTCTATTTCAATGGACCACTCTCACTTATGAGCAGTACTACGTGAGGAGAAGCCTCCACAACTTTGGGGTTTAAAATTGTCAATTCTTGGCGTCTGTTTAGCCAAGCTACACGTGGCACTTAGTCATTTTATTTAAAAAACAAATCCCTGAAATTATTTCCCTGGAATTGAGTAAATGCAAAATCCTTTCACAGGAGTAAAAAAAAGTAACAAAAGCCTGGTTCAAAAGCAACCTGGTGCTCTGACAGCTGACGCTGTAAACAAGCCTGCCATTAAAAGGGACTGTAACAGCCGCCAAGTCGTGAACAATGGAGAAACATTTATTAAATACTACCTACAATTGGATGCACTTTTCTTTACCACAGTGTCGTGCTTCTCCATTCCCATCAGAAGGAGAAACTGGACAAGGACAGGACAATAGAGTGTCAAGAGTCTTGTCTGATATGCCTTATCATCCAGCATGTAAAAGAGGCACAAGAAAACTGCCTTTGTGTTGGTAATTTACCCCAAAGTGATACATTTAATACTCTACAGAATTACCTGTTATGTAACATGTCGCTCAGTCAAATCTTCCAAAGCAACATAATGTCTTGTTCCAAAGTACTAAATAATTTGCTTTTTGCGTACATCTCCTGTCACATTCAGTAAATCTACTTAAGGTTTCTCTCTGTGCAACAGGAAATTGCCTTAACTCACGCATTCCATTAAAGCAGACAGCCAGTGCTTGGCGCTCAATCGCGCCTTTGTGAAAAGTCTGCGGAACGCTAAAATGAAAACTCCACTGCATCAACATGCACTCTACAGGCTAAAGGAAGTCAGATTTAGGCAGATGATTCATGATAAAGGGATAGCATATCAAGACTGCTTTGTAAAGAAAAATTCAGTTTAAAGATTGTTATTAGTAATTTTATATATATATGTATGCATTATATATATATATATGTATGTATGTAGGCAGGTGTCGACGCATTTAGTGTCTAGAAGATCCCCGTTATGCCACATCCATTACTGCTTATTTTTACTTCTCAGTAAAATGAGGACCCCAGAAAGCAATTCTCAAATAGCAGATGGGAGCAAAACTTCAAAAATGCTTCCCTCATACACAAACATAATTGTTTATGTATACTAAATCCTTGCTTTTAATATAACTCTACCTTGATTTCACTATAGAATCAAAATCCCTATTCTATTCCAAGAGCACAAGCAAGACAAGCAGGATCTTGGTTTATATTGTCCTACCATACCCCATCTGCCCTTTAGCTCAAACTCACAAGTCTGGATAGACAGATGAAACAGCTCTTAGTAACTTTCTGGTCTTAGCTTTTTACACTTTAGAGTCTTGTGGTTTTGGACACAACTCTTACATCATATTTTTATGTATTTCACAAAATACCAATAAAAAGTTTTATTACTCTCATTCATGGGGCAAGATTTCCTTTTCAATCAGATTTGATAACCACAGATCCCTTGGCCCAGCATTTCAGTGCATTATACAAATCAGTTTTTGCTGAGAACAGAGCTTGTTTAGTACTTAAAATTTACGTAACTCAAGTAACATCACCAGCCAAGACCAGAACAGGTCTGTAGGCAGGTGGTACCACATCCTCAGCACAGCCTGCCAGCTCTGCAGCACGTGTGCCTTCTGAAGTTTCACTATCAGCAGCATAATGTATTGAACACAGCAACATGAACAACCATCCTCCAAAATTCAGAATATTCTGTTTCTTTAGTAAGTCTGTTGAACTTAGGAAATTTAAGACATAAGGACTCATTAAGGGTCTTAAGTGGGACCATAGGGAACACATGAGGAAGCCAACAGCAGTTCTTAGGTTCCAGCTTGAATGTAAAGACAATTCTTCAACACTGGATGTAAATGACATGGCTCACTAAGTAGTTTACCAGCAAATGTCAATTGAAAAAGAGAAATCATATACTTCATATAAGCCTATGTATGCTTCCTAATTTCAAAAGCTTATAATACATCTGAAAGCAAAATCACTTTATGCCCTCCTTGTACACACAACCATTGACACCTCTTTTATATTGCTTTTAGCCAGACATAGTCCCCTTCCTCTTTCATTCCAAGAGCTGGAAAGTACATTTCCAGACACTACAGTATTTCACAGAAGCAGTGTTTTGCAATTGTTTATGCTACCCCATCATTCTGATACACTGATTTATACAAGAAATCTTAGCCAGTGTCTTCTGTTCTTCCAAATACACATGTATATTAACATCAAAATATTTTGATGGAAACATTACCTGTTTTCCCTCATGATTCAGTTACAAGCTCTCACTAAGTATCATGTGATCTGCATAACAATGTGCAGACAGATCACACCAGCTGTATAGAATATATAAACAACAGCCAAATTCAAGCCAAATTAGTTTGTCCTTGCCAACACCCCCAATGCCCCAACTGCTTCAGGTTCACTGACTCAGGATAACTCATGAAGCCAGAAGGCCTGGAAACATTCAGTACTAAAGACACAAGATCAATCTTTTGACTCACGCCCCATCAGAAAACAGCTGCATTATAACAGGGTATAATCTAACCAACATTTTGCGTGATGCAAAGTACCAACTGTTGTAGCTGAGCCTTTGATACAGGCAAGGCAGCCATCAGGAACACCAGCAGGCAACAGTTTGCAATCCCCACATCAATCTCAGCTCTAACCTCTGCTAAACAAAACAAAACAGACACTTGGATCTTTCAGGATTGACGTATTACAAATCTGTGACACACTCAAGTCTGTTTGCCCTAGTAATCGACAAAGAAACTCTCAGTAAGACTCTTTCCAATTGCTATCTTTTGTTTTACCTCCCTAGAGCATGCAGAAATTGGTGTTCTTGACTGTGCAAGGAGAAAACATGGCATGTTTCAGTCTCTAGCAGCTGCCACCACACACTAAGCCAACAGAGATTCATGAAACTCTGCACACAAGTAAGCAACAGTTGGGCAACCAGCCCAGCCAACAGACTTTTAAGCCTTCAGCAGCTGAGGCAGCCTTATACTGGGGCAATTCAATTCTTCCAAAACTTGGTGGTTTATAATTCAAGTTCTGGGAGGGCCAGCTGAAGTTCCACATGGCCTTCAGATTAAGAAACCACAGCAGCACACCCCAAATGCTCCCTGCAACACCAAAGGGTAGTGAGAGGAGACATCTCTGATCTGGGACCTTGGTCAAGTCAGGACAGCTGCCACTTGTGATCAAAAGAAAAAGTCCATTTAGAAAGCACAAACACAGAAGCACAAACATTGAAACTACTGCTGCTCTGCGTGTTCTCAGCATCAGTGCAAGGTTTGTACCTTGAACAGCTGGATAACCTGGAATGTATGCAGAGTTCTTCAATTACATTCCATAAGCTAGCAAGCAACCTAATTAAAGAGATTTCCATCAACACATTTTTGTTCCCAATTCTGCAGTCACTATTTATGCAAATAATCTTATCAGCTGCTCAAATAGAAGTCACTGTGAGACAGAAGCAAGTGTTATGCTACTTAAACACAGTTCTCACTTACATATCTCCCATATTAAGGATACAGAACAATATAGACAGGGAACCCATGCTACTAAACACAGCTGGGAAATCGTAATGTCTCCTTGCTCAGGGGTTAAAAAGGAAAACAGCACACTGTAATTATTATACAGTATACACTATATATTACATAGTAAAAATTAAGAACCCTGTCATCAACAGTGTGATTTGGAAAGCAAGTGGAACAGCGCCTTTCAGAAGCTTAATGAGAAAAGCTACTCTAAGTCAATGCCTTAGGTAACATTGAAGTTTCATTTTACTCTCCAATTAAACAGCAACAATCATAGCCCTAACAAGTTTCATAATATTTATACAGAGCAGTGAGCTCATTCCCAGCTGAGATAACGAAAAGGTTAATCGACATCAATGAAAAATTAACCTTAATATTTAAATTCCAGTATAGTAGGATTCATTATACACCCAGGGATACTCAAAGATATTCTCTCATGATACCTTTCTGATCTATGTACTTTCATCAAGAAACACAGGAACATGTAGATGGTGCAAGGCACCCTGCTGGGGCTGCTGTCCTACAGAACATCAATCAACCTGAACCAAATGGCATGTTCTCAGTATCCTAACTGGAAATTTCTCTAGTATCCTAGATGCAGACAGTTAAAAATAATGCTTTCAAAAAGGACTTTCCCATTAGCATGCACATGTTTGACAAGCTTTTACAAACATTATGTAATACTTCTGCAGTAAGTGAGGAAACATAGGATGCACAAGGGACACCAACTCCTTAAGATTTCCAAAATGGAGGGAAGTAAATAAATACAGCTAACAAGTGTACAGCCACATTACAGCTTGTGATACTGGCCCAAGTCTTATTTCTCCTACAAACTAGTTGCTGTCTGCTAGCCTTGAGAACTACAGGATTTGGTTTTACCTCAATAGAGGAGGGTCAATACAATCATGTTGTTTCCAAAAAATACACAACACTTGTAGAAATAACCTGTAGAAATAACTCAGACCAGTTGTTCTACTGCACACTATGCATGTTGACTTTACTACTAACAACAAATGCGTCTATCATGAGAACACAGACTAGCACTGCATCAATTCTATTTCCTTTTTTACTTCCAAAATCACAGACTGCAAGAGCTGAAGATAGATATGTCACACTTCCAGTATCGACTGCTCCCACAAACCACCTATGCAATCTTTCATTCCACTGAAGAAACCACTGGACAATTTAAAATTTCAGGTATGTGGTTTAAATAGGAACTGTGCTGTAACATCCCTCTTATTTCAGGCAGTTGGGGTACACATGAAAAATATCTTCAGGCACTGACTCCTTGCACCAGAATTTTAAGGCTCCATTTGGCTGCTATGTGGAAACTGGAAAAAATAATGACAAACTGTACTACTCAATTAATCTTTCTTCTAGTAAATGGATTATATTCTTTGACACAGTCACAGCTCTGAAAGAGCAAGGTCTTGAAGACAGAACAACAGAACACCTCTGATAGTTTGAGGACATTTTGTCGGGATCAGTTTTCATTCTCTCGTGTGTTATGTAAGTTTACAGAAACTGAAATTTGAGTTTTATACAGACAGGTCCTGCAAAACTGTGAATGAATGCCAAGATACTAAAAACCTACCAAGATCGCAACCAAAAAGACATTCTAAATGCAAACCATTTTCAGGAAATATCTGTCAGCAAGTATTTGCAAGTCAAGGTTTTTTAATGAACTTCATGTGTCAGGTGTTTTCTTATCCCCCAATCTTCTCCATCACACAAGTATGAGTCAGAATAGAAAAAAACTTTGACATGATCACACATTTTCTTGCATTGTCTGGCATCTCAAAAAAAGTAAAATTCTTCTCAATTAGCAAACATGGCAAGAAAAACAGAAATTGAGAATTTTGTGTATCAAGTACTTCCAAGGAAAACAGCAAATTCCTAGTTTCTGCTCTCTCTACAGTATCAACCCACAAACTCTGTGGTCAGACTTATTTTAAAAGCCCTAACCAAAATAAAAGCCTGCCTTAGCCAGCTGCATGGCTTATCAGCCTGCTGTCATCTGCAAGGATTGTAAACATCAGTTGGGATGTTGTGTATGGCTTGTAAGGAAATTACATGACCCTGAACACAACTTCCTCTGAGGATTTCAAGAGTAGAGATGGCTACCATTTATACTGCTCTCCCAATCTTTGTTAATAAGCAAGAACAAATAAAAGTGACAGCTAAATTTATTATATGAGACCTTGTCCATAAGTGGCCTTGACAATGAAAATATTCATTCTTTTCAGCAACCTTTCTGGTGCCTTCACAACTGAGATTATTAGAGTGGCTTACACAACTTTTAAAAATGGTTTGCATGATGTTGTCACCTTTAGCATATCTCTAGCTGCCTGGGCATGACAATCCAGTGCCTACTTACCTTCACACCTGCAGCAAGCCTTCCAGGTTTGGTTGCTAACTGCAGCTACATCTGAATAAGCAAAGGCCATTCCAAGGGCGATGGGAAACCACAAATAGCCAAAAATAATTCATCTAATAATAATGCAAAAATGTTATGCACAGAATTCTGGAACAGACAACAAATCATGGCTTCACTTCCTCCAGATACCCCCTCCTAAAAATTCCTCCACAGCAACAGTTGGTAAGATTTGGATGCTGTGTATGCACATATGCTGCATATCCAAGATAAACGGTTTTCCTATATCAAGAGCCCATCAAAAGTTGCAGAAAACTATAACCCCCCTATTTTTAAGCTAATTATTTCACAAGACAACATCCACCACTTAGGATGGTCTGATGAATTACATCAACTCAGCTGCTTGAGGACAGACTGGAAAATTATTAAACACTTACACATTGTTTGATTTTAAGCTAAGAGTCAAAATTTTGTTGAAAATGTATGGGTTATAATACACAGCTTTATTTTGTGGGATCTTAAATTTATGGGCCATGTTGCCTACTACCATACAATCCTTAAGTTCACTGATAAACATTTCTATCAGAGAAACATGAGTAAATCAATGACAGGATATGTTGAGTTCAAATACACACCAGTATCCTGAGGTCCAGCTGCTCGCTTTTAAGTAATTTCAACTAAATTCTCAGCCTCCTTAGAACTGGTATAATAAACATACTGACTATTCACTTCTGCTGTTTCACGACTGTACATACACATAGAAAAAGAAACTAGAACACAGATCTTTGCTAGTGGTACAAATAATTCTGAATTGTTTACCAACTGAATGCAAATACATATAGCATAAACCAAAAACTAAAACATTTGTGAATGGCTGCTAATCCCCAAGAAAGCCAAAAGAATAAGTAAAATTACTTTTCTTTCCATTGATAGCAGCCAAAAACTTCAAAGGTAAATCTCACAAGATGCACTGCTTTTAGATCCAAGTTCTGGGTGTCCAACAATGACACACAGCCTCTTACTGGAGTTGGGTTTTATTGACAGCAGACAGAGAAGCCCCCAAGCTTATCCTGAGAGCACCTCCAAAAAGACTTACTTTTTGAATAAACCCAGCTAAAGATTACTCTTCAGATTGATAGTTTCAAGAGAATAGAGTTCCCTATAATCCATCAACATTTGTATTTTGGATCTGCTACCTAATTGTGTTGCACAGATGAACTAAAGACAAGGATCAAAGAGTTAATAGCTGTAATCTCAGAGGTTCACAAATAATTTTAGCAGAAATAAATTGTCTCTCACTTGTCAGTGACAGTACAGTGAAGAGCAGTCTGTACAAAACCTTAATGCACCTGAAACAATTTAAACTGGATTTTCAGAGTCTTTATAAGGCTCTTGGTCAAAACTCTTAAATTTAACCACTATGGAGTAAGCTCAAGGTGCCAGCAGAAACCACTTAAAAACTTTAGAATGCAAAAATGTTTCCAGCAGAGGTGCAGCTACAATGCTAAATGTCCTCAAAATATGATCAGGTGCAAAGAGATAAAGTTGACACCACGCGCCACCAGTGTTTCAGGAAAGTCCCAACTGGAAACTGACACTGACACACAGTGGAAGGCTTTTCCAATGCTATGGGTCTACATCCGGTTAGGTAAAATTCAATATTGGTGAAGGTGAAATATAGAAAGGAAGAAAACCCTACCTTACAGATTCAACAATAAGCTCAAATTAGCTATTACTAACTTGGGAAAAGAGATTGTAAAATATGATCCACCATGATTTCAAAATGCCCATTCAGTGTTCATCAGAAGTCAAAGATACAAAGCAGAATACTAAAGACTCCTAGGAAAGGAGCAGAGAATGAGAAAAGAAACGTGTTATTATGCCACACTATATGCAAACATTGTGATCTCATCTCAAGTGCTGCATGGTTATAATTATCACCCCAAGAATAGAGAAACAGAGGTGTCTCAGAAAATTAAAGTGTAGGTACAGGCTGACTCCACTGTAAGATTTTTCAGACTGGAGAAGAGACAACAGAAGTGCAATTATGAGAATGAGGCTTCTAAAACCACAAGCAGGACAGATGTGATGAATTTAAAATAAAAATGATGATGTTTCAAAGTAAATAGTTTAAAAATTCAATAAAGGTATCAACTAGAGTAAGTTTAAGAGCAAGAAATTAAATTCCCTCCAAACATAATGAATGCCATAGGATGTTAAGAGTCCAAGGAGCATATATAGGTTTTAAAAAAACCTAGGCAAACACCTGGAAAATACTGTATTCATACTGCATTCAATTGCAGAAAACCAGAATAAACATCAGAGAAATGAATACTACAAGCTTGCTCTGTTAATTATGAGTAACAAGAATTAATTTGACCACTGCTACAAAACAGCAGAGACAGGAGTAATGCAGGAACAGATTTCAGGATCTGCCATGTGGATAAAGCACACTAAACACACAGCCCCAGACATGAAAGTAGATGGGCATGCTATCAAAACATATGGTGCTTTTTAAACTGTTCGTTGAAACACTTCTAACACTCTCTGAATTAAAGTTTTATTGGTAAAATGTTAACTCCTCCTAGAACTCTTTTCAGAAATTAATCTGAACCTTTACAGTAGCAGAAATATCAACCAGATAAAGTAGAATCACTGCCCTCATTTAAGAAATTTGCAGCTGGTTGATGGAAGTAAACTTTCTCCTCATGTAACTATGCAAGGTTTGAGAACTTTAGCTCAAGAATTTGATCTAAACACTTGCTTGATAACTAGCCCCACAGCTTCCATGGAAGCGCCATCATTCATTCCAACACTATGAATGGTTTACATAATATATATTCCATGAATTTACATTACTTTAGAATATGCTGTTCTGTATGCAACAGAAGTTCCTCACTTTAACAGGAATTCAAGTTTCACTAAGTCATGAACACAGCATACCTTTAAAGGTTTGTCAGGTTTTAACTGACAATTAAGTTTTGTCATTTCAAGAGAAACATAAGGGACACAGACTTGTCTTGGATTCTTCCACACTACCAGTTTTTCTCATCAAATGCTCCTATAAATGGCAAGATCTTTTGTCAGACAATTCTTGCACATTATTGTATTTGGGTGTGGGAGTGGAGCTTTTGAATAATTTTACTAAAATGTACCCCTACCTATAGAAATGGAGGCTTTTAATTTAGTTTCAAGGGAACACAGATTCCTAGACAAACTGGTTTTGAAGATCCTATTTTTATTCTCTTTTCTTTCTTTTTTTTTGCTCTTTTTGTTCTACTTGCACCTTTATCTGCCATGCCTTTTCAAGTCTGTCCTCTGCCCTCACCTCTCAGAATACAGCCCTGTTCAACCACACCATCTTTCCCCTCCCATTTTTTACATTCTTGCATTCAGTGTTCACATTTTCTGTGAATAAAATAAAGGATATCAGCAATAAAAACCACTTATCGAGATACATTCATTTATCCAATAAAAGGCCATTAAAGTTCCCCCATTTTCACCCAGCTGGTCTTTTCCCCAGTCATTGCTTTTCTTGGTCAACCAGTGCACTAAGTTTGACATCCGGTGTAAAACTGGATATATGAACCCCAAAAGTCATTACAGGAAGATTTCTCACCCATTATTTTCCAGTCTCCTGAGGAAGACCACAAAACACCCACAAAAGCAAACTCAGAAAGGAAAAACCTATCACCACCAACTTTTCCTAGCTACTCAAATTCTACAAGTTAAACAGAGCCATAGCTCTGCTGCATATGGCCTGTAGAGCAGAAAATTCAAAAAGGATTCCTGAACATAGTAGAAATTCAGCAGTGAACAACTGAGCTGAACAAACACAAACAAGTTCAGCTAGCAAACAGTAAATGAGCTTGGCCTGAAGGGTCCAGGTCAGATGGTGCCATCTTCAGCAGAGCAACTACAAGATGAATATGAGCTCTCCTCAGAACAGCACAGCAAGACCCTATGCTACCATTTAACATCACAGAGACCTTAAAGGTCATAGCTGAAAACCACACAAAACTACTGAGCTGCTGCTGTCCCATTCCAATCACAGAGTAAAATGACAAATACTCCTGTTAAACGCCTACCAGAGCAATGAAGCAAGAGAGAGTCATTAAAATGATTGAGATTGTTCACCACAGATATCAGCTTCCATAGCGCTGCACTGAATTATTTATTAATAAGTTTCCACTGCTACAGAAGTGTCAGCTCAACTCACTCCAGCTTCACCACTCTGTGCACACTAACAATTGCCAGTGTACAAAATATGCTTGAGGGGGTCCTTCCACAAGTAATAATGGCCAGTAACATGTAAACTTTGGTTTTTTTAAAGAAATATGAAAATATACCAGGCAAATTAAATCTTTGCTATAGAAGATAGCAAAGAGGAAGGGAAGAACGTGGTGTTGTCTGGTCAGTTTTATTTCTAGAGCTACCTCTTACTTGTGGTGGCACACATGTCTGGGGAGTTTCTTGTTTGGTGGAAAAGTTGACTCTGAGACTTTTTTCCTTTCCTTCTTGACTCTCTGTGGAAATTCAGGATATCATCCAAACACAACCATCTGCCTCTACACCCACAGAGCCCTCCCTAGCACGGGTACACAACAGTCTGTGTAACACCTCTACTCCTCTGGCACCTCCCAGAAGGAAGGGAGAGGCACAGGCAGCCTGGGTGGTAGGGACCCAGCTCATTCCAGCTCCCCACTGCTGGCACCACCAGCATCCATGCTGTGCCTTGTCACTCTCCAGAACACTGCATGCTCCTGAATGACACTGCAAACTGTTACATAAGCCAAAGTTTTATTTATCAAACTGCATGTTATGCTTCAATGTCACGTTCTGTAAGTTTAGTGCAATTCACGACCATCTTGATATTTTTTGGTATGCAAGTGAATGTTTCCAAACCACTAAAAATTTGCATCAATCTCCTCTAAATCCCAGCCAAGGGAAACAAACACAAGCAATGTCTCATGCTCTTGCTTGGAGCACATTTTGCCATTTATTCCAATAGAAGGTGACTGGAGTCAAGGGAAAGGAGAATTAATTCCATGCTACATGATTAGACTCCACAATGTCACTCTTTTACAGCACATAGCCAGAAACCTGTAAGGACAGAAAGTGACAATGTGATCTTCCATCACCATCTCTGGCCTAATTTGTTCATAAATCTTGCCTAAATTAACTCTTGCTTTTTAAAGTTTCCAACGCAATAAGTTGCTCTACAGATAATTACTCCTCATTGTTACAAATCTTGTAACTTCCACTCTAATGTTCATAAGCTTCAATTTCCCCTCACTGAAAATCTCTCATATCTGCTCCAAGAGCCCTTCCACTATAGAATTAATATTTTCCACAACACAGAAATAAAGTCACATCTCTGATGTTTCTAGAGCACGGTAACTAGGCTGCTATTATTGACATTTCCACCTGGAACCATCCTTTGCAAAGCATCACAGGGATATTCTCTGAACCATTCCCACTTAGTCAATCAACATCCTTCCTGAGCAGCTGACATTTGTAGCTACCACACAGGTGGGAAAACTTCCCAGCTTCCACTCATACATTTAAACAGTTTTCCCAACCATAACACTGCACAGGGATCTCCTCTTCAACAGCCCACCAAACTCTTCCTCCCCCTGACACATTCCCCTCCAGCCCCACGTGACTGGTTTAAGAAATGTTTGCCATCTTATCAATACAGAACTTCACTGTTTATCTCTAGAGAAATCAGTTCTGTCTCCCTGAGCTATTCATACAAAAACCTACCCACAAAAACAACCAAAATGGAATTTCCTACATATATTTTACTCAAAATATTAATGAACAAAGCTTGGTATAACATGCTGGTGACTGTTCCATTGCATCTTTAAACAAATGGCTTTAATAAGCTTTTTAATCTAAAGCTAATACCTCATCCCAACAGATGTACCTTTGTGGAATACACTTTTAAGGACTCAGCTCCCACAGGACAAGTTATTCCCAACTCCCAATAACATCTCTGCAATCCAGAAAGTCACCTCACGTCTCTTTCACACCTCCAGACAAACCAACATCTCTGACAAGCTTAATGAACCCTAAATCAGCAGCATCCCTCTCACGTTTGCAAGCAGTGTGCTACATTTATCATGCACTGGCCTGGTACCTTGGGTGATAGTTTCTAATAGTTCATGACAGAACTGCAGCAGTGCTGTGCAAATGACAATGCACAGAACACCTGTAAAATGCTACCCAAGGATTCATCTCACAGAAACCAATGGAGTTGCAATAGTGGGTCTTTCCATAATCATAAAACAAGAGGCTATACTCAAAATATTAAATTGTTAATTCATGAAGCTGGGCTAAAACCACTTCAATACAAATGCAGGTGCTCTTGTAACCTAAAACTGAATGCTCCTGTTCCCACAGCTGAAGAATAAAAGGGGAAACATATTCAGTAATGTTTCTCACTATCAATAATCCAGTTGTGGTAAATGAAAATGTCTGTGGTATCTTTCATTAAACATAGCTAGCAATTGCTCCTCACAGCAAATATGAAATTGGATAATGCCAACAATGACAACAGAGAGCTGCACAGGATTCCTTCCCTCTCCTCACCATCGTTTTATTCTATTAACTGCTGTTACTGGGGAATAAAATCACTTAAATAGGGTTTTAAACAAGTCAGGAATAAAAAAAAAAGAGGCTTCCTTCCTCTGTCATTAGGAATCTAAAATAGTCCAAATC
This sequence comes from Melospiza georgiana, assembly GCF_028018845.1. Lineage (NCBI taxonomy): Eukaryota > Metazoa > Chordata > Aves > Passeriformes > Passerellidae > Melospiza > Melospiza georgiana. The sequence goes on along the minus strand of NC_080433.1, from coordinate 16,429,562 downwards.
ACATGAGTAAATACATTTACCATGTTTTATTCTACTGTAATGCCAAGATTCAAGTGTAGGCCATGAATTTTCTAGAAAGTTAAGCCAGTGAACAAAATGTTTCATTTCCTCTGCCCTTCCTCCCCTCATATCCAGTACATTTCCAGGTTTAACAAGCTAGTGGATTTTAGAAACACTGCCTTCTCTCTTTCATCAAGAAGCATTTCACTACATGCACCAGATATATTCATGAAGGGTAAGATACAGTTCACTAAAGACACTAGATCTTGGCATGGAAGACAGTTTGCCAGGGCTTTAAGCCAGAGATTATTTCATTTTAAGCATTTCTGAGGTAAATTGCATTTCTTGGAGTGTTAATCTCATCACAAACTGAAGTACATGTACAGTGAAAGAAACTTTTGTATTTAACCAAGCCAAAATTACACTCTCAAGACATTAAGCCTATACAAAGTAGCCCCAGGTTATCAAATGCCAGCAGTATGTCAGCATCTGTGCTGTGGGTGCCAAAAAGTGATGCTGCTGACAGAAGAACCAAGTTTGTCTGAAAAGTCAGCACCTGTCTTTTTGACTCAAGCTTGGTCTAGGAAGAAGAAAATCCTGTATATTAAAAGACAAGCTACTGATACCATTTTTTCACCAAACATCTGGGACATCTCACAGCATCCTTACTTTTCATGCCTGCTCTGTAGAACTCAAGTGACCGATGAGAAGCAGTTCACTACATCAAGCTTGTGCCACAGTTTCCTTACAGAGCCTAGTAAATCTGCACCTAAATTCTGACCCTTTCCTCAATTTTGTGTCATACACCACTATTTCTACAACAGGGAACAGGCCAGGGATTAACAAAAATTTAAAAAATGCTATGAACATCTGAATATTCACTACAGTACCATTTCTCAGCAAAACCACTTTTTGGTGTTTCCTTCAGTGCGAAAAAGGTCCCAGTAAAGTTCATCTAACCTGCAAAAATTTAATAAAACTTGGCCTTTCCAGCACTCACAGTTTTCTTTAAAATGTCAGGATGTTCAGATTTGTATGGTGCTTTTGAGTCTTCTGGGTTGGTTTTTTTTTTTTTCTTTCCTCCTTTCTCTGCACAGGATGAGGAAACTGAGAACTTGTGAGCTCCCAAACTGGTTTACATAAGCCAGCCCTAATCAGAGCCTGAATCTGCTAGAGTCAGCGTCATGAGAGGCCTCCATAATTCCCTGAGTATCTCAAAGACTACACCACCACATATTATGGACAGAGAAGCACCTATTACTGACCTCAAATAGTTATTGAACAGAACCCATGAAAATTCTCAGTGTAAATGAAATTAAATTTGACTGAGATTCTATGATGAAATATATGCCTCTGGAAATTTTTCCTGCATTAGTTCTTGGTAGCAGCACAAAATTTTAGCATTGAAGCTAACTATGAAAAACAGCAAAAGGTCTAAATCCTTTACATTGTTATGGAGGGACATATCAGGAACTCTGTTTTTCAAAGAAAGCCTATTATGGCAAAAAAAAGTCCTCCTCCATTTTAGGCACCACTGAGAACTGCAATCATGATTATTTTAAATTCAGTGCCAGAGATGCTTTAGAATTTTTAACATTTTACATCCATGTGATGATATTTAAATCATTATAACAAAACCACAAAGGCAACACTTCCAGTTTCACACAAGTCTCTCAAGTGACCTACAATATGCACTGCCTCAAATATCTCACTTCTATTAGTCTTTCTCTGGTGAGGCTTCCTCTCCCCTAGACACTCATCCATCATTAAGCCAACACGCAAATTAAACAAAATACTGAGTTTTGTATCATTTGGCTTTAAAAAGACCACAAAGACAAAAATAAAAACCATTTACACTGCAGTAAGCAACATGATGGCTTATATTTTTCTCCACAGTATTTCAGTATTCTTTTCTGCTCCCAACCCTCCACACTATCACAACCTTCAGGAAGACTCATGCATTTTGTGTTGTAAAATACATGAGTTTCCATCAAAAGGGGCTGAGAACTGACGTGCCACCATGCTGCCTGTCAGTGTTCTTGCTGCCCCACACCATTAATTCAACTCTTCTGCTCACAGGAAAGTTGCCACCAGCAGCCACTGCCAGCAAGATCCTGCTGAAAAAAACTGCAAAAGTCTGCTGGAATTGATGAGTGTGCTCATTACAAAATATTTTGTCTCCACTATTGACAGTGTTTTCAAATCCTGTCTCTCACATGGTAACATTGAGTCAGACAGAAAAACAAACATTTCCACTACCTATTTAAAGCTGAAGCTCACTAATTGGAAGCTTGCTCTCTTGGACGATGCAGAAAACATCTTAAGCAGTGGTAGGCAGACAGCATGATGTATGACAGAACACCTGATTGCAGTCAGATGATAGACCTTTACCATTTCATATTGGGTCACCCAAACATTTTCTTACTTTTCACATGGTCCTGGAAAGCCTAGCTTGCTGATTTAGGAGCACTGAGATCTCTGAGATGTGTTGGATCCACCTCAGAACACCCAGGCATGCATTTGCTGCCCTACTGACAAGCCTGGCTCGTTAGACCAGAACAAATTTCTAGCAATGGCCTGATTTGTACATACAGTAATACAGGTGCAACTGCAAGGTGGTTTCCTTTTGGACAGCTGAGTGTACAGAAATAGGAGAGAGCCAGAAATGCAAGAGCAGCAGTGGTTTAGCCAGTAGCCCAGCTAGCCCTGCACAAGGCAGGAGCAGCAAGCAGATGGAGGGAAGCTGAGCACTTTGGCAAAGCTCTGGGCCCATGAGGCTGCACAGGGAGAGCACATGCAGAAACAGTGTGAAGAAAGGAACTGTCACATGGGGACTGAACAGTAAATAACTCTCAGGCTAGGGCAAGCGTTGAAGCCAGGACTGAAACAGAAGGCATCAACTGTAAAAAAGGATGTACAAAAATGCATGAGCAACAACACTGCCTCTCTGTACCCGTCAGCTAGAAAAGGGAAAATTCTTCATCTAGACAATTTATGGAGCTTAAACTTTCTATACAAATTATAATATGACTGAGGACCAAGAAGACATTTTAATTCAATCATTGATATGATTGTTTCCTTAAAGTAATTTTTACTGTTTACTTTGAGTTGAACAAAGATCCACTTTCAGCTGATTAAACTTCCAGAATGACCAACAATTCATACAAATTACTAGTAAGTTATGCAGTTCAAACGAGAAAGGAGTTGCTGTTGAAATGAAGGTTTCTCAATAGGAGGGGCTATTTACGATCAAGCAAGTTCAAACTGAGTTGCTCCTTAAAAATTCATTTTGGAGTAAAAGAGAGCTGTGGTGCCATTCTGTCAGTGGCAGCTGTGTTTTGAAAGGTTCTTGCCGCTCCCTTCTGTCCCCTGATACTCATTGCTGCACTCAGAGGTGCCAATACAATTGTTTGCATGACTGTGCTCTATTAAGGGTTTTAAAAACTATCCCATTTCAAGCGGAAAAGGCAAAACCAAAACAGTAAAAATATCACAGTAAATTACTTTAAAACAAATATAGCCTATACAAAAACCATACCAAAAAAAATACTGATGAGGCAAGTTAAGACAGAAGTAACAGAAACATCTTAAATTGAATCATTCATGTCTGGCAAGAGACTACACCCCTCCTTCTTCCTCCTCCCCTTTTTTCCAAGTATTCCCTTCCCCAAGAAGAAAAAACCCCACCCATGCCTAACAAATTCTGCTGTTAAGAGCCTGGAAGAAGAATACAGAACGCAAAAACCAACACAAGATGGAATCAGGTCATTTTTCCTGGTCTTCAGTAAGAGGTAAGATGGAACTCCCTGCAACTTTCACTCTAAGACACAGGAGGTAGCAAACAGCATGGAATATATGGGGGAAATAAGAGAAGCATTGAGGAAAGCAGAGAGGGGAATGTTTGCCCAAAAAAAAAATCCCATAAAAGGATTTTCTTCCCCCCCCCACCAAGAAAAAGTAATTGACATTTACCATATTGGTTAGAAGAAACTATATTACCATGTTTGTGAAGCAAAAGCTCCTGGCCTTGTGCCTCTATTTGAACAGGCACATTTTATGACAATTCAACATTCCAGACAAACATAAAACATTGATATGAAACAAGGCTGAGCTCAAAAGACTAGCTTTGACTATTATTGCTGTGTCTTCTGATTAAATATACATAACACCTGCTGTAATGTGTAAAAACAGAGGAAAATCTAGAGGGTTTACTTGTTTAAAATAGAAATTGATTGCTTCATGAACAGCCCACTTACCAAAGCAGGATTTTTATTTAGAAATGTGCCATTTTCCATAAACACCAACAGAGAATAGTATGAGGAAGCCTGCAAGATTTTTTGGATGGCAAAAAGACTATTGATATTGCTATGAGAGACTACATCACCACAAGTCATGCTACTCTTAACTCAATTACACGGCCATTGAACAATTTCTGCATGAACATAAGTGTTTAATTAAAAATAAAGTACATTTAGCATGTCGTTTTTAACTGCTCAGTATAAAAATATCTGACACATTAAGGAAAACCCCCACCTGTTCCCCCAAGAGACTATGAACAGGAGTCTGAGACATGCACAACATTTATTGTTAATAACATATTCCATTGGCTTTGATATTCTTTCATTAAAGCAAATCAGAAAAAAGCCAAACAAATAAATGTTCTTTTAAAATATTTAGGTTTCAAACAAAACTTCAATATTTTCCACCTAGCTTGAGACAAGAGAGCTCCAAATTAAAGGCTCTATATTCTTTAGATTGGAAGAGAAAGGAAATTCCTGCCTCAACAGTTTTGAAGCAGTAAGGAAGCCAATCCCAGAAGTTACAAAGGATGCAATAATGCCATTTCTCTTACACTGCAGAAACAAATCAGGAAGCATCAACAAGCTTATGACCTTATAATGTTTCCAAGCAAGATAAATCATACTGAAATTAGCACAATAAATACGCTGCAGGTTTTAGAGACAGGCCAAATGGGAGCTTTAGTCACTGGGGTTCCCCATCTCATGAACTCCACATGCTCCCTGCTCTTTCCTGCTGACAGCCTGTGCTCCTGCTCCTTCCCACTGCAGAAACCTAAGGAAGGCACTGTAGAATTACCAGAGTAAAGCTGCTCTCAGGTTACTGTATGAGGTGGCTCCCAAGGTGAGCACAACAGAAACAGAATTTGAGACAGTGCTTCCAATTAAACTTTGGGAGAGTTCATATGGCCAAACCAGCACAGATAGGCTTCAACCTTTATGCACTGTTCAGTCATGAAAAATAAACTACCTGATTTAACACTGTCCCTTATCTCCCAAGGGAGGGGGAAAACCCCCAAAACAAACCAAAACACACACATTAATGCATTATGAGCATAACCCAGCACTACATGCCTCAGCCTGGATGAACGTTTCACAAACACCTGCTGGTTTGGGTGGTTGCTTTCCCTGTCTACAACAAACTATACTTAGCATGCACCTGTGCTTTTCACCTGTCCTCCTACAAATAATTCCATCCACAAGAGCTGATCTTAAACACTCTGAAGAATCCAAATAGCTGCTGTTGTATTTAATCCATTACTTTCATCCTACTGGTAATATCTTCATTTTTTCCAGCTCTCTCAAAACTAAAAGCATCGAATCTCAAAATACATTTTCATAAACCCCAAGTCCACTAATGCATTAGAAATGTAATTTCTGATTAGGAGAAATAGAAGTAGGAGCTATAAGTATTCACTCAATTCAGCATACTTGGCTTCATAAAGCATATTAATGCTTGCACCTGCATTTGGAAGATGTAAAATATTTATTTCTGCTTTTGAAAATATCTAAAAAGCTACTTAACTTTCACATTTACATATCATATTTACAGCGAACGAATCATATTTACAGATTACAAATTTTAGATGTGGCCTCCAAGGCTGATACTATTTAGGAATGAAGAAAGTACAGGGGAATATTTCTGAAGTATCTCATATAAGTCACATAGATGTTTTTACTGAATATATGATCCAACATAAGGTTGCATTCTATTCTCCAGTGACTGAGTTTTATTTCCAAATATAAAATAAACAACCATTCTAAATTGTTAATGCAGTTTCACATATCAGTAGCATGTTTCAATGATGGCGTTGGCTCATTAAAAAAATACATCAAAACCATCATTTGAGCTTTATTTTAGAAAAAATCTGAAATAACGTCTTTAAGGTTTCTAGACCTATCTTCACCTGATTCCTCTGCTTAAACTTTATACATGGTAAATACTAAAGAATCACAAGAATAGGTCAGTACAGAAATTTTATTCAGTTTTGTTTCTAAGTTTCTAACACTCCCAGGACGTTAAGAAGATTATACCTTCAAGTGACACCGCCTGCTTGGAATCCAGTCAATTCAAAAAGAAAGAAACTGGATTTACTTTCATTTCACATTCCTCAGCTTTCCTAATCCTTCTGACAAATTTTACAGTTTTAAGAACATGGTTGTGGTAGAAGCAACAAAGTAACTGCTCAAAGAGGTAAACAAAGTAAAGATACTAATAGAATTTATTTTCTTGAAACTTCCTTGCTGGTATTAATATTGGAGAAAATATTTCTTGAGGAAACTTTGACTACCATGTTGATAAGCATTTATGTAATTTTTAAAACCAAGTTACTATAAAAAGCACATACACACTGGGAAGACAAAGGAAAATTATCTTTTTTTTGTTCTTTCAGAATGGAACAAATTACATCTTCTAAAAATTGAATGTCAATGGCTGGAAGCCCAAATCTGTTTCATCCTTCACCACAAGCACAGGAAGTAAGGTCACTGACAGATTTTAATTGAAAACATCTTCCAACCAGACTTCTGCTCTAGATCAGGATTTTGTTCTGTGACGTGCAATTTCTATCCTAATATATCACACAAGCTAGTCCCAGCTCAGCAGCAGCTTCAGTTTTAAGTACAGCCACCACAGGAGAAGTTCCCAACCAGAATCCAGTGTAGCTGAGAAACAACAGCCTGTCTCCCATTCAAACAGTAACCTGATACCAGCCCAGAGGGGTCTGCTCCATAAATGCTTGGAGCTTTGTCTGCAAGTAATGCTCAGCTGTGTCCTTGTGGCTTTGTGGTTGAGCAAAGCTCGCTGCAATCTGCATACATGAGGAGGAATTTATTTACAAGAGAATTACGAGCCACAGGAAAAGGTGAGACAGGCTCAACATCTAATCAAGTTCACACCCAGCTAGAGGAATAAATGCTCCCTGCACCACCCTGCAGCATTAAACAGCTGCCTTTAAATAAGGAAAGAAGTTTACTTAGAGACTCTCCACATACCAGCTCAATACACTACTGGCTGGGGAGCAAAAAAGAGACAGCCTTCTTTTCATATAAGAATTCATAACAGTTTAATTTTCTTATTCCGTATCAAAAGATTCAGAAAGAAATTCAGTCCAAGAGGGTGTGAATTCATTAAAAAGAGGCTGAAAACAAAATCTGTAAGTTGTATCAATACTACTTAAGAAAAAAAATCTTTACTTGTACTATGTGACTGTTCTATGTGACCATTTATTTTCAGAGTGCATTTAGAGTTCTCAAATTTATCTTACCAGGCATCTGAGAGTTTTCTGTTAAAATTGAGACCAGCTACCCATTTAGACAATGCCCTTCTCCACAGCTCTAAGGCAAGCTCTAAAGTGAGGATGCTCAAGTCAATATTCAGGGCAGCCACAAAAACCCCTCCAAATCTGCAACATCAAGCAGCCCTGCTCTTAGCACAACACTTCCCAACTCAGCCTTCCATTACTGATACCCAAATCTATATTCCAAATTTCACCCACTCCTAGCACAGCTCCAGCCCAGTGCTATCTCTGCTGTGCCTTACCTCAGTATCCTCCTGACCAAAGTTTGTATCCTCCCTTGTTCTCACCCTGCCACAGTAACCAATTTCAGAGAGAGGGCACAAAGACAGCTCCACACTGCCTTAACTGCCCAGAAAAGCTTTGTCAGAACTGAGAACTTCACACACCTGAGCCCAGCCCAACAAGCTCACAGCTCTGGCCAGGACATCCTTCAGCACTTGCTGCTCCACTCAGGATGCCAGCTGGGAGAACTGATGTCTCTCAGCTTCTGAAGAACTAAAGATTTGTCTTCTCCCTTTGACACAGACCCACAGATGGCAGCACACAGAACATGGCAGCTGAAGCTTTGGTCTGGTGTCATTTCTTTGTCCAGTCTCCCAATTGTCTTGCATGACTTAGGGCCTCTTGCTTGCACCATCACTTCCTTTGCTAAGGACAAGGGCAAATCCTACTTTCTGTGCCAGGATGAAGAAGTTCCCAGCTTGACCAACTACACATTTCATAGAAATTGCAATGAAGTGTTTTCTTCAATACTGCCTCTCTCTATCCCACCTCTGAAATATAAAAATGCTAGTAATAATTCAGTTGATGAATAAAGACATGCAGATTCACATCCATACCACTTATTTGTGGCTGTTTTCTCAGTGATAACCTCTCAGTGATGCAGCATTCTAAAATGCTTCACAAACTGACCTTGCACAGAGGGCAACTTAGAAAGTTAGTGTGTTTATCCTGCCTGTTAGTACCATGGATAAAAACACTGTAACAACGATTACAAAATGTTCTCTGAAAGCTTAAAAAATGTTAATCCTAAAAATCAACCAACATAAAAACCACAGATTGTTTCTTCACCTGATCAGTACACCAAAGTTCTCAGTAATAAATAATATTAGTCCCAAAGCTGCAGTCTGCACATAAATGACATTTATTTGTTATTTATTATTTGTAGTAACTCACGAAACCAGAACTGCAAAGTACTTCAAATCACTGTTACAACCCTCTTCTGTCAGATCATTCTACAAGCTCATCTGTCAACTCCAGTGACACATTATATTATTGCCCCAAACCATGCAATTCACAGTTTCATTATCCCCACTGTTAAAAAGATCAGCAGTTAGAAAACCTGTCTCGTCCACTTGAATTCAAGTATCCTTTTCTTCCTCAACATAAACAACTATTTATTCCATTTCCCTTTATGTTTAATATTTTATATGTTTGAATAAAGTCCTGTCCACCTGGCATTTTTTCTAGATTAGACATTCCCAACAGTTCTGCAAACTGAACTGTCTCTAGTAGCCTGTCTCCTCCTTGAAGGACAAGGCCCTTTACTAGACACTGCATTCCAGCTGGAGCTCTTCTGCTACTGAGGAGAACAAATGAGTTATCACACAGGATATGCCCAGTTCAAAACCAATGTGCTCACGAGGCCCAGTACCACTGGGATCCTGCTGAATCCCACTCTGTCCATGATCCCTGATATACACCAGGCCCTTAATACAACACTATATTGTCCAGTCCCCATCCTAGAGCTATGCAGGTTTTCAAGTCCTTCAGTATGACACTATTATGCATGTTCCTTACTGAAAATCATGGATTTCAGGCCCTTGATTTACTGTGTTTCCACCGTTCCTCCCTCCTCTTGCCCTTACTTGCAGGTGAATTTTAGCCTCTTATCTATTTCAAACCACAAGACCTAACATGCTGTCTTGACCAGATGGCTGAAGCCAAGTCAAGTTCTATACAGGATATTAATTCACAGAAGAGAAGCCTCTCTAAATCAGAGGGGAGAATGGAAAAGGACTAAATGGATTAGAAAACAGTTTGCACATTAAGAGCAAAGAGGTAGGGGATGTAAGCTGAAACTGCTAAAACTGAAAGTGAGCAAACATCAGTAACCATGATTTCTTTTAAAGAATATTTGATTTAAAAAAAAACCCCAACATCAAAAATCCTACTGCACTTTGATACATAGTACATCTTCCCATCTCTAAGGTGAGCTAACTCACTAAAAAAGTCTTAGTGTAGTAAATACATCATTTACACCACCACCTGTTACTTTCTATTTGCTTACAACTATTTTATTTCTTATACTTGTTCTCTGTTGAGTCAAGTTCTGCAGGTTTATCTTCTGCTGGATCTTTACTGTTCTCAAGACAAAAGTCTGGCTTTCTGACCAGCTTTTTTTGCTCACTGTTATTGCATCTGGACATTCCTTAGGATCTTGAAAATCAAATGAGGAACTGCATCTGAGAAATCACGTTTTACAAATGGGGAAACTGAGAAACAAGGTCAAATTCTGAGAGCCTAATTTGAAACATTAATTAGTATTTAGAATTTCAGACACAACATCTATTTAAGAACAACTTCCCCTGACTTCTTTGGCAGCTGGAAGCACTCAGCATTTCTGCAACACAGATCCCAGAGGTCTGACATCCAGTAAATGAGGAACACACACAGCTAGTGACCACCTGTGAGAAGCTTGGTTTAAGCAACTTGAGCATCACTGAAACTCTGCAACAGCAACACAACTCAATTGTCTAGAACAGCATTTAATTTCATTAACAGCAAAACCTTTATTTGAACTTCCCTGTCCCTCCTTTGATATCACACCTCAAACATCTGTTACAGAAGGAGAGGAGTCCTACAGACTTCTTCATTTGCTAGCCAGGTCCCATTTTTCCCCAGAACAGGATCAGTCCTTGAGCACAATGATGGTCCTGTGTGTAGGTGTGCATATGCAGGTGCCTCTATAGCTATAAATAATATCTATATGGATACATGCCTTGTGACCATAGCTGTACAACAGCTTGCAGGTACAGAAATTTAAAACCTCTGTATGGATTAACAGGTTATTTTAATGTCAGCATTTCCAACTTGCTGATTTTTGTCTCTGCAGTCTTCATATGCTGCTACAATTTTTGTGGAGGAATTTTTCCAGTTCTTAAAACAAACTTAGAAAAACACTTCTGTCACAAGGCTGATTCATGCACATTCATGAAATGTTTTAAGGAGCAGCAGCAGATTACCATGCTTCTGGCTAAGAGGAGAAAAGGACCAACACTCTGAAGCCCTAAATTCTGTGCCAAATTCTGAAGGAAGTGTCCCAGAGCAGCAGGCACACATTTTCCCATTTTTAATTTGCAAGCTTGATGCTTTTGGTCACATCTCCTCCAGTCTTGGCCCAGCCCCTTGTCTTCCCCACTTCTGATTCATCCTTTCAACACTAATTTTTTTTAATGCTTATTTTCCTTTTTTAAACTGAGTCCATCTGTGTTTCCCAGTGTGCTTATCCTACTATCAAACTGCATTGCTTGCTTCACCTAGGATTAATTTCTGCATTGCAGTTTCTCTCATCTACAGACCTATTTTACACTCCTGACCTACTGTTCTGTGTCCCACTCTTTGTGCCCTGCCAGTTCCAGTTTCTTTCATCTGACAAACCTTCTTGCAATTTGTGTCTCTTCCCCTCCTACAACTTCCAGGTTTCTAGACATATCTCATCAACAAGTTGAAGAGTGACTGAAAGATCCTCAGACCCTACTCCAAATTAAACCTAACTCCCATGTTGGCTCCTTCTAAAGACTTATTTCTGTTTGCCCCCTTGGAGCTGATGCAATCAAAGACCACCAGGAAGCAGATGCCAAAGACACCCTAAAGAAAGCAAAGCATTACATAACAGACATGGCCTTAAAAACAAGGCAGGAAGGTGCTCAGTTCTCAGTCCAGTCCCACTTCTGGAGCAGCTTAGACAGACATCCACAGCAAAGTCCAATCTTTCACCTAACATTTTGGACTATGGCAAGAGTGCTGAGTACATCTGCCCAGGCAACACATATATTCCAGGTCAGTACTGACAGGTAGGTGAGGTCCCACAAGAATAGCCCATATTCAAGCTTCAGCTGATAAAAAAAAAAAGTCATCTTTTCTAATGTAGCCATGTCTACCTAAATTCAGTCATTGCAAGCTTTCAGAAAAGAAAAGTCCCTTTCAAAGCAAGACTGGAGAAAACATCCCCTCAGAGCAGACACAATCCAGCAAAGTTTAACTGCACTGCTCCAAAGCATAAGGGTATTAAAGTTGTTCAGAAAAGAAGCTGGCAGAACTCAAAGCAGAAGCCATTGTTTTCCTCTTGCCTCAACATCAGAAGTTGCTGAACTCTTCCAACTGACATTCTGCAAATAAGAAAAAGCTTCAGCCCCTAGCTAAATGCACACTTTACAAAAGCTCAATTGAAATATTTAAGTTTGTTCTCAACTCCACTGCAAAGCAGAAATATTTCTTAGACACATCTCACAGCTTAAGTAAGATCTAGAACAATTAAGCCCATTTCCCATATTTATTTGGGTATTTTACATGCCATTAATTACACTGACAAATGAGTGATGTGAGTACTGATAGTCAATTTTATCTTTTCTTTCCCCCTTATCTCATGTGTTACCAAAAAAAAGACACCACTAATGAATTGCTCTTATAAAAGGTTTTTCCTTAGTCTTCCAAACCAGCTGTCTCCAGTAACATCAACAGCTGAAAACACAGTACATATAGGGAGTATCAATCAAATTTGTTATTGAGTTCATGTGTGTTTGGCAATCACTGCAAAAAAGCACAGAAAAATATGACTTTTCAGGAGCTAGAAAGGCATCATATCAGGTAACTCTAGAGTGAAAAATTGTCCATACTTACAAGGACTCCATGAGAATGGGATTCTTCTACATGAGCCAAAACAGAAACTGACTACACAATTAAGTTCATTTAACGCTACTGTTTTACTAAACTAAGACAAAATTTAAAGGATAACCATTTCCTTGCAGCTTTTCTTCCTCATACCCAGGTGCCCAGGACACACTGTATTTAATAACTCTTATGCAATTAGCATTCATCATGCTGTATGCCACAACAGGCCAGGCTGGAGACACACTGGTACTTAAGGACAGCGTCCACAATAACTCTTACACAACCAGTGTTATTCATTCTGTCTGCCACAATGGGCAGAGCTGGAGACTCTCTGCTAGTTTAGGACACCAGCCACAATGAGATTTACTTTCAAATGAAGGAAAGCCATGTCTCCCACAGCTGAAGTGAGACTGAAGTCTATTCTGCTTCACTTCTCTCCCAAGCAACTCCCACACATGCACACACATTCTGAACTGACAAGCAAGAATTGGGATGTCAGAACCTGCCATTTACCACAATCACCAGCTTCCCAAAACAAAGATTTGTGCTGCAGCAGGAGTCACTGCTCTTCAATGTGCCCAGTTCCTGAAATCTATCACCCAAGGTAGGTCAAAGCCTGCTTTGCTGAAGTCATGCTGTATTTCAAGTCCCAGCCCTGCCTGAGAAGTCAAAGACTTTGCTTCACAAAAAGCATTCACAAAACAGACATCACTGAACAAAAAGCTGCACTGTCCACTAGCTTGTTTAGCATTCTCACTTCTTGAAAGAACATGCAAACAAAAAACACATTTCCTCTGGCAGGACTACAAGTGTAGCTTGTAGACACGAGGCTGACATAAATAAAGCTAGCACAGCACAGAAAGCAGTCATAAAGAGAATCCTCCAACCATATGGGTCTTCTGTGAAAATGAACTGGAAGCAAGCTTGACAAGCTCAACTGGCCACAAGAGATGTGATGCCAACTCAAGTGTTTGCAACAGACTAATGCAATTAAGTTGAATAAACAATATCCTGCAACTCTCCCATAAGGCAGCTACATCTGATTCCCTGCTTGACCTCCACAACTTGCCCTTGGTCCCTGAGTCTCTGAGGAGACTCACTGCAATCTTTTCAGAGTCCACAACACAGAGTTCTCCTCCCTCCCATGAAAACAGCACAGCGAGACAAGATAAACCCTCCTGATTGTCAGTGCGGGAGTTGTGCAGATTGTGCAATGGAACAAAAGCAAAAACACAGCCTGTGCTGAGCAGCAAGAAATTCAAACAGCCTGGCCAAGGCCCTGCTTCACTGAGGTGCTCAAAGGCAAACCCACCTTCAGCACACTGGTGTCCAACCACACACTAAAGTTTCAGCATCTGCTTAACTGGAGAGGCTGAAGCCCTGATTCAGCAACATGTGACTTCTGTGGGAGCTGGATCAAGCATTCCTAAACCCAAGTTGTTTAACTACTAAATTTTCTTAAGTATTGTCTTTGCTATTTCAACTGCAGTAAGTGGCCATTCCACTCTTACTGTATGTTCCTTCTGTGTAACTCAGAGCTGTAGGAGTTTGCTCTTGCTGTCCCTAGACTGGTCAAGACCATGTGGCACTGAAAAACAAATTAACTGCACCCTAGAGAGATTTACAAGAGCTGTAAATCTGTTGATCAGTTAAGTGAAAGCTGCCCAAACCTAGGGCATTTGATCAGTATACAGCTCTTCTGTTTCACAACATCCATTATGCCATCAAAACACTGAAGACAAGATTCTGATAAAGATGGTGTTTTCTAAACCTCATGGACTCCAGAAAGAGAAATCAGATTTCTGCCATGCTTTCAAATAAAGCATTTCACCTTAACAAAAGGGAACAAAATATCCTTGCTCTCTTCAACTTACAGACTTTAAATCTCTGCAACCAATGGACCATTTCTGAGATGCCAATAAAAAAAGCATCCTCTGAAGAGCAAGTTTACTCTTACCATCCTCAAGTTCATTGCACATGATTCACATACCCAGTGGAAATTGAAAACATAGAGGACTCTCAAATCAAAACAGCTTAAAGGCTCTTGCCCTAGACTGAGCAGGAAAGGAGAGCTTTGGGCAAGATCTGTTGTCTCTAAGTACGCTCTTCCAGCAGCTCAAACACTGGCTGACTTACATAATTTTTCTACTGCTGTTTTCAAGTTATACAAGAATGCACAAGAATCACACAAATGTTTACAGAAATTCACAGCCACTTTTAATTAAAAGCTACTATGTACCAGAGAAACAAACAAGAGCCTTCAATGACTTACTATGAAAATACAGAAGAAACCCAGCCATTCTCAGGAGCAAAAAACCACAAGTAAATTTCCAACTTACAAACCTAGTGCTTTGCCTTCTATTTGTATGCAAAATCTGTTTTATTTAAGAAAAATCAATGAAGTTTACAATGAAATATCAATTTTCACGTCGCCTGGAACAGCTCTCGTAGGCTATGACGGGAGCTGGTGAAGAGCGTAACTTCTCTGGAAAGCTAACTAGTCACCTCCAAAACATGAACTACTTTCTGAAGTGGAATAAAGGATTATTATAAAGAGATAAGCATGTTTTATAACACCAAGGGTTCTTAAGCACCCAGCAATAATCACCACAATTCCTGTGTTTGAACAAAAGAGTCAACACTAATTGGTCTGCTTCATGACACCGGTTACTGCAGGCTCTTATCACTTATTGCCACTTATCAACAACTTTCTGATGTTGAGTAAAATGTATTACTTTATACCTGTTATCTACCAAAATGAAAACCTAATCACAGCAAAACTGTACCTTTCCATGAAGTAATAGTTATTACTATTTTTTTAAGTATTAAAGATGAACCAAGAAGCGCTATGGGACCAGAACCAAATGAGACATCTTTGTGATTAAACTGTCTGCTTAAATACAGACTAATTTTGATACCTGGAGCCACAAGAGAAAAGACAAGAGAAAAAAAAGGGGTCACTGATTCATGATTTTTCCGAAACACCTACTGAACACACCACCCTCTGGAGCCCGAACCGTTCTCTCCACGCACGAGTCAGTGCTTGGAAAGTCGTCTTGGGCGTTTCGCGAGGCTCCCAATGCCTCCTTACTCGAAAGCTGGAGGAGAGCCAGGCTGCCCTGCATGTACCCCGCAGGTGCCACCGCAGCCCGACACGGGGCACCTCCGGCCGCTGAGGCCACACGGCGCGGTGACCGCTGCCCGGCACAGGACACCCTCCGAGCTCCAAACGCCGGCTGTCCCCTTTGTCCCCGCACCGCTTCTCTCCTTCTCCTCCGCGGGTCGGGTGCCAGCCCCGAGCCTGGGGGCTGCCGCGGCCCCGCACCGGAGCGTTCGCGGTCTGCCTGCGAACAATGCGCGCCTTTTCTGGCGGAGCTCCCCGGCCGCGCCGCGCCGGCCCCCGCCCGCCGGCACCGCCGCATTGTTACCGGCGCTGCCGCCCCCCGCACCGCCCCGCTGCCGGCACGGCCCCGGGCCCCGCACACCTGCCCCCGGGCCCTCTTTGTTCCCTTACCTGCGGCGGGAGAGCCCCGCAGCGCCGGCACGGCGAGCAGCAGCGGCAGCAGGGCGGGCAGCGCCGGCCGCCACCGCGCCGCGGCCACCGCGAAGCGTGTCATCCCCTCCATGGCACGGCACGGCACGGCCCGGCGTCAAGTCATCGCGGCGGTCCCCGCGTCCCCCCCGCGGGGGGCTGGAAGGGCTGGGCGGGCTCGGCGGCTCCTCCCGGGCGCATCCACCGCCGGCGGGGCTGGGACGCCCGCGGACGGGAGGCCGCCGCAGCACCCACCCTTCCCCACGCCCACCCCGTGGGGAGCGCTCACGGGGGCAGCGCCGCGGCGCCTCCCAAGAGCGGCGGGGGAGGGCGAGCGGTGCGGCTCGGCGCCCGGAGGGCAGGCGGAGGGGCAGCCCCCGCACTGCGGGACAGCGGGGCTCCTCGGCGGGACGCCTACGGCCCTTCACGTGTGAGAAGGCGGCGGCGGCGGCACCCCGGACCCGGCACCCGCTCGCTCCCCGCCCGCCGGCGACGCGCAGCCCCCGGCGGAACCCGGCGCGCGGCGGCGCGCACAGCCGGCCCGCCCGCCACCTGCGCGCTCCCGGCCGCGTCCGCGTCTGCGCGGGGGCGCGCCCGGCCCGCCCCCTCCGCCGGGGCGGTGGGAGCGGGGCGGGGCCGTGAGGGGCGGGACGGCTGCGGCTCCGCCCGGCGCCTCCCGCCCGCCGCGACCCGGGACGGCGTTGGGTATGGCCGAGGGCTGCCGCTGTCTGCTCCCGGAGCGGGGTGCTCCTGCAGCCGCTGCTGCCTGGCTGCGCTCTCCCGCGGCACAGCGAGGTCGGGAAGCCGGCAGTCCCGTCCTTCAGCCCTCAGGGCAGGCTGAGTGGTGGCTGGGCTCTTCCCCAGGCGGTGCACGGAGGTTTGAGAGCTGGAACGGTACCGGGCACGGCAGTGAGGGTAGAGCTGTGTGGCAGGACATCCACGCAGCATTAGAGTTGGTCCAGACCAACTCTAGGACAAGGATCCTTCACTGCAGGGTTTGTCCTGCACTCTGCTCTCCTCAGGAGCAGGGGTGAGTGCAGCAGTAAAAGAATCACAAAATACACTGAGCTGTGAGGGGAGCCCTGCACAGGACAGCCCCAAGAGTCACACCATGTGCTTGGGAACCTTGTTCAGCTCTGTCAGGCTTGGTGCTGCGATCACTTCCCTAGGAAGCCTGTTCCACTGAATAACCGCCTTCTGGGGGAAAAACCTTTTTCTAATATCCTGGCCAAATCTCCCTGACAGAGCTTCAGGCCACTCCCTCGGGTTCTGTCACTGGTCACCAGAGAGAAATCAGTGCCTGCCACTCTGCTTCCCCCCCAGGCAGGTGCAGAGTGCTATGAGGTCTCCTCCAGGCTGAACAGACCAAGCAACCTCAGCTGCTCCTTCTATGGTTTCCTCTCAAGGCCCTTCTCCATATTCATGGCCCTCCTTTGGATGATTTCTAATAGTTTTAGATTCTTTTTTATATTGTGGAGCCCAAAAGGTGAGGTTGCAGCAGCACAGAGCAGAGCAGATCTCCCTTGACTGGCCAGAGATGCTGTCGTGGATCCATCCCAGGACATGGATGGCCCTTTTGGCTGCCAGGAGCAGTCACTAGGGAGCACCAACCAGGGACAGCTGGGATAAGATCCCACTGCAGATTAGAGCTGGGCTCACATATGTTTCAGCTGCACTCACAATTAACCAGGGTATCAGTTCATTGGGAACACATCCATTGCAGCAGAAACAACTCACTCCCAGAGATGGATGGAGGGAGAGAAGGATTCATTTTGCTGACATGCAGAAGGAAAACAATGAGCTATACCTGTACATCACACAATGAACATCACACTCACCAAAGAAAAATAAAGCACTTTGAGTCCTTGGCAATGGAAATAAGCAAAGCTGAAATCACATCAGCTGAATATGTGGCTCAATATAGACATCACAAATAAAGAGAAGGTGGGAAATCTCAAAAAAAAACCCTGGTTTTACATAAGACATTTTCAGGGTCAAAAAGTCCACAGATGCCATTTTATCAAAGGCAATCAACTATGATGAGTATTTCAGGCCTTCTAGCACAATACTTTACTATCCTAGCCTATAATTTCATTCTAAAAGTCACTCTCGGTCAGCAAGGTATATTTTTTTTTTCAATTTGTACCGTGGAGAGGCATTTTACAGAATATTTCATGGGTGTTTACAACATATATCTTCAATCTAAATTAAACATTCAAGGTATAAAATCTCATGCAAAGATGTTAAACATTGCAAAAAAAAAAAGGCCGCAGTAGGAAAAATCCCCCTCTGCCCCATAGTTTTTGAAATATCTAACAGAAAACTGGATGCAGAAAAACTTGCATCACATCACCTTTTTTCCCTTTTATCTGAGCAAATAAAAAAATCAGGGCCTGAGGATTACTTCTGCTGCATTAAATTGCTGATAGACAGAAGAATGGCTTTGATATTCCTTTTAATTTACTAAAACCAGAACCCATTAGGACATAATTTTTTTCTTTGCGACTTGCCAGTCCCTGAAAACAGCTCAGCTCAAAAGAGCACTCTAGCCTTTTGTTGTAATTACATACCCACCATTTGTGGATACAAGCCATGTCAGGTACTTGATTGCTGCCATCTCTTTCAGTTACTCCTGTCCTCCCTAACCTCTCCTGCAAATGTGCAGTGCAGACTAAACAATATTCACCAAAAGCTTAAAAAACCCCACATCTTTCCAATGTGACTTCATTGTAAGCAGCTGTGTGCATGCATGTTTGGCATTGGAGCATGCAGTCACATACTCTTTCTGTTTGCAAAATGTGGTTTCCTTTTTCTTTTAATAAGCTAGCCCTCAGTAAGTGGACAGGAATCCATCTCTCCTTCCGATTCTGTGGGTGTTTTTACAGTTAAGACCCTTGAAATGCTTAATTACAAAACATATTTCAGACCCTGCCTATCATCTTCACCTAAAGATACCACATTTCACTGTTGTCCTGACAGTGCCTCTAGTAACAGAGCACTTAATGCTGCCTTTAGTACATTTCAGATTGCCTGTAGATAATTTGTTTCACCAAGATCCAGAGGTAACTTTCCAGACTAAAGTGTGAGACTTCTCTCGCATTTCTAAGATGTCATCCATAATGAAATACTCTGCAACCACTAACTCTTTCACTGTCTCGCCTAACACGATTTCCTGCTCCAGTTCCCAGAGTTCAGTTCACGAAAATAATCTCCTTGTCTTGTATTTGGGTTCTTGTTCCCCAGTTTCTGTGTCTTTTGAGACCAAACTGGTATTTATGTTACTTGCCCGCGTCCTGGGGCAATTTAAGAACTGTCACATTCCATTACATATTCTCTATTCCCTTGAAATTTCACATGTCCCAGCAGACACCCCCAAATTCAAGTCCTGTTGGTAAACAATAACCAGCACTGAAAGAGGAGCTGTGAGGCAGTTACCTGTTATGCTAGAGTCCATCCTCTGGTTTGGGCTGCAGTTTCCCAGAAGGTGTGAAAGAATTTCCCTAATCTCAGATGATCCTCTGTCCTGTCTAGCCTCTTCTTTCACCAGAGCCATACTTTGCCATACTGGGGCAATGCATTTACAGTTGTAAGTCCTACTCCTCTTAGTAATTACATTAACTTTAGGATTTTTGTACTGTTGTTTAGTTTCTTTAATTTTTTGCAGTCCTGGAAAGCCACATCACTTGTGTCAACCTGATTGACATTTACTTGACCCATTTGTCTTGATGAACCAGGGCAGGATTTATGCACGTGAACTTGGCATCTTTGTGGTAGCTGGCTCCCACTGATTTAAGACCAACTGCCTTCTCTCCCTCTCTCTCATCTCCTTTTCACCTATTGCAGATGCACAGATAAAAGATGTTACAGAATAACCAGCAAGAACTTCACACAGATGTCCCTTGTTCAGATGATATGCTGGGATTTGTGGTGGAGGCTGTGTTTTTCCTTTCCCTTTGGAACAGCAAAAAAACCAAATCCAAAACAACATACATGCTTCTAACAAGTATCTTAAGAATGACAGTTAATTATATCAGTATAAAAAAACCAAAACAAACAAAATCCCCAAAGACCTATAGGACACTTCAGATTCCACTAAAACAGAAATCTGAAATAATGGCACTTTTTGCTAGGACATTAAAACAGACCAGAAATAGTGGAATTTTGCAAACTCAAAAAGCAAAAGCAGCTATAATTTTAACTAAGTTTTACACTGCAGCTTGCAAATGCATTTATCATAAGAAGTAACTGACTTGGAAGGTGAGAAATTCTTTCCTGTGGTATCCTGCTGTGATCCATGGTGATATGGAGCAAGATATGAGACATCCTGCTCAAGGGAAGAGTAGAAGCAATCTTTTCTAACAGTGTGACTTGCAAGGGTTATTTACTTACTGCTGAATGACTTCCCATTGCACATTCACCAGGAAGCTTTTGACATTACTGAGCTTTCCCCTACAGCTGCGGCTACTCTGATTTATCACTGGGTCAAGGCTGAGGATGCAAAAAAAAAAATCAAAGGCTGTGCAAAGTATGATTAGATTAATGATGACAGGCTTCACCTGGAAACTGAGAGTTTGTTTTGTGAAGGGCGTAAGGAGGGGAAAATCCCCACAACATTTTAGATAGGAACCTTAGAAGTGAATACACACTTCAGAAGCTGCATCCTCAGCTGTGGAAATGTGCATCCACACTGCAGTGATAGAAACAAGAGCGTCCTCAGAAGGCTCTTCTTGGAACTGCTCACATCTTGTTGCTGGAAAGAAATGTGTGAAATTAGACCCTCTTGCCGACCGGGAAGCACTTTCCAATCACCTTGCTTTTTGTGGCAAATGTAATATCCAAATCCAGAAACACAATTCTCAAAATTTCACATCAGAACCCTGGTTCAGAGACACTGAAGTGAATCAGAAATCATCAACATTATTTCCCATGGATCCAGACAACTGCCCAGTAATTTAACTTCCAGTTATTTCTAGAGTTTGGGACTCAGTGACCAAAGCTACTGCTGATATATTTTCCTTCTGTGAACAATATTTGTGTGGAAAAAAAACCCAGGGTTTTTTTCTCCTGCTCTTTTGCTTCTGCTTAAATTTGTGCAGAAATAGATTTTTATGAATATTTTTAATTCACTGAACTACCCATTGAAAAAATATTTGAGGACAGTGTTCTAGCCTGGCTTTGTGAAGACCTTCAGACAGTTTGTTGAACTATTCCAATGCTCTCAGACATCTAGTTTTCTTACCAACACTTGTGTCTAAGAAGCAGAGAACGCTTTTTTTTAAATGAATGGTTTTCTTTCACTCTCTGCGAAGCTGTGCGCTATGGAAAGTCACATGGTATGTGACATAAAAAAGACTCAAATCATTTAGAGAACAATACAGCTCAGTCTTACTGTGCTCTTATGTTCTGTTTCTGAATTCTCACAGATTGCTTGATGCAAACCTGTGCTCTGGGTTACTTCTGCCCTGCTCCTTTTAACTAGCTCAGAAGTACAGTAGCAACAACTGCTGCCACAAGAAGAGAAAAAAGCCAACTTCAAAACAGATTGGTTTCATTCTAGAAAAGTCCAATGAAAGTACTAGAAAGTATTTTTTCTAGGTTAAAAAATGAAAAAAAAAAAAATGATACTTCTAAGAGTATCAATGTTTGTATTTCAGGAGCTTAACAAGACTCTCCCGTACAGTCTCATGTTGTAACAGTGTAAGAAGCGATATTGGGAACTGGCACCAGAAACACTCATACAAATAACAGGAGCAAATACCAGATTCTCCCTATATTAAAAGTAAAAAGGCAAGAGATGCATGTGTGCTCTGCTTTAAATCCTGAGCTGCTAAGAGAAGAAATACATGGAGAAAGCTGGAGAAATACATGAGTATACAGAGGTAACTCTGAGAAATAGCCCTGCATTTTAAAAAAGTAGGTGTTTAATAAATGCCTTTCTTTTACATTTCTCCTATGAATTTCATTGAGACATTAGAGAGACTGCCCAAGTGCATCTCTGTTTTCTGACAAACTCATCATCCTCTTGCAAATACTTAATCAAGTTCCTGGACCTCTGGCATTGGGTTTACAACACATCTCTGATATACAGCTTCATACTACTCCTCCTAAGATTGATTACTCTGATTGCCTTCCCTGACTCCCTCACTTACACTACCTGCCAAAGCCTTTTATTTCAAATTCATTTCTCTTCCAGAGAAAATATGTTACAATAACGGGCTTAGTGTTCCTCCAATAGATGTCTGAAGTGTTGGTCACTTTTCCTTCATACCTTCAGTCAATCTCACCATTAACTATCCTATTTTGTTCATAATCTATCATTTTGTAACACATAGACACACCATATACAGAAGTTATTGCACCACAGATATATTTTGCTCTATCAAACTATCCTTCATTCTTATTCACTGAGCAACTGCAAATAATTCCATCTCTCCTTTTAAAATAACACTGTAATAACAATAATGCTATAGCACTGATCATAACAGAAATTAGATTACTTTACTGTGTTATGAAATCACACACAAATAAAAAAGAGCAAGCCAGATCTTTTCTGTTTTAGTTGTGTAACTTAAGAAAAGTAATTTTCAAGTACAGTGGATTTATTATAAAATATCCTTGATAATCCCATTTTGAAGAGAGTGCTCACTGAAAAGGTCACTTACACATATATCCATTAAGCTCCTCCCACAAAATAGAATAAATTGAACTTTCCTGTCACTTTATGCAATGTCAATAAATACATCCAAAAAATACCCAGACTTTGCAAAATCTTCCCCCACATCTGTTTCTAGTTATCACGTTATAATTCAGGATACATCTCCCATCCCATTCCAGAAACCATTTGAACTTCATATAAATGATAAGGCTTTCTCCTGTCTGGCCCAGATATAGTTTATAGCAGAGATTATTCAAATGCCATCCTAATTTATATAATGAACAGGGCAGATCAGTAAGTTTCACCAGAGTCAGGGATCAGTGTCTTTTGGAAAGTAAGAATAACTAAATCAGGCAATTGGTAGATGCTTTGCCTGATTTTAGCAGGAATAGCTGGAAGGAACATTTTCAAAATCTTGTCCATGACATTCCCCTCTAGTGAGCTTTTGCACCTGCTGACAGTTGCTGCTAGCTTGATCTTCCTAAGAGAAATGCTTTAGCAGCCCTTTTCCCTTCTCTCAAATCTACTTTGATTTCCTACTGTTGATGGTTTCTGGTCCCTCTAGAAGTTCCAACCCCAGGCTCCCTCCCATTCAATAGCTGTCACACAATACCTATACTTCTGTTCTCTACTCTTTTTTCTTTGTTCACATTCATCTTCCTACAGTTTCCCTACCTTTATATCACCCTAAAGACCTTTTCCTCCCATGTTGCTTTCCCACCTTTCAGTGAAATGTCACCATCCAAATCTTTGTTAAGCACGAAACTTACTTTCTATTACTATACTTGAGACCCAAATTCTGTGATTCCTAAACCATGTTTCACATTATTTGCTCTGGCAGCATTGTCCCCCACCTGAACAGCCTTGGTTAGCATTGAACACTGCAGTCAGAGTGATGTGCAACTCCTTATTACCTTCATTACTTTTTTTCTGTTCCAAAAGTAGAGCTTACAAACCCTGCCTGCAAACCATGACCCCTTTGTATCAAATTCAACAGACACAGAGCAAAGGGAACCAGAAAAGATGGTCCTTGTCTCTCTCTCTCTCTATTAAACAGCCAGAGTACAAATCCCAGTTTTGGAGCTGGCTCGTTCAGCTTTGCCTCAGGGATATTTGCACCATGGTGTGTCACAGTGCAGCTGTGCCCTAAGTAAACTTTAAAAGACCATTGTACAGACTTGTGACAGGCAGGCATAATAGAGAGGCATAAAACACTTGAAAAGCCTTAATCGTCGAGAAAAAGAAGAGTTTGGTAAAGACAATGTTTGAAAGAGAAATAATTTAATCCAAAAAAGCCAGACCTGAGTCAGAACCGCCGGGTAAAATTTCTGGCAGTGGGATAAACCAGCATGGAAATCACCCTCCAAGAACAGCAATAATCCCCTCTTCCTTTGGAATTTCAAGGCTCATGTAGACTGTGCACAGAGCAGAATCCAGGGGAAAATATTTGATGCCATGAAAGGCTTACTCTGCTGCTAAATTCAGAGACAGAGAAATGAGCTGAAAGCTCTGGTGTTACTAAGGTACCTCTTATTCAAGCTCAACTGTCTTTTACGTTTAATATTCATTACAGGATGCTGATCTGGTGTTTTCTTCTGTGCTCTGATACAGATTTTAAGCTGAAAAACCTTGGGAACAAGATTGAATTACTGACACAGATGCATTAATCAGCTATTTGATATTATCATATTCTATGTTCATCACAGAAGTAATTAAGATTATTTTCCTTCCATCAAAAATGGGAGAGAAGACACAGGCAAATGTGAAATTGCCTCTGAAGCACACAGAGACATCAGTGGCATGGGCATTTGCCTCAGCAGTGCAGTGAGACATGTGGCTGGCACATTCTCCTGAGCAGCCAAGTCTTCCTTAAAGATAAATGCATGACTACTTGCAGCCTTCCTTCTCAGGTGCCATGGCAGCAGGCATCACCCAGACTGAGGTTAAAGCATTAGAATAATTAGCCTGAGTCAGTGGTGGGCCAGTATTTTCTGCTGTGATCACTTTACTGGAGTGGAGCTGCCTTGTCAAAGCTGCCTCCAAAACTCTGTAAATGCTCCCTCTAAACACTGAGTCCCAAGGGAAAAGGCAGCACAAAAAGGAAAGACCAAGAAGTTAAGACAAAGGAGGACAAAATAATCCTGTGCCACAGAAGAAGTTAAAAAGGCACGAGCTGCAGCTGCTGCCAAAGTTTTGTTAGGAGAGCTACTGGAGCAAGCAGCTGCAATTTGAGACGAAACTCTTTCCTCCTCCAGTTCTTTTCAGCAATATTTTATGCAATGTTAAATTAAGGTCAGATAAAGGACATATTAGTAGTGTTCTTGCCAGTGAAAACCACAACTTCACTACTACATTATGTTTATTTACTTACTGTTTGATAAAAAGAGTTTCCCTTTGAAGGTCCATTTGAGGAACCTGTGAAACAGAACAATATTTGGACACAGCTCTGAAGAGTTAATGGAAATTCTCTGTGCTCTGTCTGAAGTCAGTTGGGGTTCTCTTTCAGCATATTAGCTGAATATATACCCAGGGAATATTTTACTTTGTTTTATGTTTATTGCCATTTACAAAACTTACAGTAATAGCCTAATTTCATACAATTATCTGAATGCAAAATATTGTTCAGTTGAATTCCCATAACCTAATCCTACGAGTTCCCTCGCCTGTCTCACTTTCAATTATGAACCAAGGTCTGTGCACATCAGATGAAACGCTGCTATTCTAAAAATGTAACCTTTCTTTAGAAGTTATTTTCAGTGGTCTTCTGCCATACAGGCTGTTTTCATTGTCTGCAACCAAAAGCACTTGAAGGAAATCTGATTTTAACATCACAGCCTTGCAATATATATACTTTAGCTAGAGCGGTTTGTTGTGTTTGTGTGGTAATGAGCCAGTTGTGTTTGCACCACAATTGTACCTCTAAATGTCTCTTGAGCTGCAAAGTGGGGCAAAGTGTGGCTTTATGAATATACAGGGGAAGGGGAAGAAAAGAGGAAGGCCATACAGAGAGTTACATCTTTCTTTTCCTTACATATATAATAGAGCTAATACAGTTTTGAAAGGCAAGAAGTGGATGATGTTAACACTCCATCAGTGCCAACTCAGTGCTCAAGTCTGAGTATTAAGATATCCTGAAGATGACTAAGGGTTCATAGATGTTTTAATACTTACTTTTGCTAAGTTTAGTTTGGTTTATTACTTACTTTTGCTTTTTTGGAGCCTTTACAGTCTGTATCTGTGAGATTTAGTCCACAACCTATTAAAAAAAAAGTGAGCTTTTTATTTCTTTTTGAGTAAAATCCAGGATTTATTAAATCATATGACTCCAGGAACTAGGACTTGAAGAAAAAATACCAAAGAAGCTGAAACTTGTAAGAGTCAGGGACAATGTGCTACATTCCCCAAATCAAGTTAATGAATTAACCTGGCCAAGTGACCTGACTTTCTGTAAAGAAAACATGCACCTTGAAAAATGTGGATAGTGCCATACTGCAGAGTGTATTTCCTTGAAGCTTTGCAGGGTTTGGTTCTGGTCTAGTACATCCCCCTCTTCCTGTTCCTCTGAAATACCTATCCTGCATTTCCTTATTTGTGCTCTTTTACTGTGCTTTTGGTTGATTACAGACCTATTGGGTAGGAGGAAATCATTCTTACATCCACTTTGGAGGGAACAAGCCTTGCTTGATTCCAGCAGGACAGATGTAATAGATAATTTCAACTGAAGTTACCTACCTACATTTCTTTGAAACTTTAAACTCCATTCCTTTTTGTGAATTGAAAGAAATAATATTCATTTCTTTATGAGATAGGGCAGACTTCAGCCTCTGGCCTTGCCTGGCTCTCTCATTTGTCTATAGAGGAAAGCTTCGATAACCTGGGCTTTTTTTGTACATCGATAATGTTACATGAAATTAATCTCAACCCTGATGTCATATTTTGGATAGCCATAATTCAAAATAGTAAAATGAAATTCCTTTTTTCATTTTTGCTGCCTTAAATATCTTCCATCTCTTTTTTGCCCTAAAGGAACAGCTGCCTCTCCAGGCAGTGAAATTTCTGTTCCTTATAAAAGCTACACATTTATCTGATATTAATATTCAGGTCTCCAAATGACCTTCATCAAATAAGAGAAATTGGAGACATCATATTTTGGTTTTTAAAGGGGGGGAAAATAATCAGAAAAAGAGGGAAGGAAAAAAAAAAGAACAGTAAGTTTTTAAGCAGGAGAGCAATAAAGAACAAACACACTGGTTTTACCTTTGCATTTCACCTTTTATACACTACTTATATAATCATGCACCCTGATAAACACACATAGATAGCCTTGTTATTAATTACCTTTAAGGAATCCTTCAGATGGTAAGGCATGACTCCCCCATCTTATTTTGGCTGGCATTCTCTACACTAGTCCCTTGCCACTGAACCTGCAAACATGGCCACTCTGGCATTTTACTTACACAGGATTTTATTTGTGAAATTACTGTTAGCCCAGAAGAATGTCTTGGGGAAAACAAATTTCATTTTATGCTATATGCCAGCCATCCCCATCCCATTCTTTGACAGATGTCAAAGAATAAAAAAATATCTATTGGCTCTCTCAGGATCCTTTCATTTTCTCTGTCTGCTTTGTTAGAGCTGCCACAATTGCTCGTTCCTTGCAGAGCATGAGACAGACACGTGTAACATCTCCACTCGCTTGCACAGGGAATCACTCACAAAGCTGGTTTCCTCTCATTAAGCCTCTCTAAGAAGCAACTGATAGCAATGCAGGCCTTGGCAATTATTTAACATTTTGAACAGACAGAAATAAGTGGACTGGCTGCCTTGATGCTGCAGCACTTCACTCTCACATGACTGTCTGGAAATTCTGCTGCCCTAAATCTCTGGTTTCTACTGAATGTGTAGTAATACACCAGCCTCTCCTCAGGAATGCCTTTCACAGGCATGCAACTGTATAAAATCTTTCTAGCATTTATTTGTTATGTGCATTGCTAGCACAAAAGTTTGCATTGGAACAGGCAAGGTAATTAATTATTATTCTGATTTAACATTCCTCTGTCTTTCACATCTTTGCAATACCCATTAATATATATATGTGTATATATATACATGCAACCATACATCTATAAATATACAAGCATTTGATGCCCTGGTTTTGGAGCAGAAATCAATACTAGCTGCCCACTGCCAAGTGGCTCCCCACAATGCATGGCCATGAAATTCTGCATTAACAAACACCTGCATGTAGGATATAGAGGAGAAAAAAAGAAACATGTTCAAATGAAGGCACCTTTCCATTTCCCACTTCCAAAGCACTATATCAACAGCATATTGGAAGAGATCAAAATCCACATTCTTAGAGCTTCTTGTGTATCACATATCGCATTTAATTATACATTTTTCAAAAGACTCCACCTACTCTCTGAGACTAGAAATCTTTTAATAGCATGAAGTTAGTCAATCTTTCTTTCATTAATATTCATATATATGCCCCAGTTCTTACATTTAAACCCACTAATGAAGATTCACTGCTGCTGCAGCCGAACACTGCAGGACTGGAACCCTTTTGTGCTGCCCTGAGTAGCACTGAACTCCATGATAGGCAAACAGCACTTATTAAACAGCAACACTTCACCTGCTTCCTGCTCCCTTAGCCCTTCTGTTAATTCCTTGGACAGTGCAGTCTCAGTTGAGGGGGGTTATGTTCTCATTGCAGTGATGTGAGAGATGGCACAGACTTGTATGTCGCTGTCCTCTGTGTTGAAAAGACATTTTAAATAATCCCTGCCAAGTTATTCAATCTTTTTTATCTTTTGCAATATAAAACGTTCCCCATTTTATGAAAGAGAGACAACAGTGCTTCTCTTCTTTGCAAGGATTTTTTACAACCATGCAGCTTCTGGTTTCCATTTAGCACTAACTCGATCCCTTCATGCAGCACCACACTGGGATGTGTAAACTTAGCTAGGAACAGAGTCTGAAGGCGGAAGAGACCATTATGATCATCTAGGATTTTTCTCAGGGATTCCTGCATGAGGCTCCACAGTTTCAGTTGCCAAGGAAACAATTATCAATCTTTTCCATCCCTCGCCATCCTTATGCCTCCTTCCCATTTTGCTGTTTCTTGCTACAATAAAAAGAATCTTGTCAAATGTTCTGGTCTCCAGCTCTTGCATCCTGACCTCCACCACAAAGAAAGAAAAGGAAAGGCTGTTGAGGATCCTTGGCTGGGAGTTCAGTCTGAAGTTTACCTCCTGTCCTTGAATTTTGTGCTGCAGGTGGACAGCCCTTTGAAAATGATCCTCTCAGCTGCAGATAGCTTACCAAATGCTCTATTGTTTGACTAACATAAGACATATTATTTTTTAAATTACTCAGCAGTGTAATTTAAATCAACACTTGATACATTTGTGGTATCTTTTGTTTCACCACAGCCTTAGCCTCCCTACAACCTCATGCAGAAATGCTTTGAGGAAAAAAGAACACTTTATTATAACATGCAGCTGAAGAGCAAAAGCAATAATGAGGAAAAAAAAGGAGGATGCAAAAGATGGGAAACTGTGTAGGAGGAAGATAGAAGGCAAAAACTCTGCATCAACTAGAGAATAAATTAGATGAAGTCACAGCCAGAGAGAAAATTTTGAAGTCTCAGGAGGTTAAACTTGGGTACCTTCAGGCAAGTTACAGATTTGCATGGTCCCCTAAGGTCTAATGTGTTCCACCTGGATGGTTCATAGCTTCTGACAGTTGCACTGATTTTATTAGTTTAAATGCAACTCTGATCAGGGTGACTGTGTGAAGGACAGAAGGGTGACTCACCAATGGAATTTGTAATTTTAGGTATTCCCCTCAAATTCAGTGGAATTTTATCAGTGTATTCCACTCCTCAGTGTGCCCAAGAGGGAGGATGAACACAGCAACTGCAGGAAGGGACAGAAAAGCCACAAAAAGCTTACAGGGCAGAGGGCTTTTGATAATTCATCACTTAGGGTAATTGTCATGATTTTATAAGTACCCCAACAATAGCTCACTTAAAGGCAAGCAGACTTACCTTGCAAACCTTTGAAATATCAGATGACCAAAGAAAAGTCAGATATGTAGAAACTGAAACATTCCTCAGAGAATACTTGTAGGGAGAGAGAAAAAGGTAGACAACATTAATAAAACAATTGCTGTTTATGGTGAGGGAGAGATGCTTCAGCCCTTCCTCCTCTAGACACTCATTTTTGGGGCTTGCTGAGGGATTTTTTTATTCTGTGTGTGTATGAGCAATACCAGGAAGATTCTGAGGATGGCCAAACCAGGCATGTATACACAGAGGGTGTTCTCATATAATCACCACCATGGAAACACCAAGCACATGTCCAGAGCCATTGTGCCTCTTCTGGAACCTCCATCACTTACACCTCAGGACAGAGCTGTGCCAATCCTCACTACAAGCCTGGGAAATCTGGACTTTTTGGCCATTTGGCTCCATTTGTTTCAGGCACTGCACTTAAACAATGTAGCCCAGAAAGATGCACCATACTAAAATCCCTGAAATATTTTTCTGCTGAAATCACTTGTCAATGATTTGGGGTGGTTGTAACAGAAGTAGTAAGATCTCTGTGTGAAAAAAAAATGATGGAGACGACAAGTTATTTTTATGAATGTCAACAATATCTCAGTTTTCTCTTTGGCTATTTTTCTGTCAGGCTGTAGAGAAGAATGTTAGAGGGAAACAAATAGGAAGGAAACAACAACAAAGTACCAATACAGTTTTCAAATATCACAGCGAGGAATATCTTCCCACATACCTTCAGGCAGGCGAGTGTTAATTTCTCCTGAGTCCAGGGAGAATAAAGAAGACACTGAACTGCTGAAAAGCACAGCTAGACAAAGGGAGTGGATGAACAGCAGTGTTGAGATGAGTCAGAAAATGCCAGTCTTTAAGAGAGAGTTGGGTTTGGCACTTGACCTTGAACAGGTGTGTTTATGCTCTGTGGAACTGCTAAAACAAATGTGTTTTCTGGTAAGACTTATGTACAGATCCTCTCTGTTTCATCTCATGTTTCATCTTCTGATTTCCTTTGGCTGAATAAACATCTTTTCTGTAAAAAAAATATATATTCTTGAGCCCTCTGGATCAGCTGCTGGGTCAGTCAGTGCTGTGAGCCCCCAGGTGTGTTGGGTCAGTGCAGGGCAAAGCAGGCACTGCTGGCTTCTCTTTCACATGGTGAGTGCTGTATTCAACAAACCTGGAGGGGAGGGAAAAAACCATCCCTGGCTGGCAGGGGCATGACATGACTTAGCATGCCAGCTGCCTCACAAGCCTGTGCTTCCTCCCCTAGGCAGCAGCACACAAGTGGGAGAGCTCATTATTCTCATACAAGAGAAGCAACTCCATAACAACAAAACAAAGCCAGCAAACAAAACAAAACCCAAGAAAACTCCCCAACAAACAGGTAAATCTGAGAAAGGTACACTGTCACTTGACTCTGCTGTTTCTCCCACTGGGTTGTGCTGCATATTTCCCAGGCAACCGCTCTCCTGCTGCTGCCTGCCCCTGCCAGGCTGAAGGCAGGGAACAGGGTATCAGTTTGCAAAAAGAGAGTGATCCTACTCCTCACAGACACAGCACAATCTTCCCCTATGTCAGACCTGAGCACATTAATCAAGCAAATAGCAGCAGGAAGGAGAACCTGAAGATGCTCTCTTTTTCTGTTCACATGGGCTGGCAACTATTCAACTCCTGTTTGCACTATAGGACATCTTGGCCATGGGATGCAGGTAGCAGTGTCCTCTTCACATCCCTGTCTGCAGATGTACTGGGGAGGAAAAGGCTCTCTGCTACTTAGGAGGTTTGAGAGGGAGTCAGAGAAGGTCCTGATCATGGAGGTCTTGTGTCCTGGAGCTTGTCTCTGGATGCAAGACAGACCCTTTATGCACTCTGGATCAAAACCTGCTCATTTGACTAAATCTCTTCTCAGATCTTGAATGTTTCAGACTCATCAACACCGCCCACCATGCTAAAACTTCCCTGTCTACTCCCACTCACATCTCCCAGCTATCCAAGCCTAAGTAGCCCCTTGCTGTCAGACCATGCTTGATCACTCTGCATGACTGTCTGCATCACTGTCTTCTGTCCTGCTACTCATTGCCAACCCCTGCTGTTAGCAAGTGATTTCGCGTGCATTTAGATAATAAATTGTTACATTAATGGATTAAACAGCTTCCAGCATCACCCTAATCTGTATGAGCCTCTCCTGGGCTTCTCACTGGCTATTCTGAGGTGTGGCATTCATCCTCCTCTTGGTGCTGTTCACACAAGCTGTATTGATGTCATTTTTAGGCTGAAAATGCAGTGAGTGTATTGTTGACTCGTGTGCCCAACACAGTTTCATGTACTTTATCATATGCAGTTTCCTTTGTCAACCAAATGCATAGTCTCATCAAAGGACAAAAATCAGGTTTGTTGGAAAGTTTGCTTATAGGGCCCATAAACTCTGTCAATGGGATTATTTGTATTCTTTCACTTAGTTCTTTCTTGACGGATCCATACAAGCTTTCCTTTACTTTCTCAGGAACTACATCTAGCCAGCCTCCAATTACTGGACTCCTTGTCTGGGGCAAAATTACCACCAGTCTTTTTTTCCTCTGTTCTGTGTCTTTAATGTGCCCTGACCCCACCTTCCTCTGACTCCCTACCCTGCTCTCCTTCCCAGGGTAGCAGGTTCTCTTTCACTCCTGGAGAGGCTTAGGGGAAGGGGTTGAAGCTTTTTCATCTCCCTTACAGAACACTGCAGAGCTATTGTGTGTGTCAAACTTCATGTTCTGGCAGGGCAGGGGCAAGAGAGAGAGCTGTGGAGATCTGCAAGCCCACAGAACCACCTTGGCACCTCCACAATGTGTTGGTCTGATCCAGAGACAACCCTGGTCACAAGAGGGACCAGACTGACCCAAAAAAAGGGGATGAGTGAGAAAGGTGGAGCTGGGAAGTTCTCCTGCCCCTGCTTACACTGCTCCTAATCTTTGTATAAAGCTTTAACAGTTGTGCCATGATTGATGATGGCATAGTCTTTTGGTTGTTATCAGAATCCTTTTGGTTGTGACAATCCTTTTGATTGTTAGCAGGAGTGAGGTTCAGATTATATAATTTCTCCTTACCTGCAGGCCTATTCCAAAGTCTGCTGGAGTCCTTTCATTAGCATCAGATCAGAGTTCATGCCTGTGTTTCCCTGGAGGTGTAAAAGATGCTTGCACTCCTGTTCCTTTTTGGGATGCTCAGCATGGTTCTGTCCTGCAGAACAGCAGCAGCATTTGCATTTCCAGAGGAGTTACAGGGTTTCTTTCCACTCACCAGGCCTCTTTCATGCAGCCCACAGCTTCAGAACCACTAGTTCAGAATCCATCAAGCTACATTCTCTGATTTCAGGATTCACCAGAGGATTAAAATAGATTTTCCCCATAAATCCTGAAAGAAATCAGTGCTTATTCACAGGAAACAGACTCAAGATCATGCAGCTGTCCCACCCAGGTAACCTGCCATATCAGCCTGTATAAAGAGCATATTTCAGACCACAAGAAGCACAGGAGAAACACACATTGCACTGTACAGATGCAGCAGAGTTGGGCTCAGGTGAGGTCAGTGTATTCAGCAAAGCACTTCAAGTGCCATTTGGTGAGAAAACCTATTAATAAATGGAGACAAAGGCCATAATAAACTAAAGAGCAACTGCTTCACAGTTCAGAGAGTAAATACAGTGCCCTGGGCGAGGAGGCGAGATGGCTCAATTACAGAGAGCTCAGCACACACCAGCTCAGACCATTGATAACTCTGCTTATCACAAGGAGAAAAATCACAATGATGGGAGAAAATAAATAAAATAAGAAAGAATAAAAGTGAGAGAGAAGGAAGCCATAGAAAATTCAGCTTTGTAGTAAGTGTGTGCATTGAACTGTGACACTGTATGCATAGAGTTAGAGGGCAAGGAGACATGTACCTTATTAAAAATCTCTTTTAAACCCCAGATCCTTTCTCTGTAACCTTCACCTTGTTACAGGTTTCTCTGTAACCTTCACTGTAAGGTCATACATAGTTCTGAAAAATTTTTCCCAAATTTTCATTCAACATAAGGTGGAAACTGAGAGCAGCTTGCTTCTCAGAGACTCCTTAAAAGTTGCACTGTTTCTGCAAAGCAGATCATTGGCTTCTCAAGAGTTTTCACATTGCTCAAAACCTTAGAGTGTTTCTTGGTGAAAGCCTGGTCTCCTTTGAAAATTTTGGAAGTGGTTATGAGAAAAATCCAACACAGACACACTTCTCCACTCAGGTTTTTTTTTCTCATGGGGCTGAAATCAGGATGCTGCCTTTGCAGTTGAGGTGAAATATACTGGGGAATGGGGAAAAGTTATGAAAAAACCCCAACAATCCAAAGAACTCCTCACCTTCATCAGAAGTTATCTTTCATCTCCCTTACTGTAGCCAAAAGCATCTTAGGAGCAATAGATTTAAGAAGCCAAGGACTCCCATTCCAATTGAAAGGAAGGGCAACTGAAATGAATGAATGGAACCCTCTGACCTTTTGCCATCCAGACTTTGCATTCAGGCAGCTCCATCATTTTGCTGTGAACATCACAATCAATGGTTCCAGTACTAGATGTATTAGAACTTTTAATTTTTGATACCCAGCTAAGTTATTATAAATCCTATGTGCAGGCACAGGGCTGTTGCCTGTGATCAAAAGCAAGCTCTGTGATCAAAGGTATATGTTTGACTCCTTCTGGAGAAAAACACCAGTGATATCCTTACCTGAGTGTTGAATGAAAATTCTGTTCACTTTTGCTTTCCCTCTATTTTTTTGACTGAGACCTGTGAGTGCATTTTTTTGTGATTGTATGCTCTCTGAATCCTTTTTGCTAGCTCTGTTCCAAGGCCCCTGCATTATAATGCCTTTCACAACGTTGCCCTGCTCTGCAGAGTTTGGCTGGGATGGAGTTGATTTTCTTCACAGCAGCCCATATAGTCCCATGTTTTGAATTTGTGTCCAGAACAATGCTAACATGGAAGTGTTTTAGCTATTACTGGACAGTGCTTGCACTGGGCCAAGGCCTTTTTTCTCTGTTTCTCCCTCTGCGCCCTCAGCAAGAAGGCTGGGGGTGGCCAAGGGGCTGGGATGGGACAGCTGACCAAAAGATATTCCATACCACAGAACATTACATTCATCAATAAAACTGTGGAGAAGGGGGAGATTCCAAGGAGGTTGCCCAGGACCTGGCTGACATTTGCCTGGCTGGCGGGAGGTGGTGAGTGACCTTGCATCACTTCGGGTTTTCTTCTTTACTTTTTAAGGTGTCTTAATCTCAAATTAGCTTTCTTTCACCCCTATGTCCTTGACTATGTCCTTATTTCCACCGTGCTCAGCTCTTAAAGTGCCATCCAGCACCAAAGCACTTTGTGCCATACGGATGCACAGCACGCTGGCCAAGCCTGGCTTTCCAGTGCCCCTTAATTACAGCTAAGGAACAAGGCAGGGTTTGTTTAATCCCTTCACTTCTCGGTACTGACAGCGCGTCCCTCACACCCACCCACCCACCCGAGCGGAGCCGAGCCGAGCCGAGCGGAGCCGAGCCGAGCCGAGCCGAGCCGAGCCGAGCCGAGCCGAGCCGAGCCGAGCCGAGCCGAGCCGCGGGAAGGTGCAGGCGCCCTCTGGCGGCCGGCGGGTCCCTCCGCCTCGTCAGGGCCCGGCGCCCGGCGGCGGTCGCTGCCCTGAGGGGCCGTGCCCGAGGGTTCCGCTGTTAGCAGCCGGGAGAAAAACACTCCATTCCGGCACTCCCGTGATCTGCTGTGTGCACACTTCGCTCCATAGGCTGCATGGAGAAATCTGGTGGCGAGAGGACCGGATTTTTCCAAGGGGTTGAGCATACAACCCTCCCCTGGAGCCCCACTCCCAGCAGTGAAAAATCAGGACATCTAAAAATTTTCACTCTCCCATCGATTTTCTACTTCTCTTCAGCCTGCTCCCCCCCTCAGCTGTCTTTTATCTCCCCTCATATCTGCTCTCAAAGCATTTCATCCCCTTTATCCATCATTCTCAGTAATTCCAGAGCCCCTCGCACATCTTGTCACAGGAGGCAGTGTCTCCAGCCCTTACCTACCTGCAAACACTGTCATTCCTGATATTATTTTAAAGTCTTAAAAAACCCCAAACCCAGCCCTATGGCGCTTGCTTTTCTTGTCATCTCCTCACAGCTGCCCCTGGCAAGCCAAATCCTTCTCCCTGGGGTCAGCACCACCTTGAGAGACAGGAAAGCAGGCAAGGGGAGAGGTGAGGAAATGGGATCATGCAGGACAGGGGCCATTAAAAAAGAAGGAGGGGGTAATCCTAACCCAGAGAAAGCAGGGATAAAGCAGGGAAATGTGACCAGCAGACTGATAGAGGAGAGCAGAGCTCTGGCATCTGCATTTCCACATCACAAGGAACAGGGTACAGGACAGACAAATAATCTGGCATATGAAGTGTGGTTGAACCTTCATCGATCCTCCTGCAGTCTCCTTGCAGGCCTGCCTTTGTTGTTCCTGTCACTCCTGCTCTGTAAACTCCTGAGGAGGCCTATTGATGTCTGAAGGAGAGAGGCAGGTTGAGGATATCTGGGTATGGAAGAAACAACTTCAAGAGAACAGAAGCAAGCTTTTCTCAAGCAGCCTGGTAGCTGGTCAGGCCCCAAACCCTGGTCATTGGAAGTCCAATTCAGTAGCAGCCTCACTTTTTCTGGCATGAATTCTCCTCTGTAGTTTTCAGACTGGCACTGACTCTATGAGGGGATGAGAATTTTCAATGCAGGGTCCAGTCACAGTATTGTGAATTACAGTAAATCCTTCTTTTAAACTGCACTTCTCCCCTTTTTTTTCCCTCTGTCACACTACTTCAAGTTTTAATTTATTTTTTTTTATGAGCTTGGAAAAAAGGAAGGGGAATAAAATGACTTCTTTGTATTTAAAGAGTTCACACCCCCGAGGCAGTATGCTGTCCAAGTCCAAACGGGAAGTGTTCCAGGTGCCTCCTGGACTTGCAGCCTCCTGCACCCCATACACACGTGTCTGGATGTGCCTAGAGAAGCCTGTGCACAAATGCAGCCTGCAGTTAAGTGTACTTAAGCCACCCCATGTGCCTTTTCACTGAACCTCCATACCCCATTAACGTAAGGGTGAGAGTCCCCATGGGAATGGAGTGCTGCTGGTGCTGGGCTCCCAGGTCTGGCAGTGCTGCCTGGAGAATCCTCCCATCCCTGTAACTGCTGCTTTGCCCAATGGATTCAAGTGTGGATCTGTGCATCAAGCCCCTCCTGTGGCTGCCTTCCTGTGAGCAAAAGCCCCAAGCAGCAGAGCCTTTGATATATAGTGCAGTGCAGGGGCCTTTAAATAACAGCCTTTATGGCTCGTTATTTGCACAGCCACCTTGCAGGAGAAAACATAAAGGAAAAAGCGCATTGCAGGAAATGCTGATGCAGGTGTCTTTGCCCCGGCCTGACCAGCAGAGAATGAGAATTTACAAGCTGCAGATCCACTGCTCCAGCACAGGTTTGCTGTGGAGATTCCACACTTGCACAGGTAACCAAAGGACAGTAGCCTGTGTTTCACAGAGCAGGACCATTCTCCTTCTCCCAGAACCCCATTAACAGTTTAATTTGACATGAATGGCAATCAGGAGGGCAGAGCTGCACTGTACATAAAACGAGTTCTTTTTATATGTATAAATACTAACTTAGGTGCCAAACTTTGGAGTCCAGTAAATTAAAACATAGCCACTGCACTGGAAAGCACAAGCAGCACATGCCAGGAACAGAAGCACCACTGTGCATACACCACACCATGAGTCCCTCCACCTTCCCAATTTTAAGAGACACATACCCACCTGGAATAAACTGGTCCAGCTAAGATGAACACTGACAGCATCACCAGAGATTCCTTGTGGCCCAGAAAGAGCAGAATGTGCTCAGGTTTGTTGGTGGTAATTTTTACCAGCTGCTCAGGATTGTGCTCTCCAGGTGCTGACATTTACTGCAGCTCCAGTGGTTTGAGAAGACCCTTCCAGCTTCTTACATGGTGGCTGAAGCCTTTGTTGTTTCCTCTCACAAGGCACTGCAGGCTCTGCTAGAAGCAGCCCTGCTTCAAGTGAGAACCTGCTCTCCCCTCCTGGGAAAGAAAGGGTCAGAAAGTATATTCTCCAACTACAATGCATTTTTAATGTGTTTTGGTCTTGGACAACAGAGTGACAAATAATTTTTACAGTTTTATTGATAAGTTTTACAAAAAGAAGAAACAAATAAAGAAGACACCATAACACAACACACACATGGAGCAACTACACTAGTTAAACTATCTGTCCTGGATTTACATCTGTTGCTGATGTTAGATCATTCACTAATGGCTCTCATATCATGACCCAGTAAACTCCTCATTTCCCTTAGAGTACTTAACACTGCAATCACCTGGTAGCTGTTTAATAGGACACATGATTTTAAATTAAACACTGACTTAATTGGTTTGCTAGACGCACACAGTTTTTAATTGCTATTGCTCAGCTGGGTCTCAGCCAGTTTAAGGCAGTGGGGAGAAGGTGTCCATGACCTCCTGTTACCAAAAGTTTCATCTCCACCTGGAAATTCACTGCAACAGTTTCTGCAGTGCTCCCTGCTTATTCCAAGAAAACATGAGACAGAAGGCTGTAAAACCGGGGTGCCAATACTCACTTCTAAAGGAGCCTCCCGTGCTAACTCCAGGTTTGCATCCTGAGGCAATCCCCTCGCCTGGCAGTGCTGTGCAGGGCCATCCAGCAGTTGTGGTGTTTGCAGGAGCCATTTGCCAGGCACTGAAGGCAGAGTGTGGCCCTGGACCAGGGCAGCCAGTACAGCTCCTGGAGCATCCCTCTGGCTGTGCCTGAGGAGGGAGAAGCTGACCCAACAAGATGAACCCCACGGGCTGGAAACCCTGTCACATGTTAGGAAAGGCCAGCAACAAACCCAAGCTGGTCTTTCTGTCCCTCTGTTAAGAGGAGTTGTTGAGGAGCCCTTGGCCTCCCCCAAGGTGACACCATGGTACAATAGGAGACCCTTTGCAGATGCCTCCTGCTTGCTCCTGAGCAAACCTCCTGGTGAAAATCAAGCCCAGCTCAAAAGGGCAGGTATGGCAATTACTAGAACAGGGTGGTTTCAGCATTTAATGTCTATATAAGCCTTTCAAAGGTCAGCTGGGACTTGGCAGAGAGGAAAAGGGAGCAAATGAACTGAGGGCTCAGGCTAAAAGAAAATCCAGACCTGCACTTGCAGCTGATTACCACACTCACTTGGCACAGTGGGATATAGCAGGGAGCTCTTGACTCAGCTGAACACAGCAGCTCTGAGCAGCCTCCTGCTTCAGTGAAGATTCTGAATGCAGATGCTCTTCTGCCCTGGGAAAAAAATACATCTCACAAATCTAAACATGTTACCTCAAAGAGAAGAGTATTTATTATTAATGGTACTATTAGTGCTCTTTTTTCAACTGACTGAGGAGATTAAATAATGGTATCTGAAAACTAACCAAATGTTCAGACCAAACTTTAACTAGCGAGAAGACAGAGACACACAAACCTTGCAGTGACTTAAAACAGTTTAATGTAATTCCAAGACAAAGTGTGATTACATTTCTACACATATACAATATGCATATGTGAGTTGACAAATTCTGATTAATAACTCGTTTCACCTCAGAGACCGAAAAAATGATCAAAAAGAAACTGTGAATAACAAGCTATAACATAGTTCACCACAACGGGACCTCCTTTCTCACCCTACAGTTAGTAATATTACAATTAAAATAACTATATTCTTCTATAATGTATTTTCTGTTAAAATCATCTCATAAATTTACAATGCTATTATTAGTTTCCAAGACTAATATAAATTCACTCCATTTTTCTACAACGAAAATGATTATTAATTAGAAGCACACAACGTCATGATGAAAAACACAAGCATTTTTTTTTTAGTAGCAAGAACTTGATTGGTTAAGAATTAGTTTTCTTGTAAAACATTCTAAAGCCAAGTAAAATATCCATTCTTATAACATACCTATAATATGAGACTAAGGAATAGGTTACATATAGGTCTACAACACATCAGTTTGTTTTTGTTTTTTCTTTTAAAAGAAGAAAGACATATTACTAAAAGAAAAAAAAAAAGAAAAAAGAGGAAGGAAAGAAAAGAAAGAAAACAAAAAGGGACAATTCACATAGGTAAAAAGCAGTACACAAGAAAATACTGTTGCACACAATAATTTTCACAAAGATTAACATGGATTAACACTCTTATTACAGAAACCGTACAGTGAAGGAACACAACGGCTCAGGGCTTTCGTGGGGTTACTGGGCTGAGATGATACTGTAGAGAAAGAACCACTTGAGATCCAGAGCTGGGGCAGGGGCATCTTTCCCTTGCGACTGCAACAGCATTTCACAGCTCTGCCCCCACCTTCCCTTAGTAATTTTGGTGCAGTGTATATTAACTTCCACTTTCCATCCAGAGTATGCTGGGCTTGTGGGTAGTTGAAAGGTATAAAATGTTCCCTCCATTTCACCCCTCCTGTTTTTAAAAGGATTTTACAGCTCATTAAAAAAAAAAAAAAAAGTTTCACCCATTGGTTCATTTTTAACTACCCAAAATCTAGACTTTTCACCTTCCAAGATGCCCATTGTTCTTCTCTTTCTCACTCCCTCTCTTTCTCTCTCTCACACACACTCCTTTATTAAAGCTATTAATGACACTTCCTCTCCTTTCAGAAATTGGATTTGGTATGAAATATACAGGCTACATTCTGGTTCTGCCCAAGTAGAATCTGGTACCCAAAATGCCTTGATTGCTTTGTTGGTGAAACATGGGATGTGGAGATCCTTTTTTACACCTGAAATGGTTGTGCCCTGGAATAGCTGTGGAAGTTTTGTTTCAAGAATACAGAGTAAAAATATATAGAGAGAAAATTTAAAAAAATCAAACACATAAGGGATAACAGGGGAAAAGAAAAGCCAGAAGTGTTGTATGTAACCACGTGAGGTGGAAGCGTTGCAGAAGCGCTTTCTTTCCTTGCTGAGGGCAGAGGTGCTGTATGTAACCATCCAGATCCTACGGGATGTGCGTTGCCAGTGCTGGAAACCCCTTCTTGCTTAACAAGCTGCAAGCCAAGGTACTCAACAAGACTCTGAGGCTCCTGGAGTGCGCTGGCATTTATTTGTGAGCGTGACCCCGCCCGGGAGCACAGGGGACCGGGCAGTGCAGCCTGGTGATTGATTGAGTGGTGGCGCACAGTGAGGCAGGGCGGGTGTTTGCCAGCTGGCCCGAGTGCTGCGGGCACTCCTGGCCGGCCGTGTGACACCTGATGGCTTTGGCAACGCGGCCAGGCAGGAATGGCAAGCACCGGAACGGTGCTGAGGAGGAGGAGGAGGAGGAGGAGGCGGGCTGAGCTCCCCGGTCCCAGGGCTCTGGTTGCGCTGGGAGCAGCACCCGTGCCCCGCTGCAAAGCGTCGC
The DNA here is from genome assembly GCF_028018845.1 of Melospiza georgiana. Classification (NCBI taxonomy): domain Eukaryota; kingdom Metazoa; phylum Chordata; class Aves; order Passeriformes; family Passerellidae; genus Melospiza; species Melospiza georgiana. Next base: position 16,388,345 of record NC_080433.1, on the reverse strand, counting down.
CGATTGCTCCTTTGCCCCACCTCTGCTGCGAGCTGACAAACACAGCACGGTGGAAACACCAAAGGAGCCCTCCCCTAAACACCCCAGCTCCACAGCTGAAGCCCAGATGTACATGTACATATTTTTAAATGTCAGTTCCTGTGCTTTCGGGACCTCAAAGTATCATTTTGCCCAGCAGACATTTATACCATGTTCATTGATTACCCAAGTGAGAGAACACAACAGAAAAAACTAGACAGCTAAGTGAGACCAGGGAGTGGGGAATGTGATATATCAAAATGCAAAGTACAGGGTAGCAGCAGTGGGGAACAGCATTAATGGGGACTGGCATGTGCTGAGAAAACAGAGTTGACAAGGAGATGGTGAGTGAACTTTGTATTTTGTTTACTGGTTTAAAACATTTCTGTGGTGGTGAGCATCATTTGTAAGAAAGGGGTGAACAGATGAAAGCCAAATTACAGCATTGCCTCCGAGTGGCTCACACAAACACACACACACTTACAAATAACCCCCCTCCCACCCCCCCAAATAAAACAAGCATTCACTAACTCAGGAATTATTTGTTTGGCTAATGATTTATCAACAGTACAATACAATCCTTCTTATGAATATCCTTCATTCTCCTAATGTGGGTATCTCCATCCAAATGAGGATCTTACATAGAACAGTGAATTTTGTATCATGCTCCCTGCTTCAAACCAGGAAGGCCTGATAAAGCACGTTATTAAAACAAGCAAACAAATAGCTTATCTGTTGAACTAAATCTTCAAAGCGGGTGGAGTGTTTTTTCAATCAGATTTTGGAATACGTTGGATTACTTCATCTCTGGACTGACTTTCCAACACTATGTTATATCTCAAAACAGAATATACATATTAAAAACACACTTGTACTTTTCTATTTTTAACGGGCAAAATTAAAAAAGAGGCAGCTGTACTGAGTTTTTGAAGGTGTCACTTATAAACACAAGATTTCCCTTAAAAAGTACCAGTTTAAATGTAAACTATAAAACACTGTAGTAACTATAAAATGTAGCCAGAAAACTGTTTAAGTAGCCACAGTCTATTATTCAGTTCATATTGGTTTAAAATGTGACTCATTAAATATCTTCTAGAAGGCCAAAGCATTTTACAGTAGCTATAAACATATATACTTACATGTGCATTTTAACATCACAATTGATTAAAATACATAAAAGAGTAATCTATTCCTTGGTTTAATTTTTTTTTCTTTTTAAAGATTCACTGTCTTCAGAATTCACTCAAGCAACAATGACCAGGGTGGGCATTTATCGCTATTCTGCCCCTATGGAGTTCAGAGTCTTTGAATCAAAGTTCAAGCTGGCTACATGATTTCAGAAAGGCTAAAACCAGGATGAATGCCCACATTTGAGGTAATTATTGCCATTAGGTCACAGTTTGCGTAATGTAAGTGTATTTAAATCCTTCTTTTAAAAAAGCAAAAGTATCCCAGAGTACCAGGGGATACTCATTGAAGCAATCAGAATCCAGAATCCTGATCAGTGGGTTTGCTTCCAAAGGAGCCAGCGGTCCCAGAGCACAAGGCACTCCCAGGACAGCCACCAACCAGCCTAGAGCTCAGGCAAGCAAGCCTGCAACAAGCCTTTTTTAATTTTAAAGTTTTTTTAAAGAAAAGGAAACCATAAGAAAAAAATGCCATAAAATAGATGGGTAACTCTTCTGATCAGAATTCCAGACTGAAGCCTTTCTATCCATCTTATTCCTTTCCAAACAGCTTGCTGAAAAATCAAAATACATCGGCTTAAATATTAACTCTATGCCAGCACTGCAAAAACTCCTTGGCTACGTTCTGAAAGTGGGATAAGCTTTGCTTTTGCTGAGCATTGTTGCCCCATTGCTTTCTGTTTCAAAGAGGAAACCTTGTTTGAAAGAAAGAAAGAAGAGGAAGAAGGAAATGAGGAAGGAAGGAAATGAGAATGGAAATAAGGGGAAGGAGGGAGGGAGGGAGGGAGGGAGGAAGGAAGGAAGGATCGATCCCTGGCTGTCAGAAGTACACACAAATATTTACAAGGTTTGTGTGAATCTGCACACAGTTCCCCTCACAGCGAAAGAGTTAAGAACAGAGATGTCACAATATTTATCAGTGCAGTAAAAAATATCATTTTTGGAAAAAAATATACCTTTAGTATTGCCTTTCTTAGATTAACTATGATAAGCAAAAGATTAAAAACAAAAACTTTATCTTCAAACACACATGAATAGTCTGTTATAGCAGCACTGCTAAAACTGGAAGGACAAAGCTAACCCGTAAATGAGAAACAGGAGTTTCAAACCACAAATGCCGAACACAAAACCTCCTAGTATGCTTCATAAGAGTTCTGAAGAACCAAGCCAATCTACCATTCAAATTTCACTCTCAACACACACAAATGCTCTAAAACCACGTCTTCCCACTGAAAGCATTTGACACATGCAGAACCCAGGTCATTTACCTCCAGACTGGTTCTCACACCACCACCTGCATCAGCAGCTCCTCACAGGTAACCCCTGCCTCTGGGGTCCCTTACAGCAATCACATTTGTCACAGGGGACAAGGAGCCCTTGAGCACAGAACCTTTGTGAGCAGCTCCTCTGCACAGTGCCAGGCCTTCCTTCCAGGGCCACCCCTGCTGTGGGTGTCACTGTGTGCCTCGTGAGGACGGTGGCATCACAGCAACACACACACAGGTAGTGGTGGGGAGGATGGACCACAGGGATGGAGACCAGCGTAGAAAGCCCAGCTCCTCTCACCCAGTGCAGTACCCCTGCAAGGAGTCTATGCACAGCCACCAACAACAGGACTGGCACCATTTCTTCGAGCACCTCACTCAGCATCTGCAACCCTCGGTGAAATTGTCACCATCATCAGAGGGAGCTTCATTGGAGTACGGCAGTGGGGGAACCTCAGCAGCAGAGAACCATCTCCTCCCTATGTCTGGAGGGAGAAAAATTATTTGTAGGCACAGAAATGGGCCTTGGGAAATAAACTGGGGATTCCAAGTACTTGGGACACAGGTCCTTCTCACAGGAGCACCAGGAGGGTGATGAGGATAAGTGCCCAGGACCACAGAGCAACTGCTTTGAAGCTCACACAGCAAATGGGACCAGAGTAGGGACAGCCATGTCAACAGGAAGAGGGAAAACATTCCCTTCCCACACCTTTCCCATCTGTATTGCCTCCCCAGGGCAGACCTTGCATACAGGTATCCAGGGTTTGGCCCACAAGTAGCACTGCAGATCTCCAATGATTGCAAAGCCATAGAAGAACACAAGTCCAAGTCCAACACCCAGCTGTGCCTGGCCTGACCACAGCATCACTGTGTGGGATATCAGGAGAAAGTTTATCACCCTGAGGGTGGTGGGCACTGGAACAGGCTTTCTAGGGGAGTGGTCACAGCACAAAGCCCGACAGAATTCAAGAAGCATTTGGACAATGCTCTCAGGCACATGGTGTCATTCTTGGGGTGTCCTGTGCAGGGCCAGGAGTTGGACTTGATCTTGCTAAGTCCCTTCCAACTCAGCATATTCTCTGATTTTATGAACCCACAAAACAAAACCAGCGTCCTAAATCCAGAGGAAACACTACAGAATCATGCAGAGTACCCAGAGGCTTATCCCCACTACAGAGCTCATCATTTGCACACTGCAATGTCACCACTAAAACACTTAAATCAATGTGAACAAGAGAAGAAAAAAAGTTTTTGACATCCCCTACAGTTTAGGATAGCAGCAATATTTAGTGTGAATTTCTCTGCTCATCAAGCTAGCTACTCAAAAAGATGTCAGAAACTTGAGAGAGAGAGAAAAAAAGAAAAAAAATAAGTGAATGGAAAGATTGAGTTCCATGGTGTATCCTCATTGCCTAGTGCTCATGACTCGTGGCTTCATTTAATTTCTGGAGTAGATGGGAGTCTCTTTCTCTCTTTTTTAAAAAAAATAAAGTATCTTTGGTTAAAGAAAAAAACAGGTTTATTGCCCTTCAAATTGCTAATGGAATTGCCTTCAAACCAAATTACAATACACACTCCCTTGAATATATAAAAAAAGGAAAAATGTCACAGTCAAAAGTGTCCCTTTCTTGGAATGTTTTGTGTATTACACCAAAACTACTAGAGAAAGAGAGAGAATGAGAGACCTGCCAAAGCCCAATTTGTTGGGTACAAGCAGGTAAAACCTGCCAAGGAAGATTCAATTGCATTTGTTCTCTCAAATGATTGGATTTAACCACTCTACAGTGAAATCTGCTTACATTTGGGTTTTCCAGTCTGCTCATGTCAGTGGTTCTCTACCCTCCCCCCTGCATTCTGAGCTCACAGCAGGCAACAGAACATCCTCCTGAGGAGAGACAATGTCTGTGCTCCCTTCTGCTTCCTGCACAGGCAGAAGGCAAGAGGACATAATGGGGAAAAGAACCACTTTTTCACTCTGCCAGCCATAAGCCACCCATAAAACTTCCAGTATCTAAACATTCTCCTACCCCCTCAAGTTTCCACACCATGTACTCCATGCACACAAGGAACACCGACTGACCCAAACCATGCCAATCCCATTTCCTCTCCAAAGGACTCTGCAAGCAAAACCAGCTGGCTGTTATGACGTGTGTGGTACTGACAGCATGCAAAGCTTTTACTTCCGTGCTGAAATGACTGTGTTTCCCCTATGACCAACCACACCTTCATCCATACAATTCCTTTATACGAGTGTGAGGGAGGAGGTGTTGCTCAGCTCCCTTATACCGACCAGAAAACACAGCTCTCACACAGTGCTGCACCATCAAAGCAATCTGATGGTTGTGCTGTGCATCTCTTGTAATCAGCATCCCACCACCACAACTGCCTGGCAGACCAGCAGCTCCAGGATGGACAATGTGAAAGGTGGCTCCTCTGACATGCACTGGAACCTTTCTCTCTGCCAGTCTGTGCTGATGTAACAGTTCCACTGCCAAATTCCCCCCAAAATCAGATCTGAGCCCATGTGGGAGAGCAGGCCAGATGGGTACACAGGGAAAATGCAATTAATACAAGTAAAACACAATTGTGATTGAGACTGCAACCTTCCATGCTTTGCTGATCTTAGGCCAGAGGAGCACATAAACAAGTATTTAACTTGAAGTTCTTTAGCAAAGCACTCAAGTGCATGATTAACTTTTAGTCTTTGCTGAAGTCCTGTAATTTTTTGATGGAATTCAAATTCAGTCACTGCTTCCCCCTATTCTAAAAGAGCAGGTGATGCAAATCAAACCACAAATACCTAAACTGTAGCAACCAGAACAGCATAACGAAATTCCACAACAACTAATTGTAAAAGAAGGGAAAATATACAGGAACAAACAAAGAAAAAAGTCAAACCAAGCATCCTGGCCTGCGGGCACCTCATTAGCCTTCAGTGAGAGAGGAAGAGCAGGTGAGGAACACTGCCCTGTCTGCAGCCATGCTTTACCCAGGTAATGCCATCTGTGTGTGCCAGTGTGCTTTATCCAGTGATGGGACTGAGAGCCACCCTTGCAGCTCTGCTGTGGCTCCTTCCATAGCCCTGCTTCTGGAGAGCCATCCAACCATGTCCTCCTCTAGGAAAACCAAACTCTTAATATGTAGTGTGGCCTTGTGTTGTTTGCAAGGGCTCAATGATCATGACTTGGAGCACAAATAAGTCTTAATCTGATATAAATGTCCTTTCAAGCTAAGGGATGGTGAGCTGGACCCTGGGCCACCAAGGTCCTCACCTGCCTTAGATCCAGCTCTCCTGACAGATCATTATGTTAGCTGCTAGCAGATGCTGGCCTCTGAATGAATGTTTCTGGACTTATCCTGAAATGCAGATGTGACCCAGAGGATAACCCCTGCTCCTCAAGGCTGTAACCACTCTCACTGAGCAGTCCCACTCCCCTAGATTAGTGGCAGAGTTTTCATCATCAGAATAATCTCGTTTCTCCTTCCTCCTGCAGTTCTCATAATCACAGTAACACTTCAAATGCCACTGATGAAGAGAAATAAAATAAACAACAATAACAGCAAGAGAAAAAAAACCCCCACAAAGTTTAAGGAATGCGTGTGCAATAAAAACCCAGAGTAAAATATAATAATAATAAAATAATAATCATAATCATAACAACCATACAATAAAATAACATTATCTTTCCTTTTCATGACATAAGCAGCATGATGCTCTCGCTCCCAAACTGGTGAGAGAGGAGAGGAATGCAAGAGAGAGAGCAGGGCTTTATCTTCCTGCCTCAGACGAAAGGGGACGTGTCTTTCCAAAACAAGAGCGGGGGTAAGGTGCATAGGCTGCTGGGAGATTGCATCCTCATCTACAGTATACTGAGCTGGAATGAAGGACAGGCAGGAGAAGAAAACTGTGCAAGAGTAGCCCAGGAACCAGAGCTAGCAACCAGGAAGGTTATTTGGTGGTTTGCCAGAAGACAATGGCCTTGTTGAGCAGCCTATGCGTAGCAGGATCCCTTCATCTTCCAGGCCAGCCAAGCACTTACTGCAAAACAACGTATTTGTGCTTGTCCTTCTGTCAGCTTTTCCAACCTGAGAGAGCCTCCTTCCTCACTGCCACTCAGGGAACCCATCCCTCACCACCCTGCCAACAAACCTGCTATTTTCCAGCATCTTGCAAAACACCTGACTACTCCATGCTCTAGTTACAAGGAAATGTAGAGTGGAACTGAGCAGCCCCATAGACTTCAGCTTTCATGGAAACGTTCTACCAAACTCCTTTCTCTCCTTCCTCCTCAGGACATCCACAGGCATGATGGTACTGATGCACCAGTGCAAGTGCCATCACCAGGGAAACTCCCTGCTGAACCAAACCAATGACAGGAAAGGCTCTCTTTAGCAACTGTTGGAAAACAAAACAACCATGTAGCATTCCTTGGTGTGGAGCACCAACCTACTCTCCAGTTCCAGGGTCACTCTGCCATTGCAGGCAGTTTTTCGGGGTGTAGGTGAAAAGAGAGCAGGGGAGGCACACAGTGTCACAGCTATGTTAGAGTGGATAAGGCTCTATGTATTACAATACTCTTTTCATTTAAGAAACCTGAGATTGACTCTCTCAACTGGATTTTCTCATGCTTGCTTTGGGACTCCAGCCCTTTCCTGACCCTTTCTCATCAACAGACGCAGTGAGAGATGCTGGCAACAACTAGTGTTTCCCCCTATCAAGGACTAAATTTTTGTTCCCATTGCAGACACATGACCAGGACAACCTGATGATGAGGGTGGACACTGTCCTCCCACTCCATCGAGAACATCAGCAAACAGCAGAATGAGAATTCAGTTTCCAGGGAGGAAACCTGCTATTTCAACAGGACAGAAACAGACCAGTCCTCAAATGAGTCCCCAGATCCTCTGGGTCCTCACAACTGACCTGGCTGCTTCTAGCCCATCCAGTGCTTGACAAAACACCCAGTTATATGCACTTCTGACCCCAACGAGCCACTCCAACACCTCGCCAAGTGAGCTACGATTGACGATGTGAAAAAAACCCAACACCACCAGCAGGAGAAAATCGGCAGTAACAACCACCCCCCCCCCCCAAAAAAAAAAAAAAAAAGAAGAAGAAGAAAAGAGCTGAGAGTAAATTCCAACTAGCCTCAGTCAGTTTCTAGGAGTACCAGTGGAAGTAAACCCTTAAACCGCGTCTGTAGTTTGGTAAGGCACTACGAGGGAATGATGTAAAACTAAGACTGTGACAGTTGTAATGGCTGTGCCGAGGAACACATCACAGAGAGAAGGCAGCATCTGCACTCACACACACACACCCCTGGACAATCACATTGTTACATGCCTATGTTATATCACTTTTCTTTGTGCAATCACATTGAGGAATAGTCTATTGGTATCGTTGAAGTTCAACACAAAAGAGTAAAAAGGGGCATGACCTGTATAGTGCTACATTCTACCGGGGCTGGGGGCAGGGGGTTGGGGGCAGCTAAAATGTCTCCTCCTATACTAAAATGGCTAGGGATTGAAAAGGAACACTTCCAAAAAAACAAAACAAAACCCTAAAAAAAAAAGCAACTGAAATCCAATATACATTATTAGAGATTTTGTTTAGGAATAGCATTTCTCAGGGATTTATCCAGTGTGTTCAAGAAGAGGGAGAAACATCCCCATTGCTTCTGCTCTCAACCAGTGCTGCATGGCCTGTTTTGCCCAAGTGTGTTTAAGTGTAGCAGTGTTAGGCCCAAATTTAGAGCACTGGGACAACGTTTTGTCCTCCACCCTCCACCTCCCTTACCCACTTTCTTTTTCTGTTAAAAATTCCCCCAAACCTATGTATACTCTTGGATATAAAAACTGCTGTATAAATCCTTTGAAATGCTGGATAAATCCCTAATCCATATACCTAGAGGATTAAAAACCTAATGGATTTCATTTTAGGTGATCTGGACAACAAATTTCTAAATGTAGCTCACTATTGGATGAAAATAACCTTTAAAAGTCTATTGGTGAAGTCCTTCAAAAGACAGGACCCACTGGAGGGTCCTTCTCCTTCTCTCTTTCTCTCTAGTTTGGTGCAGAATGGTTTTTTTTTTTTTTTTTTTTTTTTTGTGATTTATTTTTTTTCTGTTCTTTTTTTCCATTTTCTTTTCTTTTTTTTTTTTTAAATAAAAACTGTAGAATTGGTTTTTTCCCCCTTCTTTCCTCTTTTTCTTTTCTTCCTAAAGTCTCCTTCGTTCAAGTTTCACGCGAGCCTCCCATTGCATTGTTAGTTTGTCACGTTCTTCAACGCGGCTGCCTCACTCCCCCCGGGCCGGGCGCGTCTCTCTCGCTCTTTATTCCAGTGTTTAGATGTAAGGGTACTGGTTGACCTTGGTGGGGCTCAGTGGGTATCCAGTGTAGACTGTGGAGGCTGGAGAAGCACTGATATAGGTCTGATGGGCAAACTGAGCCTGGTACTGGCTGGGGTGGATGGTGGGCGAGGGCAGGACGCGCGGGCCCATGCTGACGGGGACCTGGTGCACGATGCTGGCGGGGTAGGTGGTGTGCTGCACCGCGTGCCGCGCCGAGCCCTGCGACGCCACCAGGTGCGCGACGGTGCCCGTGGAGCCCAGGGCGGCGGGGGCGGTGTATGTGTACAGGTGGGGCTGCGTGGGCAGGTGGGCGGCGGCGGCCAGGTGGGGATGGACCGTGCCGTGGCTGGGGCTATTGTGCGGGAAGGAGTACGGGGCCTGAGCTATCGTTGGAGTGATGTAGGCTTGCTGTCGCCGGTGACTCCCTGCGCGGTCAGTCGAGATGTGCTGCTGGCCCTGGATAAAGACAGCAACAGTGAGAGGTGGTTACAAGACAGGAGATGGCTCTTTGCCTCCTCAGAAGGGTCTGGGAGCCTCCCTGCAACACCAGGACAACCGCAGAAAAGTCTCCTGAGATCCTCCTGACACCCTCAGCATCGCCAATCTTCCCTTGAAAACGAGTGACAGCAGTGGGTCCCTCACAAGCCCATGAAAGCCCTATAGTTTCATACATTGACAGGGTATGAAACTCTGTAGTTTCATACATTGACCAAAACGACCCCCAGAACGTAAGCAAGTCCCCCAGTTTGAGCTACAACCTGCTGACACAGCTACCAAAAGACACAGCCTTGGACACCCAGCTCCCAAGTACATCTTCCTCAAGTCCAGTTGCTCAGGCAACAAGTGTTTTTTGCCGGTGAACTCTCTGATGACAAATTGTGGTCTACAGATAGCTCAGGGGAATGAGAGTGCCTAACTATGCCCGGAACAAGCAATTTATTTTTGTTCAGTTTGGGTATTTGCAGTTAATGATTTCCTTGGTTAGTAAAAATAACCACATTATTTTTTAAGGAGAAAACTCTCAGCTTGATTAGATCCTGCAGGTGCCTGGTGCCCTCATTGTTCTTAGCTAAAATTACTTGAGCACAGGAAACTTGTAGCAGTGGGAAGGGACCAATGTACTTTTTTTTTTCCAGGGATTTTTAAAGTTGTCTTCATGCATTGCACAAAAATTTAGGGAGTTTTCCCAGTCATTTGAAGTCAGAGTATTAAATTACCAATAAAGCAGGAATTAGAAGACAAGAAGGAAAATGCTCCATGCTATTTCCTTCTATTCTCCCAAACCTTTTCATCCATTTTGTAAGTACTCTCTGTGCCATTACTGTGGGAATATGGTAGCCACACTCCTCCCCAACTCCTGCAAAGAGCATCTTGCCCACTTCCTCCACTTCCACACACTTTTACTTAAAATTTGTTCACATTTATAAATTTCCTCTGCATATTGAAGGAGAACAGACATTCTTCTCCACCAAGTTATTTTTCTTTTTAAAAACAGTTCTGCTAATATCCAGCTCTGGATGCCTACCAGCACCATCCTCTGAGCTCTCCAGACTTTCTCCTCTTGAAACACTGGTAGCTGAGCTGTAACTTCCCTACTCTTCTCAGCTCACCTCAGGGAAGAGAAAGGCCCCAGGTGCAGGATGTGAAAAGGGCATGATTTCCTGCAGCTCCTGGGAAGCTCCCTGAGAGTTCTGATCACAGACTGGGAAACGTCCCAAGAACTGCATGCTGCCAAGAAATGGGATTTGTCCAGATCTCAGCCCAGCTTTATCACAGGATGGATCAAACTCACTACATGAGGTCACCCAAATACATAGGGGCTCTGGTTTGCCTTGTCCCACTTGATGGGGACTTCTCTCCCAGTCCCACAGCCAGGCTTGTGCACTCTCTTCACTTGGAACGTATTCTCCCCACAGTTACTTACAGCTAAGGAAAATTCAGTCCTTCCTACATGCTCCTGCTCCACTCCTTTGTGGCTGAGCCACTGCATTTCCCCTCTCATGTTATTCCCCTCACTCCTTTAGACCATCAGGCTTCAGAACACACAGGAAGAAAACCCCCAGCCCACTCAGGGGTGTGATCTGCACTACCTCTGCTGCCTGAGCTGAAAGATCAAGGTCTGCAGTCAAGCAGAAACAAGTTGATAAAACTCAACACGGGGTCCAACTGTCACTAGACTGGACCAGGACAGCCCACGATGGAGGAGTGGTAGGTAAGAGCTGGATGATGCACCACCAAAATCAGTCTTGGTTGACTTACCTGACTTAGATTTAGAGGCTGCTGCTGCTGGAAATGTGCTCCTGGTCGCTGCTGCCTATAGGCAACGGCTCCAGACGAGCTCCCTGAAGAGTGACCGCTGGTGGAGGTCACGGTGCTGGAGGACTTGGACTTGTAGGAGGATGAGTGGTGACTGGTGGTGACTGTGCCAGGAAAGGAAACACATTTGTAGCTTACATGACATTAATTGCTCACCCTACCTTTTCCTCACTGAGTCTCCTTCAGAGTGGCTTTTGGGAGGAGACATACAACAGAAGCAGGTTAAGAAAACTGTTTCTCTCAATTAACAGAATACCTTAGTAGGGCTTGATATACACAACAGGCCTGTTATCCTAGAGGCAGACAAACAAACCTGATTTACTGGACCCAAAGCAGGTCTGGAGCAGGCTTTATAGATCCTTCAGAACCATGAGACAATGTTCTGCCAGCAGAACTGTACAACGCAGGTACAAATCCCAAGGAGAGGAAGGAACGTATGGTGTGCACAGCTTAAAAAAGCCCTGGCTTGCCTAACGTCAGGTGAGTGGGAAGGGAGAAGGAGCTGGTGGGGAGCTCGCCCCTCGAGCCTTTGTGTTCACCAGCAGTGCATCCAAAGCAAGGACTGCCAGGTAGCTCAAAGCCAACAGCTTTGAGCCAGACTTCCACCATAAAGCCCTTTTCAACACATCACATTATCTAGCATTGCAGAGGTTCTAGATGAGCAAACTTCATCAGTCCACAGTGATGATCCTGGGGAAACGTTCTTCCCAGAAACATCAACAAATTCAGATGAAATTCGCATGTTTTCAATCTCCTACCCATTTTAATGAAAGCCTACGGAAAGCAAGGCAGCAAAGGTTCACACTTGCATTTGGGTGACTTTCACGTCAAATGTTGAGCTAAAGGCTGTGCTCTGTTCTCGGGTTTGCACAGAACTAACTGGGACCAACACTTGACCCACGACTCCTGAATGAACCAGGGCACACAAGTAATGAAACATGGCTACCAAGAACAGATGTGTCACTTGAGAGAAGTGCAGGAGCACCGTTTCTTTGGAAAACAAACCAACCAAACAAACAAAATGAAACTGAACAATGAGATTCTTCCAAGATAAATCATTTATTTCTTACTAATTTTCTTGACGGAAGAGGTGCAATTTACCTGGTGCCAGGCTATCGCACTCTACCAACACCTCACTGGCCTGGGTTTTCAGTGGTGGCACGATGATGGTTCGGGGGTTCCCACTGCAGTGAGTCTCTGGAACCCCTTTGGTGTCGTAGCTGTTCCCATTGTTCTGCCCTGTGCGGTGCTGCACGGCGTAAGGGCTGTTGTTGCTGGAGGAGTCGGAGTAGGGGGAGTCATGCACGGTGACACAGCTGATGACATTCTTCCTCTGCTTGGACAAGGTGCTGCAACACAAGCAGACAAGTGGAAAGAGTGAACAGGCAGTGATCAATTCGACCCCATTAGAAGGCTCTGCCTGTGGCAGATGAGCTCCCTAAGGACAAAGCACAGCCTTCAGTCCTCTGCCAGAGAGAGGCTGCTTAAGCCAAATCCTGGGCTTCAAAACTCCCTCGTTACTATTCCAGGAAAGCCTTCATGGAGGTCAAGGAGTGAGTAAGGTGTTGTGGATAGATCTTATATTCACACTGCTTAGAATAGCACTGAACCAGACTGCCAGATTTATTTTCAGACTGCTTTTTATGTATGTGTGGCATAGAAGCCCAGCAGTTATACTATGCTTTGTTGCAAGTCTCACCACCCACACAAAAACGTGGCGGTTTCTCCCAGCCTTTCAGCGATGATTTAATAATAGATGCTATGACTTTTCATGCTTAAATTCCATGAATCTACAAAACACACACCATTCTATTTACTAAGATGGTACAATGGACACATTCTCAATAAGCATTTGAAAATGAGGAACAAATGAGAAAGAAATGAACAAAGTATGCAATGCTTTTGATTTTCTTCCATTCTCTGAACAGCCTCTGGTCTCCTGACTCTAGTGTAGATTATCAAGGTCCTGCTGCAACTAATCTATCTATGACATCAAAAAAGTGATTAAAAAGGCACATCCACACTTCCAAGATTAGTGCTGGAAGTTCATTAGACTAGACTGCATGAGTACAATTGGGATTTGCTCAGGTTATTGTATCTAATTATTCCTCATGGTTTCTCCTTCCTGTTATGAGCTTGTTTAGGGAGAAAAAGAGAGAGTGAGAAAGAGGAGGGAGGAAGGGGGATGGTGAAGATTTGCTTAAATGGCTCACATCCTTGACAGTGCACAGACCTTGACTACAGAAAATAGCTGTTATGTTTCACTGATTGCATTATGTTGTTATGGCAACTGAAGTTTTTAAAATGATGAAAAGAAATGGATAGCACATAAAAAGCTAAGTAATTAGGCTTAATGGTGGAAACAGCCCCAACAGGAACAGAAATGCCATGGAGAAAAAGGAATCTTAACTTCATGAGTGTGCACTTTAAACAGAGAGCGATCTCTTTCCCATGGAGCGTCCTCTCCATTTTCTCAGTCTGGCTAGTCCAGTCAAGGGAACAGCTGATTAACCTGGTCTGGGATGGAGCTGTTTGTTTCCTGGTCTCAGCACTGCTCCTCTCCCAAAGGAAGGTGGAGCAGACACTGAGAACAGTTCCCTTCCAAGGACATTGTTTGCCTTATTTATTTCTCACAGTCCTAAAGGAGCCCTGGTGGGTTCCCTTCAACTTGCCCAGGCCCAAAGCCTCTCTGTCAGCATTCACAACCTGCAACTCACCCCCTGTATTCCAAGACTCAGGGCTAGAAATCTATTTTCTTTTCCCTTTACAGAACACCTTGGGTTGCTGCATTCACAAACAAGTTCCTATCACACAGATGTTCCCTGGGCTATCATCACAGCATCCTGGTGTGCCCCAAGGAGGACAAAAGACCACATTGTTCTACTCACAGTGAAAAACAAGTTTTGAGAGGCCCCTGCCATCCTAAAAGATTGTAACTTGAAACAGGGCAGATGATAGAGGAGAGGGAGCTATTGCACAGCAGTTGGAAAGAAATCCTTCCAGGGGCAGGGATGGATTGACAAGGAAAACATACAACAGCAAACCCTCATATTCTGGCTTTTCACAAGGAGCTGGAGAGCACTGGATTAGAAATGGAAAGAGCAGCATTGCATCTTAGATGGACAATGACTGTGTGTGAAGAAAGATGTAGCAGTTTGGATATGCTGCTATGAAAGAAGAATATTAAGCCAATAAAAATGACTAATATTGCATCAATATTCCCCTCTCCATCAGCAGAAAGGCCTGTAATCACACATTTATGAGTATCCACGCTGCTTGCCCTTTGCAGCTACCCTTGGCTGCCAGTTGGGAAGAGAGATATATTCTTTATCTCTGACAGTTATTACATTTTATAAAGAAAAATCAAGTCACTAAAGAGTTTTCTGACAAGTGATAAGGTCTAACTGTTCTTTTACAGTCCCTTCCTGATCTAAGTGGCTGAGCTGCTGAACTGGAAATACTTGCTCTCAGCTGACAATTGACATGAGAAAGTTGAGCTGTAGAACTGGAAGGGTAATTTTCTGTGTAATCTGTGCTATTTATTGTTTTAGTATGGGCATATTTTTCACAGTTTGATTGAGGGCTTGTCAAAGCAGAGACCATGGGATCTTTCTCCTTCAAAGTGTTAAAGCTCCTTGGTTACAATAAAAAATTCAAGTATAACTGTTTGATTAAATAAGTGAGTGACCCCAAACCCAAACATTTCCAGAGAAAGGGACCATATCAGGGTATTAACTCATTGCATGGAAGGGAATCTGAAAAGGACCAGAGCTATGGTCCTGCCAGGTCTTATGCAAGTGCTCAGCACGGCTAATATGTGCCATTTCCCAAAGTCAACTGGACTATTCCTGTAACAGAGCTAAAGCCCATGGGTAAATATTTGCAGGATGAGGGCCCAAGTGATCAGCCTCTCAATTCAGCAGGCTGCATCATTTCAAGCACATGAGGAGTCCCACAGAAAGCAGCTGGATTTCTGTCTCTAGGAAAGGTAACAACTTCCTGGATGTTACAGCAGGCAGAGAAGTCCTCAGCCTGGACTAATCACACATGCCCAGAGCTCAGCACCTGCTGTACCAGAGCCTTCCCCAGAGATTAAGGGTGGGAATTTCAAAAACATGAAAGGCCCAACTCATGCTGAAAATTGGTTGATTCACAGGCTTAAAGATACACTTTAATCCAAAATGGAGGCTTTTGAAAATTCAGCCCAGCAGTCAGCATTCCCCCTACTCAAAGCCTTCTTGGTAGCCAGCAGCTTTCCCCCTTCCAGCTCCCTCTCAGCTGCTCTCCCCACCTTGCAGTAACCCAGGAGTTATCTGTGTGAGGCCCAGGCTGATGGATCACCTTCCTGGCTCACAAACTATCAGGACTGTCAGCTTTTACCTGTTAACACAGCACTTGCCTACTCAGCAAGCTTACTGTATTCCTGTAACTCAGCCACAGCTTTTGGGGATGTTTGTGCTTACACAGAAAAATACTATTACAAGTCTTTTCCCCCTTCCTATTAAGCTCTCTCCAAGCCTGGTAATTGCTTTCCCTCCTGCATGCACAGAAGCGGCAGCAAATGTGATTTAATAGTTTGGAGAGTTGGTCTGTGCTCCTGGGCAGCTCATGTGCCTGCCTGCATCGTGTGGGAAGGTGTATTTAAATTCTCCAGAGGAGGGAGGGGGGAATACTGGTGAAGTGGCAGCAAATCCATCCACACAGAATGAAAAGCACTGAGCCAGGTAGGCTTTTAACCCTTACTGCCAGGGTTTGTGTCCCCCCTTTTGGGGCAACACAGATAAAATGAGCATTGCTCTGTATGTTTATTATTAGTTTGTGAGTAATATCCCATTTCCACCTGGTCCTAAAGAGCTTATCCTCAAACTTGGATCCAAACCAGTCCACATCTGTCCAATGTGCAGACAGAGCATGACCATGCCTTTTAAGTGGAAGCAGGTCTTGGAGATGGCTCTCTAACATATATCACCCTTGGGAGTGCCCAGCAGAGATGGATGAGGGTCCCTATTCCCTCCAGCGAGGAGAAGCCTGATAGAGGAAAAGGAAGGAAGGCATCCATGCACAGGCACCCTGCAAGAAACTAAGGTGGTCACCTGAGATACTGTTAGTGGAAAGGTGCTGAAGACAGATGTTGAGAACAAGAAGTGATAGAAATTAAGGAAAGGAAGATGCTGAACTAGGTGCTAAAATAATGCTGAATCCACCTCCATAAGCCAAAGATAAGAACAGAGACAACTCCTGAGATGATTTTTACTTGCTGAAGGCCCACCCCAAAAGTTTGGTAGGCAGCAGCATTGTAGGAACAGGATCTTTTTTCCCCCTGAATACCTTGAGTTACAGCAGAATCACAGAAAAACCAAATGGGGTCTAGTGGGAGCAATTCTTCAGCAAATGGCTCACTCCAAGAGCTACAAACCTTTCAGTGCTGCTGACACTGTAGCAAGAGAGCCTTTTAGCTCTCAAGGTCACCAGCATCTGGGGATGAAGGCAGCCATAGCACAACTGTACCTTTGAACTGGTGTGCATATACACCAGGGCATGTTAGCTTTACCTCACATCACAAAAACTCTGTTCTAGGGCTCTGAAAACTTAATGACATGCAACCCTTTCAGTTTGCTGCTTCAGAATAATCCACCTATTCTAGGAAAGCATGGAGTCAGCCAACAAAAACTCTTACCACAACTGCAATCAGTCTCCCCATGTTGAAATCTTATGCCATGCATAGCTCAGTGCTGGGAACGTGCCCCCTCTCTTCAGCTCAGCCTCCATCCTGACCTGTTCATCTGCTCTCACCTTCTTTATGCATTTGTGATGGTAAGAAATATTTATCAAGCACTACACTGAGGCCATTTTATTAGGCTATACAGCATGTGTCATTGCTATTTAAGTCATATAAACTGAATTGCTGAGCAGGTTGTAAAGGTCCTGCCGCTGAAGGTCTGCTGACAGAGCTACTGTCTATTTCTGTAATTTTAAGTATTAGCTGCATGTCAGTGTGTTCTAGAGATGGAAGGCAGCAATATTTTAACCAAATGACTGTGGTTAGTCAGTGTATTGCTATGCAGAGTCAGTGCATTACTATGCACAGCAGAACACAGCCACAATAGGCTGGATGTCAAAAGAGAATTACAAATGGTGTTTTGCTCCTCACACATGCACATCAGCAAGTTGACAAAAACACCTGGTTTGTGCCTGCCAGCAATTTCTGCGTGTGAGTCTTCTGAAGTGGGCTCCACCACCACTGCACTACGACGTGAACAAGGTGAATAAAAACTTGATTATGCTCTGTTACAGAGGTGAGACTCACACAGAAACTATACCACAGAGCTTCCCATCTTCACAGGGAGGGGAAACCCAATAAATCCATGAGCATTTTGTGTCAGAAAAGATAGTCAATGAGCATGGCAACACAACAGCAGTGGTCAGTCTGCCTTGTGCAGAAATACAGTGATGACTGTCAGGATCCCATGGAAAACCAAGCTGAAGGGATGTTACCTATGACACCAGCACAGGCAGTGGGGAACTGAGGGGCTCTCCTGCCTCTTTGGAAGCATCCCCAAAACCACCCAGCTGAAGGCCATCATTGTTCTGTTTCAAGCAGAGTCATGTTTTCCGTAACTAGGGCACTCATTGCTTGGAGGGGAGGTCACCTGGGCAACGTCCACTCCCCTTCTTTCCACCCCTTCCTCCTGCAATGCATGGATGCAGAAATAACCCTCATTGGAGTGCAGCCCAGAGCATCCCTCCCCAGGACCTTGTGTGCTCTCCCTGCCTGCCACAATTCCAAGGTGCCTTTGTGCCTCCCTGCTCCATGTCTCAGCTCTTGCTTTCTCTCCACTTCTAAGCTCCAGAAATATTTAATCAAGGGAGGATTTACATTTAAACCAGTGCAGCAGGTGAAGCTGCATGCTGGGGAGCAGTTAACCCCTACTATGTGCTACTTGCTGAGTGTGTGCTCTGTGCACTGTGACTGCACTTGCACCATCAGTCAGCTGCCCTGTCCACGAGACTTTCTTACAAAAGTAGAGAAACTGAAAAGGAGTAAATTTTAAAAAACAAATACCAATCTGCTTTCTGTCTCACTCTCTTCACAGTGCTTTACAAGTAATGGTTAGATCTAATATCTTCCATTCAGAATAAATAACAGTTGGAGTTATTGTCTTACAGCACAGCATTGAAATATCTTTGCCCTATGAAAGTTATCTGTAAAGTATCCTGAGCTGAGAGTGTGCAAGCTCATTAAACAAACAGGGTGACAAAACTGTTTCCTGTTCTTAAAATGCTCTTTATAAGACATTATTCCCCTGTTGTTCTATAGGACAAAAGATCACATGCAAAACTTTGTGAGCAGCAGAAAGCAGGTAAAAACAGATCCATTTGGTAAAACTGTTTCCTCTTTATATTGACCATTTCAATTTAATTTTCCTATTATTTGATTACATTTTGAAGGAACAAAACCCCTCATTAAACCAGAAAGAAGTCTGCTACTTAATTAGTTAATTTCCTGGCACTTTCTTCCCTTAAACAAAGGTCAAAACTTCTTGTAGGTTTGAAGCTCTTCCAGATTTCACTGTGTTGAGGGTATAACTAGAAAAAAACACCTCAGTGTAGCCAGAAAGAATGGCTTGTTTTGGATGAAATGACTTTTCTAATCAGGAATTTGCCCCCTGAACATCTCTGGCCATCTGTGTGAGGATGCTGAACTGTAGCTGAGTGACTGTGCCTTAGGCACAGGGCTGGGGCCCAGTAGATGGCCCCCTTTGACAAGGCTCCACCGAGCAGGTCCTCCAGAGCTCATCTCACACCTCCTCCCTGCACCTCTACCCAACAGGAGCCCAGCATTTTGAGATGACTATTGATTTTATAAAGATTACACCAAGCTACACTCACCAACAGTGCAAAATGAAAAATGTGCTGTCCTGCCTTCCTGATCAGCTGGTATTTCATAAACACATAATGCTTCCTACCCTTCAGCAGGAAAAGGAAAACCCTACCCACTTCACAATTTTTCAGATTTTTCTTTCACCAATAAAAAATGTGCATTCTCTGTATGAGAAAAGCTCTCTCTGGTTCTGTGGTATTACAGAAAGGTTTTTCTGTCTGAGTAAATCCAAGCTGTAGCATAAAATATATTGCATCAGCAGTATCATATTTTAGCAACATTACCAGTACTTCTTAAACTGAGACTGACAAACTCTTACATTGTCAAAGGATCTACTACTCCTCACAATCAATCCCTCTTCACTGAGGAATCACTAAAATAAACATTTTTAGTCTCATGGGTCAAAGGGGAATTTCTAGCCCCAGAAGAAGGAAAAGAAAGAGGTGCTGTAGCAAATCCAGGAGCTGATTCAGTGACAGGAAAGGTAATGCAAAGTTACCACTGCTATCAATAAGATGTGATCAGGCAACTACCTTTGATCTGTCAAATGCCATTTGATTTCTATATTCTAACCTAGAAAAAGCTTATGTTTCTAGGATGGGAAAAATGGCACGTTTCAAGTGATTTCTTGCATTTTCACCCCCACACCACAGCTATTACCCAATATGGTAATATTTGCATATATGAGCCAGACAATGCATTCTTTGCATGGTTTCATTTTCTACTCAGATCCTGAACCTTTGGGCCCTGATTACATTAAGCACATACTTCACTGTCACTCCCATTTTTCTGGGAGCCAAAAAAATTGGCAAGAAAACTTAGAGGCATTTTCCTGAATGAGACAAGCTTTCTATGAGAAATAACTTCAGCAGGGAGAAAGTTCATTGGCCTTAAATGCTGATACAGCTTCCTTGACTGCAAGTTACACTCTCACTCCAGCTGAGAACCTGGTCTACCCATGCAAAAAGGTACTGAGCAAATTGATTTTGCTCTCCTGGAGACTTTAGCCAAAAAATTCTCATTCTGGCCATGCTGTTTCCCACCTGTGTCTCTACCTCTGATTGTCCATTTGCTCTGGTTACATCTGCACAGGAGATTTAACTCACTCATGTCCATGCAAAGTGTTTCTATGTGGCTCAGAAATTAAATTAGCTCTTAAGCTCTGGCCTCCCTGGAATGCTGGCACCCTGGCACTCTATAGATATGCCATATGGATACAAAAAGTAGCCAGGGATCTGATCCCAGGCAGGAACGTGTCTGGAATATGCTTTAGTCATATCAAAGCCAGTTTGTTTATGTATGTCTGGCTCCCAGGACAACTTTCCAAGCCCTTCAGCAGACTCAAATCTTTTAATACCTCAAACTCCCAACTCAGTTTCTAGACATGTTCCTGAACTTTGTTCTGTCTGTCTTTCTAGGGAGGTGCTGAGTAAAGAAACTAGTCAGATGGCAGCAAAGTTGAAGCAGAGAAGAGAACCATTGGCTGAAGGGGCTGCAGTATCCCAGCTCTTTCCTTCACCCCTCTCTGGACCCAAGAATGACACCCAGGTGCTAAGTTTAAGGATTTGCACACAATGTCCCAAAGCCTGGAATCAGCACTATTGGTTAAACATGCTTTAAAAGAGCTCCTGTGACCCTTGAGTTTTCAGCATCTCTTTTGTCTTGCCCTTCCTTTCCCACAAGAGCCCTGGAAGTAGGGGCTCCTTATTTATAGTGCCCCTGACTTTCACACTGGTCTTCACGTAACTCTTTCTGGAAACATGCTTTCTCCCCCCATCTAAGCAAGGAATGTGGCAGCAATTTTTAATTTTTTTTTAAATTTATTTTTAAAGTGAAATATGTTACACTGTCCTGTGAACCACTGCATTCATGGCAAGGCTGACTTTGAGAGGCACTGAGCCCTTACTGCACAGTGGTTTCACTAGCACAGAGAGAGGAATGGGAAATAGTGATGGCTGTTGGGAAGCATGTTGAAATTCCAGCCTGAATCATATGGCTTTTTTAAACAGATTCTTAACTTCTGGAGGCCAAATGTGTCACATCTGCTCTGTGCACATTTGCAGGCTTCACTTATCACCACACTGCAAAGATGCAGAGATACAGAGAGGTATCTCTGGTGATTAAAGGAAAATCTGCCATGGAATGTGGTCTAAATAAGTAAAAAAATAATCCTCTCTCAACAACACTGGAAGGATAAGGTTAAAAGTTTCCTATCTCAGTTACCAATACAGAGATGGTATAATTATTCAGCTGTTTGCAAAGCTACTTCTCTACATCTTATAAAGCAGAGTGACATCTTGTGACTGGCATCAGATGGGAAACCCAGAGCACTTGCATGTGATGCAAGGTGCTGAAAGGACAGTCCTAGAGAATTAAGTTCTTTCTGATCCACAAGGGATGATCAACAATGGCATCAGTCCTGGGCCGTGCTGCTCACTTGGATGAGTTAATTCTCTGAGGAGCAAACTCAGCCCCCACTTTCTATCCTCATCTATACCTCTCTGCAGAGTCAGAGAGAAAGCAGTTTCTGTCACATTTACTATATTCAAGAATATTTTGGCAACACAATCAAGATTGAGTAACTCTTGCAATATATTTATCATTATTGAGTATTTATGACAGAACCACTGTTTTTGAGAGCTTTTAAAAGAAAGCATGGAAGACACATATGAAAGATGTCATTTACTGCTCTTAAAGATGCCTGGATCACTTAGAAAGAGAAAAGGCAAATTTAAGGTCCCTTCCTTCTAAGCCCTTCTTTCTGTCCTTGTTTGAAACAGATGTCTAACTTACAGAGGCTCATCACCACAGGCTAGCTAAAGTCTTCTTTCCAGAGAAAGGAGACAGAGAAAACTGGTCTTTTCTCTTACAGATGAGATACTATGGTAAGGAGAGACTACTGCACTTCTCCAAGGTAACACAGCAGATGTACAGCACAGAAGGGAGCATCACCTGAATCTGCAGAGTCCTCAAACATAGCCCCTGGAACCACTTCTATGTCAGAACCCAGGACATTCCTCTAGCTGCCCTGGAGGACTCGAGACCTTGGCAGGGAGCTCAGAGACCTTGGCACGGAGTCAAAGACACCTGTGCCTTGGATTTTAACCCATGGAAACAATTACCAACTTTGTGCAAAGAGTTACAAGCCACAAGAGTTTGAATAGAATGATGGTGAATTCATCACGGGGTGAATGGGGTTTTTAGAATGGGGGTTCAGGGGGCAAGATGGAGAAATCTAGGCATGTTCTCTTTCTCCTCCTTCTTGTCCTACATCTTCTGCTACGATTGTGGCACTTTTGGATTGGTTTAAAGACAGACTGTCTAACATAGGTGATAGGTATTGGAAATTTATAGTAAATAAAGTACATGTAGGTTTTAGTATAAAAAGGTAACGCCACCCTGAGGGCCGTGAGTGTGCCTCAACTCAACCTGCTGAGCAGACCTCTACAGGTCTGAAAATAGAAATAATAGAAAATGAACAGCCTTGAAAAACCAGAGCTGACGAATCCCAACTTGTTCGAGCGTGGGGCTAGAAAAAGTCTTTTAATACCTCAGGAGCCATTCCAACAACAACAAACCTGTCACTTCTACACTCCTCTCTCCTTGCCCTGCACACAGAGAAGAGCAAAGAGCAGCAGCAGCTCACCTGGTGGGTGCATGCTTCTGCTCTTCCTCCTCGTCCGTGTCGCTGCTGATGGTGATGACGCTGACGGCGGGGCTGGGGGTGTCGGGGATGACGATGGTTTGCCGCTGCCGCTCCCGCGCGCCGCCGCCCGCGTCGCCCCAGCCGCACGTCAGCGAGGTGCTGCAGGCAGGGCTGGTGTGCACCATGGCACAGCGGGGAGGCGTGTTCTCCTTCACGCGTTTCGACCGCTGGGGCGAGCTGATGGACTGCGAGGATGAAACTTCATACGTGGATGCATTGCTGGAAAGGGGGGAAAAGTGTTAGTTGGTTACAAATCTGCATGCTCCAGTTGCCCGCTGCCGTGGTTTGGGAGTCCTGGTCTCTGGGTCAGTAGCGCTGATTTATGGAGTCTAGGGAAACTGCAAACTTCTTCAGAGAAGACAGTGCCTTGCATCACTTATTCATGTAATTCGCTGAAAAGTAGTTTCTTTTAATAAAAAATTCAAATTTGCTTTCCCTGGAAATTTCCAGATAAGAACTGCTGCCTCTCAGGAGCTTGCACTGGGAGGGTAAAGGCCAGCCACAAAGCCCAGACCTACAGAACAAAGGCAGGCACAGTATGGCTGATGCAGGAGGAAGAACCATCCAAATGATAATCCCTTCCTCCTGCATCCTACATGGATGCATCACAACCAGATACTTTTTGGCCAGAAAAAAATAGGGGTAAAATTAGAATTTGTTGTGGGAAACTACACACACTTATCAGGAAAACTGCTTTTTTATACACAACTGAATTGCTGTTTAAGAATCTTTTTCAATTTCCTGCTCAATACTTTATCCTCTAGGACAGTGGTGTCCCAAGGATTAGAGCAGGCAGATGGGAGGACACATACTCAGTTTCATTCCTGTGTGAAGCAGCATACAATATACAAAATTCAGAAAGAAATAAACAATATATTTATTATACAGTAGAGAAACATTCCCAGTCTTCCTGCTTCAGCTTCCCTGCCTGACCAGTTGGAAAAGTGACACTTGGATCAGGGATCCAAATACAAAACTATCAGCCAAACTATCAGTGTGGGTCTACAGATGGGGTTATTTACCAAAGCACACTGAGTAAAGCCCATTTCACTCATTTCCCACACTTCCTTTCTTGGTCGTGTTTCTTTTTGCTATTGCAGAACATCTGGAGACTCAAAAAGGAAGAAAACCCCAAAGTTCTGGTTTTGTTCTACTGTGGGGCCTGGGCTGCATGTTCAGCCTGGCCCAAAAGCTAACAAAAGGAATAGGTGGCATCCATCAAAAGGAAGTCACCCTGGCAGTATATCACACTACACCAACTTACACAGGCTCTTTTGCATAACAAATGGCTGCACAGTAGCATTCAAAGTGCTTTTTGAATACCAATGAGCAGCATGGAGTACCCTCCTCTCCAAAGGAGCACGGTTCCTCATTTGGCACAAAAAGAGTCACAGTCAATGAAGCTGTAGAATCCCTTTGCTCTGAGAGTGCCCCATTCCTCCTGGACACAGCCACCCCACCCTGAAGTGACAGGAGAGGGGAGGCCCTGCACAGGCACGCTGGCTGACACAGGCACTCTCTTTTGCTGGCTAGCTGGGGACAGAGCTGCCTCTCTATGTTATGAATAGACTAAGACAGCTGGAGCCCACCCAAAGTAAATCCAACATTAGAGAGCAGATAAATGGGAAGGATTTAAATAGTGGCCTCTTAACTTGAGTTGAACTGGTTGTGAACTCAGAGCCACTCTGGCACCAGTCCAGTCACCCAGGAAAACCACAAGCTCAAGCTTTTGCCACTGCACAAGTGGGGACCCATTTTGGTTCTCTCCCCTGCACTGTTTAGTGTTTTTTCTTTTAAAAAAGAAGTGTGTCAGTTGCACAGCCCAGAGGATGTTCTCCAGAGCAGCTGCACATGCATCTTTAAGAGCCCTGTCCTCTGAACAGGACTGCAGTGCTGTGACAGGCATTGCAACCATCCTACCATCTGAGCTGTGCAAGAAACCCCAGAGTTTCTCCTCCTTCCAGAGCCAAATGGTCCTACTGAGGGATGACAGATGCTAAGGACTGCTCTGTATGAGATACCCTTATAAAATGCTCCCTTTCATGCTACTGTTTCATGCTACTGTAATTGTAATAAGGCCAGGGTATAATAATGGGTGTCTATTGCTGGTGGGACTGTTGAATACAGGGGCTAATGACCTATGTTAGGAGCTGGAGAGCTCAGGTGGCCTAAGCCACCCCAGTCCTCCACTCCCTGTGGCAGTAAAGGTCAGAAGACTGGCATCACCCCACTGCTTTTGAAAGGGCAGATCTTGTGCGTGCACATCAGGCACACACTCCTGAAGATGCAGCCTCCTCAAGGTGCATGTGCTGCACTGTGGAGGCCCCGGAGGGGCTTCTCCTAAGTTACACCCCACTGGCTCCTTCCCCTGTTCCTGAACAGAGGTGTTCCTGAGGCTCTCCCTCCCTTTTCCCTGACTGGGCCTCACCTTGATATTGCCTGGAGACCAAGGTCAGCCAGGAGGCCCCTGCGGGAGAGAGCAGGACCTTGGTGGGGGCGGGGGGGGGTGGATGTCTGAGAGGAGAACATCTCACTGCATGGCTGAATTAAACATCTATTGATATTACGCAAACGTCTTTTTTGCTTATTTACCCTGGACTTTACTAGCAGCAATTCAAGCTGCAACACTGCACCTCAGGAATGCTTCTTCCAGAGGACAAGGGACAAAAAGGTGTGGCAACTGGGCACTGCGTCATACTGACCTGAGAATATGGTTATGTTTTTAAATCATCTTAACTACAAGGCTCGGGGTAATTGCAGTAACAAACAGTAAAAAACAGTAAAAAGCTGTAAGAGCAGGGCCTGAGCCTCCCATTCTGCATCCTCCTCAGCCACTATCTCCCACACAAAATGATGCTTGCTGGATATAAAACACCCCTGGGTACCGAAGAGGTGAGGCAGCGAAGAGCTCTATCACAGAATGTGTGATCTAATCCCTCTCTGGCTGTGGAACTAAACCTGTTTTGCCCCCCAGGTTGCCAGCAGGTCAGAAAGGGTCAGGCAGGGAGCACCGGCACTCACCGTGGAGCCGACTGGTGCTGCTTGCTCTTCCTGGCGGAGGTGGCGACGGGCGGCTGGCGCATGACGTGCGCAACGCCCACGTTGACGGGCTGGGCGGCGGGCAGGGCCACGTGGCTGGCCAGCAGCGTGGGCTGCTGCATGATGGGGTTGTAGTGGCTGCCGTGGGCGTGCGTGTTCCTGCGCAGCGGGGACACGGGCACACGGTGAGATTGAACCGGCAGGCTCCTCCACACAGCCTCCAGCCACCCTGCACTGAGCTGCCCTCTCCTCCAGGGTCTGCTGGGTTCCCAGCCTTCTCGGGATGGAGCCTTTTCCCCAAAAAACAGACTGAAGGAGTGGTGTGGGGCTGTTGGGTTCCCAGCTGTCCCAGGACAGAGCCTTTTCCCCATGGAACAGACTGAAGGAGCGGTGTGGGCCTGTTGGGTTCCCAGCTGTCCCAGGACAGAGCCTTTTCCCCATGGAACAGACTGAAGGAGTGGTGTGGGCACAGCGTTCCACTCCAAGGGCATGGAGCAGACAAGTCTCCCACAGCTGCCGCCCTTCTCCCCTCAGCCCTGCAGCTTAGCAAGACCCCAGCCCTCATGGCTCCTCCAGCCCCTGTGGGTGCTTCAGGGCTCCTCCAAGCCTCCCCAGTTTACCTCCAGTCTGCCAGCGGCTGG
This sequence comes from Melospiza georgiana, assembly GCF_028018845.1. Classification (NCBI taxonomy): domain Eukaryota; kingdom Metazoa; phylum Chordata; class Aves; order Passeriformes; family Passerellidae; genus Melospiza; species Melospiza georgiana. Next base: position 16,361,938 of record NC_080433.1, on the reverse strand, counting down.
GTGCCTGCCATGGACTCCGGGATGACGGTGGCGTGCTGGACAGACGTGTGTGTGGCCACCCCAGTCAGCTGCTGCCAGGCAGGAGGGAGCAGGATCTGCTGTGTGCCACTGGGCCATGCTTGCTGCCAGACAGAGGGAAAGCAATTCCTTAGCAAAAAGCATCAAAAGCACTGAATGTGAGAGATGGTCCACACTCATCTGGGGACTCTAACAGTGACCATGGTCATGCTACACAGCTTTTACCACCTTTCAGTCACTGTCAGGAAACCACAGTATAAGCAGGAATAGTTATAAATATAGAGAATGCAAAGGAGGGGGCAAAAAAATCCTTGCCATACAAAGCAGCAGCTGTGTTTTAGGTTAAACAGGGAATGGAAGGGACCAAAACTTGTTGGCATTTCTAACCAAACATCAAATTTTTTAGTGCCTTCTAATTTTGACTCTCCAGACCAGATGGACACTATGGCTCCATTGTTAATTTCCCCTTTCTATACAGCCAGCTTACTTTCTCAAGTAATGCACAGCTACATATTGCATACCTGTGCTCTCCAACTTGTTCCCCTCCTCTCAGAGGGTGGAAAATCTCTGCCCTTTGAGCTGAGCCATCATTCTGCTATGCAATCACCCCTCCAGCTGTGCTGTCACAGGCATGACTCAGGTTGTCCTGCTCCAGTGACTCCACACAAGTCAAATGATTGCTTTTTGGAAAGGGGAAACGTTCTTAGCTATGTGCTGCCCAAATGTGGCTCTGACAGCTTTTTGCTGCTGGGCTGAGGAACTCAGGGGTACCAGCTACAGCCCACCTTAGTCCCAACCTGCACTACTGTACTGGATCTGTGTTATCTCATTGCTCTAAGGAGGCTAAATTTGAGGGGAGGCTTCTTCCAGGCATGCATTTACCCCCTTCCCCACCCTCACAAGAATTGTGTTAACTGTCTCCATGATTCCCTCCTATTGCCCAGTAACAGAAACCCCAAAACAATCCACCTGCAAAAAAACGTTTTTTCCCAATTCTACTGCTAAGTTTGATCATCTTGTAACTTTCTGTGTTGCTGAGTTACATGAAAAGGCTGCTATAGTGAGGCCTCTCAGCAACATCTGCAAATGATGGAGAGTCACAAGGCTCCTGAGAGCCCTTCATCTAGGGAGCCACAACCATGGACTGGTGATGCTTGGAGCAGGTAAAAGGATGAGGCAAAGGCACAAAAAGATCAGGGAAGAAAAAAGCCTTCTTATTATTCTCTTTTCTTTTTTGCCTCAGCTTTGCTTTAAAAGAGGAGACTGAACTACTGTTGAAGTCAATCCCAGGGGAGTACCTGGATTTACTTGCAGACAGAACTGCTTCCTCCCTTTTCAGGAAGGGAATGGAACAAATCTAAGCTCCTTGTCCGACTGCAGTGCATAAATTTAGATGCAGTGTCAGGGCCTAGGCACAAATTCCTCACTTATTAGGTAAGGACCACTGAATCATTTAATCTGCAGATAAGACTTGTCTAGGCTGATCCACCAGCACTGTGTGCTGTGCTTACACATGGAAGGCTTGTCCTGGCAGCTGCAGCCTGCTCCCAGTCACTGCATTACTATGAGATTTTGGTGGGGTGGTGAAGCAATGCTCTGGCCCTTGTCCTCAAAAGCTGTGGGTCCCCTGGAGGGACCAAGATTGTACTCCAGACACAGAGCAGGAACAACTAATGGAATAACATTTTGAAAGCCAGTGGCAGGACCTCTGTAGGAAGTGTTTTTGGGAAGGAGTTAAAAGGAGAGAAAATGAAGAATCCAGGGTGTTATTCAAGGGCAGGGGACAGTTCTGGGTCACACCATGGAAGCCGGCTGGAAAACTGTACAGCTTTGCCTCTTTTGAAATCTGAAGCTGCAGTGAGCTGTGAGTAAAGACAGGATCAGTCTCCTTTCACTGGTCTCTGTGCATACAATATGTGGACCACACTTGCTTGAGAGGATGAAAGGAGACCCAGGGAAGTTACAAACAAGTTACTTTAGCCACTGACCCTGCATCTTGCAGGCTGCTTGCTCTGCCTTGCACTGCCTAGCTCCATGCCACAGGCTGCAGACACACAGCTGCCAGACACGATGCTCAAGCTCTGTCAGTGCCTCCTGCCTGGATCCCTCTGTCCCTCATCTGGGACATCTGGTCCTGTACAAAATGCACAGGGAACTGGATGCCAGCTGCACTGGGATGCAGTAAGGCTTTACCAGCCACAGGCATTCTGAGGAGTGCAAACACAGAAACCTGTGCCACGTGCTGGGCACGAGGGGAGAAAGCCTGAGAGCACTTCACAGTGCTGGGAGCACAAGGAGCAGCACCATGCCTCATCAGTGGGACAAATAAAGCAGGGCACAGACAGAAGGGGGCTCTGGAGGCACTGCTCCCTCTTGCACCCACAGCAGTTGCATGACCCAGGCTGAAGAGCATTAGATAAGCAGCTGTGCATGAGAGGAACAGCTCTCGGCTGGGAGAGCGACACGCAGCCGCCAAGATCAGATGTGACTACAATGCATCACAAAGAAGCTGTGTTTTTCCATTCAGTAAACTGGAATTGGGTACAGATTTGTTTATCAGGCCAGCTGCTCAGCCCAAACCGAGCGAGGCCCACGGACACCAGATGCCAGGGGCATCAATCAGAGCACCCTGCCTTCAGAGACAGCTCGCATTTCTCACTGTGTGAGACAAACGGGCACAGCAACAGGCACATCTCCTCACCCTTATTACACCAAAAATTTAAAAATCTGTGCAAGTGAGGAGTGTTTCTCAGAAACAGCCAGAATTCCCCTTTGGAAGTGACAGTGAATGAGATGTCAGCATAAAGTATGAAATGGGATGCCCATGAAACAGGTGTTCATGTGGCAGAGGCAGCATTGAAATCAGTAACCTGTGGGCAGGAGGGTGCTCAGGAGGAGCTTTACTACCAAACATTCCTCACTTGCATAGAGCCCAGCAAAGCCACCACAAGAAGAAAGAAGGAGCAGGAGGTACTGAGATCATTCAGGATCCTGCTTTGAGATGTTTCCAACCCTCACCCTTCAAGCCCCAAAGGACAGCACACTACAGGAGGCCTGGCAGAATGGTGGGGGCATGTAAAGCTAGCTCTGTGACCTCCTTCACTCACTGCCCTGGCTGACTTCTTGCACAAGCAAGAGGTGCCAGCCACTGAGCCCGCACAGACTGCTCCTTGCTTTGCCATGACTTTTGTCTCCCTGCCTCTCAGGCTCTTCTTTCCCACCAAACAAGGGAGGTGGCCCATGTGAGTTGTTACAACAGGCTGCAGCAGAGATTGGTTTGATGTTTCAGACAGCTCTCTGACAAAGGCTCTTCTATTGGGAAGGGGCAGGGCTGATGGAAATCTCACAGGCTGCAAGTTGCATTTTGATCTGTCTTTACCAGATAAATGTGACTGGCAGCTGGCAAAGGAAGGCAAGAGCACCAACAATCTTACCCCAGCAGTGCAACACACAGGTGTAAACCATGAAGTCTGCTGGCTCCTGACTGCATATGAATATGCTGGCATGGCAGATCAAACAAGCCTGAGACAGAGACATGCCTTTGTAACTAGGTGGTCATCTTTTCCAGCTTGCACAACTTAGTTTTAAGTATACCAGGCGTTTTTTTTCCCTGTCTGGTATCAGCCGAGGTACCATGGTGCCAGCTCAAAAACACTTGAGGCAGGCAGATTCACTGAAGCCTGCACAAGGAGGAATGAACTGCTGCTCTGGTCTGAAGAGCTGGGGTCCCCCTCGACGATGTGCCTGTAATCAGTAATACCCATTCCTGTTTTTTTTTTTTTTTTTTTTTTTAAGGAGGAACCATGCTTTTCCTGTGAGAACATTTCAGAGAATTGTGCCAATAAGAACTGACAAGGAGAGCTCCTTGAGTGTGGGGCCCTTGCCTCTGCCTCCTACATCTCTCTCATACCTCACGAGCAGAGGTCCTCATAAAATAGAATGGTGAAAACTTAAAGCATGAAATGTATTTATCAGCAACATGCAATTCACCAGTGGATGGTTCAAACTGGTGCATCTGGCTGCAAACTACCCCCAAGATTTTGAGTTCAGGAGGACACAGGAAGTTATTATAGGTTCCTTCTCAGCAGAGGCCTGGCACTGCTTTCCCTGAGGCTTTCCCACTGAGTTCAGTAGAAAAGCAGAAAGAAAAAGGGTTTTTCCAGTGGCTTTTGTAACTCTGACATAGTCTTTGAGCTGAACAATGAGCAGGAGGAGATTTTGACATTTCAGAGAAAGGTGCAGACCCATATACACTTGCCCAAATTTCCAAACTGCGCCACAGATGGCCCCCAGAGAAAGCTTCTCTCCTCAGCCTCCAAGAGCCAAACAACACAGTAAATACCTGCTGAGCTCAGTGCCTTTAGCATTCCTTACCTGTGCGAGGAGTCCTGGCTGGATCTGAAGAGGCTGGGCCCCAGGAGCCTGGGTGACAATGGGGACGGCGTTCTCCATCCGCACCGAGTACCCGGCGTGCTTCGAAGGGGACGCTTGTAACCCTGTTCCAGCAGCACACAAGGGACAGCATGAGCCACCAGCAGCACTGCCAGCAACAGCGGCTGGCTCTCAGAGGAGCCTAAAGGCACTTCCCAAGGTCCACTTAAATTGCAGTGTCCAGTTCCTCTGAATAATCAGCTATCAGAGTGCCACCTGTTCCACCCCGGCCCAAAAATGTCCATCAAATGCTCACAAAAATTATATGGGTATAAGGGTGCAGAAAAAACATTTCCGAAGGCAATAAGAAATTAGCTGAGTTGGGTACCTCAAGCATGGGAAATATTGCAATACAAAGTGCACAGGCAGAAAAGAAAAGAGGAGAGTGAACAGCTGCTCTTCCCCATATTCTCTGGTTTAACAACAAGAAACGGTCTTTATCAGCCAAAACCCATCATTATAGGAGAATGCTCTCTTTACACTAAAGTGGGCTGGGAATTCAGAACTCCAAACTTCCTCAGCCTTGATGGGGACAGATGATTTTCTCTAGCACAGTTTCTTGGGACTCATATTTGAAAGGCCCTAGCATACCCCAAACTCCAGTCACTGCTGGCTGAGCCTCACATTAGCCTTACTGAGCTGGGGAAGCCTCCCTCTCAAGCACCTCAGTGCATGCCACAGCCTGTGCTGCCTCCTCTACTTTGGAGCCTTCTCAAAGCAGCAAGCTGAGGATGGTCTCTTACATCCTCCACTTCTGAAGTCAAACCCTTGAGATGCATTTTAACTACGCCGAAGAGGTCTAGCTAAACTTCTCTAGTTCAAAAGAGCTTTGATAATCTTGCAGAACATTTAACAAGTGCCTGGAGACTAATGCACAGACAGGCTTGTAGATATGAAGAGCAGAAGTTGCACCAGCTGAACTGAGGTCTATTTAGACCACTTCCTACAGACACTTGGCAAGTTTTCCCAAATTGCAACAGCATGTAAAGTTAACAGAAGGACAAGTGGTTAAAACTGAGCATCTCCCAAGTTGTTTGACAATAGTTCCTACCACTAGTATACACAAGCAGAGCTGTTTGCAGCAGGGGTGGAGCTGAGGGAATTGCCCTCATAAATGGTCATGGCATCTGTTATGGGGGAGAACCCTCATATTCACAAGCAGCACACTCCCTACTGCATTACCCTCATGAGTTCCCCTTCCAGCAATGAAGTCATTGAAATGTGACAGTATGACCCATTCCATACATATGTACTGATTTACTGGTATTGTGTGGGAAACCTTTCAAGTTTACCAAAGTATGGCAGAAGAGCCTTAAACTTTGTTCAGGGCAAAGAATGAAAAGGGAGCTCCCAGCCCCTTCTCAGTATCAGCTGCCTCCAACTCAGGATATCAGAAGTGACTGCAAGATCCTCTGCGCCAAAGCAACAACAACCTCTCTGCTCTGATTTACTGCTCCAGCCCTTTTTTCTGCCACATGACCTGCACTGAGGAACTCATTTCCAACAAGAGCTGGACAAAGCAGCAGGCCAAGGTCTGGTGAGGCTGTCCCTTACCTTGGAAGCCTGGAGGGCAGACGATGAGGGCTTGCTGTAAGGGGTCTGGCCGGGCACAGATCTGCGCTGTTCCCGTCTGCAGGGGCATGCTCCGCTGGGCCACCGCAGCCATGGACGCTGCTGAGGGCTGGTAGAGTGCAGATTGGTAATTTAGTATGGAGACCTCGGGGTTGGCTAAGGAAATAGTGGCACTGGAGGAGGTGGGAGCCAGGTTGGTGGTCTAAAGGAATGACGGGAATTAAAACAAAAAAAAACAAACAAACAAAAAAATGAGGGAGATGGGTAGGCTGGAAGAAGCAAAATCCAAAAAAATAATGAAGTAAAGTAGTGTAAGATAAAATAAAAAGCAAACCAAAACAGCAAACAAGGGGTAGAACAGGATGCTGAGGAGTAAAGAGACAAAGGCAGTGCTGGGGGAAGGATCACAATCTGCCCGAGTGTGCCACTGCTGTACCATGCCATGGGACCTCCTGCCATACTGCCCAGAGACACAGCACATCCTCTACAGCAGAGCTGCAGCCCCATTTCTCACCCAACTGCCTCTGATTTGCAGCAGGAGGAGGATGGGCTCAGAAAATGTTGCTATCCACAAATCACACTGTTCACTTGTCATGTACACAGCTCCAGAAGCTACTGACGTTTCTTAGGTAAAACAGACTCAGCACCTCCACACCCTGTGAAATCTCGTCCTGAGAGGGAAAATCCATTCTGGCCTTTCCCCTTAGATACCTTGTATCTAAGATGCCACATGCCCCTTGAATTATGTTTGGAATTTGAAGTAATCAGAAGGCATAACAGGACGTAATGCTAATACTTGCAAAGTCCAAACTTTGCTTGAATTGTCTTTAAAATCTCTTAGAGCAGAAACTCCATTTGGAGACGCTTCAAAGCCAAGAATATCAACCCAGAGTTCTGCAAAAATCGAGAAATCTGAAGACGTTTTTAAAATTTTATATATTTGGACTAAGTCTAACAGTTGCAGGCAACTAAACAGCTCTGCCACTGCTCCAAATATATGTTCTTAGCAGACATTACCAGAGCAGAGCCCATCCTTCCCTTGTCCAAATATGCCAGAAACACTGCTGGAGATAGGTTAGACAACATTTTCTCAGGGTGAATGTATGAATCCAGGAGGAGCCTTTGATCAAGTGCAGCAGAGAGTAGCATTTTGCACTGCACTGGCTGCCACTGGACCTACACTGCACTTCCACAGCCACAAAGGACATGATGACAAAATATTCTCCTCCTCCTCATCTCCTCTCAGTGCAGGGGCTGTGCAGGGCAATCTGCTCCCCTGTGCAACACACTGAGCAGCAACCTGAACTTGTAGTCTCAGAAGCCATAACTGGAAAGAGGCAATCCCCAGATATTTTGCAGAGACAGGAAACAAAAGAAAGCCAAGACAAGTGGTATGTTGAAGAGAATTGTGAAAGGCTTAGACCTTGTTCAAATTAAAACATCTTTCCTGGAAATATTTCTGCCAATTCTTCTAGGAACATTGGGCATGCTGGTTCTGCTCAGAACAAACACCCCTTATGAGAATTCAGAAATGACCATGGAACTCCCCAGCCAACAGCTGATCTTAATATCAAGTGAAACGCAAGGAAATGAAAGCAAGCCTGCCTTTCCTACAAATAACTGTGGTACAAGCAGTGTCTCTGCCCTGCAGCTGGGGCCTAGGGGAGCACATAGCATACACTGCTTTAGTGAACATCTCAAAACAGCCTAGGAAAGGGAACTGGTGTTTGTCACTAGTACCCTCTCACACCAAGTCATGACCTATCTCTGTCTGTGCCTGCCTGAGTTGTTTTAAAAGACCTTTTGTGATCACATGTATCAAGACCTGAGTCAAGAAGTCTGGTTTTCTCACTGACACAGGAGTATCCTGCACATCTACACAGACTCCTTTAGCTCCCTTCCTTTCCAAACACCATTTCCACAATGTCACCTGCAATCTCTAGAGTGAATCTTGAGCAGCCTGTTCCCAAAAGGCTTCAAAGCAGCAGCTACTTCTTGAGCTTCAGTCTCCTAGAGTACTCTCCCTGGAGAGTTTCCTTTCACTGCTTGCAATTCAGTACCACAGCAAACAACTTAGCCACATAAAATCTGTTAATGCAGCACCCCCCAACACTGGGACAGGTAAAACTAATACAAAGCATGATTATATAGCCAGAGCCCACCAAACTGGAGTGCAATGTGTTCACAGTGGGGGCACATGCACATGATCCCCACACCAACTGTGGTCCCTGGAGTAAAAGCAATGAGAGACAAGAATAAATATTATCACTAAACTCTTCTTTCTTGTTGATCAGTTACAGTGCTGTGTCTGTTACAGAGGGTTTAAATTCATTTTACTTCAATGGCAATTTGAAGAAGAGCTGTAAATCACAAATACTTCTGCCTGACCCAGGGAGTGAAGTACTGCTTGCTGCATTAAGGGACTAATGAGCTTTTCCCCATAGCAACCTCCCAAGTAAGCAGGATTTATCACCCCAACAACAACATAAACAACAAGGGCAACATTTCACAGTCACACAAAATGTCACAAGATTACTGCTTGCCCGAAGAAAAGAGAATGAGGAGAGGAGCAGAGGAAGGAGAGCAGAAAGGCACCATCTCTTGGCAGGCATGTTAAATGGGATGCTACTTTGCTTTTCATCTTCTAGGCCCTCCTGACATAAATGTTTCAAGCACTGGCTGCTTGTGATTGATGGCCTCACCTGGTTGTGGACTGTGTTGAGCTGGTTGTTAAAAGTCATGGTCAGGTTGGTGGATGTACTTGGGGCCACGTGTGTGATGAATGGTGTCTTGCTCTGGTTCACCGTGTCGTACATATTCACGCGCCGCTTGCAAATCTCCATGTTCTGGAAGCAGGACTTGACACTGCGCGGGGAAAGGGGGAACAAGGAAGGCACAGAAAAATCAACCAAGCGACTTACACAGGTTACAGTTCATCACAGGGGCCCTGCAATAGGTCTCCATGGCAGGCTTAGCACTTTCTAGGCTCTCAAAGCCCTTTGCTATTTTATGTAGGTCTCTCTTAACTGTGAGAGTCAGAGTAACACTGCACTGAAGAAGGCCAAGATGAGAGCAGCTGCCCTGGGACTCCTGGGTGCTCCCACAGGTCTCTGCACTGCAATACAGGTCACTAAAGCAAGCAAAGTGGCTGCTCTTTAGGGGACAGGACAAGATATACAAAGTGGCTATATTAAAAGACTGAAAGAGACTGAAAGCAAGAAAGAAACTTTTTTTTTCCTCATGATGGAGCCTGAGAGGAAAAGAAAACCCATGCTTTTTGCCTCAGTGTAAGCATAGTTTTATGTGCCTTTTGCAAGGAAAAATTTTACTGTTCTTGATCACTGAGACCCCCTAAAAAAGTTATCCTTGTTCCTTTTAAATAGTTGTTCACCAAGAGCTGAGTCCAGCTAAGCAGTTAAAACATTGCCCCTGTCTGGCTAAACGCCTGTGCAGATGCTTATCTCGAAGCATGACATCTCCTTTTGCAGTCAATGGGACAATTAATATCAAAAAGTTATTCCAAAGCAAATTCCTCAGTGCCCTGAGGGAATCTGGTTCTGAGGTTACCTCACACTGAGAACTGGATCTCTGGGGGAATGATTACAGCTTCTTCCTCTACACTGCCTTTCCCTTAAATGTTATTGATATAGCAATGGAAATTTTGAGAAGTATCCTATTTTGTGCCCCAGTAAAGGAGATTAAATACTCTCTACATTGCTAGAGCACAGCAGGCATCTGGTAGATTAAACTGTCCATATTTCATTAATTAGAATACCAAAGCATACAGAGGTTAAGAGACAACAACACAGTGAACTTGGGCAACACTGTATTTTTAGTACAATCTCACTTTTGATATCTGAAAACCAATACAGATTTTCCACAATTCTTCCACAATAACTGGTTTTACAAATGTAACCTCAGAGTCTTAAACACAACCTCAAAGTGTAAAGGTATTATCTTATTTCCATTATCCAAACATGAAGAAAGAGAAATTCCAAGCAGTAAAAATCAGCTGTATGCTGACCATTGTGTAATGAGCTGAACTGCTGGAGGTAGAGGGTATATCCTCACATCACTTTTAAGAAACAGTGGCCCTTCAAACCTCATATGATCCCTAAGGTTGATGAAGAGGACCTAGATCTTTTTATCCCTGTCTTGTCTCTTAATCACATGTCACCTCTCTTATCCTACAAGTAATATCCTGGTAACTGGATCTGGGCCATGAACAACCTGCAGACAAGCCAGGCTCAGGACACTGTGCACAGGATTTCAGCATTATGTGCATTCACTTCCAGAACTATACCTGTTGGTCACAGAACATCCAGCAAAATCAAACACTTATCAAATAAACCCAGAAGGCTATTGGATCACTTCTTTTCAGTCAAGTATGAATATAATTCTACCTGCACAAAGAAGAAAGCACTGGGAGGAGTATAGGTTCTGTACATGGTGAATAATGTACATCACCAAATGGTTCTATCTAACAAGAGGTAAGCTCTACAAATGCAACACCAAGTTCTCTGGCTTTACTTTAAAAAAAGGTGGGAGAAAAAACCAGCAGGGACAAAGCAAAACAGAAAGTCTGAGGAGAACTCAGCAATTTAAGAGCCAGGAAGTTAAATATGTGAAATGGGAAGCTAAGCTCACTTTGCTGTCTGCTTGTAAGAAAGCAGAACAGCCCCTCTTGCACTGCTTGAACTTGCAGCCTCTCTGAAACGTGCCACAGCAGAGATTCCTCCCAGAAGCTACAGCTCCCATATATTCTCACTTTTTCTGCTGCCCAATTTATTTCCAAGAGAGATTATAGCTCCCTGCATCTTTCAAGGCTTTGAAGTTTCTATTCTGCAAAGCACAAGTAATCACAGACAAAAGCTCCATCCACTTGCCATGCTGGTTACAGCTTACTGCTTCCTCTGCCAGTCACTGTTTCCACCATGGAGAGGCTTGTGGGGTTACACACCCGGCTGGCACACGCTTGGTATTCAGAGACATGATGTTGAATTCTTTATTTGGCTAAAATTCTCACTGCTGTTTGCCCCAATGATATTTTCAATCTTTCTGGGGCCTTGCCTGAGCAGCCACAAGTGAGCACTTCAAAAATGAAGATGTGGTTATGGACTGTTGCGTTAGTGGAAAGATTTCTGACGGCAATGCATTAGCTCACGAATCTCTCCTATCTTACACAATCAGCTCTTGCACAGTCAGAAGGACTGTTGCAAATTAAAAGACTTTTGTCTATGATGCTCACTCAGATTTTTGCTGTCATATTTTATTCATGAATTTTTTTTATATGAAACTTTACTTTTATCCTGTTTAGCACAATCATGCCCCATCTTGTTTTCATTTATCACTTACTATCTATTTATAGGTAACAATGCACAAAGATGGCTGTGCAGGCTAAGTCTGGGTCTACACAGATCGTGCACCCACTACCTTCTGGTAAGCAGATGCTCTTATCTTGTGATAAATGTAACAAAAAGGCAGCTACAGCACCTTCAAAGGGGGAAAGCTACCTTAAACAAACTCAAAATACTGCAGCCACCCATACAGGCAGGGGAGCTGACACAGTTACCTGCTGCTCTGCAGCTCTTCAAGCAGCCTCCTTTGATTTTGTACCTGAGCTCCTGACAGCCTTGAAACACTCATGCAAATAGCACCCAATGAAAGTACAGCACTGTGCCAATAATTGTTCTCCTGTCAAGGGGAAGGGTCTGCTAAGTGCTGTAAAGCAAGATGTTCAAAGATAAGTGTCCTGAATGCTTTGTAAAACTCCCACTATGTGTCTGCCTTCTCCACTTACACCTGAGAAGCCTGTCCCTGTGTGAACTGGACATGGGCAGTGGGCTGGGGACAGGTACCCTGCATTTCAGGCTGCTGTGCTCTGTGATGCAGCCTCCGGAGAAGGGCAGTGAGGCTTGAAGATGTGACTTCTCATCTCCATCAGGCAGTGGAGCCCGTCCTGATTCTACATGTGTCAGATGAGGTCAGAACGTGGTATTTAAGGTGACACAGGTGGACAACAACCAAGCTGAAATTTGAACTCCTCATCCTGGTGCTTATGCCTGTGAAACAGCCTGCTGCAGATCAGCTCTTCCCTTAAAAAGCAAACAGCCCCAAGTTGACTCCTGGCACGATGGGAAGGGTCGGCTCCCCACTGCAGATAAGGTTGATTACTCCAGTAACAATCAGGACTATATTACTTTGAAATAGACTGATACTTTCAGCACTAATTGCATAATTTCTCCTGCATTTTAATGCAAAAATATGTAATTACTGAATATTTACATAATTAATGTAGCACACACTGCAGCGTTTTAAATGCCAAGCACCTACAACACAATTCTTGCAACCTTGAGTTGGCAATCATCTTTTTCTTCTAAGAAGGAAAAGATTAAAACTTAGGGATTAAACATCTTAAAAACCCCTCAGATACACTTGGTCTCCACCACAACCAGCTCTCCTTTTCAAAACCCAAGGGGAACAAAAGCCACGTACTGTGTGCTGTGAGGGAAGTCGAGCAAGTGTGTCATGGTGACAAAGGGGTGGCTCAGAGTTTCGATGGGGGTTATCCTCTTATCCGCGTCTATCGTCAGCATCTTCTTCAGCAGATCTATGAACTCCCGCCGGTCTGCCTTCTCCACCAACATATCGCTGCCCTCCAAATCCGTCGTCATGTTCACCTAGAGGAGAAGGGACAGGAGTGAGTGCTGAAGGGGAAGAGCACATGGTCAGGTCTCCAGCAAAATGTGCTCACTCCTTCTTGGAGCACACGCCCTGCCAGCCTCCCTGTCCAAAGGAGTGGCTGCTGAAGAGCCACGCTGTTGGGAAAGACTGAAACAGGAAAGTCTTATAAATATGATTGTCTGGCAAAAGATTTTGAGAATACAGAAACTATAAGCAAGATTGAAGTGAAAGCAAGTTTTGAGATCCCTTAGTTACTGAACAACTGGAAAACAATGGTGTGGTGGACTGAAGGTAATCCCCTTTTGATGAAACAACACCCTCTGCTTGCAGACAGGCCCAAGGGTCAGAGCAGACCCTACTAGCTTGGCAGAAGGGGTCCAAAGAGTAGTTTTTAGGGTTTAAAATGTAACACAGTATGGTAATGTATTGATTCTTATAGGTTGTATGTAAATGCTATAGGATTTGTATCTTGTACTAGATTGGTTAGTGAGAATTAGAATATTCAACACAGAAGATTTATTGTATTGTAACAAGAACTTCACGCTCTTACCCCTTTTATTCTCTTATGCTTTTGCTCTCTTGCCTCTCTTACTCACTTTCCCCCTAATCCTCTCTACCCCCCTCTTCTGTCGGGCCTGCTCCAAGCTGTGGCTGGCAGCTCCAAGCAGGGCCCTGCACCCAGGCTCTCTGCAATAAACCCCAAATTCCACAACCTGGCTGCAGAGATCTCTCATCTCCGTCCGTCCTGACCATCCTACCCTGATGCTCCTACACCACGCCAAGCTCCGTGGTGGCCGCTCATCTTGCTGGTGCATGTCACAGCTCCAGACAGACTCTCAAGTGTTCAGCTCGCCTGGGTCAGTGGCTAATGAAACACTTAGTCACCCTCCACTGAGGATGAACAGCTTCCATGTGGTAGCAGGCAAGCTCTGATAATCACAGTGTTTATCATATACTGTGCCATCAGATACTTATCTATGTGTCCTATGAGCAAAAAATATATAAAACACATAAAAATTGTCAGTAGGTTTATGAGAAACATCCCATTCATGTATCAGGAGCCATGAATTAAAGACTTGTTATATTATTTCATTAATTATCCGGTCTCCTCAGATTCCAGTCCTCTCTTCCTGCAAGCTTACATTGTTTACTTGCTACAATGTCTAGACCTTGGTAGCACAAACTCCAGTTTGGTGCTAGTGTTGGGCCAGTTTAGCACACTGGTTTGTCAGCACTAACTGCTGTCACAGGAGTGGTTATGCTGGGATTAGCCCTCACAACAACATGGAACTGACACAGTGAATTAGTGCTTCCCATTCTTCCCCCAGCCAGCACACTCTTCTGTGGCCATGGTGAGTATTTCCACTGTCACCCTTTAACAAATGGGAATATTAAAGCACAGAGAAAGCAAGTGACCTGACAGTGGTCATACAGAAGAGCACTGGAGAGACAAGAGAAAATGCAGGATTTCCACACTCAGAGACGTGCCTTAGCCACTTTCCAAGGCTGCTTTACTACAGCACACACACCCCTGTGTGCAGTCACTCCTACAAAGCAGCACATAACAGCAAATTTGGTAGGCATAATACTGGTATTTTTCAGGAGCTGGCCCCAGAATAGGATACACAGAGAACTTCCATAATTCCCTTTTGTTAGTATTTCTGGAAAGCATGCAAACAGTCTTGCTGGTTACTCACCAATGCTCTTACCTGTGCCATATCATCCAAACAGTTGAAAATATACTTTCTTGCTTCCTTTGACTTAATCCCCGTCTCTGCCTCATGATCATCTGGCGTCTGCTCAAAACAGGACACAGGCATTGACCAACACTGCCCTGCAACCAGCTGCAGATTATGTGCCACTTCCCACATGTGCCTCATCCTGTCCTCATCAGGGACCATCCTGCCTGACCAGACACCATTTACAGCATCTCCACCATGATTATGTGTCATCTTTTATGTCACAAGGTGATTTATCTCTTCTGTTTGACTTCTGAGGGTCCTCCCAACTATGGTGGGTCTCTTTCATCCATCCTGGCATTGAGGTACAGCATGCCATCCCAGCCAGAAGCATACAGGCCTCTCTCCCTGGGGACAGCATGGAGCCAAACCCACTAGCAAAGGACACTCAGGGCTCACCTGCTTTACTCAAGGTTTTGACTGTAGAATTAAAATGCTTGCCTTTTTTCCCCCCTCACAATGAGTTAGATATTAGAGCAAAGTCTGCCTACTACACACCAAATCATTGACTACTTAGAGGGTCAACTCTCAACTTAAATTTCCTACAATGCCAAGCAGGTGAATTATAGGCTCCAAAATTTGGGGATGGCAGTTGTACCTTGGGCAGTACCCACCCCTATGTCTGTGCTGCACTGCAAAAAGCAGAAACTCAGGCTCCGAGGTGACCTGAGTGTCTCCTCACTTCCAACCAACAACTCCAAGGTAAAAGAAACAAGGGAATGTCTTCCTACCTTCAGCCTCCACAAGGGATATGGTGAGTCTGTATCCCTGTTGAAAAACCTCGTGGTCTTTGTCCCTGCACTTAACAAGTACTCTGCTGGTAAGCCCTGCGTCTGTGAAATGTAGCGAATCTGCAAGAGAAGGATGAGAGGTTACTGCTCATCCTGTGAAGGTCTCTGGAGGTCTTCCTTGAAGGAGTTCAGGAGGCATTTGAACCAAGAGAACAGACAAAAAAAAAAGGTAGCATGTAGAGAAACTTCATGCCATAAAACTCAGTGCAAGGAATGAGAGGATGAGAATTTCTGAATGGAATTCCCTCCATTTATCACATACATCACTGGAAACTCACACTTAGAGTGCACTCCCACAAGTCCTAAGGATGAAAAGAAGAAAGTTCCTAAATTTATAAAGTTCAAAGAGAAGGACCCACACAGTGATTTCAATGGGATGTCTCAACACTTGGCACCCTCTCCAGGACGTCATTTCAGCAATTTGATATTGGCTCTCTAACTTCTGCTGTTTTTCTTCCACCTGAGCACACAGCCTGTCCTAGGAGCATCCTGAAGTTCCAAACAGGATTATGAAGTGACTGCCTTTGAACTAAGGTGAAACATACACTCAAACCAACTGATGGTATGGAAAGTACTTGTCTCTACTGACTACATGACGTTATTTGGGATGCATCCACAAGCATGACTTCATTGGCACCCACACAGCTAAAAGATACTCTATTTCTTTTTTCAGAATCTCAAACTTTTATTTATTTATAAAGGAGAAAGAGTCTGTGATTACACAATTAAAGACTAATGTCACACATGCCTGAGGTGCCACACAAAACCTTAACTTTGGCACCTCCTGTCTCCTGCACGGCTTCATTCTGCAAAAATTGCTGCAAACTCTGCAAAACTACTAAAACCAGTCACCTACTCTCAAAAATGCTAGGCAAGAATGGAAACTGTTTTTGAGAGAAGAAACAGAGAAGGATAAAAACATTAAATACATGAAGGCATAAAAGCATAAAAAGCAGCCGTGCTTTCAATCACTTCCAAGCACTCAGGCCCTGGTTCACTGTGCATGGCTTGCTCAGCTCTGCAGCTCCTCAGGTCCATCAGAGCTCACACACCTCAGAGGCACCTGGATCCTGCCAATCCCAGCCAGGATCAGCCCCTATCCCTTCCCCAGCTCCCCAGGAGCCCTCGTCACACTTTACCAGAGGAAGCTTTGTGCTGGGCAGTTAAGCTGGCCAGTAAGGTACGGTGATTTCTTTTCCAGCTGTGTGTTTTATGGCTTTTGGGGTGCAATGAGGAAGAGAAAGAAATCTACTTTTCATGCTTGGTATGTGATTTTCAAATGCTTGTAAGTTTCTCAGCTACATTTGATTTCCTTTAGAGTCACTAATAGCCCTGCTCTTTGCTGCAAGTTATTTCCCCTGCCAAATTTTACCTTTAGAGCTCTGATTAAAAAAATACTGGTTTCAAAAGAAAAGTCAAGAAAACATTTCAATATGTGAAAAACTTATTTATTTTCCTGCCTTTTTTTTTTTTCCCCTTTTTTTAAAAATTTATTTCCTAAAAGAAAAAAGACCCTTTTCAGGCTGCATTTTCAGACAGCTAAGATCAGCCTAAATACTGTGGGAATGCAAAGCATTCTACAGCCCTGGCTCTAGCTGCTGCTGCATTATCAGTTTGAGGACTACAAAAAGGGCATGAAAGCCTATAGGGAGAAAAGGAACGACAGCTTATATTAACTGGAAACCTACATCAATGCCAACATTCTCCTTCTTGTCATTGCTTTTAATATGCACTCTCATAAAAGGGGTTATGAAATGCAGCTGAGTTCATGCAGTTTCTTCTAACAAATAAGGCTTTATGCTGCACTTGCTGTTACAGCAGAGAACGGGTGCCTGCTCTGCTCAGTGAGGAGGGACATGCACAGAGCTCTCCAGTCAATGGCAGCATTGACTCTTGATTTTGATTTCACTCAGGCAGCCAGGTCTTAAAAGCCAGCATACCAAGCTGCACACTGGTTACCTGGAATAAATACCCAGGTGCACAATGACAATGTTGACTTGGGAGAGCAAGAAATACAGATCCATCATTAGCCAAAGTGAAAAAGTTTCCATCTGCTCACTCTGACAGGAGAAGAGAAAGAGACATGTGCACTTACCAGCACCCAGGGCAATATCCACACCCACCTGATCGTACTCTGAAGCTCCTGGGTACAAGGGCCAGCCCAAGAACAGCTCTGCAATGACACATCCCAAGGACCACATATCGATTGCTTCACAAAAGGGTAAACCAAGGATGATTTCAGGGGCTCTGCAAAGAAAGAGGTCAGAAAACATCAGCAAGGGGAGCAGAGCTGCTCAGCTGGCTTTGGGCAGCTGGTGCCCATTGTGACACTCATAGAGCTGCCACCAACAAGTGTCACTGCTGCGACAGAGCTGAGGGACTCACTGGTCACTGGCACAGTGCCTGCTAACCAAACATCAGTCGGTGAATATTTAGCCTTACAGAAGAATACTGTGGCCATATGGAACCAAGAGACAGCCTTACATCTGGCAGCACTTTGTAAAGGAGGAAACTACCCCTGCTTTCATCCAGCAAGTGGGAATATGAAGGCACCCAATCAAGGCCCCCACTCGAGGCTCTCAGGGCCAGCTCGCTGTCCTGTGGAGAACTGTGCAGATCCCCTGCAGTGAAGCATCCTCTGTTCACACAGCTCCGTGGGCTCACAAACAGCCAGACATTAAATAATCATTACAGGACTGGTATAAAAGGATTACTGACTTTTTAAACAAATAGCTGTAACAATAAAACAAAGAAATAATTTAATTAGATCTATTAGACCTGAGCCTCTCCCTCAGGAGGAAGTAGCCAAGAAGCCTTCCTTTCCCAGTCTGTCCCAGGCACCTGATTAGATTTCCTTTTCCCTTTCAGCCCAAACAGGCAAAATGCAGCAGCTCTCTGGCTCCAGGAGATGCCACCAAAGCACCTCTGCTCCCTCCCCTTCCAGGGGGAATCTGTCCCACTGCCTTGGGGTGGTTGGAATCCGTCTCCACTGATGCTGAAAAGGTCTGTAGGGATAAGGTTAGATGAACTTGCTCAGCTCCAGTGATCAAGGTGAGATTAAATGAATCCTGGCCTATGTGCCCCAAACGTTCTGCGTTTCAAAAACTTCTGTGTGAAAGAACTGAAAATATTTCCCACATACTAAAAACCTTATCACACAAACACCTTCCTTACTTATCCCACCTCTGCCTAGATGTCCACATGCAGTTATATGACAGTTCCTATTTATACAAGGATCTCCTAAAGCTTCTCTCCTGTTCTTGCAATGCTTCTAAAGCCCCAGCTTCTGGTGTCATGGCACGTACAGCAGGAAAAATAACTTACTCACCCATACTCCTCTAACTATAAAGAAAGAAAAACCAGAAGACAGAAAAAATAAACACACACTGATTTAAAATTTTCATAATTTTAAATACAGCCTTGGGATTTCTCAGGCCCTTATGCATATTTTGGAAATGCCTGGAGTTGGCTATTGAGCGAATCAAGTGCCACCAAGCAAAGCTCGAAATAGGACCCATGGTTCCCAGTTCCCCATTTGTCATCAGGATAAGATCTGACACTAGTGAGATCATACTAAGGATTACCAATTGCAGTGGAAAATATTATGTTTTAATCACACTATTACATAGTCATGTCAAGACAAGTCTTCAGCCAAGAAACCAAGCAAAATGGTGATTTTTTTTTCCAAAGAAGCAAAGACTCTGTAGCAAGAATCCATACCTTGTCTTCAGTCCACAAACTCTCCCAAGTTTTGGGAGACTTGTAATGATAAAAGTCCCAAACTACCTCTTCTTAAACCAGCAACGCCGAACGTAAAAATTACAGGAAATTCTGGGATTTTAAAGTTAGAATTCTTTGTGCCATTCCCACAAGAACAAGTCAGAAACTTAAAAAGTCTTTACCCCTTCTAGCTTCATCTGTGCTTATCATTGTCATACCCTACTCCTCTTTAGCCCACTGTGACAAACTTTTTATTCTAACAGTAATCTCTCCTCATGAACAAGGGGTTAATTTTCCTCCTTTCCTCCCTATTCCGTCATCTCTGTCATCCCTACACACTACCCGACACCTAGACAAAATGCAGAGAGAAAAAGACAGCTATGGTGACCTGAATCTCATTACTATGTAAATCCTGCATTCAAAGCCATCTGCCTCTCCCTGCCTGCCTTCCACATTGTGAGGGAAATGTCCCTGGTCACTAATGAGAGCTCAGCCACAAATCGCCTCAACTTCAGGTCCCTCCCACTAACTCAAGTGGAGGGGTGGACTGTAGGGATATTCCCAACATGATTTTGTGTGGAAAACTCCCTGTGCATAAAAAATTACTTGCACTGCTGTCATATGCAGCACACACCTCCCCTCCTCTCTCCCCACACTTAGGCTGCCAACACCTCCAGACCCCTGCAAGAAGGGATGACCTAGAATTTGAGGTTCCAAAATCTCTTTTTTTTTTTTTCTCCTGAGTCTTTGGCTGTCAAGTGGGTTTACCTGAAAGTCCCATTTTCTGGAGTAGTAAGGAGAGAATTTGTTTTCTACACACAGAAGAAGTTTTCCATCTTCGCTATTGAGGAGAAAAGCACAAATCTATGTCCACAGCCACCACGTGCTGTGGTTTTCTCCCAGCCTATATGTAATCATTGTGATTTTTCCATGGAGAGGGAGTGGCCCTAAGACAAAAAAAGTCTTGTTAACTTAATTAAACAGTCACTAAGACACCTCAAGAACAACAGGTAGTGGATGCCACACAGGATTCCAGATTTTCAGCCAGCAGATACCTCTTGTTTGCTGTGGGAAAGATGGAGCTGCAGTCACCAGGAGCAGTGCTCTGCCTGCCTGAAATGGCCAATGCCAAGCATTTTGGGGCAGGGTGCTATGAGCTCTGTAATGAAATAACCTGTCCACTGACAGAATACCTTTGAATCTCCACTGGGGTGGTTATTGTTCTTTATTCTCAGTTATGGATGCATACATCCTTCTGCACATGGTATCTAACATGCAACTCCTCTCTTTCTCAACATAAGCATGTCAGTTTTTTAAGACAAGGTGAGTTCTTGACTTCCATCACATGTTATGGCACAGAGCTCCACAGGCAACCTTCTGCTTTCAATAGCATCTTAACTCAAGTTTTTTAAAGCTTGATTTTCCTTCATCAGGTTTAAATTTGTCACCTCTCATTTTGTGTTCACATACATTGGTTTAGAGGTGAAGATGGAAATGACTGAATCACCTGTCCTTTACCACAAGCTGCTTTTATATCTTTGCCTTGCTTTCCCATGCCTGCAGCAGCTTCTGCCTTCTCAGTGTACCATCCCATAGATGTTTCAATCCCCTTCCACTGCCTGACCCTGCAACTCCTCTTCCTGATACGACTGCTTGGAGACAGGCTGAACAGCCCTAGAAAGAGTTAAACACAAGGATATTCCCCAGACTTATTTTACACTATTTGCAGAATGCTTTCGCGTTCCAGTCTTCCCTAAGCTTAATATTTTGTTTGCTTTTGGAGTGACACGAGGCATTTCAGCAGATGTTTTATCTGGGAGATCCTCTGAGACACACAGTCCTTTCTCCAGAGAAGCTGCAGTTAATTTAGGACATACAATTACGCAGAAATAGTTCGTTTTTTCTCTGCCAATGTTTACTGCCTTTCAGTACTGCGCTGATCTAGCCTAATGTTTTCTGTAATCTAGATCAAGTCCTTTAAATGCTCCTTGCTCTTTTCTGCAGCCTAACCTAAGACAGTATGTGATGTCTGCATGCTTGAACATTTCACTACTGGTCCAGCACTTTTTACAGATCATGAGTACATTAAATAACTCTGGTCCTAAAATGCACATGCAGTCCACTCCACAACTGACCCTTGTTTTCTTAAAAGCACTCAGATTTAGCTCAGCAAAAAAAAGGTGCAATTTTCTTTCCCAAAGGTAAAGAAAACAGTTTCCATGTCTTAAACAGTTCTTGTGTGGGATTTCTGCATTGTGCAGCTGCTAGCACTGTGTAACAAGGGAAAATGCCCTATGAAAACGTGCACATCCAAGTATTGCAATCATAAAACGGAAGGACGATTCACGTGGCAGCAGATCCTCCCAAACAGCACTGAAATCTTCAGCAGATCTCTCCATGACTGCACAGAGTAGTATTTTCTGTACCAACAATACAGGTTTTTTAACCCAGACCCACCAAACCCTTCGATTGTGGTGAGGGATCCTGTCTGGCAGCACACAGTGGAGCCAGCTGCCAGACACCTCAATGCGTGCAGGAACATCCCCAGCTCCTGCTCTCCGCCCATTTCTTGGCTGTGCATCTGCAGCACTCCTGGCACAGCAACTCCTGCCTCTAGTACAAGGCACACAGAAGGAAAACGGAAAACTTTGCCCTCCTGTCCTTCCTCTCCCATGAGCTGCTGCCCCGATGTCTTCCAACAAAATGCACTCCCCTTCTGCATGCACAGGCACAACCTGTTCTACAGCTCACACAAATCTCACCAGCACAGACCAAAGCTTTAGAAGCCACTTGTCACCAGCCTGGGAAAGACTGAAGAGCCCTGCCAAGAGTCTTCATCTCCAGGACAAAAGCAGCCATCCCATCCCCATTTCCACATCCCTACCCATTTCCAACCAGCAAAGGGTGACCTGCTCCTTGGCTCAGCAGTGAGTCCAGTCAGTCCCCATCCTTTGGAGCCCAGTTGAAAGTGCCTGTGTACACCACAGAGCTCTGGTGCTGGTGCCCTGGGCAGCAGGGTCCCCGTGCTGGCAGCACCTGCAGGTCCCCAGAGGCAGCAGTGCCACCTCATCATTTGCTTGCACCTCACACACGACCCCGTCCTGCTCTCAGGCCTGCTGCTGGCGGAGTATTTACTTTAGCAACCCTGCTTTGTGGCAGGGTAATTTCATTGTCTGGTGTTTCTGTCAGGAAAATTAATTACCAGTCTAGCTTGCTGGCTTTTTCACCCACACATCACAGGACATTAAAAACAGATGCCAAAAAAAAATTCATTTCCACAGACTCGGATTCAGAGAGCTGGGCTCTTTCTGAATTTTAAAACTTCCCTGCAAACTACCCTCCTCAGGGATAATTTACCACCTTTGGTAGGATCTCATGGCCAAGTGTGATAGTCTCAGCTGAGTCCTTCATGGACAAGTATAACCTCAGACAAAAATGTAACTCAAAGCTCGATGCTTGCTGGCACCTTGAGCAGAGAGTGCTCCTGCTCCCAGAAGAAGGCTGGGGGCAGCTGAAGGCAGTGCAGACAGGGGTCCAGTGAAGATGTCTCTGAGCTGAACACACAGCTCCTGCCTCACTTGCTAAAGCCTGAATGCTGGGAAGCAGCAGGCTTTCACAGCTCCACTCAGGAAGCCCTGGGCAGAGGGAGAGGCAGGAGCTGAGCTCCTCTGCCCAAACAGGAATGCACTGACCAGCTGCACACCCAGGGCTTCACCCCACTCAGAGCTCAGGCCTCCTCCATGCACCAAGATACCTCTCGTGAGGACAAGGAACTGCATCCTTTGTGTGTCTTACAAAGGGGTTTTTATATTCAAGTGATGGAGCTCTATCCTCCTCTCAGATGAACCCTTTCTTTGGCATCTTTATGGACTCTTTCTCACACCTGCTCACTTGACTCTTGTATTTTGTGGAGGTGTCCACCTTTTATTGTCATGTACCTTTAACTCTTAGGTAATGGAGGTGGAATGCAAAGAGAACCTTTTTTTTTTGTTCTTCTGTACTTCTTAGACTCCAAATAATTTCTTAAATGAAAGGATGTAAAAGGAGACAGGCTCATATTCTGGAAGTAAAATACTACAGTTGCTATCTCCATCACCCCTCCACCTCTCCACTCACACAGACACCTGGAAGGGATGCAGACATCAAAGATGGATGACCCCCAGACTAAGGCCATCCTCTGCTCCAGGGCTGGGCATCTGCAGACTTTTGTGTCTGTGATAAAGGCAGCCACCAGGGCCAGAGCATAACACACCTACAAGCACCAACAGCTCCTGCTTGCTCACTCCCCATCCCATGGACAGGAGAGCAGCTCCAGGCCCCACAGTGTCACTCAGCAGGGCAATGCTGGGCTCACCCTCATTGCTGGATTTCTGCATTTCTCCTGCATTCCTGAGCAAGAGACAGCCCTGGTAGTCAAGACTCATCCCAGAATATGCAGGCACACTAAGCCTTTCAGATCCCAGCATAAAGTTCCAACCACAGAGAGGCCAGTCAGCACAGGGTTATTCCTGAGGGAGGGAAAGGACCACAGAGGAATGCCACAGAATACTGTTTACCCACATATATCTATTGGTTTGAGTGATAAGGAAGGACAGTGCCACTACAGGGCTCCCAGCAGGCTCTGTATCTCACAGGTCAAACACAGCTACACCTGGTTCCTGGGTGTAAGGACTGTGGGTGTAACCAGAGTCATTTCCAGGGCTGCCAGGCCACCTGTACAACCTCCACTAGAAGGGAGCTCCAACACTGCACTGCTCACGTGGCTCTTGCCCATCCCTCAAGATTAGTCTGCAACACTTCAAAAAATATCTGAATCAGCTCAAAAGACTGGAAGCTGGATCCACTCAGCCTTCAGTGATGGTTTATGTTACAGGACATAAATATAAACTGGAGGCTGGTAACCAGCGAGGTACCACAGAGGTTTATCCCAGACTGGTCTCATTTAACATCTTTATACCTGACCTGAGGAGGAGGCAGAGTGCATTCCCATCCAGTTTGTGGGTGATGCCACACTGGAGATATCTGGCCATGCACATGAGGGCAGGGCTGCCACCCAGAGGGACCTGGACAGGCAGGAGACAGGGCCTGATGGGGACCTTCTTAAATACAGCCAGGAGAAATGCCAGGTCTGGCCCCTGGTGACAACGGGGAACTGCTCAGCTGGAGTGGCCATAAGCACCTTGGTGGGGCTAGAAAGGAAGACCCTGGCAGGAGCAGGACCAACAGCATCCCTGAAACAGGGTCAGCCAACCAAGGAGTGTGGTAACCTACCTCCAGCCACATCTGGACACCACGCTTGGCATGGGGATCCCAGAGGGAAGGTGAACTGGAACAACCTCCTGGCATCCATGACAGCAGCCTGCTCCTCCTCCTCTGCCACATGGAGAAAATGGTGCCAGGTTCTTCCCTCAGGTGGGCAGCAGAAGGCAGAGATGACAGGCAAATTGAAACAGGAGAGGATCCCTCTGGGGATGGAATGGGGAAACACCTCCACCGTGCAGATCAGTGAACCATCAGCACAGGGTGCCCTGAGGAACCCTGTGCTAACCTTGGAGGCTTTTGAGACCCAGCAAGATGAAGTCCTGATCTTGATCTCATGGCAGACTCAACCTTGACCATCAGGTTGGACTAAATGACCTCCCAGGGCCTCCTGTCGCCTAAACTTCTCTAACTCTGTAAGGTCCAATAATCATGTATTTCTCAATAGGAAGGTCACCAAGGTCCTCCTACACACAGGGGAAATCCTACACAGCTGGGAGTGTTTCCTGTGGTACAGGTGCAGGTCCCCAGGTATTTTAATCAAGTGTACATGCACAAAGTTGGGTCTTTTAACAGACAGCAAGTTACACAACAATTTCTTCCAAGCCTTGTGATCCTCTCATTGCTAGCTAAAGGCATTTAATAACAAATAACTCACAGAAAAAGATTAGACTGCCCACCCTGGCCACTGCTCATGTTCCACAGGGGTGCTGACTGAGAAGGGTGAAAATACTCCAGAGGATGATGTCAGAGACAGTGAGGGCTACGCTGAACCTCAGGGAGGTCACCCACTCCCTCCCTGCCCCAATCCTGGGCCATCCCAGCAATGCCTATGTCACTCCTGGCAAGCATTCAGCCAGCCTGTCCTAGAGACCTCCCATGGTGGAGCATCCATGAACTCTGCTGTGCCCCAAGGGAGCTCCCCCCTTGTAATTTTAAGGAATAATACAGCTGTACATAGCTGACTTTATGTCATGCTTAATTACAACTTGTTGTCAATCTGGCATCTATGTAATACATATGGAAAAACATAATTTAATACATCTCACTTGACTTTGCTTACAGCTGGCTTTCTGCCAGGCTGCTGCTCCTCCCTCTCCTCACTCTGCCTCGGCCTCAGCACACACTCAGTACCTATAACCTTGGCTCTTTTTCTCTCTTGCTCACTATGTCTGTCTCCTTTTCCTGCTTCATCTTTTCCTCTCTTCCCACACTTACTGTGGATGTCCCACATAGGAGCCCCCCACCCTGTGAAGGGGGTGTACAACCCTATGCTGCTGTGGGTCTGCATCCAGTTTGATAAATGGGGAGTCACAAAGACACCTATCAGGGACCCCAACAGGATCCCCCTGCTCGCTGCCACCACCCACATGAGGAAAAAGCAATTTCCATAGGTTAATCCTGGAAGACTTTCATGCAAACCACACTTACATATCAAGCACTTGCTATCCCTGTGCACCTTTCTTGGGATTAAGCAGGCTGGATTCAGCCATGAACAAAGCCTGGGTTTAAACAGGGAGGGAGGGGTCCCTGCTGGGAGGCTCTGCACCTCTCTGCTCTCCTATCTACATTGCACATACACTCTTCATTTAGGTTAGCGCCTTAAAGAAAACCTCCTGCTCCCTTCAGCAAGAGCATGTAAGCAAACAAATGACTGAAGCTCAGAGCTGGAGAAAGCAGTGCAGCTGTTTGTGGAAACAAGACAAAAGATTTAGAAACACTTGCTTTTTTTCCCCCCTCTCCCATGTCAGGCTGTTTACAGAAACCAAGGGATGAAATTTTGCAGACAAAACCACTGAGAGCAGCCCGTCAGTCTCGAAGGGAAGGAGAAAGGGAGGGAGACAGAAAGGGAGGGGAGCGTAGGCTTCTTTCAGGATTATGGATCATTGCTAAATTGCTCTATCAATTATTAAACCCATCACTCAAAGTGCAGTAACCAAAATATAGCAGATAAAGCCTTTCCCATCCACTCTCTACCAGCTGCTCTCCTCCTAAAGCCAGAGGGGAATGAAAATTCCCATAGTTTATATTTTATAAAGATCATTTTCCCTGAGCCTTGAAAATAAAATATTTTCTGGACAAACTACAGTGGAACCAAACCCATAGCAGAAAGACATTAAAGGAGAAATTGCCCTTTTGACTAACAGACCTAAGGAATAAAACAAAAATCTCTGCAATCAATATGATTTCTTAACACTGACAGGGTAAAACATTTGTCTGTGAATAAATGAAGAAGCAGGCCTCAGACATCAATACCTGTTAGTTGCTGTTTGCTCTTTGCTGAACAGATCTGAGACCAACAGCAGGGTGGGCATGGTCCCAGGAAAGGACAGAACAAAGGGACATGAGGCACCTGGTCTGGCCAGTGGCTCTGTGGGGAAGAAAACTGCAACCATGCATCCAGAGTGAGGCAGGAAACCCTTTGTGAGCAGAGCTGAGAAGGAACCACACAGAGGGGATAACCAGGACCTGACATCCCACCGGAAAGGCATCCATGTGGCTGCCAGGGTCTGGATGGACCTAGTGATTCTGTGAGTTTCTAGCAGCACCACATGCACTTGCTGGAAGCACTTACCAGGTGCATCATCTGAAGCAAATGCATGCCTGAATCCTGGCAAGGGCCTGGCTGCAGCTCAGGTTAAACCTGCACTCATGTGTTTTGCTGAACCTGAATCTCCTAGCAAGTCCTTGCTGTGACTGAGCTGGAAATCACAAAAGGCAAAAAAAAAAAAAGCTAATAAACCCAATAATGGAAAAGAGAGCCAGGCCTTGGGTACAACCAAGAGCCTGTTAAGCTTGTCCCAGCCAAGCATCTTTGTACATCCCTGGAGGAAGCCCCACTGGACTGACCACAACCATATTCACCTCTCTGCACTCAGAAATGCAGGTCTCCATAAACTTGAGAGGAGGTGCCCAAAAGGGAGCACCAGGAGCATCCCCCCAGGGCTCGAGAGCTCCATGCTGAGCCAGAAACACAAAAACACGCACAGGGGGTGATGCAACAACAGCCACATTGAGCACAGCCTGACCTCTGGTTGTTCTCCCAAACAAAGGGACACGCAGGGGGGGAGGGCTGGGGCTTTCCCAGGTTATGGAAGAAATCAGAGAATAGCAAAATCATAATTTGAAAACAAAAGCCCTATCCATGCCAGACAGTGAATGGATGAGCCTGAACGTATTGGGTGCAGAAATCCCCTGAAGGAGGCATCCGATCAAGAGGGGAAGAATGCCAATTATGTGCTCCCATTCATGCCACTGCAATGAAAGCATAATTCTGACTCTGCTTTCTGACCCGCAGTATGCAATTTATGCAAATCCAAGCTGTTCTCGCTTCCCTCAGAGCCAAGTGTCCACCAATGCCAGAGCTGGCTCTAACTTTTTGTTTTCCTTTTCAAATCTATTGTTTTCACTGCTGAATATTTAAGACCTTTTGTTGTTGCTGTTGCATTTCTTTGGAAATGAAATAATAATTGAAAAAATCCCACAGCACACAGAAACAAACAAAAGTTGACTTCTCCTCTCTCCAGCCATTCTGCCACGCTCAGCTCCATCCCAAGCCCTTATCGTCCCAGCCCAGAGCCTTGCCATGCATTGGCCAAGTGAAGCTTCTCATGTCTGATCTGCAACACTCCTGACACTTTTGTTCACAGCAAATACTGAAAGTTGCACCAAGCTGCATAGTGGTTTTATAGGATTAGCCTGAATACTGAGCCAACTGTCAATATAGGGCTCCAGAAGATTTCTATCCCTGGCAAACACGGATACAAACCAGACTCAGGCCATGATCCTAAGATTGGCTTCACAGAACAAGTAGCAGGTCTGAGGCTAAAAATATCAAATTACTGCAGCCTTCTTTTATTTTTTTTTCTTTTTTTAATCATGTCTACTGGCTGCCTTCTTTTTTTATCATTAGAAGAAGACAAAGACAAAAATATTTATCCTGCCTGCTCCTTGGAGAAAGGAGCATTGCCCTTTACTTATCTCTGAAGAGCCACACAGATTTAATAATATTATTATTATTAGCTGCAACTATTTGTATTTCAGCAGAGGCCAGAGCCTCACAATGCTAGATGCTAAAACATGCTAAGGGACTGTGTCCGCTCCAGAGAATTGATGATCTAAGACAATGTGTGGTGACAGGGGAACAGATTGGTGGAGCAGTTCACCCAAGATCATACAGTGAGAGCACAGCAAAGCCAAGAAAAGAAGCGGGGTCCTTGTGAACAGCATGCTGTATCTGTCAGACCACGACTCCTACTTATTATAGCAGGGAACAACAATAATAGCAATAATAAAAATACATGGATTTGAAGGTTCTTTGAAACAGATGGGTATTACTGAGGTAAGGCAAATTTTAGGTCAAAATGACCTGTAGATACCACCCAGCAAGACAGCAGCCATGCTAGGAACAGTGCATGAAATCCAAGGCCCACTTTTAAGCCCTGCCTCGTGAGTCACAGCACCCTGCCTATGCTCTGAGGACCTGCTTGGTCCAGGCAGGAGTTGTTGGAAAAGCCTGGGAACACCTGCTCATCTGCACTTAGAGATCTGCATGGCAGGGAACAGCAGGGACACCTCAGAGCTGCCCCAGTTGGCTTTTCCTGCTGCAGAGGGTTGAAAATTCCAAGTTGCAACTCAAGCCCTACTTGAGTCAGCACAGCCGGTGGAATGGGTGACAACAGCCCACTGTACAAGCAGCAGGGCACAGCACAGACTGCAGAAACGCAAATCCACTCTGAACTTAATTTATTTTTATTACATTTATATGAGGGCTAACATCTGGAAGTGTTAAGTAGAGCTCTACTGTACAAGATGATGTAAAAAAAATGGAAGAAAACAGTCCTTACACTAAAAAACTTGCAGCCAAATTTGGGATCCCTCATCATCCTGGAAATAAAAGCTCTGGGACTTGCTGCTAAGAGAGGAGCTGCAATCAAACCTGAACAAAACACAATCCCTGACACACTGGGGTGACCACTATGAGTCTAGATCCTGTAGCTACCATTTTTTAGGGCCAAAGGCTGTAATTGCTCCCTTGTCCAGAGATGGAAGAGGGCCCTTGTAGCTGTAGCAGAAAAACAACTCTGACTTTATTAATGTCACACATCTCAGTGGAGCCAGACAGAAAAGCAGGACACAAGCAACAATGCAAGTGTGGTGTGCAAATAGTCCCAAAGGAACCATGATGCTTGTGGGAAGAAAGGCACCTCTTCAGAAGAAAGACTTTTAAGACAAAGTCTTCTGCAAAGTTAAGTTCATTCTTTATTTAAAACCATCACATAGAAAATTCAATTGTTCTCTAACGCATTTCTGTACCAAATCAGGAACCTAAATTCAATCATTAAAGTGTGAAACTGATGAATTTAAATCCATAGTAAGTGCAAATTTCAACACAATTTTAAGTAAGGAGTCGCTCCCAACACCTTCATAACATGTCAACACATAGTCATATATTTGTTTCTAGGACTCTTCAAATGTCTCCTTTTACTGTTTCATTTTTTTCTTGCCAAAACAAATTCTTAAAGCTATCTCGATCCTCTGAAAAAACATAAACATTTTCTGAATGTTAAAATCTAAGGTGGCTATGAGAGAAATTTTGGAAAGACAAATCTTGCAGGGAAAAAAAAAAAATCCTACAAAAGAAACTTTTCACTACACACAGGGGGAATCTGAACTGATTCCCATCTGATTAACTTTAACTTCTAATTTGTCCTTGGATCTCACTGCAGTACAGATGTAATTTTTTAATTTCACTGTTTTGTAAGCCGGTGCTGTCCTTGTAAAGGGCGAAGAAATCCCCATATATCAGGAATGCTTTTGGCTGGCAGGAAGTTCAGTAATTATGCCAGAGAAATAAATACAACAATCCAGACTATTTCCCAGGACATGAAGGCAAAGATCCACCCTTTCTTGAAAGAAGGGGCTGTCCTATGTATACATTCCTATCTTCAATTATTGTGACTGCCTGTAACATTTAGCTCTCTGTTAAGTCAACTGCAGGGTTCAAGAACATTTCCTGGCATTCTTCACATTTTTTTACATGTTGCAAATTTATCTGGTGTGTATCATATGATTCCCCCCAAAATGCCTGAACCAAACCCTCTTCCTCCTGACTGAGGAGTTCAGGCTTCATAAATTTGACTGCAGTTCTCAGAAACCTCACCACATGAGAGCTGTGTTAAAAATTACTGAAAACAGAGCAGGTTTGGCTTTGATAGGTAAGAGCTCAAGCAGCAGGGGATGCAAATGGACCAAAGCCTCCCTTTAAAGACACTTGCATCCAGTTCTAAGCCTGTGAATTTACTGCCCCAATGTCTTGGAGCCTCCCTGTCCCTCCATCAGAAAACCTTAGTGTACATTTCATTACCTTTACTGCACCCTTCCCCAGCTCTATGCCTGCAGCTCCCCTGACACCCATTTTAGCTGTGGAAAGCTGTCATTTTGGTTTATCTGGGGCGGTGACAGAGCTGGTGCCTGCAGCACATCGGGCCTCCAGCTGGACGGGCGCAGGACAGAAGGGCCCTGCCTGAGGGGCAGCTCAGTGCCCACCTGATTTACTGCCAGCACACAGCAATATTTAGGGATGCAATAATAAGGTGGTACACGGGTGCTTTACCAAGAAACAAGATGGGGAAGGGAATAACTGTATTTCCCCTGTTGTTCTAAGGGGAGGTTCACCAAAAGGTTAGCGAGAAAACAATGTAGGCCCATCGATCACCGGGACAGCTACCCTAGAAAGGCTACCCCGTGTTCCTGCCTCATTTTTCACATCTATAATTACCCTGCCGCTTCTCCCCGCATCCCACCCATCGCCAGGCAGCAAATGCCAACCACTGCTGCTTTATTAATTATGTATTTTGCTCATGCCCATTGTCGCCGCCCCACAAGATGCTACAGCAGCGACAGGATTAAGTGGTACAACTTCTGTGATCTCCGCAGGGTGGCGTGGCCAGGGAGAGGGAGCTGAAGGGTTTTCCTGCTTTTCCTTCACCAGAGAGGGGAAACAACCAGCTCCATATCCAGTTGAGGTGGGATGGATGTGGGAGGGATGCAGCTCTTCACATCTGCCCAGTGAGAGGGAGAAGCGATGTAGGGGCATATGAGGGAAGACTGCTTCCATTCATGAAGGGCTCAGATTTCTCTTGGATCTTCATCCAAATGAAACAAAATGCCAATATTGCTGAACATACTTAGCACCTCCTAAAGCGCAATCCTACTCTGAACAGTGCCTGTCTAAAAACAGCAATGCCAGGCTCCTTGTTTACTGTCTTCCTGATGCCCGATCTGAATCTCTCAGTTTAAGAGGAAAAAAAAAGGTATTTTTTTATCTACCAGTCCAGCAAACCCAACCATGGCTTCAAGAGCCACTCTGGACTAATTTCTTGCATATTGATGCAAACAAACACGAGCAGGCAAATTCAGAGTTATGCAAAGATGGGCAAGGGAAGTGCAAGACAATGATTTGAAGACAACAAATTTGCATGGAACTTGATATGTTTCTACTCAAACTACAGCATCACGTTTTTGAATCAGGGGAGCCTGAGGGGTTTTGTTTTGGTTTTTTTTTTTTTTTTTTGCTTTGAGGAAACCTAAAATAGCTTCCTTGGAGAACATGTATTCTGTAATCACCACATCATCCTTCTGCAGTATGTCTGGATCCAGATTTTTCAGTTGTAGAATAATAGTAAATATGTATAAAATAGGGAAAACTACTGCTTGACTGAGAAGTATTTTCTGTTCTTGCTTTTTTCCTGTCCCACCAGAAACTACAAATTATTTATGTTCTAACAATTCTAAAACCATTATTTTCTAACTGTAATCATTTCTACAAGAGAACTCAGGGTTGATGCAAAGTGGAATAGAAAAGAAATTGCTGACAAAAGCAAAAAGATCAGCATGACAAAAGCCAGCACAACAACAGACACAGAGCTGCATGTGTGTCCTGTTTTGGACCACAGAGAAGTTCACACCCACTGAATGGTAATGAAAAAAGAAACACCCTAGAAAACCAGCAGGAGTAGACTCAAGAGGAAATTAAAAACAGAATTTCTCTTGAGAAAGAAACCTAGATCGAAAGCTTCTGCAGTGTCTTTGATGCTGTTGAGCTTGGAGATGCTCACCTTAGGATCCTGACAGCAAAGTACTTGGCACAAGTAGGAAGGATCCAGAAAAACCAAGGAGGTGAAGTCACACTGCCAAGAAAAACCAAAAGCATGGCACCTGCTGACCTTTGAGCTAACTCACTGTGTGAAATGTGCTCCACAACACATCCCTGAGATTGGGGGTGATCCAGGCACCTCTGCCAGACTCGGCTGGTGGCTGAAAGCAAGGGAAAACCCACCAGAAGCCCTGGTTTTTTGCACTGATACCCATCCCACACACAGACAAGGCATGTGTTGCTCCTGACCAGAAGTCAGAATTACCATCAGCAGAAAACACGGATCACAGAGCTCATTTAAATGTAAGAGAGCGAAAGCCACCTACATCCTCCACCCATTCCCCTTGCACTGACTTCCCCAGTCAGGCTGGAAGAAACCAGCCAGATCCTGGTTTATAATCATCTTCCTTTTTCCCGTGGAGAGGGACAATGTCAGTGAATCCATCAGTCCTTGAATCCATAAGGCAACACTGACTTTGTCACATGAGTGTCAGGTCTGACACTGTGCCCATCTATGGTTTGTTGGGCTAAGAGGGAAGAGAACCCTCAAGAGTGACCAAGAGATTCCCTAAAGCTTCTGGTTTTGACACTGCCTGTGAGACCCTCAGGGACACCAAAAGAAGAACAGGACATGCCTTTATTGCGAGAAAATGTTACTATCTCATGTATCCTCATTAAAAAAAAAAAAATCTGAAATTTAATTATGGGAATTTTCTTGCCCTCCTGATTATGCCCATTTACAGTTCTTTCAGGTTGATTGCTTATCCATAAGCTGGGGCATATGTACTTGAGGACACTTCTTTGTTGTTTCTTTCAATTCCATTGTTTGCTTATTTGTTACAGAAACAAAGAACAATCAACAACATGGTACAGAGCCACATGTTTTGGAGTGGAGCAACAGCCACAGACCCTTCAGAATTGAGATGGGTCCTCTGAGGATCTGTCTCACTCACTTTTAGAAAAATCCCTGCTTTCCCACTTTTCCTTGAAGCAGCACACTAGACGAGGAAAGGATTAATTAGCTGATGTTTCTAAAGCTCTTTGAAGATGAAAAGCGTTATTTTTATTTTCAAGTCCCACCAAGTGAAAAAAAAATCAAAAAAGGAAAGGCCAGAGAAAGACTTCTGCTGTTTCCTACAGAGAAAGGTCTCAGGACTGAGCTCCTGTAAAGAGACACTTCTCCAACACCAAATATTAACCTGCAAGCCAACACCACAGCCCTTCCTCTGGGCCATCCATCAACAGGGGCTCTGCCCAGCTGCCTGTTTTCATGGAACATGCAGAACTCAATACCACTGAGACCTCTCCCTCTGCATCAGATTTGCTGAACTTGTTCACCAGATTCAAAACTTAAGGGGAACAAAGCAGCTGTGTGATCACACACACACCTTGTTTTTGTAGAGAAGCAGACTAAAAGCAAATGAGGAAGGCCCTTGAATACAGTTGCAGGATGTCCAGCATGGACAGAACACAGACATTTTTCCTGAAGTGTAAATTACAGCAGTGATTTATCTTTCTTAAACACTTTGTACCTCCTGTTGGAATTTCTCTGTGTCTCTATTTTTTTTTCTCCTCTGTGGCAACACGAGGATGCACTCAAGCAGCAGAGGCATGCTGTGGGGAGGACTAGGATCCCCTGGCAGGTGGAGAGCAACAAGAAGCTTACAGGTAGGGTGCCCTGCCCTAGGAAGACAAAAATAGCAAGAAGACAGACAGGATTGCAATGTATTAGTCAAGCTGTGCTTAACACCCAAGACAAGGACGACAATGAGCTGTTACAGGTCAGGCCTGAAATGAGCTGGAAACCAAGAAGGGAAAGACTCCCATGTGTAGCCCATTTACAGCTCCTTCAACTCTCTGATCTCATCAAAATCTCACCACCACCAAATATAAACAGGATGCTTGCTCTGAGTTATCCTGTTAGGTAACACTGAATATTCATCTCACTGATGCCTACCGTCCTGCACCAGATGTATTCCTTCCCCCTGACCGGGAAGAGCTGGCAGGACCTGTCCTGAGCCTGCTTTCACCAGAATTCCTCTCCTGCTCTCAGCTCAGCAAGGCAGGCACAATATGCAAGAGCTGAGAGGTCCTGCAGAAAAACAGCCATCTGGTGAAGGGGCAGGAAGAACCAGTTAAAAACAGAGTAGCTCCACCATATGGAGAAAATAATTCAGTTGGGCAGTGTAGGAAGAAGCAAACCCTATTATAATAATTGTGTTGCCAAGTGATGTTGCAGACTTGTTTTTCCCCTCACGGCTTCTGCACTGATTAAGAACAGAGCTTCCCCCATAATATGGCACAATCCCCACAGCAAGAGCAAACCGTTCCACCAAGCCACTTGTGAGAATATCAGGTTAATACCAAAATGTTCACAGCATGAACTGACCATGGAGACAGGAGCACTGCATCCCCAGCTTGCCCATCCTTCCATACTGAGTTAAAATACCAAGACTTTGGGATAAGCCAGCCCAGTTCAGCTGGACAGCACCCTGAGGAAAGCTGACTCAGACTCAGCACAGGAGGCAATTACACAAGTGACAAGCTAGGTTTGGAAAACTTCTGGCCCACCAAACCCAAGGACAGGTAATGCAAAACCTGCTTGGGGCTAAGGCACCTCTCTTCCTACACATGGGAATTCTGCCCCCCCTGTAATCATCCACATATTCAGAACAGAGTAACTTAATAAAGCCCTGATTATAAAGACAGTCACCACACTTTTTCCTTTGTTTCCAGCCCCCATTTCCCTTTCCTCTTTTTTCTTCCCTCTCATCCATTCCCATGCTGTGGCTTTCCAATGGCTGCATTTATTTCCAGAGACATGCATGCTTGTAAACAGACAAATTTCCTTGCTTGAGCAGTCTTGCAGCTTCCATCCAAAATGGACAAACCCACTCAAGTCTCCAAGGGTGTGGAAGACAGAGAGGAGAAACACAGCCTCTTGCTGCAGACATCTTTCCCAAGCAAGCAAACCCCCAGTCTGAGGCCCGTTAACATATTAGTCATTAATTCTGGATAAAAGGAAAAATATTTGCATGGCCCTGCTTAGACAAGACTGAAATCTTAACGTGCCCCTCCCCCTTCCCTGCTCTCCTTTAATACCTTATTAATATTATACAGCAGCACAAGCCAACATGCAAATAGAGCTCTATGCAAATACAGCTCAACGCAAAGACAGCTGCACTTGGTTCAGTGCCTTGCTGCAACTCCAGAGGAATAGCCAGGGGAAAAATAAATCATATAGATGATAGAGAAAGCATGTCTTAGCTTCCAAATTTCCAGGGAGAAAGGCATGTGTGCACGTCTGTCAGGGCAGAGTTTACCAAGTTTCATCAAGGAGATAAGGTAGTTAATACTTGGCTTAATTAGAGGCTGCAATGTTCTCTCTGGGATGCTGAGAGGATTGCCCTCTAAGTATCTACGGCTCTGTCTTGCAAAACCTAATTCTAAAGTGGACTTAGAAGTACAGCTCTGCTCACTTAAAGGAATAGAGTCAGCTTTCCTGTACATTATTTCTCTGTTTAGTATTTCACATCAGATAT
The DNA here is from genome assembly GCF_028018845.1 of Melospiza georgiana. Lineage (NCBI taxonomy): Eukaryota > Metazoa > Chordata > Aves > Passeriformes > Passerellidae > Melospiza > Melospiza georgiana. Next base: position 16,326,024 of record NC_080433.1, on the reverse strand, counting down.
ACTTAGTTTCTAGACAGAAGCCTTGTTACAGGTTTTCCCCAAAGCAGCGGCCTGCAAACAGAAACTGAATTTGAAAGTCAATCACTTCCATTCCTTCCCTAGCACTGCATTGCATTAATTGCTGCTGGCAACCAACAGGTCCCCAGGTACAACACTGACTAGGGGAAGAAGTATTTCAACCAAGAGTGTTGAAGACAATGAACGGAATGAAAATTTTACTCTGACACATTTGTTGTCTGGCCCCTTGGAGCAGGATCTAGATCAAGGGTGCTCTCAGAGCTGCTGGTAACCACAGCTGCCTGCAAGCAGAATGAGGTTCCATTTCACTACATCTGTGAGAAGCAAGCCAGCAGGTCAGCCCTTAGGGTGAGGGTGGTATCAGAAAAAGTCAAGCATTTTCCATTTCCATGAAGACAGCTGCTGGATTCTCTTTTTAAACTTTAATATACCCAGGTAAGGCAAGTGCAATTTGTGAATCCCACTTTATGGCTGGGAAGCCTACAAGATGTAGCAAAAAAATAATTACAAGTAAAAAGAGGCAAACAAGAAAACAACTTCCTTTGTCCCAGCTTTGCACGTTAGCCAAAAGATCATCTTTGGGTACAAGTGCCAAGTTTAATAGTAATGAATATCACTGCAATTGGTGACCTTGCATTCAGAAATACTTCTCAGCTGTAAAGGACAGCTGAGAACGCATTAAGGTCACTTGGTGCACTTTTTGAGAACAAGCAGTCCAAGGAATGTGATTTTTGTTGAGGAACTATTTGGAAATGAGGTTCCCAGCTGGAAAGCTCATCTGCTAGAAATGGCAAAGGAATGAGGGCATCTGTCTTGCCCAATAAATACTGAAACAACATGTCCCTGCTCTTAGCACAGGAACCATGAGTCTCCAAGGAGCTGGAGCTCAGGGAAGAACTGAGCAGAACACCTTGCATCCCTTACTGGCATCTCCTACAGCTGACACCATCACTGAGCCTCAAGGAAGGGCTTGTACAAGTTATCTCCACATGCTTCTTACAGGCACTGGGTTTTAGATTTTTTGCAAATAATAACTTCAAAATGAGAGAGAGAAGAAGGTTACAAAACAATGTAACAACTGAAATATTTACAAAGCAACATCCTGTCTCTGGTGATCATTGATTCAAGCTCAAGATGTGTTACTTTGTTGTTAACTGTACTGTTATCCCACATACTGTTTTTTATTACAGATAATGCTACAGTTCTATGCCTGCTCCATGGGCAGGGCTTTTATTTATAAATATCCATAGGCAGGCATCTGGCGTGTAGCATCATGTCAGAAAGGGCCTCAACAATTTTATTTTTATTTTTCAAATTTTGGTGCTACCAGTCTTTTAGCATTTTTCCTTTATGTAACTGGGAAAGGGCTGAGGTGAGAAGGATCCCACACAGAAAAAGAGCTGGCTTGCAATGCAGAAGAATGAAAGCACTGCTAAGAAAATGAGAAGACAGCTGGCTGCCACAAAGGGTGCCAGACCTCGTGTCTAAAATTAAAGAATCTCATGTTCTAGGGAAAGCACCTAGTCTCGCCCTTGAGTAGAAAATTGAAAAGCAAGAACTGGAGCACACCAAATTATCACTGGTGCCCAATAAAAACCTTACACAAGCTGGGATCCAGACTGAACCTTACACATGTTGATAGTACCTGACGGGTTTTATTCTTCAGTGCTTTGTTTCAAGACCTGAATGAATGGAGATAACAAATGGCTGGTCAATGGCCAAGGGCTGGACCTACCTTACAAGAATTGTCACTTCTGGTGGCACAGCTGGGCAGCCCTAGAAAGGCCAAAGCCAAGAGAATCATAGGGCTGGCTTAGCTCTTGACCTAGATATGATCCCTCCAGGTCATGCAAGATGAAAAAGAAAACAGGAATTTTACCCCTGCTCCAACACTGGTCATGCTACCAAACTCCCCACCTTCCCTGCCTGCATCCCAACCAGGAGCTTAACTGTCTGGATTGGAGGAAGACATCCTGATTAACAGAGATGAGTAACAAAGAAGGTACCAACACAGGCAACTCCTGTGCAGCTCTAGGCAGACATCAAGAGCAAGTACCATGGGCAGAGTTGGAGTGTCACCTCCATGCAAAGCCCTGGGAAGCACAGCCCCAGCCTGGCTGCTGTGGGGGCTCTGGTTTCCAGACACACCTCCTCCTGGTGGCACTGCTGTTTTAACCAGCCTCTGCCCCAAACCCCAATTCCCCTGCTGCTTATGGCAACTGATACAAATTCTCAGTGTATCACAGGAGGGTAGACCGGCTCTGATGTTCCAGGGAGGTAAGATGGGGAGAGGGAGGGAGGCAGCAGTGCCCAGGCAGCCGCTGTCACCAAAGGGCACGTGGGTGAGTTTGCCCCAAGGTGAGCTCAGGACCAAGCTACCACACACAGGTATGTAAAAATCAAGGCAGAGCAATGATCAGAGTGGCAGAGATAAAAGTGGGGGAACACACCGCCGGCCCATGGCTCATTCCTCCTATGCTCCCGGCACCGTGGTCTTTCAGGTGGTGCTGGGTGGTTTGGGCATTAATCGCAGATGAAGGGTATTTTCTCTCTCTTGAAAGCAAAACCCTCAGAAGGCAGCCTGCCAGAGAGGCTGTGATACACCCAGCACCCAGAGGAGGGACTGGCAGAGGCACATATCTCATAAGGGATCCCAGACTTTGTGCTGTCCCCTGCCCTCGCCTGTGGGGCTGCCAGGGAGGCCAGCTTGGCTTTTCATATTAGTGCACAGTATATTAAATCTCTTTCTTTTTAGAAGGAAGGGGGGAATTCCATCACCTCTCCGGTTTCCCAGCACTTGCATCTTGAATGTGTTTCCCACCAATAGCACCAGCAATGCATTTCACATGCAGAAGGCAAAGAACAGCACTGAGAAGGAAATTGAAAATTTACCACTCCTGATCAGGTAACAAATATGCGAGAAAAACATCCCTGCCAAACAGTCAGGAGTACTTTGGAGAAAAATCTCTCATGCTTTACGAACCTCTTCCCAGATTGCTTCTGCTTAGAGAAAACCCCCAGCAACAACAAAAAAAAAATAAAAAAAAAAAAATATTTAATTCAATCCACTGTCATTGATGGAATTCTGAAAAAATAGTTTTGCACCTACCTTTCTTGAATTGCTTTAGCACTGACTCGGGAGTTCACGTACTACTCCAGTCTTTGCAGATTTTCTTCCAGACATATTTTCTCCCTGGCTCTGGGCCAAGCCCTGGTATTCTTTTTACTTGGGGAAAGTCCTCAGGAAAGTCTGTCACAGATTTGTTTCAAATTATGGGTCTTTGCCTGTAAAGATTAATCTCTTCCCATCCCTGACTAACACATGAAAACAATCAAGATCTGGTTGTTGGGAATTTGGGAGGATCACAGAAATCACCTAGCTGTGGCAACCTTGGCCGCAACAGGCTGTGAAATAACCTTCACACTCCACGGGTCAAACTGCAAGAAGCCACCTGAGAGTTCACCTACGCCATTATCGATATTAATATGGCAATCAACACTTATTTCTCCTGTTCCTATTTTCCTGGAAAGCACAGTGACAAGGCCCCAGGCAGCAGCTCCCCTTGCTGATGTGGTGGGCAACCAGCAGGAGATGGATGCAGACCTTCTCCCTCGCTCCCCATCCTGCCATGCCCCTGCCCAGTCACCCCCCCAGTTCAAAGTCGCCGGAGGCCTTGGTGCTTATCATGAAATGTTCTGCCAAATCAAATGTAAACAAATGACATGCACAGTTGACATGGCAACAAAGCAGCCCTGCACGCAACGCAGCAGCGCTTAACTCTGCCGGGCTGGGCACAAATTTGCAGGAGAAAGACCAGAGCATGCAGGAAACTGCAAAGGTAAAGGACAGAATCTTCTCTGCTTTCCCAAGATGCCTGGAGAAACACACTGCTCAGCACCCAGGGGTTTGCTGAAAGAACAGCCAGACCATCTCCTGAAAGAGGTCTTCAAATTTCCAGGCAGTTTTGGGTGGCACAAGAAGAACTCCAGAGCATCACACATGCTCATAGATCTCAAAGTCCCTCACAGAGGAGTTCAGCATTTTAGATTAGGCTTTCCTACTGAAGACTGGCAGCATATCCCTCTTCCTTCCTGACCCACCCTCATCTATAGGCCACTCACAAAAGCAGAGCCCAGGCATCCACCACACACACAACGATGACAAAAATCCAGGAGAGAGAGTGAAAGGGCTCAGGGAAGGGATGCAGCAGCACACTGGTACAACCACTTGGTATACAATATTGCATTATTTTCCCCCTTTCTAATCTCCCACCAAAACACAGGTCTAGGCACGTGCATATGCAATAAAAGGTGTCAGAATAAAAGCTACCACTGCACTTGGGCTACCACTGCACCAGACTGTGCAGTTTCATCAGTTCCCTTATATTAAGTCAGATTAAATGGCAGCTTGGTACCAAAGGTGGGTATTTAACTGCAAGCACTTTGGTGCAGGTACTGCAACAGTGGTTTTTGACACTGCTTTTCTCTACAGACTTCATAATCTTCCAATTTTAGATGCCCAGGACAATTTTCATGCTTTGACCTAATAAAAAAGAAACACTCTGTGCTGCAAAAGAGCATCTTACTTTTATCATGGTGGGAGCGTTGTTCCAGGTATGGGGGTGCAAAGCCTGCACAGGGTGTAAATACTTTGGAAACCTCAGCACTGGGAAGCATCTTTTTTGGAGCAAACTAGCTTGGTTTCACCTCTCTGAGGAAGGCTTACAATCTCTGAGTGCCCTTCCAGGCAAGCCTAGCAAGGCACATCAAGTCTGCAAGGCAAAGCCCCTTTAAATAAAAGCAGCTGCTGATGTTAAGATAAGCATCCAAGCAGTAAAAATAATGAAGCTGGCTCTTAAATAATGAGTGCTGATGGCCCCCTCTGCTTGCATTCCTAGTCTAATTACTTACATGGTTAGCTCAGCCCTATACGCCTTTCAAATGCTGCCATTTAAAAATGAAAGTTAAATCCACTTGGAGAGGACAAGAACTAATGGGAGCTACAATGTGTGCACATTGCTGCTGGAGGTGAGGGTCCTGCCATGGGGGCCTTTCCCCTGCGTCTCTACTTTCAACAGGAAAACACAATTTAAAAATCAAATGAGTTCCCAGCTTACAGATGGAAGAATAGCTCTTTAAGATGGAGGAATCTGCAGCTTTTGAGGTTGGGAATTCAAACTGTTGCCTAGTTTGCAATACTGTGAGGCTTGGGTTGTGGTGCTTATGCCAGGGAAGGCAGGAGGAGCAGCTCCTGATGGTGGAACCACAGGCTCAGGACACAGCCCTGCTACTGCCCTTTGCTGGACCTCCTTTGGCTCTGCCCACCTCCAGGAGGGCACCTGCAGCATCCTCACCCCATGTGGTCCATATCCCAGTCACATCCCACCACTGGGAATAGACAGGTATGTGAAATCCCACCAGCACATCCAGAGCTCCTAGCACAGCTTCCGAGACCAAATCAGAGGGTTAAGGGTTGCTGGGGGGCAAAAAAAAAAAAAAAAGAAAACACCACCCCCAAGAATGAGACAGGACTGCACATACTGAAGGGGTTGAGGAAACAGCAGGAAGAGGAGAAGATAATGGCTTTGGTGAAGAGGTCAGGGCCCAGAGCATCGTCCCATCAACACAAGACTTGTGCCCACCTGAAGAAAGGCTGCAAGGAAGCAGCCCAACTGTCTCATATGTGCTCTTCCCATCTAGTCTGGCACCAACGTTTTGGCTCCAGAAGCAACAAATTCTTTGCTGAAAATTTATCACATGCCTTTATACAAAGCTGCCAGAATAATTTATAGACACTTATCTAACAATATCTGCTTTTGACTCAGTCATTAAAGAAATAAACAGAGACTGGAAAAGAATCAGTATGGAAAAGAGGCCTCTACTTTGGAGGAACAACAGGAGTGAATGCTGCTCTGCCTCAGAGACAGGCTAGCGTGACAACAGTGACGGATTATGGAGAGGGATTGCTTCTCCAAATGACGTCCAATTACTCTTCATGCCCAATCAAACTGGTTTTAAGTTATCCCTCAAGTGAAAGAAGCATTCTTGACCTGCAAGAGAAGGCAGGGGCTTTGTGTGTAAATAAATAATTAGAAATAAACATAGGCTGATGGTGCAGTTGCTGGGGTCTATCAGTGAAGAAATGAGAAAAAGCAGCAGTAATGGATTGCTTTCTGTCTCACATCTGTGAGGATTTTTTCTGAGACCTGTAATTTATGACAGATTGTTTTTATCAGTCAGTAAACAATGATTTATAACATTAATAAGCAGCAATAGGTAAGTTCCCCAAATATGATTCCCCTGTGTACTTCCCCATGACAGGGATGGAAAAGATTTTCCTTTCTAATAGGAAGAGTGAATCTCACAAAACCATTAGCACTACCCAGTAATCACAGAAGCAGTCCTGTGTGCTTGTCAGGGATGCAAACCCTTTGAAGCCTGCCTTTGTCCCCATCCCTGAGTGCTCACCCCAGAGCAAGGAGGAGGGAAATGATGGCTGGGCTCACTCACGCATACAAGTGCATGGAACTAGGGCTCCTGGCTTGCAGTGTACTTGGGGATGTGCTGTGCCTTCTGGAAATGAAGCACCACTACACATCTGTGCTGCTGGATGTGCTCATTGCAGGCACTGCATGTCTTCAGTGCCAGTTTTCCTGCAATTAATAACTCCAGAATGACCCTGATCACCTCAGGAAGGGATATCGAGGAGAGCCTGACAATTACTTTTCTTTTACAACCTAGATTCAGAATAAATGGCTTGGAGGAATCCAGAATAACTCCCCTTGCCCTTTTTTCACAAGTCCTCACAAATTCCATACCTCTAAAAAGAGCCTGCAACCAGCCAAGAACTCAGACATAAAACACACTTGTTAATGAAGATGTGCCTCTACTTCCAGAACCTAATTCATTAGGAGAGGAGTGAAGAGGAGGGAAAAAAGAAGGAAATCAAACGCACCTCCCTTAATGTTCAACAGTACTCTATGAGTCCAGTTCTGGGGAATACGAGCAGTAAATTGCTGAGCGACTTTCTAATCTAATTATTTCACTTGCAATTCAAATTATTTTCCAATTAAAACCAAGCTAATACATTCTGAAATGTAAATCAGGCTCTATTACCTTCTTTTAATTGCAATGCTGAAACTATTCCCCTTTCCCCCTTAATTGATAGAAGTCAGGGGGAGATTTCCACACATTCTCTCACAGTCCTGTAGGGTTACCTCACACTGGCCTTGCTGGTCTCACCATCCTTCACTTCTGCCCTTGTTTCCACCACAGCAGAGGTGGATGTTCTCTGTTAAATAAAGCAAAAAGCCCAGAAAAAAAGGCAGAAGAACAGCTCTTTTCTCCCTGCCTGGTGGCAAAGGCACAGAGGTACAGGCAAAAGATTTCCATCGAGTGCCAGCTCTTGCCTTAGAAACAGGGTGTTTGTCCCCAGCTGGTGAGGACTGGACAGCCCTGGTGTGGCACACACAGCAAGTTCCCGTGGCTTCACTTCTCCTGCACTTGATGGCTGCCTTCGTTCAGGGAGTAAAAAAAAAGGAGGAAATAAGTACAGAACATTTTGTCCATTAAGCCAGCTCAAGTCAGATAAAAATACATGAAGAATGAGCAATGAAGCCTCTTCCGTAAAGGGAAGCTATTTTTGATTTAGGCAGGGCCCTTTCCGACTGAAAACTTCTGAATAAACTTGCAACGTCTATATTACTTCCCTTTTCTCTCTTAATTGACAAAACTAATCCTGCAGATTATCTCTGCCTCTGAGCTTCTCTCACATCCTACATTTGCCTTCTTTTTCTCCAAGTGTTTCCAAGTACTGATACCAATTTTGACCTCAGCAGCTGCCCAGACTCTCTTGCTCCAGGGTGGTCATCCCTGCTCTTCTCCAGTACCCATGGTGACCTCCACAGGGGCTGTGCCACTGCATTCCTGCCCAGAATGCTGCCTGGGAAGTGGCCCATCACAGCATGCCCACCTTCCTGCAGTGCTGGTGTGGACCACAAAGCACTGACTGTCACTGCTGGGACATGGGATGGGAGTGGATAAAGCAGCAGGGAACAGCCCCAGACTTCCCTCCTGACCCCATGGATCACAACATGATGGATGGAGCTGAGCAAGCACAGAGGCCATAAGGAGTGGGTGCCCATCCCAGAATGAAGTGAAAAGCAAAAGTGAAAACCAGTGAAACCAAGCAGTCATACCCCAGCTGTGTGGGCAGCTGTGATGGGCTGCACTCTTTAGTGCTCCTCTTCTTGAGTCAGAAACGTGAATTAAAGGGAAAAAAATCCCAAAGACACAAGAATAAGGAGTGGCTGCCATTCAGCCTGGCAGACAAGAGCAGCATGAACCCTCACCTGTATTCCACTATTAATGGAATAAATTAATAGGGACTACAGATGTGGAAAGGCTTGTCTTGAATGCACAAGATGCCTAATCCAAATTCAGGGTGGATTTACACTTCCCACAGTCACAGTGCCTTCAACAAAGCTAATGGAGTTACAAGGCCGAGGGAACCACCTTTCTCTTTGGTGCAAATACGCCCTTTTGTGACGTTTAACTTTTCAGTATTATCTCTAAAGTGCTCTGGGAATTTTCAAAATACAGATTCACTTCATTCAGTGAACACCCATTCCCTACTTGTGCTCTTCCTGAAGTTTGATGCTAAAGCTTGTATTGCTTTGTAGCTTACGTCACTGCGACACACTAGAAATTATTTGGAGAATACAAATTAATAATTACTTCCCCTCACACATAGCAAAACAAACAAACAAAAAAAAAATCAGTAGTATATGATTATTTCTTTCAGGTTAGTCCTCAAGTGAAGTATTTAATCTCAAAGAAAAATTCTCAGAATATTTGAAGTATTTAATACATGTACAAAATTTTAACTCCATATTATGCATTTAGATTTCTGAGTCAGAGAACTATCCAGGCAGTTAGAAATTGGGAGGCCTTTTGAGTCTGAACTACGAACACCTTTTAAAAATTGTATGTAGAGATATTTTTTAAAAACCCTGGCCATAACATACAGTTTTCCAGAAGTTATATCAGCAGATGGGTGGTGATCTGCTTATACAGAAAGCATTTTGGACTTCAGATTTACTATATTGTTTAAGGAAGGTACAAACCCCCAGATCTTATACATGAAATCCCCATTTTCAGAGTAGTAGGGAGGAAGGAAAGGGAAAACAACCTAGTGGGAATTTTATGTGTTTAATAAATCACTGGCAATCTCTTCATGATCCAGGTCATGGTAATCCAGCCTATTTCTCCCTCTCTAGGACTTTAGTGCCTGGCTGAGCTCTCCAGGCCACAGTGACATCCCTCAAAGCCACTACAGCCCATTCTGTTTTTCTCTTCTGGGTTTTAAGCCACGTGTTGCCTGGGATGGCCAGTGCACAGATGAAGCAACACCAAGCTCATCCAAACCCCTCCTTCCCAACTGGTTTGTGAGTGTGGGGTGGTTTTGTCCCTCCTGGGTGCCCGTGGTTTCTGTGTTTCATTGCTTCAATTCCATCTTACTGCAAGCACAATTCTGAGAGAAGCAGCAAGTGCAGGGAGGCAGTGGAGGGTTTGGTACTTGGCACTTGCAAACAAGGAGGTTGGAGGAAAACAACAGAGCAGGCATGACCTTGCTGAGCTTCTCTCCTGCACCAGGGTTTTGTCTTGCGCCTGCCTACCCCACCCTGAGGGATTCCTGGCACAGGGCTTATCACCTTCTCCCCTGGCTCTGCTCACTTTCTCCCCTCAATGGATGCTGAGGATTTTAAGAGTCTGAAAGGCTCTGGGCAGCTGTGCACTGAGGAAGGATGCCCACCTGGGCAGCTTCCCACTCCCCAGCGCCAGGGCTGGCAATAACATCAGCCATCCCAAAGCCCTTTTCACAGGGGATACCCCAGGGCCTGCCCAAAGCACAAGGTGGAGCAAAAACACTGGTCCTGGGACATCCCCCAGGCAAGGGGAGATTGTTCTGTAAAACCGAGAAAAGCAGAAGAACCCACCAGAATCCAACCAGCCAACCAATCAACCAACCAAAAAAACCCCCATATTCTGCACTTCCTCAGCAGCTCCTTTTCAGAACTCAGGAAAATTTTGAAAGCAGATTTTCCAAGAGCTGTTATTTCAGTCAACCTGAACCACAAATAACTCCACAGCTGTTGCACTGGAGATGCATGGATTTAAATCAAGCGAGAAGCAATTCCTCTAACTTCCATACCATGGAGAGCCAGAGAGGTATTCTTGTTCCACCCAGGCTGCTCCTGAAGGTTTTCTCCCAGGAAAAAATAACCTAAAAAGTCACCTGCTAACCATCCAAATAATGGATTATAACTTTTTTTTTTTTTTGAACATACTCAGTTTTTTATATCTAGCTTGCTTTCAAACTCCTTTTTTGCAATAACATTGAGCTCTAGAAATGCTTCGCTGTTTTTTAAAGTTAAAACCCAGATTCTTCGAGTAGGTACAATGTCCTACCAGAAAACAACGAAAACAACAAAAAACAAAAACACCAAAACAAAAAAAAAAAAAAAAGAAAAAGAAAAAAGAAAAAAATTCCCCAAACTAAAAAGGCAGATTATAAGACTTGATGAAAACATAAACTAACAATTGAGTGCATCTACACCAGTGCTTCAGTTGGGCACTTCGAAGGTAAACTTCTCAGCTGCTCCCACTGCAAAGTTGTCTCAGATGAGCACAAATGAGCATTCACCACTGAACAAGATCTAGTCCAAATCAGCCACCCTTGGAATGTCCCAGTCAAGGCTCTTGGGTCCTTGACAAAGGATTTGCTCTCCAAACTACCTCCCACCTGGCCACACTGATAGCTAAGGCACACAGAGCCATGGACTCATTCCTTGTTCCCTGCCATCATCCATTGGGAGTAACTTCATGTTTCACATCTCTGTACCTGTACCCAGAACTGTGCAAATCCTCTCGTGCCTCCCTTTATGTGGCAGAAGGCAAGCACAGGCCAGTCTTATCACATGATCCTTCATGTAGCCCAGGAAAGGATTAAGAAAATTAATGGAAAGGGTTATACACATCTGTAACAGGCTATCCTGGTTATGACATTTAGCTTCCCTGCCACAAACGAGTTATCTAGTCTCTTCTCTAGAGCAGAGATAAATGTCAGCAGATATCAACAATCATCTATTATAAATATGCAATGTGTAATTTTTTTCCCCTGCTGTTTTGAAGCACTACTGCTTTAGATGACAAGCATGAAATACTTAAAAACTTTCAGAATAAGATGTTCTGAATCCTCCTCAACTTTTAATAACTTGCAAATTGTGCTGTCACCCACAGGACAGCACCAGAAAGGTGCCTTTGCCAAGCAGCAACAGCCAACAACCAGATCCACTTGCACTGCACCAAGCAGGTACCACTTCCCACAAAGCAGGCATTGTAGCTGTTGGGTGTCAATTTGTTCTAGTCAGACACTGGGGTATTAAATGCAAAATAATGCAAAAGAAAATTTGCAGAAAAACCATCCAAGTTCAGTAAAATCTTACAGAGAGTTCTCAGTGAAAATGATGCTGGCTGCTCTTGCTGTCTGAGAAAGCATGTAGAGCCCACACAGGATATGCTTCCATAGAGGAAGGCAGGATCTGCTTTACAGTAGGCACACATGTGCTAGATAGCTGTTGTTTACTAGGTCATGTTGATTTTGCTTTCAGCTATGTTTTCTTAGGCACCCACGTCTCTTCATGTAGGAGTGCCTTAGAAATTACAAAATATTACTCCCACTCAACATGCACTCGTGTGTATACATTAGTTCTGTGTGTACATAGCTACAGAGATGCCCACCACAAACAAACATTTGCATCCATGAGCTTTCAGAAAAACAAAGGTATTTTTCCATCCCTTCACAGGGAAGGACTCAAAGACAGCAAGAGCTACATCCTCACTGCTTTCATCCACTCTTCTCACCCCAAAAGTACTCTCGGATCCCAGTTCCTCTGTGCCGCACTTCCAAGGGACCACACTCTGTTGGCCACCTCCCTCCTGGGGCAGATGGAGGAGCAGAACAGGTTCCTGCTCCGCTGAAAGCCTTTCCCTGCAATGCAACTTGCTTGCAACTCAGCGTTTCCCCACAGAGGGGCCTCCAAATGCGGATAATTTCACTCTTCTCCTTGCCTGCCTCTGAAGCATCCCTTCTGCTAGCTGTGGAAAAGCCCAGTTTCTTGGAAAGCAGCAGATTCTTGCTTGAGATCGGAATTCCTGTTACGGAAGCTGATACTGATCAAGCCCTTCCCTTCTGCCTCGACCTCCACCCCAAGTTTAGGAAATTGGCCTTCCTGGAAATGCCTTGGCTATAAATACAGCCCTCAGAACAGCCTGTGACATTTTTCCCTTTACTAGATAAACTTTCCACTCACAGAAATCCTCCCACCTGAAGCCAGCACACACAATACGATGTGGGGAGAGCCGCACTCCGGAGCAAGGGACCCCATACTCATCCATCCATGCCTCTCACACGTGGATTTGTAATTCTATAACCCATATCCAAAGGGTTCAGCCCCCCAAGCTCATCCCCTCAGCCCTCCCTGCCCCCCAGCCCGCTGTCACACCGGGTTTGTTTCATTTTGTAAGCGGCGGCTCCTACAGAAGCCACGCAGCAGAAGTTATTAATGCAGCTTTGGTACGGGGAAAATCTCATTAACGTCAGCAAAAGGAGGAAGACTTCTGAAAAGCTCCCAGCTAATTTGCTTTCTTTTAATTTCTTGCAATTACAGTAAGCAGCATAACGCTCTCCCAATAAATGAGTCTTTAGCATTGTGGCACAGTCTTCTCCCCAATCAATTCTTGCTCAAACTTTTAACCCTTTGCTGGATTGCTGGAGAGCAGAAATGACTCTGAATGCACCTTCCCAGAACAAATGGTTTTCAGACATTTCCAGTAATTTCTCCACATGGTGGAAAATCCCTGTTTTGGCTGTGCTTTTTTTTTTTTTTTTCTTTTTAATTTTTTGCTTTGCAGCCATCACAGCAGTACCAAGCTGGTGCTTCCCACATCCTTTGCTTGGTCTAAATTCAGTTTCTCTTACAGTAAACACAGTTCCTAAAGGCTGCAATCCAGTTCTTTTCTGAAAAGAGGTTCAGTGTAGCATATCCCACACACTGGCTGATTTTTAAAACTCGCTGTGTGATCTATTTTCCCTCACTGCTTTGAGAAGTTGAAGAGCAACAATTCTATTTCAGACTGCAGCATATTATTTTTACTCCACTGCAAAAAAAATTAAATTGAAATTTTAAAAATGAATAATGTTGAAGAATGTTTAAGCATACAGTCTGGAGGGTAGTAAGAGGATAAGGGTTTGGTTTGCTTTGTAAAACAAAAAAAAAGGCAAAAGTTATCCTTTCAATAAAGTAAAACTGGATTGGGTTTTCATCCACCAAAAATGCTACAATAAAGCCAAACCTGCAATTTCATTTACTTAATTTCATTCATGGTGGCAGGTTTTCAATTAGAATGGAAGAAAAAGATAGGGTAGTTGTTGTAGGGGTTTTTTTAATAAAAAATTTGATGAAGTGGAATTTTGGAGGGAATTCACATTCTGATTAGCCTTATATGAGATCACCTATTCACATCAAAACAAGTCAGAGAAGATTAAACACTATTATTACAATTATTTGATGACTCTTCCAGTCAATACTTTTTTTTTTAAATTCTCAGATGTGGATTCATCAAAAAAGCTTAGCTTTTCATTTTAATTGAGTTTCTAATCATAAAGGCTCCAACCCAATAAATCAGAAATACAAAAGAATCTGTTGTTATTTTCCCCCCTACATACAGACTGACCAACATATTTCACCCATTCCTGCACTAGCTCACAGGGAAACTGGGACAGCAGGAGTGCCTGGGAAGGAGCAGAACTCCTTCCTGGACATTTGGAAGTCTCTGCCTGGGTCTAAACATTGTCCAGCCCTCCCAGCAGAGCACACTGCTGTCTCTGGAGAGAAGCAGCACGAGAAACTTCTTGTCCTTGTAGATAACAGAGGCCTCTCCACAATAAAAATGACCTATCTATCCCAGGGACTTCACAAAGGAAGAGGAAAAAGCACATCCTGGCACATTCTAGAATACACTGAGTTGTTTGCAGAGTTAATCAGCACACCAGCACATATGAAAAAACCCCCACTGTATTGATTAAAAATAAGATCACATGTGGAAATTAGGTGGTTAACAAATTGCTATATGACTGGACCCTTTGCTGAACACATTTCAGCCAAGGGAAGCTTCTTGCACTGATTTGCAAAGCTGCAGAAAACCCCACTCCTGTCAACATTTGAAAATAATTAAGTAGGACCTTTGCTGTCTGTGGAAAGAAAATAAACCAATAAAGGTACATTTTTAGCTTCTTTTAAACAATATTTAATGATCACCAAGTTACTTGCATGGATAGAACTGTACTTGCAGAGTGAAAAAGGGGGTCCAGCAGTAAACACACATGCACTGCACTGAGAAAGGAGTCGTGCATCATTTATAGCTACTCTGTGTACTTCATAATGTATGCATGGATGAGCTATACTGAGAGCAGGACACTTAAACTGTCTCATTTGTCCAGGCCACTCACAATCACACAATTAAAGGATGGCCATAAAGAAATCCTCACTCCAACAGAGGACAGTCAAAGGAGATTAATTTCCTTGTTTTCTTAGAAATGTACCCCCTCCCCATTTACAAATGAAATCAAGGAGTGACAGGGATTTACAGTATTGAAAACAAAAAACAATCAAGAAATTAGAAGTGGGTCAGGAAAAGCAAAGTCAGAGGATTTCACTGAACAAGTCCCAGGACAGTCACCCCAGCAGAAGCTGCTGTCAGGAACCAAACTCCAGTTTAAGTTTTCCCCCTTTTGGGGGAGATATGAAGACATTAGAAACACAAATCTTCCTTTCATCTCATCACTACTCCAGCATTTTAAAATGAATTCTCATTTCATCTTGGAAACAGAGCACCAAACAAACATGTTTGGTGGTGCAGTCAGCAGGAGAAGGTCCCTTCTTGCCACCCCTTCCTGATCAGGACCCAGAGCTCCTCAGCTGCCAGGAGCATTAGAAAACCCATTCTGTCACACAGCCAGAAATTTCTGCTCTCACTCAAAACACTGAGCTCGCTGTGCTCCAACAAAGCCGCGTTCAAAACAAGCATTGGCATGTGCGTTTATGAGAGATGACTGAATGGCCCTGCAGGTTGATAAAAGGTTCTGGAGTCTTTCACATACAACCAAAGTCATTAGTTTCAACCCCACCTGTGTCAGTGTGGGGAGCCCTGTGTCTGGAGCGGGCTGCAGCAGGCAGACTGCTCTGTTCCATCTCACAGAGTCAGTAGTACCATTCTGTTCCCTGGGACACAAATATACACACTGTTTTGGGGTGCTCTGCACAGTCAGGACAACACTGGTAGCATGGATTATGATACACCCTCCATAGCTAAATTTTAATTGAAAATATTCTCCACGTTATCAGTTCCTACAATCCCATGAATCATTTACCACAGCCTCGTGATCTGATGACACTTCAGTGTCCATGAGAACATCCTTGAAGAACCCCTTCCTTCCACACCACGCAATGAAATCCTGATACTGTTAAATCTGAAGATCACATCTGAAGTAGTAAATATAAAAACCCAAAAAGAATACCATCCATCCCATCCATTCCATGAATACCTTCCCTCTATCTCCCAAGGCCATGACCAATCCTGCCAGTCAACTTTCCCACATAATATTAGTACACTCAATCTGCCACAAAAGACAGACATAGAAACATACATTTCCCATCCTGTTTATTTATATATAAATACTTAGCCTGAAGGAAGCAAAACCCTATTTCACCTGCAACGCATTTCTGAGAGCAAAGGTCCAATCAGGCTGGAGAGCTCCAAAAGTTAGGGCAAAACCAATTGTAAAGTCATACTGAAATAAAGCACGCTTTGGATTAAACCTCATTATACTTCAGACCTCCTACAGGCACTCAAACTGGTCTGGTTTTAGCCCATTTTAACAGTCTCACACTGACCACTTCAAAACTCTTATTAACCTGGTGAAAAGTACACTCTAGGCTTTACTTTCTAAACAGCACCAAGCTGCTCATCAGCCTTTACCAAAATGACAGAGAAATAAAGAGTGATCCTCCCTGTGTGAACTAGAGGCTTTGCCCCAGCCTCGCTGAGGTGGCAAACCCTGCTGGCTTGCTCCCGTTCACACAGACCTGCACATGCTCAATAACACCATTGATTTTGTTTGTGCAGGCAGAGAGAATCCAATTTTAAAAAGCCACATTGATTCCCACCCATTAAAAACAGAGCAAACTGCAGCATTTGCTAAATGGATAGAAAAAGACTGAGGTCAGGATGGAGGGGTGGGAATAATGTCATTACGCTGAGCTCGTTCTGAAGGACAGAGAATTACAAAAACAGACAATAAAATTTGACTTTTCATTATTTGTTGTAGTTTCTAAATCACAAAAATAGCAAGTCAACAACCAGGGAGTGCCTGGGCACAGTGACAAGGGATGCACAACGGAAGGCATCCTCGAGCATGGAGCTGTGATTAGTTGCATTTGGAGCATGAAGACACGCACACAGAGAAAGAGGGCACAGACACAGGAACCGAGAGAGAAGCCCTATGACTATCTGCAAAGACCCTGCCTGCTTTTCAGTGCTTTGTTTTAGCACATTAAACAAACAGAGCCATCATACAGGTCACTGAGGATCTTCCTTCTGCAACTGTGGCCCCAGCTGCACTGCACACAAAAACTATTATTATTCTCTAATGGCCGCACCTTTTGCACAATGATTCAATGTTTTGGGGTTTTTTTTTCCTCCTTTTGTGCTGTGCCACTTAGTCTTTTGCTTCATTTTATGTTTTATTTGCACACTCTTGAAATCTTCATGTAGTGACTAAAAATTCATGAGGCAGCCTTAAGTAGGAGCCCCCGCTTCCCTGCCTCCCTCCCCTTTTCCTACCCGTAGCAAGCAGCTGAGGAGGCACTGGGCACATGTCAGAGCTGCTGCAGCAGCAAAGGGGTGGGAGAGGCTGCAGATGGGGAGGGAGATGCTGCTGCAGCTCTGGGGGTGCCTCCCCATCCTGCATCTGGGAGCACAGGCTACAGACAGTGCTGGGCACTGAGGCTCATCCATGCCCAGCAAACACATCCCGGAGCAGAGACACTCCGTGCTCGATGTGCTGCTTGTGCTTCAGCTGCAAGCCTGACCATGAGCCTGCCTGTGTGCTGCACAGCAGTCATTCATCTCCCCAACTTCAGCCCAACAATGCCAACAGGCAAGTGCTTGCTAGCATTAGTGAGGCTTTCATAATTGGTCCCAGCTGGTTAGTTGTAACACGCCTTGTTGTTGAGCAACTACCTAGTAACGCTGTCAGACATCCCCTGCTTGCGTAAGGAGGGTTAGTATCTTTATTAATTACGGGCTGCCACCAGCCTGTGGCACTCTCCACAGATAAGAAAGCCTTTAAGCTCCTGGTCAGCCAAGGCCTTGCTGGAAAATCTTGTGCCAGCTTCAAGCAAAGCAAGCTCAGGCTGCAGCCACAGCAGCCTCCTGCCTTTGCTGCCAGGGTTCCCGGTCCCCTCTGGCTGCCACGGGGCTGCTGCCAATGCCAGCTCCTTGCCAGCTCTCTGGCCACCACGTGGGCATGCAGGAACCCTGGCTCACTGCAAGGCATGTGGGCATGCACAGTCAGAGCAGGGCAGACCTTTCAAAGCCTTCTGCAGAAATGCACCCCAGCGCCTGGCTGGGCTACTGACAACAGCAGCAAATACTACAGCGTGGCACAGCTCCAAAACACCAGGCAAGGCAACACAGGGTCAGGGAAATGCACTGTTCCTGGTGGGGAAGGAAAAACCCAACCATGTGGATCTCTCAAAAGGCAAAAGTGCAGAGGAAATATCATGGAAGCAGCCATTTCACAAGATACTTGAGCATACCTGTGGCTCTAAAAAGCTCAGTCAAAGTTTGCAGCCATCCCCACTTGCCATGCAATTTGATCTGTGGGATACAGCAAGTCAGGGACATTTTCTCCTGAAAACCAAGCACTGGTCTCTTTCTGTGCTGTCGCTGTGCTGCTGTGACAGCCCTCTTCCAAAAGCAGTGACTAGAGTTATATCCTGCACACAGGATTCTTACACAACTTCAAATGTCATTTTGTGGGCAGTAATCAGATCCTATAGCCCCAGGCTAAGATAAAAGTTGTGAGTGCGTCTAGGAGCTAGAACTCAACAGCTGCTCAAAAGCACACACCTTAAACTGGAAATGAACCTCTTCAAATCCCATGTAAGACCAAACCACAGGGTAGGGCTGCAAGGAGTGATCTGTTTGACTGCCTAGAGCAACTCTGACCCTTGCCATCCTCTGTTTTCACCTGAACCAACCTCTCATATCCTGGGTTTGCTGCTGCATTTTCCTTCTCTGACTTCTACTTTGCCTGCCCTTCAGAGCCTGAGATGGGCATCAGGGTGCTAGGAAAAGATCCTGACAACTTAGATGGGGCAGGCACTGCTGCACTCCTAGAGCTGCTGGAAAAGCAGCTGACAATTCCTCCCTTCTCTGATGAGGGGCTGGAGGCTTGGGTTTGTTCAAGGGCCACTCAACAGCAGCTCCCCACCAAAGTGGCCCAGGGTGGGGGCTGTCAGCTGTGTCTTGATGCTTAGCTGCCACACATTGCAGATGGGTCCTTTTCCCAAGACATGAGCCATCTCCCCATGCACACACAAACAGCACCACTTCATGTTCATCACCACCATTTCCCATCTGAGCAGCAATACAACACATCTTTAACATTACCCACACCTCTGAAAGCCAAGAGGGCCATTCACATAAACTTAATCTTAGTTACTCTTGCTGGATCATAGGTACTGATGCTGGAAGGTAATTCTCTAAATCCAATGTAAATGTTTAAAGTTCATTCCCAAAGGATTTATGTAGACATAAACATATATATTAAAAACAAGCAAGATGTCGGGAGCTTTTTACTACCTCCCAAAGTAGCCAGGCACATGGATATTTTATCTCTCCTTTTGGATCTGCTTTCTTCCAATGGTACAGTTCAGGGACTTCATACAGATCAGAGGCAGAGTTCAGGTTAGCACTGACAATTTCATTAGAAAAAAAAAAAAATAGAATTGTGTTTTCTTATGTTCTCTGCTCTTTTATTGCTATTTTCAAAATGAAGAACAGACCCTACCAAAGTGCTAAGGGCTGAAAACATAACTCTAAATGATACAGGAAACTCAACTTTGTGCCAATCCATTTTTATCCTCTCTTTGTGGCCATAACAAAGCTGAGAACAAGAGCCAAACAATGGAGAAGAAAGAATAATTTCAACATAATTTTTTTTGCTCAAAGTAACATCAGCAAAAATAACAAGAATCCATTCAAAGACAGAATCTTATCTTCCAACACAGTTAACATGCCTTTCTTTCTGTCCCTCATTATATATCTTACACATCAAGCTGTACTTTGACCTCCTTACAAAGGAATACATTTGAAGCCACCACATCCCTGCACCCACATTGGCATTGCTAAGTGAAATCCAGCCCATAGTGCCATTCTCTTCCCTGCTCCTTCATGCACCTGCCAAGAGGAGATAGGTTATCAAATGAGCCTCCAGAAAAGCAATATGACTGCCTCCTGCTCTTGCTTGTGCTCATGCAGCCCTTCAGAATCCAGTCCACTAATTTAACAGACTAACAATGACATGAGTTGTGTTTTTGACAGCTATGGGCATGAGATCATTAGATAAGCTTTATTTCTGATACAGGCTGTCACAATTACTTCCTTTTACCTACTAAAATCAACTGGCAATATTTTATCATTAACTTTTTAGCACAGTAACCAGCAAATTCATCCAGCCTCAGCTGAACCTGTTTACAGTTTAGATTTCATCTGCCCCTCTTAATACTTTTGTGAGCATCAAAGAAATACTCCATTTTCCTCTTGGATGACTATTCTCTGTTTGCAGTCTCTCACTGGCAAGTAAAACACTCTCAAAACTAAATATACTGAAACTTTTCTTAACTCATCAGATGCTCCTTCCCCCTGCCACCCCACCTCCCAGACTTTGAGTAAAAAGCTCTGCATGGAAGCCCTGGAAGCAACTATTGGAAATACAAATTCTTACCCTAGTGAATCCAAAAAAGGCCATCAGCTTTCCTTGTGTACACCAGCTGTCACATTAACACGTGTGCTACCCCTCATTGTCATATGCGCTGTTATATCCTACCACCCTTTTGTTCAAGGGCCTGAGCCACAAAACTCTTTGTGCACGAGGTGCTGTAAACACAGCCCTGCTTCAGCAAGCATAGCACTCCAGGAGAACAGCACAAGGTAAATGACACAGACACATCTAGACTGGAGGGTACAGGTAGAAAACATAGTGTTGCTCAGCATCATTACCACAAGCCATCCAACCATCCTGTGTGCAGTTACAACTCAGTGCAGGGCAACCCCTCCTGATGTCAGCTGAAACACTGCTAACTTCTCCCTGTCTGCCACTATGTGAGCACAAGCATCAGCTGCTAGAACACACGATTCTTCTTATCCTCTCAAGGCTTCAGCTGGTGACCTTAAGCTGTGTAAGTCACTAGAGTTATCTGAAAACTGCCCCAAGCCTCTCACACAGGTAGAAATTCAGAGATAACAGTATAAAACTTTCAGCACTTTTCATGTTTTCGCAGGCCTGGGGTATTACACTGCTTTTGAGAACTTCTGCTTCAAATCAGCTACAAATGGCAGGGTTGACAAAAAACCAAAATAATGGCAAGGAGCTAACTCAACTCTTTGAACTACAGAATTTTCAATTCAGAGTCACTTCAGTTAGATTCAGATCAATTCCACCACATCTACCCTGCCTCTCTCCCTGAGCAGAAGCCTTTGCAGACAAACACTAGATTTGGTAGTGGAAGGTCAAGCTGCTGCTCAAGAACTCACAGATTACTTTCCAGCCCATCACAGAAGAGGATGCTGTCCTGATGGAAATTTGCCATCTCTGGCCTTGAAGTCTCCAAATAGCAAGAAATGTGGAACTTCATCTTCTTTCCTCCCACACCTTTCCTTATATGGGGAACAGCAACTTCCAGGTAACCATGGTCTGTAAGGGGATTCCTCCTCTGCCCTTCCCCTTGCTCAGCTCCTAGAGCCTCTCCCTTTTTACTTCTTCCTCTTAGAGCTGTGAATCTCTCACTGTGGCTGAGAGATGATATATATATTTGTATGGATGCCTCTCTTCTGCATTTCTTTTATCCTTTAAAGCACCACAGAACAACTCCTGCATGATCTGGCCTGAAAGGCAAAGGACATTTCCTTGAGCATCCCTCTTAAACAAGTAACAGCTGTGGCTATAACTCAGCTTAAGTCAGGCCACAAGATTAGTGTTTTTCAAGCAAGATAACCACTCTCAGCTGCTTGAGAGTTACTCCTTTTACCCAGCATGACCTGGAGAAGGAGGTAGCTACTGAGCTCCCACCTGAGAATAAGGTGCCTTTACATGAACTTAGGCTAATTTGAGGCATCAGTGCAGCAAATGGTTTGAGAGGACAGAAACTGGGGAGTGGAGTCATGTCATTCAGGGGTCTGAAGCTGGGGAATGTATAGCCCCATATTATTTGTTGCATCTTCAGGTAATTTTTCTCTTCTGGTAACGACTCATTCGTTTATAAACCAACACCAGTCACTTTTCTAACCTCATTGCTAATAAGCAGCAGAGCAGAAATACTTTCTAACCAGAAAATGCTCTTCAGTGTAGTTCAGCTCTCCAGTACTGCTGTGCTGGGGCCTAAAACTTGTGAACCTAATGAATGCACAGGCATCCACACTAAGCTTCCTCCATGTTACATTTACATCTCTTGCCTGCACTGAGCAAATGTACAGGGGGAGGTAAAAACCTGATAGGATTTAAATATATGGTACTTGAGCAAAGTATCCCTGAAATCCTGTGCAAACTGTGTTGCTAATGCTTTTTCATACTCAGGAGAGGATGAGGAATCTCACTGCTCATAATTCTTTTATTTTCACACTTGGAGCACTCATCCCAACAGCCCCTCAACTCATCCTGCTTCTCAGCAGCCACCTCTGCCCTTGGCCAGCTACTGCCCTGACCCAAATACACATTGAAATAGATGTAGGAAGACATAGAAAATGCTTCTGGTGTGTAAGTGTGACTGCAGTGCACTCTCCTTCACTGGTCACCTATTGCTGGAGTCACATCTGTGGTCATCACACCACTGCTCCTATCAGCTGCTGCTGCTGTTTTGGCATTGGAGCTGCAAACAAGAGCACTCTCTCCCTGCTCTGCTTCCTTTGCACTTGGTGAGGAAGTGACTTGAGTGGGAGGAGAGAAAGGAGGGCAAACACAAAACCACTGAAGTAAGCAGCTAGAAGCAGAGACCAAACTTTATGCTTTTCACACACAGGCAAACAGGCAGCTCTGATTGCTGCTGGCTCTCTGCAGCCCTGTGAGTTGTACCTTCACTCACATTGTCACTGCAGCCTGTTGTCACCACACTGAGCTTGGTCACATCCCAGACCCTGAGCTGAGCACAGGTATCTTCACCAAAACACTGTGTGTCTTTTATGTACTACAGAGATGGTGTCTGAAGTGCTACAGCCACTAGCTGCAAAAGGAAGGGTTTGATTTCTTGTAGGTAAATAGTTCTTTTCAAATAAAACAAGCTGGCTATTTGTACCTATTTCAGGCTTGCCCTGGTACAGTAAATACAAGAGTGACCTTGATTTTTCACATCATTTCACCAGGCTCCTGCCTTAACAGGACTTACTGTGTTTATAAAGCTTAAGAGAAGAAAAATAGACAGCAGGAAATCCTGTGACAGGCTTGTTTTGGTGGTGATGAGAGACAAACAGTAGGAGAAGAAGAAAGGGAACAAAAAAAACACCAAAACCCCATAAACCCAACACCTGTAGCCATCCTACAAGTGGGGGTAGTGTGACTTCCAAGCCACTCCCTGATCCTCACAATGTTACTGAAACTACTCAGAGCAAGAGTAAAGAAGGTAGAGAGTAGTTTAGGATTCTCTGCTGGGTTTAAAAGAAGGTTTGCGATGTTCAGGTTAAGAGTTCCCAGCTGACTTCAGGTGGTGGTAAGAAGTGCATTTGCACACTGCCTCCTCTCTGCAGGCCCTGGAAGAAAGCACATGGGGAACTCCTTCTTACCCCATTTGATGTGTTATTTGTTTCCAAACTGTAAGATATTGCTTTTGGGGAGGTCAGCCCTAGGCATGGGACTGTGTGGCACTGGGTGGTACAAACAGCTCAGAGGGAAGGTTTGCCTGAAGGGGTCAGTTGTGGAGTAGGGATGGAGGGAAAGAGGAGCACAGCTCTAAAGTCACATCCCTCTGGATGGGATGTGGAGAAGATGAGGTGAGTTACCCTAGTTTGGGCAGGACCTGTGTCAGAGCTGGTGGCTGACCACAGAGCCCTGCTCAGCAGCCACATCACCATGGCTCTGCTCCTTGCCTGCCTCCACTGCCTGGGCTGTGGGCAGTGCCTCTGAGGGTGAATGGGGCTGCTTACATCCAGAGGACTCCCTTTCCCTTTGGGGGCATCACTGATGAGTTTAAAACATGCAGCAGCCTTGGGAAAATTACATTTACCTTTTTCTCCCCAAGTTTTGTTTGCTACCCAAGGGGTAGCGCCAGCTGATGGAAGAGCAGTGCTTCCAACCCTGGTGCCTGCCTCTGGCTGTGCTCACATACTCATCTCTGATCCAAAACACCCTTCATGACTTGATCCCTGCCTGTGGACACTTGATTCCTTCCTTTCCAGCCACCAGGACAAAACTGAGATGTGCAGGAGTAATTACTGTCAGTGCCCCATCTTTGCCATACAGGAGCTGTTTCCAGAGAGAGGAGAGGGGACTGAAAATTATTGGCTGAGCACTTGGTTGTGATATTTGATTTTCCACCTCTCAGACACAGATGAGGTAAAAGGACACAGCATGAGACTTCTGCCTTCCTTGGTCTACCAGAGCCTTCTCTTTGCTGGGGAAAGGCTCCCTGTCATGCTCCTTGCAAACAGACCTTTGGTACAAATCTTCCTGGGCCCAGAGGCACGTAACTGGGCATATTTTATTCCCTTGGTTAATAAATAAACAGAGCCCTCCTGTGACAGACAGCCTTTCTGACTCCACACAGGGACACAGGGCTCCTCTCAGAGCAGCTGGAGCTGGGCAGGAAGGTGCTGTGGCAGCCCAGGGAAAGGGGCACATCACCAGCTTTGATAAGATAAAGGAGGAGCTGGCCTGTCTGCTCAGAGCAAAATAAAAAATACTCAGGGAAATAGTAAGAAGGTTTCAGCAGAGAAAACACCAGGGAGGGTCTAGTCTGAGGAGACTGTTTAGGCTGAAATACAGGTTTTTCTGTTTTAAATTAGACCCCAGGTAGGGGTACAGACATGGAAGTCTCCAACTGGATGCACCATGAGCACAATGTTGGTTTACCATCCCTTCTCCAAGGTGACTTACACACAAAGGAGCTTAGCAAAGAACCATCTTCGCTTGAGTTCTGTAAAACCAAAAACCAACTTGGCCTGACCATCCCAAAGGTGGGTCAAAGCCAAAAGCTTTCAGCCAAATGTCTCTTCCTTTCCAAGACTTGGTAGTCTGTGTACAATACAGCTGAGATTCAATTAATCCTGATGTTGGTTTTGAAAACAAAAAAATCCTGTTGAATTTTGATTCTGAAATAAACAACTTCAAATTCCAAGGGTCCTTCGGAAAGAAATTAACAACTGCTTAAAATAGTGTAGTTAGAAGTCTGCTTTCCTCCACAAAGTCTTCTGCAATGCATTGCCAGCTTTGCAAGCTTGCAGTCCTACAGGTGTGATTGTCACCAAGTGAAACCAAGCTCAGACTTCAGCAATGAACTTTGTGGTTTCACTCCAGACCCCACAAGAAATTTTCCTCCTCAAACCATCCTGCTCTTTACCTTGGAGAGGCAGAGTCAGTAAAGCAGTGAATGTTGCAGGTAGGAGTGAAACAGAAGCAGTACAATGTGGCTCCCACAGCTGCAAACACAGTCAAATCTGAGACAGATATTTTTGCAACTCCAGAATGGCAGAAGATTTTGAAATACAAGTGCATTGAAATATAAGTGTTGTACAAGGACACAGCAGATGCCAATTCAGTGAGCAAACAAAAAAGCATAGCCCATCCCTGTGTCATTACAACTGCCTCATTTAAAGGGCAGTTTTGACCAGAATGACACATTTGTGAGTCACACAATGGGGAACAGGTTGTGACTTGGCTCAGAAATCTACCTTGCTTTGGCTTCCTGTCAGCACGGCTGAAAGACCAATACCTGTCACGGCACAATGTCCATGTGTGGCAAGAGGGACCCAGTTTAACCCTCTGCATCCCTCAGGACCTGCTCTCACCCAGCTAAGCATGCAGGGCCAGTTAAAAGCCACACCTGCTCACTCTGTATGGGCGGCTGACAACATGCACGTAGCCCTTATGCATGCATGTTTCCTTGCAGAGTCTGAAACCAGACTGATAAACACCTCTTCAAACTGGTACTCAGCCTCATTCTCTGTTATCCAAACATTTCATCAAAGGCCACTTACCTACAAAGCAGACACCTCAACCCAAGCCAGACAAGCCACATACCAAAAGCCTTTTGAAAACAAGGCACCAAACGTGAATTTATTCGCTAATAGTGAAGGGGTGACAGCCAATATTTTATACCTGCAATATTTTGCAAATTCTGAAACTCTCATAAGGTGATTACACCATTACCTAGCAAAACACTGTCATCCCCGAGGTGCCAACACAGCAGCTGTTTCAGCTGAACAGCAAAGAAAAGCCAAGAGGGGAAGGTAACAAAGCTGTGAGTGCTCCCATGAGCAGCCCAAGCGCTCCAAGCACCCCCACACTGCCAGCCCACAATAGAGAAGTGCTCTTGTTCCAACAAGGGATGACTTCACCTCTGCCTCCAGCACCCCAGCCTCCCAGAGGGCTGTACCCCCTCTTCCACCTGGGTGCATGAATGGGGGCCCTGACAAAGAGCCACCTGTTGCAGCCTGAGCCCTGCATTTCTTAGGATATGGGTGTTCCCAAGAAGCTGGCCATACATAGCTGATCAACCAAGAAGGGATCTCTCTGGGCATTCATTCCTCTGACCCTCTGCAAAAGGGAGATCACAGCAGTTAACTCAATGATCTACCCTTCCAACTGCAGCATGAAAAGTAAAAGAACCAAAATAAAATCCCAGGAAGATACCCTGTGATGCAGAGGCCATCACAGCTTTTTGATCCATTACTCTGTGAACAGGGCTTCATTTCTAGCTTAAGCATGTCTGGCTGGAACTGCCAAGTGCAGAGCCCCACTCCTGAACTCTGAGCTGGCAGAGCAGCCCTCCATCATCAGCTTCAGTTGTTCATCTTCCCCTTCAGGCACCTCCAGACCATGGCTGCATCACCACAAACCTCTCTGAAGGGTCAGTGATCTGGCCCAGGTTGATGCAGCTGATCATAAGAGACAAGATTAAAGACTATGGTGATCAGGGGAACAGGCTGGGACTCCTCTCCTAAGTAAGGGACGTTTGGATGGCCACCAGTAAGATCCTACACACACTGACTGATGTTGTCATTATGGTGCAAGAGTTCTAATGTCATTACATTGCAAGGGTTCCATACTGCTAGAGTTTTGTACCTCCCTGACGTTCCTTGTAGGCAGCTCCTCCAGGCACTGACTCCTCCTTGTCCTCACAGCAGCCAACTGACTGCAGTTCCCCTCAACCACCCAATCCACTCTTTTATAACATTCTTCTTATTGGCTACAGGTGTGGCCTGTTAACATTAGGCCTGCTCCTAATCCTTAACAATTGGCTCAGCTGCAACTCTTTAGGGGGTAAGATTACTCTCTATACTACCTTTATTTACTTATGTTCTATCGCCCTACAGACTAAGGATGCCACTTTGTACCACAGCAAGTTTTGCACCCCTGGCTGCAGATGGGTGTGCAGAAGGGGGATGATCCTCTTCACAGCACTCCCCCTTTCAGATAACAGCTCTGACCACAGGTTGTGGCTGTGATGTTCTTTGTCACATCAGGCAGGGCCCATGGTGTGACCCTCCTGGGGCTCCTTCCCTTCTCTGGAGGCCTGCAGCAGGCACTGGAGGCACAGCAGCACTGCCCTCCCAGAGAGGGATTCTTGGCAGTGGGGCAGTTCCTGCAGAGCCCCCCTCAGGCTGTCATGTTCTGCCTCCCACAGACTCCCTGCCTGCAGGAGCAATGGAGAGAGATCTCCTGAGTAGTGCCTGTGGCAGCAGATCTAGCTTGGAGGAGGCTGTATCCTCTTAAGAGAGTTGGGAGCTAAATTATTCTGGACTAAAGACATTTTAATCCCATTTTTGATGTTTTTCATCCTGCTCTGTCACCTCAATACCATTACCATCCTTCCATTTGCTTAGAAACATCCCTGGTGGGACAGAAACAGCTCTGGGTTTGGGGCACCCAGCCCCTGAGGGTCCCTGAGCAGTGCCAGCAGCACAACAGCAATCTGCCCACCATTCTTCCCACAAGAAAATGGGCTGAGGGATCCTGTTCATCTTCAGAGCATATTACACAGCAGCAACGGCAAATCATCCATGGAAAGTCTGCCACCAGCCATGGGGCTCTCTGGTTTATGCTGGGTTATGCAGATTCAGGTCAAGAAAAAGCCCAGAGTTTGTTTAAAGACATTTTGTCTTCCAGGTTCGGGAGAAGAAAATGGGGCTATCATTTACAGGAAGAGGTAAGGCCTTATATTGCTCTGAGAAGGAGCAGGATCCCACACACCTTTCAATCCTTCAAAGGATTTGGCCATCACATTCTCAAAAGCAATGATAGGAAAAAGAAAAAGCAAGCTGTTAATAAAATATGGAGACAGCTTAGGAATTTGCTTGTGAAAGTCCATGATGAAAAACCTCCAGCTGAGATCCAGCCTGTACTTTATAGTCCCCTGTGCTCTGCTTCATCTTTCCTTAAATGCATGGGGCACAGGGCTTCTGTCACTCCTTGAGCATGACTGCTTAGAGTCTGAGATGTTTCACTGATCTGAGGAAGCTTTTCCTTCACACCCAACTTAAATGTGCCATTTCTTGAAGGCATCCCCTTGTCTTTTATACTCTAGCAAGCAGAACAAGTGTAAATTAAATGGAAGACACATGAAATCTTTATAAAGCCCAGGGTTTCCCCTAGCATGAAAGTTCTTTCATTTTAGAGTGGAAGGGGTCTTTACTCTGTGCTGTATTTTCCCCATCAGAAAATGAAGAAGAACATAATTTTTCCTCATGACTTGAATTTAGCTTAATCAGCAGCCCCCTGCTGATGTAATTGAACCCAATGAGATTTTTCTTTTTTTTTTTTTTTTCCTGGTGAGCTGCTGCCCCTTTTCCCCTCCTCCCACTAATTCAGGCATGGAAAACAAGGGAGGAATTAGACAGAAATTACTATCTATCAAGCTCTTCAGACTGGGCAGGAATAACATTTAAAATATAAAAAGCAAATTTTATGAAGTCTTTTCCTCCCCAGAGACTGCCACAAAAATATTCCTTGTTTGTCACTGAGAATGAACCATTTTTCTCTTTCATTTCTGCTTTCTGTCACATACTTCATTTTGGCTGCCCCTTCTGTCTTTCAGCTAGGGACATAGGCTGCTAACACAGAATCACAGGTAACTCAACAACAAAATGCCTGTATTATCTTTCTTTTTTTTTATCCTAGTCTGTCAGGTAATTGCAACTCTAAAAGCTTTTGCATATTTACCACAGAAACATGTCTCTCCTGGAGGATGGGACTGTCATCAGGTAAAATATCTTATTTAATAAGCCTCTTCTAAGGTATAAACTAGGGCTGGGGATTTTTTCCTGGCCTCCTTCAGAGCAAAGGACAAGCAGATAAAGATCAGCTGCTGCAGTGCTACACTAAGTTCCTGTTCCTGTGAAAATTAACCCTCTCCAAGCTCAGAGTTCAGGTAGGCTTTGCCACCGTGAAATTAATGAAGTAGGAAAAGGGTCTGTTATCAATTCATGTTGGTTTTTCAACTCCAGTTCTCACCATGTATGAGACAGATTTCTTCTCTATTTACAAACAGATCAACTGCCCTGCTTTTTTGTAACCCATCTGATGAGCCGTGGATGCTGCCAGGACTGATTCTCATTAAATCCATCATGAAGAAGGATCGGATTTTCTGTCTTTGCCCTTTTTTCACAGAAGTACAACAACAAAAATGTGGTCTGAACATTTCTAAATTCAGCTGTTATCTAAAGGCAAACTCCTCCCACCCCTGAAGCAGCAGTAGAACTGCTTTTCTTGGTCCCTACGATGTTGAATCAAGCTGACTGCTACCAAAGAGAGGGTCTGAGAACATCTGCAAGAGAGACTTTGTATCCTGGATGAAGACAGAGGGTGAGGATGCCCTGCCAGGGGCTATAAAAAGAGGCTGCTCTGATGAAACTGTTCAACAGGCTGAAGAGGATTATACCTGGTTCACACATTTCACTTAGGGCACACCTGTGCTGAGGTCACAGCTCCATGCTAGCACGTAACAAAGCACTGAGTGGGAATCAACAAACAACAGGTCCTCACTCCAACACCAAATCACTGACAATACTTGCCTGGAGGAGAGCTAAGAGCCAGCCAGAAGACTCCCATTGACTCAGACCTGTGTGAAAACTAACCCTTGACAAACCATCTTCTGCATTCATACAGTTTTCCTGTGGGCCAGCCTTACACTTGTTAAGTGCCTGGTTTCATATAGGAGTACCGACTAGAAGACACATTTGAGCTTGTTTGATTGACTGCTTAGGTTAAAGTAGCTCTGAAACCAAGAACCTACATCCATTGACCTGGAATGGAGATGTGGACATCCTCTCTCCTCAAAACAGTTCCAGAGAGAACAAACTGATAGAAGTGAAAGATTTTCTAAACTGTAACTGGCAAACTCTATTTTTGCAACACTTCATGACTACCTACAAACTTACAATGGTTTTCAATGCAAGGAAAATCCAAGAGGTTAGGACATAATTTTTTCTTACCGTCAACAAGTTATTCTAAGAGCCATCTCTGTTTAGAATTAAGGGCTGAATCTCACTCATTTAAATGAATGCAAGAAAATTCCCATAGGTAAAATACTTCTCCTAGTAGTGTTACATGAGCCCAGTCTCTTACCTGTAGTATCTGGATTGAAGGTAAGTAGAACACACAGCCTTAGACACATGGCTAGCTGAACCAAAGTCTATGACCTTGACCCTATATGGCTGTCGGGATGGGTCTACCAGCATGATGTTCTCTGGTTTGAGATCAGCATGAATCAGTCCCAGGCTTTTCAGCTTCATTAGGGCAGTTGCTACCTGCTGGAGAATTGGTCGAATGTACTTAAGGGGCAAGGGACTGAATTTATTTTGTTTTAGGAAATCATAGAGGTTCTGCTCCAACATTTCAAATACCAAGCATGTGTGATTCTTGTGCTGGAAGCATTCATAAGCACGGACAAAGTTGTAGTCATCTGCGCTTTCTGTGCTCAGCCGAGCCAGGATGCTCACTTCAATCTGGCCTTGCCGGGCATAAGAAGGATGGTTTTTTAGGATCTTGATAGCCACAATCTCATTAGTGCCACGTTTCCAGCATTTGACTACTTGTCCGAAGGTTCCACGGCCAAGAAACTCTAACACTTCGTACGTGTTGGTCATGGAACAGAGCACCTCATGTTGCACCAGCTGGTAATCCCCTTCACTGTTGGAGCCACTGTTTTTGGAAGTGGCCGTGGAGGTGGTGGCGGTGGCTACAGTGGCCCCACTGGCATTGTTCTGAATCATTGGCGGATGCTCCTCGATAATCTGCACGCTGCTTGTGTTCTCAATCTCCTCGCTCTTGCGCTTAAGTCCACATTTTTGGTAGGTGTCCAGAAGGCTCACAGTGCTGCGACGCATCAGGTTGTGCGGCCCGCCCAGCGTCTGCCCAGACACCGCGACCACGCTGGAGGTGCTGTTGGCAGATGTAACCACGATGTGCCCCGTGCTTGCTGGGAAGATGATGGTCTGCTCGTAAGGGATGCTGGGGTTGGGGATCTGCAGGGAGGCGTTGACGGCTGCTGCGGCGGCTGCTTGGGAGGACTGCACGTTCTTGCCCTGGTTGTAGACTTTGCTGTGTGTGCCGTACCCAGTCATATCCCAGTTCGAACTCGGCTCCACTTTCAGTTTCTTCACACTACAGAAGGCACTTGACTGAAGGGTATGAGGAGAGAAAACTTGCACATGCGAGGCCATACCTGCAACACAACATCAGAGTGAAACCACTGTGTCAAGATGCTTTCCCCAGCTTTTTTCATTTGCCCAGTGGCAGGAAAGGGAAATGGGATACAGACTTCAGATACATTACATGCACACACACAAAAATCAACTTCTTCCAGAAATATGTATTTGACACAAGTAAAATATTATGCTCTAAAATAAATCCTTACCCCAGATTGAACTATACCAACATAAAGATTTCTGCTCTCTTGCTCTCCCCCTTTTCATTTTTAATGACAGGAATGTGCATGTTATTTTTACCTCCTCTGCCTAAAGAGACTCCTATTCCCATTGTCTCCAGGAATATATGTAGCTCTCTGGAAGAACTCATGTCAAATACTGCAAAGTATTCTGACTACAGAAGCCAAATCTCAAATCCTCAGGCTCATCCAATCTTAAGCAGTTTGGTGGATCTGACTTAAGCCTCCACTTGTGCCCATAAAACCACTGTGTACTTTCTGGCCTGCACAGAGTGAAGATGGGACCAGGAGATGATACACTGTGAGCAAATGGAGGTGCATAGATAAAGCTGAGGAGCCAGAACAGAAGAAGATGATGTTTCAGATTGCTTGCCAACTCTGTGAGTGGGAATTGTGCACAATGCTAGTCTGTGCTCAGGGACACTGGAGATGGGAGTTACACAACATGAGCTTCACTGTGTGCTGTCAGTGCTCCCAGATTTCTAAAATTTTGTTCATCTATTCTTATTCACAGTGACAATACCATTACCAGGAAGCAGATCCCCTGGAAATGAACAACATTGTTTATGAAGCAACATACACATTAGCATGTGGCAGAATTAGCTCCCAATATAGCTTTATTTCCACAGGAAAGACAAAAACCTATTTTAATGCAAGCTTATTTGGTTTCAGAAGAGTTAATGATCTTCTAAATCTTTTTTAAAAAAACCCAGACCACCAAAAAATAACCCCACAACATCATAACCAAAGTGAAAATAATGCATCACTGAGACAGACTTACTGAAGAATTCTGAGTAATATTCCACTGAAACAGAAAAAGTGCCTATTCAGAGAAGAAAAGATGCGGTGCATGGGGAAGGGGACAGCTAAGTCCTGACTTGCTGCCAGCTTTCCCTCCCCAGGGTAGGGATAGTACTACTGGGGCAAACATTTTGTGAAGAACACAAATCCATGGGGACTTCTGGGGAAGGAATCAGCACCCGGCAGGAGTTAGAGCAGAAAGGCACAGCCTCCTTCACCCTTCTATCTGTCATCAGTGTTTCTTTTTAATAAACCAGAATGACTAGGGAAGAAAAAGACAATATGCTGAGCTGGCACCATTGTTGAATTATTAAGCACAAACATAACCTTGACTTGTTTTCAACTTAAAAAAGTTAAAAGCTGAATGAATGCTTCAGTAACAAAGCCACAACAAACTCTGCAGTGCACTTCTGCAGTGCACATGGATGACTTCTTCATGTGGAGGCATGACAGTATCTGACTTGGTCTCCTCATACTTCACTAGTCCCTGTTCCTCTTCAGAAGATTTTCTGGAGCTCATGTGTACACAGACACACTCACACACAAAGGCATGCATAAACTTACTCATATAGAAAAATATGAATGTCACTCCACACTCACAAAGCTCGGTAGTCAAGTTAACAGATCTAAACACACCCAACTCTCTTTTTCCACTTAATTCTCAGCAGCCCAAAGGCCAGGAGGGGCTCAGGAGAGGGGTGCTGTGGCAAGCCAAAACCAACCATGAGTAACTATTCAGAAGTAACAGGCCAAGCAATCACTCCACTTTGCTTCAGCACCCCTGCCTTCACCCTTTCAACAGTGATGAATTTCTGAGGACAGAGCAGATGCAGAAGAAAACCCCTTCAGAACACATGGGGAAACCCTCCCCTGGGCTTGAACACAGCACACAAAACCCCACTGATCCCAGTCTAGCAAGGAAGCCCTGCAAATCATAGAAACCATAGCATGCTCCCCTCTGCAGACATGCCTCCTGTCTCTAAGTGGATTTAGGATTGTTTACTGTTGTTCCTTTTACCCCCTGCTCCCCCAACCTCCTGGGCAGCAATTTCCAAGGTTGCTGCAACTGGATGTTCAGACACCCTTCAGCCCCTTGCCCTGCTGGAGAAGTACCTTCTCTGCTCTCTCCTTTCCACAGGGCAAGGATGCTGTCACGAATGCCATGGCATGTGGTGGGTGGTGAGCTCAGAGAACCACAGCAGTGCTACTCAACTTGTCATCCTGGACACAAAGATCGTGTGTGAGTGAGCCAAAACCGTGTTTGTTTTTCCACTGATTAAGAAGAATCACGGTGTTCCTTTGAGTACAGTACTGACCTGCCTGGAGAGAGGGGGTGGTTTGATGTATGTTTTCCCCCTGGACGCAAATAATATGGCAGATGTAATTGGTAACATATTGTGGATCTAGCAGAGGTGTAATTTATAGTTTTATGACTTTCATTCCACGGCGTGCTTGAGCAATCTCTCTTCGTAGAAAATGAAAAGGGGAAAAATGACTGACGCAGAACAAGGAGAGACATTCTTCCTGCACTCTCCTCTAAAGATAACACCAAAAGACTGAGGCATGGCAAATTAAAGTCAAGGATGTGAAGCACAGCAGCTGCAACTTTCTCAGTGCCACTGTAAAAATCAGGATAATCGCCACCATTAAGGGACAGGCTTTCAACTGGTGCAAACTGGCAGGGCTCCACTCGATATCAGCTGACGCTAAAAACAAGGTCAGCAGTCACTCAACATTGTCAATGTCAGATGGCTGCTGCCTGTGCCCTTTGGTGAAACGAGTTGTTGTTAGGGACTGGTTTCCATCCACATCAACAGCCAGCCCCTTGCTGTCCCTGAAACACTGCTGGCAGCCTCAGCAGAGGACAGGAGCAGGGGATAAACACTGACTCACCCCAAAAATGGAGGGGATGAAAGAAGCAGTGCTTCTGTGGATAAAGCGAGGAGTTCAGACTCCTCTGCTGCTGGTGCTGCCCTCCTCAGAGGTTATATCTCATCACAGAAAAGGTTTTTTCTTTTTCTCTAAAAAAAGAACTATGAAATCTTCTTCCTTACATCCAAAATTATTTTCTCATGTTTGAGGTTTTAAGGGCATGCATTGTAAGGAAAATAACTCAGTGAGTTCTTCAGCAGAGTCCGATACCAAGAAATTACAGGCTGATTGACAGCTTGGTGATGGGAAAAGGCAGCTTCTGCAGAAAAGTAATTTTTATTGCAAATTTTCCTGTGCAGTTAATGCGAGAAAAACACAATCCTAAATTTCCTGAGGACACAATAAAACTGTGCTGGTGGCATGTTGTTTCTTTCAAAAATAATTTTTGCTCCATGGCAATAGCAGGAATAGTAATAAATGTGAATAAAAGTTGGATGGTTTTGTTACAGGAATCAAATTCCTCATTACAGGCTGTAATATGATTTACACCTTCAGCCTTTTGATTACACAGGCTGACAACAGCTTGCCACAACATCCATGAGGGAACAAGCCAGCAGTAATGGGGTGAATCACACCACCCAAGCCCAGTGGCACCAATGTCTCAGAGACAGTGGGAATCACCCCCACGGACTATTCTTGCTCCTGGGGTCCTGGAAAGATAGAGGGGCCATAAGCTGTGGAGGAATGGAAAATGGGATGTTTCACTTGGGAAAAGTTCTCTTAACCCCCATTCACAGGTCTGACAAGAAACCTCCTATGCAGGGCTGGGCCTCTCATATCATTTCCCTTCTCTCCAAGAAGATCCAGCAGTCACCTTGCTGCATTTTCCATGGAATGCCCAAGGCTGGCACCTGGCTCTTCATCTTTCTGCACCCAGCATGCAGTGGAGGGAGTGAGGATACTTGGCACGAGCAGCTTCACCCACTGAGCATTCCTGCCCACCTGAAGCCCAGCTCAGCAGCCCCACCGACACCACCAAAAGCTTTGGCTGGACTAAGCCAAGTGGCAGTTCCAACTGAGCTGGTCCCTGCCCTGGCATGGGTGCCAGGGAGGCCTCTATTAGCCAGTCAGGATGAAGCCAGGATGCCACAACAGCTAAATACATGTCCTGAAGAGTGTAAGTCTAAGTTTTATGTCACCCCTGAGCATGGTGAATCTCTGGGCTGGGAGCAGAATCAGGGTTGGGCACCATGCATTAAATAAAATTGATAGTTCCTTTCTTTAATAATGAGTTTAGTGTAGCCATTTAAAGCTCTCACAAAACTGATAGTAACTGGATTTAATGGGGCCTTCCCTGTCCTTGATATGACTCACATAACTCCTCATAGCATCTACATGAGCTGAAGTAGGTAGGGTGCAGCCAGGGGACAGTGCTAAAACAGCTGGAATGACTTTTATTTAAAGACTTGAGGTTTTTTGTTCCTGAGAACTCCTCCCACGTCAGCTTTCACTTAATAATAATTTAGCAGGTGCTATTTACAATTCAGATGTCCCTCTTCTGCGTGCACACACAAATCACGCAGCCGCCCCACTTGAACTTCTAACAGGTTTCAGGAAAGCAAATGAGGTACAGTTCCCTATCCACCCACGTCACCCCAAAGGGCAAAAAATACACTTTGGGGACTAAAGAAAGAACAGTTTGGAAGTCTCTGATGTTTTCTTCTGGTTTACTCCCAGCACTCACTGCTGATTTTTAAGTGTGGCCTTTGAGGTGGCAAGAGACCAAGCTGGTGCCCGGGATTGAGAAGGAAGTCAGACCTTCTGCAGTACCTGCAGAGCTGCCAGTGCTCTGTAACCAGAGGCTGCTTCCTGGCTGCTGCCAGAGCGACAGAGCCTGCTTGAAAAATACTGTAGAGAGCACATGGTGTGTGTTCAGCATATAAATGATGCTCGCAAGACAATACTGAAATAAGTATCTTCCACTCCTCCCCAGAGAGGCACAAGCCTGCAAACCCATACACACGCCCAGGCTGAGAAGGCAGTGAAAAGGGGATCTGCCAGGTATGGCTAATGAATTGCACCTTCAAAACAGCCATGTCTCATGCACAGCACCCTTCTGCACAGCCTCTGTGTGGCTCCTTTTGAGGCATTGTCCCCACACCACTGCACTCTCAGAACCTCCTGAAAATTTATGTCCCTGGAGGCTATACAAATTCTTTCCCTTGTGTTGATGAATGTTTGGAGACAACCTCACAGCAGAGCTCAGACCTCAACAGCCTCAGCTCCTTCCTGTTCCTGGTGAGCCTGAGATGTCAAGGGGGCCTTCATTCCAGGTGAAAATTTCCCTGCCTTCCTGTTCTGCTTTTCCTGTCCTGCTAGTAAAACTGTCTCAGCCTAATTAGTAGTTTTCTAAATGTAGTGCACAGCAGTTCTCAAAGATGCAAGATGTGACAGAGCACATCCCCAGACCTGGAATCAAACAGCTCCAACCTGCCATGTTTGATCCATGTCTTATGGCCAAATGAAAAAGCAAGACTTCCCAAAGCACAGAGTAGCCATAAACAAAGCCAAATGGACAAAGCCAAGCATCCATCTCCTTCCCTCTCACCCCCACCCAAAAAGCACATTCCTCCAGTGCCATGGCCAGGGCACCCTCATCATCATCACCTTCAAATCCCTTATTTCCCTGACACCCCAACTGCCCTCCTACATGTCCCTCTCCTGCATTTATAGCATCAACAACCCTGCCTCCTGCTTCATTCTGCACATCATGACTTTCCTTTATAAGTATGATGAAAATTATCAACAGGACTTAGTACTCCTGAGCATGGAGGTGGTGTAGGCAGTTACTCCCCATCGTGGCCTGATCAGGTTATTTTGGCATGTGGCTCAGGATACTGCTGTTTTTCCTCACAAACCATCTTTATTCCCTTCCTCACTCTCCCTTTAACTCCTTAAATCCAGGGCAAATTGCCTGCTGGCTACTGAAAGCTTTCTTAGCTGTAATTTAGAAACATTACAATTCTTACTCATTCTTTTGGGGTGGGCTCAGGGGCAGATGAGCCTGAATAACAAGCTGTCGGCTCCTCTGACATATCCCTGATTTTAGGCACATGAAGCAAAATCTCAGGGACAAATACATAGATTTGCATTTGAATACTTTATTACACCTCAGTGCAAGATTCATTCAGGGTCACCTCCATCTCCCACTGGAATGAACTGCAGTAATGACAAGAGATATTACAGATTTCCTCAGTTAATCACATGACTAGTTTATGTTTCACATTATAGTTAATTAACTATGCAACACCTGAGAACACAGGTTAAAATACACCTCACCAGAGGCTGCCCATCACTTCCTTGTAGATGCTGCAGTGACTGGACCTGACACCAATTTCTAGGTCTTGGTGTGAGAAGGTCCAGCAGTCCAGTCAGTGCTCCCCTGAACTGAAAGAGAACCCCTAGATACCTTCTTATGGGAAAACTGGGCACAGTTGGAATAGTGCAAAACTTCTCTTCAGGATACCTCAGTGTTACTGTGTGGAAAGCAAATGAAGGCAGCAAGTGAATGCAATTTAATAGTCTACAGCCTTGACAAAACAGAGCCAGACCCCAGTAAGCAAACACCCCTCCCCATGTCTGTCAAAGCTGACAGAAAGACAGTCACCTCTACAGAAATCATGAAATGACACTGCAAACACCCTACCAAGACATCAAAGTGCTCTCCAGACATAAAATGAGAAACCTGGAAGTCTGCAGTGCCCTGTTGGGTCTCTGGGGCTTGAGAAGGCACATCATAGCCCTGCCTTGCTGAGCAACAGTCCTCCAAGCCAGGGAGGACTTCTGGAGTCCCAAGAACAAAATGAGGTGGTAAACAATAAAGATGGAGGCAGGGGCAGCACCTGAAAGCCTCCAAGGTCTGCATGAGCATGTGAAGGAACTTCTGCACAATGTAAGCATAAAGACATTTTAGGAAAGTGGGTGTCAGTAAAGTCAGGAAGAAGTTTTACAACCAAATGATCAGCACTCCCAAGAGCCTGATCAGAGGAGAAGAAAGTGTGCTTGGGAGTCAGAGATGGGATGAGAAAGAAAGAAAAAGATGAGATCAGACAGGTGGGATTGACAGAAGCCCTGCTTTGAA
This sequence comes from Melospiza georgiana, assembly GCF_028018845.1. Lineage (NCBI taxonomy): Eukaryota > Metazoa > Chordata > Aves > Passeriformes > Passerellidae > Melospiza > Melospiza georgiana. The sequence goes on along the minus strand of NC_080433.1, from coordinate 16,287,693 downwards.
GCTTTATCTTTGGAGGACACTGAAGGATGTCTAACAAATGCTTTGCTGAAGAAATCCCTCGTTCAGATTTCTTGGAGAGAGGCCCAGCAGAGCTGAGGCAAGTGTGGAATGCTTGGCTGGGGCTGTACTGCAGGCTGCTGGGGAACCCACGAGCAGCACCACATCTGTTTAAAGAGCTGAAGACTGCGGCAACACCCACAGCACCACTGAGAATGAGGCATGACATGATGAGGCTCCTATAATGCCATGCTTGAATGAGCTCCTGAAGCACTGGGTACAGCCAGAGGAGATGGGGAAAACAAGCTACCAAGGAACATTTCCTCATCCTCCAAATCAAAATGGAGCCGGAAGAGTCCAAAAGCAGCTACTCACATCAATGGGCCAGGTAGGACTGTTTGGCAGCATCATATGTGTTCAGGGCACCTTCCTCCTTCCCATCTGTCCTCCACCATCACAAAGTGGAACAAACAGTAACCACAGCATTTCAGCATTTCTACAGCACCCAAAGCTCCCTCTGTAGAGCTACACAAGACAATCTCTGCAGTAAATGTGAAATTGGCCATAGTTTGCCTTGTAGTCCAGTGTAATGTCTGGATCCCTGCATTTAACCTCCAAACAGGGCTGTAAGGCAGGAGCCTCTAGATTCCAACAAGCTGCATCTCTGATTGCTACCTGCTAACAGAGTTACATCCTGAAAGCAGAGCTGAAAGAAGGATGACCTTGGCATGGCTCTGCTTTCGAGGCAGAGTGGCTCAAGTCTCTGCTGCTCATCTTCCAAACAGAGGTTGACCACAGTACCCCATCCTACAGGGGAAAGAAAGGACTTTCTCAACCTTTCCGACCCCAGACTTCACTGGCCACCCTACCTGGCCCTCCATTATCTCAGTTCCTGGGAAAGGGTACCAAGGCCTCTCAAAAAGGAACCAAAATTACTCAGTTTTCTTTTGCTGCTCTGTTTGTGCCCCCCCTCACCCACACAGCACTGGCACATTTGTGGCTTCACACAGCTGCCTAGTGGAAAGGATATTTTGGCTTTTTCCACGATGGCTGTCTCCCCACCTGGATGACTTTCCACCTGTAAATATTAACTTTTTAATGTCAATGACTCCAACCGGCCTGCAAGTGTGGTGAAACCACAGAGAATGCCTGGCACCTCACATACTGCACTTGTTAGAAACAACACTGCTTGTGAAGGCAAGACAAGGGCAAGGCTCATTGGAGTATCTGGATGAGTCTCTCACTCCCACAGGATTTTTTTCTGTTTTATTTGCAAAGAGGCCACTGCATGACATTCAGCCTCTGCTTTGTTTATGAATTCTGAAACTCAGACCAAGCTCTAGCTGGGCTGAAAACATCAGTTTGCCTATTCACAAGGTCCCTTCCTTCATTTGGTTTCCATCAGGATACAGACCTGCTGGAGAGAAACAAGTCCCTGGTGAGGTCTGGATGGAATACACAGGATCTGGCCGGCAAAGAAAGACGAAGATGCAAGGAGAAAGGTGGGGAAGCTGGGCACAGGGCTCCGACAAAACAGAAAATTGAGACAGACTGATTTGTTGACCTCCTGACAGCCACATACTACCTTCAAGTAAGAATGACCAAACACAGGACCTACATACTCTCAAACATTGAGGGTGTGAGGTGTTTTAGGAAATGAAGAGAAAGGATAGTGCAGGTCAACCACCTGACCTCCAGTTTAAGGAGTTGTAACAATTTTGTAAATAACCTGCCTTCCCATCATCACACCTGACCTGCACAGACAAAAGCCTTCAGTTCCTCAGTGAAACACCTTGAGCATTTTTGCCGTCTTCCAGACTTTAGGGCCAAGGAAACATCCCCCAAGTTAGGGCTAAACAAGTCAGCAACCTTTTCTTGCTGTCACCTGTGGCTTTTGGTTTGCATTCCAAATAGGACTATAAACCCAGAAAGGCACGATGTGAAACGGGCTGTGAGCTGGAACCAGAACAGGCACAGTAGGACTGAGCCAGCTGGCCCAAAGCAAAAATCACCATGGAGACACAGGGTGCAGGATTGGGATGTGGACTCATTTCTCCCCAAAACAACTGCCTTTCTTGGCCCATTCACCTTTGAGACTGGAGAGTGGCTCTCGTGTGAGACATAGTGATGGGGAGCTGCTGCAGCCTCCATGAGAACGCAGGGTGTTGAAAGGTTTATCTGTGGGAAGCAATGATTCTGTTTGCTGTGTTTGGGGTTGTGCTGACCTCTGTCATACAAAACACACGGTCACACTCAGGCACACACAGACATGTAAACACTTGAGATGACCCACGAAGGCAGTGAATCCCATAATCCCCAAAAGAAATGAGTGATGCTACCCCAAGCAATCCCACAGAAGTGCCTCTGGACGTCTGCCTGCCCCACTGCTGGCTGGCTTGCTGGGGCTGGTGCATGCCTGGTCTCATGCTCTCTGCACATCAACTTCATTTTTAAGCAAGGTCTAATGGGACAGAGGCCATTTCAGCATGCAGAGAACAGGCCTGTTTGGCCAAGGAAAGACAGCCTAGGTGATGTACAAAGCTCTTGCTTACACAGAAAAACCCCCTGATTTAGGCATGAGGATAACCCACATGAAGGATTTCAGAGCCTTGAATAGTAAACACCCAGAAGCTCAGGAAAGGCTATCTACCTGAGAAAGGAGGATATAAGGCCCTTGTGTGTGATGAAAAAATTCAGGGACAGCACCAACAGCCTACTCCCCCTCAAAGCTCTAGAAGAAAAGAAATCAGTCCAAGGGAAGTCTTCCCAATTAAGAGAAACAAAACAATAAAAATCTCCACCTGTATCAGCAGAACTCCCTGGCTACCATCAGTCTCTCCCCCAGGTTTCTCCTTTGTGCAGGATATGATTATTTATTGACATATTTATTTACTCAGCTCTGCAGTGCTTAACACTATGGCTGCTGGGCTTCTTGCACTGTCAAAATTAGAGCATGACAGAAGAGGAGTGAAGCTAAATGTGGAGATCCACTATGATACAGGCCAAATGCCTTCTGCAGTGGGGACTCCACAGCTAGCCTGGACAACAAACACTCCCTTGGGGTAACTTTGCTCCAGATCACTCAGTGCTTTCAAGGCCCTGCACAGCACCGCACAGAGCACATCTCAGGCCCTGTTCACATGCTGGCCATGAGCACCTGCTGTGCAGCACTGCTGCTGAAACCAAACCTGCAGAACCAAAAATCCACAGCAGAAAGGAGAGACGGCTGCAGATGACAAACCAGCTAAAGGGGCTGTCAAGCCTTCTCCTCATTCCTGATGCTACATTTAAGAACTGACGTGTCACTTTGCACCTCCAGCAGCACGCAGCCACTTGCCCAACCTCTTCAGAAGCATCTTCTTGGCACTGCTACAACTGTTTTGCAGCCATGTGCTTTCGACTCAGAACATTCAATTCTTTCCTTTTCCTAGGCAATGAAATGAAAGGATTCAGCTCAGATGCAGTGGGACAATGAGTTCAGAATCACCAATGTGTCGGTGATGCTGCAGCCAAGCTGTCCACAGTCACACCTGTGGGTTTTGACTAACGATGGAAGTCTGGCCAAACTGAGTCATGGGGGAAAGAAGAGTTTCTGGGAAAATAAGCTCTGGATTATTTTCTCACAAGGAGCAAATATACCACTGTTTCCACAGGTTCCAGAAAAAAAAAAAACCAGATTGGTAACAAGGTGAAAACACAAGAGCTTTTAGGACATCCAGGAGAACACTGGGCATCTTAGCTTTGCCATAGTCATAGAAATAACTAGGGAGTAAAATGGCCTGGGGTGGGCCTATGGGTTTTGCTAGAAAAACTGTGACACTCTCAGCAAATCATAGGGGGAAACTGCCATTAAAAAAAAACAACCCCAAAACAAAAGAAAACAGACAGGGGAATTTAGTACTAAAAAGTCCTGTGAACTTTCATCAGACCTTATGTACTCAAAACTCACTAAAAGCTTTCCAAATCCATATGGATGAGAAGTAAGAGGAGACTGAAAACTAGATGCAGCAGAAGCACAGTAACTGTGGAAAGAGTTTCCGTGGGAAGCAGCAAGTTTACACCCGGTATAGATGCCCAATTAATTCGATGTTTGCAGTACTCCTTTGTGGACACAGTCCTTGGTTTTGGTAATTTTTTGTATCTGAAAATAGCCCCTTTTCCCTCTTTAGTCCTTCCTGGGCTCATGGGAGACTGAAATGAGTCACCAGAGGATCAGCTGAGTCATCCAGCCAAATCTTGGAAAGCAGTACAAAATGTGTGGTCATCACATCCTCAACTAAGACATGGATGACGGCAGCACCCCTAGCAACCCACCATGCATTCAGCAGAAAGGGCTGGAGACCAGTGACACCATGAGCTGTCACTGTGAGCCAGGCAAAGAATGCCTTAAATGAAACTAGGACAAAGCAAACAAGAGCTGACAAACATGGTCAGCATGCTGCCCAGTGGAAAAGGACCTGGGAGTGCTGCTGGGCTGGTGGCTGAACATGAGCCAGCAGTGGCTCCAGGTGGCCTAGAAGGCCAGGGGCATCCAGATCAGACACTGTGTGGCCAGCAGGACCAGGGCAGTTACTGTCCCTCGGTGCTTGGCACTGATGAGGGAGCACCTCAAATCCTGTCTTCAGTTCTGGGACCCTCACTAGAACAAAGACAGTGAGGTGCAGCATGTCCAGGGAAGGGCAATGGGGCTGGTGAAGGGTCTGGAGAGTGAGTCCTATGAAGATCAGCTGAGGGAGCTTAGGTGGTTTAGTCTGGAGAAGAGGAGGCTCAGGGTTAACCTCATTACTGACTACAACTACCTGAAAGGAAATTGTAGCACATTAGGAGGGAGTCAGTCTCTTCTCCCAGTCAACCAGCACCAGGGCAAGAGAAAATGGCCTCAAGCTGTGCCAGGGCAGGTTCAGGCTGGACATTGGGAAAAATGTTTTCCCTGAAAGGGTGGGTAAGCATTAGAATGGGCTGCCCAGGCAAGTGGTGGAGTCACAATCCCTAGGAGCATTCAGAAAACGACTGGAATGGCACTCAGTGCTATGGTTTGGTTGGCATGGTGGTGTCCAGTCACAGGCTGCATTCAAGGATCTTAGAAGTCTTTTCCAGCTTTAATGATTCTACGGCTGCTGGTCCTGCACCTGACACAGAGCCCTTCTCCATCCAGTTTCCCCATTCCAGAAGCATTAGGAAAAAGGGATGGCCATCTCCATCCTCCAGATCACAAGATATTCCTAGCCCATCTTCCAACTTCTATGAACCAAAGTTCCAATTCATCCAATTCCGCTAGCGTATCATCAAATCTTAACAAGCCCTATTTCGATATGCAATCTCCCTGACAACCAAATAACTGTGACCTTTTAAGAACAGAGGTCCATATTTCATTTTTATGTCTATTATCTGCCAAACAAAAAGGAGTGGGGCAGTTGCTTTTGGGAAGAGAAAATGTATTTACCAAGCAGGTTTTTTATGGTGATTACAAAAGTTTAACAATCAAATTCAGGACAGTTGTTCTCTTTATGCTGTCAATAGAAAAACAGCCCCAGTTTTCAGGGGCTGGGAACCCAGATCCTGCACAGATTGCTTTCACCCTGAAGAGCTCATCCCACAAGCCACAGCTGAGCCAAGCATGGAGGACCCTGAAGGACCAAGGGGTTACAGGAGCAGCACATGTGGCACATCTGTAGTACAGGTCCCTCTGTGGTTCATCCAGAAAATCCACTGGCTGGAGGCTCCCATGACACTCCTTTCACCTGGCCAAGCACCAGCAAATGGTGCGCAGGTACTACATGCGAAATTACACCAAACAGGTTTTCATGAAAGTGTTCAAAATTTCCCAACTAATGATGTCACTCCTGTTTTGTCTTGATTCTTCTCGCCAGCTCATCCCTGGGTTTCAGCAAGGCCGTGATGTATTCACCTCGCTGTGCCTCTTCTCCCAGCATTCGGCGCCTTCACTCCTATTTCCTTTGCCAAAAGTATAAAAAAACACTTTAAAAAAAGGAAAAAGAAGAGCTGAACGGTTCAGGTGGGGATCAGTGGATGATGAACTCCACAAGACAGAGTAACACTTGACAGAAGCAGGTATAACTGGTGTAAAACACAGGTTTAAGTGAAACTCAAGTAAAAAGTTACAGAAGCTATTAAAGTACCTAAAATCCAGGGGGTTTTGGTCTCAGAGTTATAAGAGCCTGGTATTATTTAGTCTTTTAAAGGCTCAGTAGTAGAGACTCCAAGCTGTTGAAAAGCTAACTTACTCCATGCTCTGCAGAGAGAGAAAATAAATGTGAAACTGGATCCTGACAGCACCACTAGATCCCAAAATTGACCCTCCTGCTTTCTGCTCTGCCTGCTCCAAAGAACATGCTATTCCTGGAGGAGTTTTAAAACATAAAGCCCAGGCAAGCGTTCTCATGCCCTCTCCACTTCCCAAAGCTACGGCGAGCAGCTCGCTGGAGCTGCCCTCCCACACACATCACCCTCTGGGTCCTGGCACTTGCCAAGAGCTCTGCACTGGCCCCACGGGCTGGCCTGGCACCAAGCACGAGCAGAGCAGCAGCCGCGGCGCGCGGCTCAGCACGCTCGAGCTACAATAAACCTGTCAGACTGCGCGAGACATGAATCATATGGACTGCCACAACAGCAACCCAGCGTGTGCTAAAGCAAACAAACAAACAAACCAACAAACAAACAATCCTAAGACATCTCAAAACACAGATGTAGGTAAAAGGCACTCTCCTGAGGCTGCCAGCGCAGTTATACTACAAGGCAATCCTGGAAAAATATACTCTCTCCTGACTTGTGACAACTCAGAAATGCTTCAGCAGAGCTGTGGTGGGGGGCCACAGGAAAGCAGGACCAACAGGGCTCACTGGGAAACTGGACCCTGACCAAGCAAATGCCTGGGTTTTCCAGGATGCTGGGAGTGGGAGAAAACACCTGTAGCAAAGGCTCAGTGGTCACCAAGGGATGTGGCTGCAGAGGATGCTCAGGGTTTTCTGGAAAGCACATCTCGAAGTGCACTTAGTCAGCTGGAGGTGCTGCTTCTCTCACACTGGCCAGGAAGTTATGCAGCAGAAACAAGACCATCTTTTCCTGCTTAAGGTTTTCCTGTAGTCCTTGGTACAGCCATGAGACCTGAAGCATGGAAAAAAATGCTACAAGTGCATCTGAGGGACTTGTATGCTGCCTGTGCCCTTCAGGGCAGCCTTGGGAGTGGACGACTGCTCCATCCATGCTTGTGGGCCATCAGGGCATACCATTTCATACCATGAACCTGTGCCTACACTTTGGATGTACATGGATTTTTCATTCGTATCATTGCAATACAGTCAATGAGTACAGTGACCATTTCTCCATCCTGTTTTCCTCCCTGCTATTGAATGATCTTGCGGTGGCACCTCTTAAGGCACAATCCTCCAAACACTCACAGACACCCCTCACCTTCCAACAACTGCAAGGCTGTGAACCATGAGATGAATTAGGCAGACAAAAGCACAGGAGAAAGGTTTATGGCCAGTCTGTTTGCTTTTCCTGGCAGATCCAGTCCAGAGACTTCAGCTTTTCCAGGTGACAAGTGTCTTCCAAGACTTGCATCACAAACTATTCTATAAAATCTTTATTTAACTGCTCCCCCAGGACTGCTGGCTAGACCCTCACACTACTGCCACATGTGCCTGTGTCTGAGTTTAAGCACATGGATTGTCTGAACCGACTTCATCAGGACGACTCACACACTGAAAGCCCACTCCATAGCAGGAACAGTGCATTAATCATCTGCCCTTGGGTTTTGAAAGGGAATTTTTGTGGGAAAAAAGCAAAAAAAATTCCATAAAACTTGTGGATACAATTCAGGTATCCAAGTGATGCATTAATCTAAATTAAACCCCTCTGCTGTATTCTCCCTTTTACAAAAGCAAGTTCTTCTCTACAAATGTAATCTGTGGTTAACTCTTGTTAACTTATTTCAAAAGAAATCCTGTGGAAGGTAAAGTTTCCAGTACCTGTGCCCACCCCACAAACAGCACATTCAGAAAATCGACATTTGGTTTTCTTGCAGATTTTTCGTTCCCACCCTTCTCCATGATTAGCAATATGGATAGAAAAACATTCTCTCTGCTCTTGACAGAGTGTCTGCTGCTGCTGCTGCTGCTGCTGCACGTTCTCCACCTGGAGTGAAAATTCTCCGTTGTCACGGCAGCCAACAGTGATGTCACAGACTGAGTATTGTGACTTCAGCTGGAAAAGGAGCAGCAGAGCAGATGAACTCTGAAAACAAAGATATTGTTTTGGTGTAAACACCAAAACCAGCCTTCAAGGAAAAGAAGGAGAAAAAAAAAGAAGAAAGTATATATAGATATCTGACAATTATGGTTTTCTCGAAGAAGTATAAATATATGAAAAATAGAGCTCTCCCTAGGCAAGTATCCCAAAGATCCAACTAAGTACTGAAAGAATTGTCATTTTGTTTCTGTTCTGTCAAGAAATGAGACCATTTCAGGTTTTGAAATACAAGTTTTCTATTCTTTTCTTTTTTTAGTTTTGTTTTTAAAACCATCTTGTCTGGTCATTGTCCCAGAATAAGCAATCCGCATTGCTGTGTAAAGAAATAAGTCTCAGAAAATAATGCACATGTTTCCAAATGTTTCATTAATCCACAGGCAACTTGCAAATACTGCTGTCTGTCTTGACAAACCTTTCTGAAAATTCACATGCAGAAGAAGGGGAAATACTGATAGGACTTCAGTTACCACCTTCTCAGGGGACAACACAAATAATAAGCAGTTCCCTCCCCAAAGTACCCTAATGATATCCTAGCTTTACAAAAAATTATGCTTGAATATTTTTTCTGAAATATAAACTTGCCATGCACAGTCAAAATTAAAAAGAAATATGGGGCATTTTAAAGAGAAATTCCATGGGGAAAAGCAACTGTGAAATAGCCAAACATCAATTATGAAAACCACATCAAGAAGAGGCTCTTATGCACGGGCTGAAGGGTTTAGGGATTTCAAGAAAATGTGCATCCTAGTTTGACTCATAATGTAGGCAGAGAATGAGCAAGTTTCCTCAAAAACAGCTCAGTGAGTGTGTAACCCTTTAAAGTCACAGTATCTACACAACTTTCTTGTATCTCACAGCTCCCAGCTGATGGCAATCTTTGCTCTCCATGCCCAACTCCTCCACAGGATTGGAGATGAATTACGTTCATCCTAAATTAGTGCAGAAGGAACAGCTGATACTACTGTGACATGGGCAAAATTCTGAGGTGTGCACTACAGCCACCCCAGAGCTTGCTCATTGGTGCCATTATCACTATCAACTGCAAACCTTCAATCAGAGCCTTCTCCTCCCCTGCTGCTGCCCACATACAGCTCAACAGGCTGTGGGCAGCACTGCTTCTCTCTACCTGAGGGGAGAACACAAATGTAAGGAAAGCAAAATGTAACAAAGTGAACAAAGGCAGAGAGATTTGGGGTTGATTCTGCCTGTGAGTCAAGTCTGGATCATCTTCCCAAGTTTAAAGATTATGGTCTCATGAGGGTACCATTTGGTACTTCCACAGGGCAGGATCTAGGAGAGGGAGTACCCTGGGTAAAATTAGGAAATGCCTTCCCACAAGACCCAAAGAAAAAGCAATGGCATGAACCTGTTCTTCCTTAAAATAACTTGCAAGTCTGTTGGTTTGTGGCATTGCCGTTCAATGGTACAGAGCATTATTAGAGAAAAACAGCATAAACCAGACAGTTGTCATAAGGGAAAAAAGGTATCTTAGTTCATTTGTGTTTTTCCTCCAACCCTGAACTTCTATCTCGAGGGTCACACTTGCTCCTACAGGGAATGTATGGATAGAAGGCTTCACCAGTTTTCCTCTCTGACAACAAACAACACCAAACGCTTTCCTGTCTCTTCTCCCAGAAGCAACAGCTCTTTATTGTTCCTCATTCCCACACTGCATGACCAAACAACTACACAGAAAACAGAGATGGGTGAAAGCAACACTATTTAAAGCTGCAAATCAAGAACACAAGGCTTAGGAAAACTCAGCTTTATGGCTGCCTGTGCAACCTTCGACCCTCCTTTCTGCCCGTGTGCCATGGCAGAGCTGTTAATCACATAATCACAGGCTATTTTTCCAAGGACCTTGGCCTCACCCAGTGCAGCAGGATCTGGGGTGCTCACTAGCTTAGCACCCAGTTACTATTTCATCTTCTCAGTGCTTTTGGAGGTGTGGCCCCAGCCTTGTTTACTGCATACCCACCACGCTCTGCTCTGCAGATAGAATTGGTAATTTACTTGTGGCCTTTCCTACAGTACGCGTCATTAGAGTAACTGAATGTTTCACAAACATAAAGGAATGCATTTTTGCACTGCCCTTATAAAGTAAGACGCTGCATTATCCATATGTCCAGGGCAGGGAAGCAAAGCACAAGGAGATTAATGTGAAAAGCTTCCACTAGTTTTAAATGCTCAATTAAAACTCTTAAGTACAAGTTCTTCAGAGGTATGTTTTGCCAGTTGAGGCTGTGGTGACAACTATTTTTTTTTTGGGCTGATGCTCTCAGAGATAGCAGAAGTGATATCCCTGACATTTATACCATTCAAATTTTACTGAGTGGTTAATGTGGAGACTTGCTTTCTCACTTCTTTGTACATTTGTTGTTTTTAACATGCATCAGGAAAAAATTCAGGAGAGGTATAAAAGAGCTGTTTTCTAAATATACATTCTGAGGCAGGTAGCTGGGATGGAAAATTTCTCTCCAGACAGTTTAAGTTTAGTAAAGTTGTGAACAACTAAAAATGAAGGTCTTAAAATAGGGAAGCTGTTGGATGGCCTCAACGACAGGTCATTGCCATAAAATACACTTTTCTTTCTCTTCTCACTTTTCTCTCTTCTCTTTCTGAGAAGAAACATGTTACACTAACAGAATCAAGTCAAACTGAAACACACACTGTAACCAGAACTTTATTTTATATTCTGGTTCTGTTCAGATAAACAAGATCAATTTATTTTTACATTTAAAGCACAACAAAGTCTTGTTACTCAATTCCAAACAGGGACTTCTGCTTAGAGCATAAGCCCCACCTTTCCTCCTGTTCTCTCAGAAACAGAAAGCAAGTATCAGGCACTTCTGGCAGCACTGGTCATAAGCTGGATATAGGACAGACAGATGGACAGTACCCAGAGGTAGTGAATCTTACACTGATATAAACTGATCCTTCCCCTGATTATTTGCAGGGAGATTCAAAAATTCCTATAAGGAAAAAAAAAAAAAAGCCCATCTGAAAATTTCAGACAGTGATTTTATCTGCGCCAACACCAGGAAAGAAAGACAGACAGACAAAAAGACAGACGGTGGGGGGGTGGGAATAATTCAACCAACTGCTGGTGCCAGCCTTCCTCAGAGCAATGAAGTAATTTTAGAGACACTTCTGTATGAGCCTAAAATCCAACCTTGCAACTGTGCACAGGACTCAGGACACACAGACAGACATGCACAACACTGGACAACAATGTGAGACAATGTGGGAGCTGGCAGAACTGGATCCTCCATCACCTTGGGAACAGGCAAGGACAACCCTAGGATAACTCCTGACAATTCCTTTTTGCCACCCAAGCTGTATTCCTGGCAAATGAATACAGCTTCCTTCCCCTGATACATACTATATCCACACAGAGAGGAACACAGACCAAATTTCTCTGTCCTGCACTGAAAACTCTCACTGTATATCCCTGCTTTTGAGCTAGTCGTCTCCTGACTGCACTAACTTAGACTAATTTATTATTTTTAATTACAGAGGGATTTACAGCACTGCACTACAGTGCTCTCTTTTATTATACCCACTGTTTCTGCTGAATCTGGGTGCACTCTACATACAAAGTTGCACATTAGACAAATTACACTGCACATTAAGTAAATCTCTCTCTAGAAATAGGATTAGATGAAGAGGCAAATCTTCCTCATTCCTAGTGCATAAATTAATATCTACAAAATCAATATAAAGAAAGAGCACCATATCAATTTATGGAAAAAAATAGTTTAAGCATTCTCCACAATTAAGCAAATTTATGTAGGAGATGCATTCTTCTTCTCCTATTTTGCTTAATAAATAAAACAGCTGGTCCAAGGAATCAGGTCAATCAGTGTCTGGAAAAAGCCCCATTAAAGCTGCTATATAACCTAGTTTCTCAAGCTGCATAAGGCATCCTAATATTGAAGAGGCAGAAGTCCATGCAGAGACAGCAGGGATGGCTCAGCTTCTGGCCCTTCAGGGTTATGGAGGATATTTATCAGAGAAGACAACAGTAAGTGAGATATCTTGCAAAGATCTAAGGAGATGGGCTCTGAAGGACCACAGCAAAGACAACATGATGCATCCAGACCTGTCCATAAAACAGAGCTAGTAGCCTTGGGCACCTAAGCTCAGGTCATCCAACCTAAGGAGATGGTAAAGGCCCAGACTTTCACATGTGTTCAGATGCCCTCAAAGCTAACCTAGCCCTGCTGCCACAGTGGGTGATGACACCTCTTCTCAGGGCACTCCACAGCTCCATGGTTCCATCCCTCCCATGTCACATGGGAGGGTGAATCCAGCAGTGCCCAAAGCTGTGGGTGTGTTTTGTGAGCACAGAGCCTATTCCAGTGCAGGCAAAAACCCCTCTGCATCAGCTCTCCTCCTTCTGCACAACACACAGCACACAAAATGCAGTGCCCAGGCCCTCCTCACCTCAGAAAATGTATATTCAGTAGGTTTGAAAATATTTTGCAAAGGATATCACAATCCATATCCTATAGAGATAAAAATAGAGCCAGAAGAAAGTGACTTGCTTAAGCTTTAGGAGCAAGGCAGCATCAGAACTGGGAAATGAAACTTCCTGGTCCACAAACCTAGGTTTTAGCTTCTTAAATAAGGATTCTCTTCCCTCATTAAAAACTAAAAATGACAAAAGAGGAAGGAATATTCTGCAGACAGAATGAACTTTGCCCTCAGAGGACTAATGACCCGATAGACATTTTTTCCCTTTTCACCTCCATTTCCAATTGCTAATGTTACAATAACTTCAAGGACTATCCTTACTCCTTGGTCTGCTTTAACCTAGTGTGTCAGCTCAGCATCCTTTTCCCAACCACCTGAAGCCAGAGACCACTCTTCCACGAGAGGAGATTACCTTCTTGCTTTCAGCCTCTCTGGACATCCTTGCAACATCCTGGACTGAGACTCTCTACTTTCTGCATCGTGCTGAGGGACCCCAAAGTCCTATCCACTCATCTCAGCCCATAGTACATGGCAGCCTGGAAGGGTACCCTGGAGGTAAAACCTGGCTGTTCTCTATTAATTTTTCATTTTAAGAATGGCTCCAGGGAAAGGAGGGAGATATAGGTCAGAGACTTTGGGGGCTGATTAGTAACTCTGTACATCTTCCTTCCTTTTTTTTTCCCCCTCATTATTTTTTTCTCTTCCAAATTCAGAAACAGAGGGTTTTCCCTCCATATTTCTCATTTACTCCTTGAGCATCACTGGCATTAGTCAGCAAACTCCTGCTATTTCCTCACAAGCCCCTGACACTTGCAGAGTGACTAACCCCCTCTGCACACACTCGGGTTCTAACAGTTTCATTGCTTTTTTCCCTCATGAAAAATGGATCTCAGCACTGCACAGGCTCAGTTCTCCCTGTGGTCACTGTAAGGGTGACAGGTCACTCCCTGTAAGCTCCTGCTGCCAGGAGGCTGCAAACAGCACCATTTTTCATGCACAGAGCTGAGGAGCCAGGAGGTGATGGCACGGCCTGCCCTCAGGTCACTTCATAACTCACCATCACAGTCGCAGTGTCCCTCAGCTAGGAAGAAGTTGGCTCCTGTTCCAAGCCCAGGCACGTGGAGAAGGTGATGGGGGAAGCCTGAAGCCACCTGGCAGCCACCAGCTCTGCCAGGTGACACTGCCTTTGTGTCGGCCTTTCCTTCCAGCACCAGGAGTCTCTGCCCCCGTTATGGTGCCCGGTGCCCGACATGATGCGCAGCAGGCCTCAGCTGAGGCACCAATACGGCGTGAGTGAAAACACAGCTCCTTGTGACTCAAAGCCACCTCATCAGAACATGGCAGAAGGCTCCTCCTGGCCAGGTGGGCTTGCAGAAGCTGCCCACCCACCCACAGCCGTGCTCACAGAAGACCTAACTAGGAAGAAGTTGGCTCCTGCTCCAAGCCCAGGCACATGGAGCCTGAAGCCACCTGGCAGCCCTGAAGCCACCAGCTCTGCCAGGTGACACTGCCTTTGTGTCGGCCTTTCCTTCCAGCACCAGGAGTCTCTGCCCCCGTTATGGTGCCCGGTGCCCGACATGATGCACAGCAGGCCTCAGCTGGGCTCCTGAGGCACCAATACGGCATGAGTGAAAACACAGCTTCTTGTGACTCAAAGCCACCTCATCAGAGCACGACAGAAGGCTCCTCCTGGCCAGGTGGGCTTGCACAAGCTGCCCACCCACCCACAGCCATGCTCACAGTAGGCCTTGCATGCAGCTCATGCTCACGTGGGCATCCCCAGAGACCTGCCCACACTGTGCTCTTGGTGCTTTGCTCAAGCACACAGCAAATTTGTTGTGTCCACCTTCCCAGGGTGATGCCAAGAGCACACAGACCACTCTTCCTTACATCCAACATGCAAACAGGATGTCCTGCCCCCAAGGCAAGGCCATGCCCTCAGGCAACAGTAGGTGCTACCTGCTGCCACCCACACAGGAACAATCCACATCCAGAGCAGAGCCCATCAACGGGGATCAGTGGGAAGGCTGGTGAACTTGGGGCTGGAGAAGTTTATTTAACCTTGAGACCCTCACCCCGTTCCCACCACCCTTACCTCCATCCCCATTGTAGGAGAGATTTCTGCATTGCTGTGTAGGGAGGCATGAAAATAAACCACCGGCTCCAGTGCCACACTCCCTCCTGGCAGATCTGTTTCTCTCTTCTTAACTGTTTCCAAGTGCCTGGCTGTTTTATAATCCCCAGTGAGCATTCCCTTAACTCCTTCCTCACTGAGTCCTTCCACTCTCCCTCGCTCGCTCTCTTCTGAAAGGCAGAAAAATCCAAGGCGAGGTAGGGGGTAGAGAAAGCAAAGGAGGGGGCTTGAATCAAAGAGGGAACATCTGAATCAAAGAGGGAACATCTGAATCAAGCTGCACATATTAGTCATTTCCCCAGCCCTCTCTTACACAGACAGACTGACTCTCCTGTTAATGTATTTAATTTTTTCTTCCCCATGGACATTTGTGTACCTTAGAAACTTCTTTGCTAATCTCCTCCTGCTTTTTCATACCATGAGGTCATATGCTTCTGCTGGTAGCATGACTTTAAATCACACACCAGCTTGCCCTTTGAGGTCTGAACAGAAATCACTGTCTTAGATCACAAGTAAATATGAGTTGAAGGCTTCAAGCCCAGTGTCACTGCCACCCCACTTATGCATATTGCAAAATTCGAGAAGAATCAAATGCAGGTTATTGCTTCCCAGTGGAAAGGACTCCATCACTGCAAGAGCTGTGAGAGGACCATGTGGAGGAGCTCAGGCAGAGAAACACATCCTCCCTGTTTCCAAGACTCTGCAACTGCCCTGAAGTGACCTGTTGAGAGCCACACACCAGAACTATGGGTGCTAAAGGCCGTGCACTGTGCGTGTTTGCGCGTCAGTGAGTGCAGACGTGGGGCACGGAGCCACTTGGCCTGAGACATTTTGGGAGGCCCACAGGTCACAGCTGCACTTGGCCACAACGCAGCACAGGTCACTGTGTGTGTGCCAGGGTGTGCTGGCAGCACGGTGTGGGATAGGACAGGCACAGCCACCCAGCAGCTTTGGATTTCATAACCACCACTATGTGCAAAGCAACGTCACAGAATGCTCTGGTGCTTATGCTGCTCCTGTGAGCACAGGAATAAAGAGGACAGAGGGAAAAAAAAGCACTGGCTTTCACATGTCCCCTCTCAGGTGGGAACATGACACCTGCAGGTGGCTCCTGCTCCTCCTCAGAGCCTATGGCTGCTTCTTCCAGCATCTTGAGGTTACCCCTGACAGCTTCCACTCAAAAGTTTACCGAGGTATCTTTTTCCCTGACAAAATGAGCTATTCAAAATGAGCTATGTCACACCAGGCTGGGCTGCAGGGCTTTTAAAATCGGTTCTGCTGATGTTCAAAGGGAGCAGCTTGCTGTGCAGAGGAGTGGTGGAGTTAATAGCAGTAGGATCAGCACAAGCTCTTACCCTGCCATCTGCCTTCAGCTCAGCCAGGCTTTCTGGTGAACAGCCAATGTGGGCTGGGGCCACTGGAGTGAGCAGCAACTCAATGACATGAAAGACTGCCTGGGTTAGTTGATTAAGAATAAGATTACGAGCACAGGAATCCTGTATAGAGCTGGTACTGACTCAGTTCAAGGATTTCATGGGGATATTTAAGCCCAGTTTTCCAAAGAAGTCTTTTATTTTGCACAGGTGGGTGTTTGTGTGACAGCTTAAATAAGCCCCATGAATTGACGATTCCAGAAACAGGGGTCATCTCTGAAACTGCTATGCTTTCTTCTTTAGCCACCCCCACTAGAAAACAGAGATAGGGATAATATCCCAAAATAGGGATAAATAACACTTAACTGTCTCACTCCCTTGTAATGTTTAAGTCCTTTGCACATACAGAGCTCTGGAGGAGCCTGCTGGAATGGACAGGGATGCCTCTCACAACTCTGGGTCACAGATCCTTCTTGTTCTGCCTTGTGGACTTCTTTTAAGCCACTGACAGAGGCTGCTCAGCTCTGCTCCTGCACATTCAGACTGACAGCTGCCTCAAGAGATCTCCTTCTCCCTCTTTTTAGAAGAGTCACTTAAGGCTTGTGGATGACCTGAAAGTACCAACTGCTGACCCACAACCGAAGTCTGAACCTTCCAGTGAAACCATGAAGAGCAGGCCTTGGTCTCCTTGAGGGATGGTGAGAGCAAAACAGTTCTGTAGGCCCATAACAAAATACTGAGAGTATACGAAATACTCTGATGTCCTATCATTCTGTGGGAATACCCTACAGCAATTTAAAGGACTGCTGCAGCTGATCTCCAAACCCAGAGGAGACAGCTGGAGGGAGCAGCAAAAGGGTGCTGGTCTGGAAGGAAGATGGGGGATCTGGGAGACTGAGGGCACAACCTGCCTGATCTGAAAGTGAAAAGAACAGAGGGGCCTCTCCTTTCACAGATGCAGGGAGGAAAAGAAGCAAGATGAGCAAAAAACCTGGACTTAATAATGAAAAACAAAAGCTCATCATTTATTTTCATATCCTCTCACTAATGCTGGCATAATGCTAACAGTGGAATTCTTATGACACGCATGTCATGCCTGCAAATACCAAGTGAATTACTTCTCAGCAAGGCTATGGGCTATGGCACTGAGCAGCACATTCGTTACAAATGACTGGATGATGAACGACAGTTCCCAAATTCCTCCTTCACAATGCTACTTGCATTAGTTGTAATTTAATGAGTGTGAGAGAGAGAGAGAGAGAGAAAGTAAGTTTTGGCTCAAATCACAGAAATAATACTGCCTGCTGCTGCTTCCCACTGGGTCTTGTATTAACTCACACCACCTCCACCTCCTACTTCTCTACCTCCTCCCTTTTCACACCTATCCTCAGGTGCTAAAAGTCGTGTCATGAAACCCATCAGCATGGCAAGAGAGCATGCAGCAGCCTCCAAGCACATGCATTCCTTCTGGCTAAAAGGTGGGAGAGGACACAAACCTCTCCCTCTTCTCTGAGGCAGGCTGGGGTGGTTCCTACAGCAGCCAGTCTGTAGACAAGCCACCAACTCTCCTTTGGTTATTTTCTCCAAGCGAAAGAGCCTCACCTCCTCCTCCAGTGCAGGTGAGAGACACCAAGCTGGCAGCTCTGGAAGCAGAGCATGAAGCACACACTGTATGATCCATGTTGGTGCAGAGCTCCCATCACACACCCCTGCCAGCACGGTCCTCCGGCCTTCCCAGAGGGAACCACAGCAGGGTAGGCCAGCCTCATCCTCACTTTGCAGGCTGTCTTAGCTGGATTGTTGCTCTTTTAAACAATTTTGAGATCTGGTAAGCAGCCAGTAAGTGTGAACAAAACCTTTGCTAGGGGGTAAGGCCTTCAGCAGTATAAATGTGCCATCAACCCCAGCAAAGCCAGCAATCACTGCCATGCTGCCTCCTCCTTGGTAGATCTGAGCTCTTTGGTAGATCTGTACCTCCAGCTTCTTCAGGGCATAAATCAAGCCCCTTTTCTTCACTCCTGGACCTTGACACAAAAGTGGCAGCCACAGCAGCAGGGGCATCTTGCAGGTCTCTGCCCTGGACTGGTGAGTGTCACCTCCCACTCCTGTGTCAACCTGTGACAGAGCCTGTACCCCTTTACATGACAGGGCATTTATCCATCTAATGACCCTGCACATAAGGTTCACACCTGAAACAAGACCCACCATGTGGGGTCTCCTGTGCTGGGCCAGAAGAAAGCTGAGAGGTCTGATCTGAGCAGCAGACTTACAAGTAAGTGACTGCACACATCACTACTACTCTTGTGGTGTATGCAGTCTCCTCAGGATTTCCCACTGACTGAGCCTAAATGACAACCATCCACGGATTCCTACCCAGTGGAACATCCAGAATACTCCTTATCCCTTCTGTGCCAAATGTAATTTAAAAGCCCCCCTCCCACATTTTGCAGTGTTTTGAAAAAAAAAACAAATCCAAACAAAATTTACATGTTTCTGAAACACAGGCATAAGCAGAGGAAGGGAAAATGCCCTTAAGGATTGGAACCAAATGTGTTTGTGCAAATGAGACCCAGGATTTACAGTTACCTTCCAGCCTCCAGCAAGTGCTACAGTCTTAGCTTTGACTTAAAAACAATCTGTTTTCTTGTAGAGGTTGAAAAACACCAGTGGTATTTTCTCTGGTGTACTGGCCAAAGTCCCACAACCGTGGCTGGGAAAGAAGGGTGGACACTGTGTCACAGGACACTCCCAGGGACAGATCTGTCTGGGCACACAGATGCACATTTGTGCTTCCCAGCAATACAGCAGGCACGATGCTGGGGGCCACCACCTTTAGGAACTACATGGACACAGATTTGCCCCTTGCCAAAATCCCCCTCCAAGCCCTTGTGTAGCACTGCACACTCTGTGGCTTTCTTAAAACTCTGGCTGTGCTTTGAGCAGTGACTCTGAAATAAACAAAGGCATGCCTTGCTGAAGTGACCTTAAGTGAAAGCAACAATACTTGGCACAAATAAATAATCAAGAACCATAGCTGCAAATCAAATAGGATGAAACAGTGAGTCGGCAGTGACTAACCTTGTGCTGGGCAGCTCACCCACCCCAGCAGCACGGGCAGCCACACATCCCCCCAAGGGGCACCAGATAGAAGGGGTCCCTTTGCACACAGCAAGTGTGGGGAGAAGGGGACACAAGCATGAGAGAGAAGGGGGGCTTGTGTGACAGAGGACCACCACAGTGTGGCTATGTGGCCTTTAGGAGCCTTCACAGGGGTGCTGTTACCTGCTACCAGCCTGCAAGAGAAGCAGTGACCAGGCTGGAGTGATGGCAAGCAGTTATCAGGGGCAGAACCATAGGGATGAACATACCTAGACAGAGGCAGACCTGCTGGACTGCCAGAACAGGCCTGTTACTGCACAGCTCCTTTGGGCACACACTGCAAGCCACAGCAGTCAGAACTGCCAGCCATGGTTTATCACATTTACAGTTTACAACCCAACCAAATCCAACACTTCTGCTGGAACCAAGTTCAGCTGAAGGTTCCTGGCCCAGCTGGGAAGGCAGAGGCTGTCCTGCCCCTTGGTTCCCCTCCTGACAGGCTGCTGTGGCTCAGGAAGGGTGAAGCTCAGACACAGCATGCAGTGTCACACTTCAGCTCCCTCTAAGCCTTCAAATTAGGGCTTACAACGGGGCTTAAGTGCAGCCTGTCCCAACACAGGGCTGGATTTCACAGCTCTCATGTGCTGCTGGGTTGCCACTTCCCCCTGAAAAGGGGATGAGTGCCCTGCAGGCAGCCTGGCAGGCAGTCCATCCACCCAGACACCCTGAGCAGGGGATGGGGAGCACCTTGATCCCTGCAGTCCTTCCCACATCCCTGGAGGGTAAAACAGGAGGGCTGAGATCACCAGGACAGGCTTCTGCTTCCCTTGCCTCAGCTAGACAAATAACTCCCAATATCCATCTTTTCAGCAAGCATTTTGTGGTAACCACAGAATATTTTACTTCTGTGATCAAGCCTGTGCTCTTCTTCCTCCTCCACATCTCTTCTGGCACCCCACAGCTCACCTTGAGCCCCAGAGTGACCACAGGGTGACCACAACCCTTCCAGCCCATGGGTCGGGGTGCCTGACATTCAGCACTGAGCTCCCACATGAAGTCAGCATGTTCTCAATACAGGGCACAGCCATGAACACCTCAGGGGGCTGGTCACCTTCCAGCAAGGACACCTGAACATGACAGGGCTGGCTGGGGAGGGGGTGGCACAGGGGGAGAAGCTGCCAGGAACAGGAGAAAGGACACAAAACACACCAGGAGAGTAAGAGCCCCATCCCCTTCATGAGCCCTGCAATAACAAGAAGGCAAGAAGGACAGGAGAACCAACCACAACAAAACCCACACGAAAATCTGCAACTTGCTCCAGTGATGCCAGGTAACAACTGTGGCTAGGAAACAAGGAAACACACTTCCTAGCTCACCATCAGTGCTTCCACAAGCATCTGCTTTATTGTACATGAAAAGTACTGGGCATCCCCACCTGAAATCATGCCCTCTCCTGCCATTCACTCACATCCCATCTTATTTTTCCCTCACACTTTATTTTCTACAGGCAGCAGCTTTTTGGCAGGAGTCTCTGTGTCTGTTTGCAACAGGGCACGGCAAGGGAAAGCAGACATCTCCTCATAAAGCATCCTCTTCCTGAAACCCCTTCAACCCTTCCTGGCTGAGAGGAAATGCAAGGATTGGTAATGACTCAAGTGCTCCTCCGGGAAACAGCAGTGATTTTAGAGGAACATGAAATAACTTTTAAGCCAAGCCTGGTCCTGAAGAGGGGAACTCCACACTCTGTACCTTGAGCTCATGGCTGAGCATGCACAAAACCAGGATTCAGGTGCCCAGCAGCAGAGATACTGGAGAAGATACAACACATTTACTGAGGTAGCCTCACCTACATTAGATACATTGTAAGTGGTACAGTAAACACACGTGAAGGGATACAGATTCCTCAGGGGATACTGTACTTGCATTCAGACACCAGTGACATCCCACCACTGGCTGAAAGCTCAGGATACAGAGATAAACTGAGATAACTGAGGATACAGACATAGACCTGAGACGATTTAGCACAGTTAAAGACATATCCAAGAACTGGTCCAGTTGGGCCACCAAAACCTGGCACTGGGAGAAGATACATAAAAGATGCAGCTCTTCTGCATCACGATAGGGATGAGCAGGTGGATGTGGATTATAGATCATCCTCCATCAGAATGTCTGGAATGATATTTTTCTCAAGCGTGGATTTCTAGTAACCCTTTTGTTCAGCCTGAAAAGTCACATTGCTTGAAAATAAAATCTCTTCCTGCCTTTTACAGGCAGAGTGGCAGTGTCCCCTCCTGAACACCCTGTGATTTACAGTGTTCCACACTCACACTGGCAACACAAGCCCTTATGCAGAGACTGCAGACAGCACTCCTGCCAACACATGCTCTGCCACAGCATCGCTCCACATAAATACCCTGCATTCACCTTGTTTATATTTCCTCCAGCACAGGCTGTGACAGCTCACAAACACACACAAAGCCTAATTTATATTTATAATAAATCTCCCCTTCTTCATTCACTGCAGCGGAAAAGAGCCCTGCTACAAATACAATTTGTTAGAAAAGTGGTGTAACAGCGCTGAGGAGAATCAGGCCCATAGATAAAAGGGGATGAAGCCACACCAAACACATGTATACACTCCTGGAAGTGCCCACACATATGGAAGGAGTCCCACATACACACAGACACTCTTCCACCTGTGCTCTCACACACAGTGCTCAAGAACAGCACCTGCTGTCCCTTCTGACTCGCACGTGCTCGCAGGCAGCACAGGCGTTTGCAAGGTTCACTTTCATTGCACAGGTGCTCTCAGCCTCAGATAAGCGACAGGAAAATGACACTGCAAGAGAGGTGCTGTCATCATCATCAATGGGATATGCTTGTGTCTGGGTCTCACATGTCCTTTCCAGGTGGTGCAGCTAATTTAAAATGGGGGTTGCAGGCTGTTTCTTATCTGCACTTGCTAAATACACTCACATATTCTGCTGTTGAAAGAATGAAGAGCGGGAGTTAGGTGGGGAAGGCAGGTTTCTGGTGGTGCCACTGATTGTGCTAGAAGAGATGAAGACTTTTTTTATTGTAGTCATGAAAAAATGTGATCCCCAGTGTCTTTGTAGACTTGGAGGATTTATGAGGTCTTTGGTTTCTCCATGCTATCCACAAACTGGCTGTAGCCAAGAGCTGTCTTTTTGTTTTAATTTGGTTTCACAGAAAAGGCTGTGATCTCTCATCTCTCCACAAAGAACCTTGTTGCCATTTCCCTAACCTCCATCACCCTGAGGCCTGATTGTGGCAGTGAGCTGCCCACAGGACAATGTCAGCCTGTTCTGAAGCTGGGCCCAGTGTGCCATGTGGGTGCTTGCAGGGCAAACAAACCCAACCAGCCCTCTGTGGTCTCTACTGGCTCCCAATAAGCTTCCATTGAGGTGACTTAACTACTAATTCCTGCCAAGGTCTTGTGTGCTCTCATGCCTTCTGTACAGCTCTAACTTGCAGAGTTTGAGTGACTCAGGCAATTCATGTCATCTGCCACCTTTTCTTCATCCTGGCAACACTAAGCTCCACCAAAAACTTCACTCTGCACCACCAGCAAGCACACCAGCAGCCTGCCCAGCCACCAGAAAGTTCCTGTGCACTGACACATTGGGAGCTGGAGCATCACCTCATCCCAGCACTGCTCTGCTGTTGACCCAGGGCTCATTGTGTGGAGAATTCCCATAATGGAGAGAGCACCACTGCACACTGCCCCAGCCAGCTGGATTGCCAAGGCAAGCTGCCACATCACCTGGCACTGCTGGGCTCAGATCCCTCCTCCCTGGGGCACCACGGGGCCTCAAGGTGGGATCAATTCTGCGTGTCAGTGCTAAGGAGCTCAAGTGTGTCACCAGAGATTTTCCAGTTAGAGACAACTCTACTCCAGGTATTCTAAGGACTACTGATGGCTGTTTAACTCCCCAGAAATTCTGGCACAAGAGGAAGATTAAAGGTTGCACACACACACAGAGCTATGAGGATATCAAAGACGGTTTTCTTGGATTTTTTTTCTCCGGCGTTTGAAGTCTAACATCTAAATAGGAAAGTAGCAATGATGGCTGGAAATTACCACTGTTTGGAGGTAAACCAGACACCTGCTGAAAATCCTTGCCAATCTATGTGGAATTTGTCAACACTAAATGCTGCCTAGGAGAAAATAAAACACCATGTATTTTAGCTGGACATTCTTCTCCTCCAGCCTATTGCTTTAAGCAAACAGCCTTCCTGCCATCGTACATATGGAGCAATGTGGGCACTCACCCTTCTGCAATCCTGCTGCTGTCAGCTCCTGATAGAGGGATAGCCCAAAGCCATGGAAGAACCACACAGATGGTCAAAAACCAGCCCACAACCCATCCTGGCACAGCTCTTCCACAAACACCACTGTGCAAAGCTAACCCTGGGACGAGGCTCAGGCCACTCTCTGGGCAGGCTGAAACAGTCTGGAAATCACAGTTCCCCTAATTTCCTTCTGGGTAGTTGTCCCTCTTCTTCCCATGGCACCTCTGGCTGATCTGAGCACCTGTCACATCCCTTTTCAAACACAGCTGTGTGTTCTCATGGCAATGCCATGTCACAGTTGTCCATTTTTTTGGAAAATCTGCAGCACAAAGATCCTTGACTTCGGATCCCAGCTGCTAGTGGCTATGAATAATTGGTAATTAAAGTAAAAGTGATGCCATACCAAGGAATTGTTGTGCCTCTAAGTTTTCTCCAGACTACTCTCAGGAGACACAGGAGAGCTACCAGAGGTAAAAAAAAATAAATCTCAGCCTACTAGGTTTACACAGAGACCATCAAAAATATGCGTCTGTATTGTTCTGACCTCCAGATCTTTTTTCCTTCACATTTTCCTAACCTTTAAAAGGCATGTAAGATAAACAGAGAAGAAGCTAGGCAGACAACATCCTTGGAAGAGATGTAGGAACATAATCAAGCCCTCAGACACACGCACACAAACACCATAATTTATCTCTTCCTCCTCCTGTTTGATATTATCCTCTGTTCTAGTATCATAATCTGTTGCTATGGAAACAGCTATGATGTCACTACAAGAGGTTTATAGATGCGTTGAACAGGAAGGAAAGGTACAAAATGATGGGAGAGGAAAAAAAGCCACCTACAAACAGCTGCTGAGCAGGAGATGTTCCAGGAATGGTAAGTGTTAACAAGGAAAAGATAAATACATCGACGTGCTGGAGTTGTTGCAGACGAGCAGAATATAAACCACACTTTAAAAATAAAGAATGCTTACAAATTTTGCCTAGAAGTAAAAATACTCTGGGCAAGCTAAAGGACCTTCCTGAAAAAAAACCAAACTTGTTTTGTTCAGCAAGTTTTCTGGGACTGGATATTCTCTGAGTATTGCTGCTAGTGTCCAAGCCTCCACCAAGCTGCTCCATCATCTGCTGTAACATTCCCTCCTGAAGTGTAACATCCCATCAATGCAGCCAATAGCTGGGGAGCTTGCTGGCTATTCCTCATCCTGTGTATGCCTCTACAACCTGTAACTAGAAAAAACCCTCATGTCCTCAAGCAAAAATAAACAGAACCATAAAATTCCTTAGGTTGAAAATGACCTCTAAGATCAGTGAGACCAACAGTGAACCAAACACTGCCAAGTGCACAACTAACTGTGTCGCCTAGAACCACATCTTTACATCTTTTAAATACCTCCAGAGATTTTTAAATACCAGCACTTCCCTGGGCAGCCTGTTCCAGTGCTTGACAAACCCTTTCCATAAGGAAGCTTTCCATAACATCCAATCTATATTTTCCCTGGTACAACTTGAGGCCATTTCCTCTTGTCCTGTCACTTGTTACCTGTGACCCCCACCTCATTACAACCTCCTTTCAGGTGGTGGTAGAGAAAGATAAGGTCTCCCCTGAGCCTCCTTTTCTGCATGCTAAACAAACCCATCTCTCTCAGCTGCTCCTCCTAAGTCTTGCACACAAGATCCTTCAGCAACTTGGCTGCCCTTCCCTGGACACGCACCAGCACTTCAGTGTCCTTCTGTTAGTGCTCCTGTGCCTTTAAGGTTTGTTTCTGGAGAACATCCAGCCTTCCCGGACTCCTTTGTCACTCAGGTCTGTTCCAATGCACTCTATCAATCTGTCTCCTAAACAGCCAGAGTCTGCCCTGTTGAGAAGTCCCTTCTGCTGAGCCCCCTGCTCACTTCTTGAGCACTGAAAACCAAGCACTGTACCCAAAGCAGCCTCCAAACACCCCATCACCTCAAGTCCTTCTCTGTTTGCATGACACAGGCGCAGCAGGGAGCCTTCCTTTGGCCTTGCTCACCCACCAGCTGTGTCAGGAAGTTATCTTCCACACACTCCAGGAACCTCCTGGACTGCTTCCTCTCTGCTGCTTCCTCTCTGGGCTGAATCCACTGGATCACATCCAGGAGCAAACAAACAACCTGACCCCTAACTATAAGCAAAAAAAGAGCTCTTCTTGCTCTCTTGACCCAAGAGAAGGACCACAACCTTAGAGACTCACTGGCAAACACACTGACACACCTGACATGCTATTGGAGAGAACAGTGTGCTGAGCCTCACATGCTTGAGATGTGCCATGCACACCCATGTGCAGGAGGATGCACATGTGGTTCTCACCCACAAACTCAGGTGCTGATGACTGGGTCTCCATGCTTGTAACTTTTTCTGGCCACCCTGACTGATGGTGAGAGTAGAGCAGACATGATGACAGAGAGGGTGGGGCAGTCACATATGTCCTTAAATTTTCCCTCAGCTGAGGGAAAATTCAACATGAATTTTGGAGGAAGGAGGATGGCACATTTGTCCTACATAGACACGACTGTCATGGGAAGAACAATGGCAGAGAAGGAGGAAACCACAAGGGTCTCAGATCAATGAGAACTGCTGGTGTTTCAGAAAATCTCTATCCCATCAGATGGTGAGCAGGATAAGAGATTTTAAGTGAATGCCACAGCATCAATTTTGCCTCTGGTGTCAGCTCCAGATGGGGAATCCCCAGACAGATTCTCTATTCTGCCTGTGAGCATTAGGGTACAGGTAGCGTCTCCTGTCCTCGCTCACCTTCTCTTCCAAAGATGTTAGAGACAACTCCAGGGGAAAAAAACTGGGAGAGACTGAAGTCTGAAGAGAGTGGGAGAGACTGAAGTCAGTAGGGGCAACTGCATAAACAGTCCAAAATGGGATCTTCAGCATTTCACTCAATTTTCTGTTCCTGCCAGCCTTGGCTGTGACAGCCTCAGCCCCTGAAGATCCCAGGGATCATCTTCCTCTATTCTGTTACAGTCACTTGCCTTCATCTTTGTTCTCCATGTCTCTCTCCTCCTTTTCCTGACCTACTGACTTACTCCTTCTCAATCTTCAGCCCTCCCTTTCCTTTCCCAGAGCAACCTCTGCACAAATGTTGTGGAAAACCCACACATTCTGATTTCTTCTCCTGAAAGTGTCCCAGCAATTTGTGTGATGCGTCTATATGAAATGCAAACCCTTTGGGGTGATAACTATCTACCCCTTCACATCAATGTCATGCCTAGTACAATAAGGCTCTGCATTTGCTTGGCACAGAAAATACAACTGTTATTAGGTACACCTTAAAAGCACCAAAGTAGAGTAAAAGAATAGGCATGAAAACAATGCCAAGTGTTGTGTGTGTTTTCCAGTTTCTTTTATATTTTGTGGGCAAGGGTCTCTTTCTGGATTATATGAAACCATTTCTTCTCTTCTGTACTTTATATTTGGGACTTCAGAATTGACAACAAAGCTTAGATTGGTGAATAAACAGAGACTGTGCTTTTTAAATTGGCAGGTGACATCAAGCAGGATTGCAAAATCGGGGGAATTAGATAATCTGAAAACAATCATGACAAACTGAAGGGTACAGGATGACATTCAAATGGGACAGATCAAAAATCACACACTTAGGTAGGAAAGTCTACCTCCACACATACAAAAGAAAATAGTTCATGAGGCATCAGACTTCTTTGACAGGATCTGTGAGCCACAGCACACCACAAGCTGCACAGAGATGAACAATATTATAATGCAAAAGTTAAACCAAACAGGAGCACTGACTATAACAGACATAAAGGAACACTTCTGTTCTCCTTGGCCAGCACAGCACCCAAATACAGCACTGTGCTCTAGCAGTGCCACTCAAGAGAGAGATGGACCAGCTGAAGGGAGCACAGAGAACCAGGAGAATGGTCAGAGCTGAAGGGGAAAAGATACAAGAGAAAGAACTGAAGAATGTGTTCAAAATATGATTTAGCCTAGGGAACACAAAGGAGTGACATGACAAAGACAAGGAATAGTTTTTCTACACCCACAG
Organism: Melospiza georgiana; assembly: GCF_028018845.1. Classification (NCBI taxonomy): domain Eukaryota; kingdom Metazoa; phylum Chordata; class Aves; order Passeriformes; family Passerellidae; genus Melospiza; species Melospiza georgiana. The sequence goes on along the minus strand of NC_080433.1, from coordinate 16,259,987 downwards.
CTCAAAGGACAATGAATCAGAGCAAGCAAAGCAGAGAGGAGTTACAGAGGGGGTAAAATCCTTTAAGTGACAAAGCAAAGGGCAACAATGACAGCCTGGACGTGGTGTGGACTGTCCATACATGGGGAATATGCTGGGCAAGCTTGTTAAAGAACACGCTGGACAGGCATTTGATATTCTGCTTTTAAAAAATCTTTCCTTTTCCCATTTCCTATGATTTAAATGATTTTGGTGAGAGGTAGGTTTCTTTGGCATTTCAGCATAGTCCAGAGCCCAACCAGTCAGCCTTTGGCACCAAGGGAGATGTTAGCCTGCAGGGTTCTGCCACTGGTAACACCATTGTTCCAGGTCTTGCTAGCACCTTTATGGATTGAAATCTCTAAAGAACAGAGAAGGCAGCTGCCCTTCATGGTTTCCCAAGTACGTCTGGCAAATACCAATGCCTTGTGGGATGACCTTTCCCACTTTTCAGGGAAGGAGCTGGATGTGACTGCTGTTATTTTGTCCCTCCAGAGACAGACGTCAGCACAGGCCCTGGAAGGTGAGCAGGACAGAGAACAATGTGTAAATAGAGTGAGCTTCAGCTTCTCCAAATGTATGTCCCACTCAGTGGCGATGCTGAAGAAAACCAAGGGAGCAAACTATGGCATTCCTCACCCTGGATAAAACTCCCTCTTGCTCCAGAACACAACACAGAGAGGCTAAGGCTCATCACATGCAGACCCTGCTTCCCCTTGTGTAGCTCCCTGGGTTTCACTGACACTGTTGCTGATCTGGATCAGAATCTAGCTCAGGAGCAGCTCAAGGGGTTCACTTCTTGAAGATGCTTCCCTTTGGCTATTCTGCACATGTCCTGTGAGTAAGCAAAAGACTGTTCTTTGGCATCATTCAGTCAGTGACCTGATCAGACAGCCATTCTTCATACAGCACCTTGAACATATACAGCATTGTATAAATACACACTGTTACAGCTTATTGTTACTTCCATTCCATAAACAAATCCTAATGGCACAGATAGCTTTTTAATTTAGTCCTGACTGTGGATTTTCCCAGGTATTCTGAGATGTGGAAATGCCTTTGCCGGCCTACAGAGACAGAGGCTGCTCCTCCACTCACGTGCGTGAGCAAGTCTGAGTAGAAGTGGTTTTGCCATCAAAATTACCCAATTCTGAAGGCTACCTGAATTCAGGAGTGGTCCCAAAATAAAGGCACTTGTGCTTTCCTGAGGATGGACCTCAGTTTGCTGATATGGCCAAATGAGGCAGTAATCAGGGGCACTCCATGTTGTAAATGAGGGGTAGCAGTAACATGCCTCTACTCTTCCTCTACGACAAACAAATTGCTAAATGCCATGTCTGGAGTGAAATTATCATCTGTGTTTATTTTCAAAATAAAAGGTGAATTCTGTACTGCTAGGAGAAATAGTTTCAAAAGAGAAGGCTTCCAGTTAATTACCTTGGTCCACATTAGGGTACATAAACAGCTCAAGAAACAACCTTTTCTCTAAACAATGTTTAATTCTCCCTTCTTGTTATTGACCAGTTATCCTTCCAAAAGTAAGAGAAAGACCTATAAATAATATTTCACATTCAGAGGGCAGAGATTTCCTAGTAAGGGTGAGGAAACAACCTCATTTTATAAATGGAGTCATTAGGCTATAGAGGCCATGAGTCAGAAAGGTACTCCAGCATGCGGCCAGCTTTAAAGGCATAAACAATCCTAATGAAGTCAGCAGCACTGCCTGTGAGCTTAAATTTAGGCACAGACCTGAAAATATCTTCTTAAATTGGGATCAGAGAGGAAAAGCATAGAACCTTAAAAAAAAAAAAACCAACAAGCCATTCTTAGCCTACCTGTTCACTACAGCCACAGGGATGGGGACATCCTAACAACTGTAAGCCAAACCCTGAATGCCTTGGGAAACTCTTCTCAGGGGTATTGCCCATGGGCAGCACCATCACAGTTGCCCTGAGTCCTGCAGCTAGAAGAAGCTGTCTCATCTGCCTCATACTGGTGTCTTAGTCTGGTGTGAGCAGAAGGTGACTGTCCTTCCCTGACCTCACCATCTGGCAGGACAGCTCTAACACCATCACCTGGGACCCACCTGGTGAGGTCCACAATCAGGACAGGGATTTACTTCCTGGCCCAGGTCACCAATGCTGTCATGATTTGACTTCCCAACTGTCCTCCTGACCAAATATTCACATGTTTTTATGCACCACTGCTGTGATGTGGCCAAAATCAGGCCTTATTCATTTAGCCACCCAAGTCTATTACTTATCTCCAAATACACAGTCTAACTTCCCAGGGCTGAGCTTAAGTTCAGAAGCCTCACAGGAGGTCTCTAGGCTGTTCCCCACCAGTAGAAGAACCGACACTGAACATCAAGCACAGGCAACTCTTACCCCCTTTGAATGGAACCAAATCCAGTGGTCTCACAGCACCACGTAAAGCTGGGCAGTAAATAACAATGGGGAAAACTAGTGATAGAAAAATGAAAATTATTTCACTTCCCAGGCCAGCTGAGGTGTCCAAATGAAGCAAAGTGAGTCTTCCCCACCTGTCACAGCCATGAAGAGGAATGCACTGCACAGAGTCCAAGGGCTGATGACTGTGGTAAGTGAGCTTGCCTCTTAGTCTGCTCACCCCAGCCCCTAGTCCCAGCAATGCTCTTTCCCCTTCTGAAAATAAACCAGCATTTTTCACCCATTACACCACAAACTTGTTTAATTACTAGACACAGCAGCATGATAAGAACAATAATTTTAACTGGAGGGGGCTTCCTGTTATCCTGGCTATAGCCATATCCTGAGCAAATAAAAACTCAGGCTTTTAGTCCCAGCACTGACACAGCTTTAGCTCTGGTTATTATTTCATAAACAGGAAGCGTCTCTGAGTTATCTCCCTGCATGAACTTTGGGGTAAAGACCTTTACTCCGCCTCACTGGGGCCACCTCCCTGATGAGCAAGTTTTGTGTGCTTTAGTGAGATTTAAGGATGCATTCGAAGCCCAGCAGGGCTGGCCTGTTTCTGGCATTAAATGGGATCTGATCCACAAGGAGGACAGGGTCAGATTTTCCGGCTTTCCCAGCCCCACGTGTGACAGGGATAGCGTGCAGGCAGGTCCCTGCCTGTGCTCAGCTCCAGCAGCCGCACCGGTGGCGAGGTGCAATTTACAAATATTACCCAGATTAATTCCATGAGCCACCCACATAGAAAACTACCGATGTGGCTGCTAAAAATACACCCTGAATTGCAACAAAGTTGTCAAGAATAAGAAAGGAGCTAAGTGAAGAGGAACGAAACCAAAACAGAGGTAATCACTGTTTAGAAAATAAAGGTTAATACATATAAATACCTCTCTTTACGCAATTGTGAAGGATGCCAGGTACCAGACGCCAAGGAAATCGCTGGAGACACCCATCCTAAGCAAAATCCACCCACAGCCTGTGCTGTCTGGCACACCCCCTCTTAAACTGGGGTCTCCCCTGGACCATAGAGCCTGGATCTGTTCTTTGCACAATAGGAAACATCACAAGGCGAGTGCAAAGGTGAGAATAAAACTGCCCAGAAGAGGGGCCACAGAACCAGATTCTTGCCTGGCTCAAGCCATTCAGCTCCTCTGTACCAAGCCACTCCTGATGAAGCCACATCTCTGGTGCTCAGAAAGGATGGCAGCCACCAGCTTGCCCCAAGTCTGGAGCAGAGGCCATGTAGGATTACACCTGATGAGGTTTGCTTTGAAACTCAACTCATTTCCTTGTACAGCTCACAAACGAAACTAAAAACCAGGTCAAACATTGCGCAGCAGTGTTACTTCTGTTTTGTTTCACTCGTTTTATTTTTATGTCCTTCATTTTGCTGCTAAGCTCTCCACCATCAGGAAAAAAAAAATTTAAAAAATGAGGAAAAACCTAGGAGAGGAGAAGGTAAGAGCAAAACCTCCAAATTATTTAAAACAAATGGGAAAATTCTCCTGGCTCAGTGTGTGTGGGAGAGGATTTCACACCAGATAGTCACTTATTTATCATGCCTCGCCTATTAATATCAGGTGAGGCACCGTTCTGCTTCCCAGAAATGGTATTTAAGCCAGCTGCTCTGCACAAGCACACACCACCCTCACCTGCACGTCAAGAACGCTGGGTGACTTTCTGCCTGCGCTCTGTGTTACCACTCACTTCAATTTCTACTGGAACCACTTCATAAGGCCTTTGAGGTGTCACATTTCCTCCCAGGGTGCTTTTTCTGTCAAAGAGCCTATGTTCTGAAATCGGTACGGCGGGGATACGGTTTCACCTCCCCTCGCCTGCCTTGCGGTGCTGGCGGTGGGCGTGCATGTGTGCCACCCGAGAGCTGTGCCTGCCCTTCGCAGCGCCGATCCGAGCCCTCGGCTCCTATGCTCGGTTCCGGCGCTCTCCTCGGTGCCCTGACTCTACCTGATGCTCCAGAGGAGGGCTACAGACCGAACTGCTTGTGCACACAAACGTGAGGCTCGCAGGGGAGGATGGCAGTCCTTGCCTCCCTCCAAGGAGGAAATTGCAGCCTCTGCGATAATTAAGTTTTTATCTATGCACTGCGATATTGCAGGGAATTCTAAGGACCTCTCACGGCAACTAGGAGGCGAAAAACAATCATTAACCCCTCCTCCACCTCCCTCGAAGCCATTCAGCAGTAATTTAACCCGCAAGCATACAGCAACACAACAGAGATAAAACAATTTCTGTCAGCCTTTACGCTATCTCCGGCTCCTGCCATTCAGGATATTCACCTATTTTGAGGCTTAAGGCATGCTGCAGAGCCTGGCCGCAGACCGTTCCGTATCTGCTGCGGGAAATTTGTTTCTACGGGTCACTTTCAGGGCATTTTCCCCCATCTGCTCTCTTTTCCAGTCAGGCAGAAGCAGGGGCGCCGCTCAAGTTAGGATGCTCTAAGGAACCGCTAAACTTCCACCGCACGCTCCGGTGCAGCACCGCCGCCCCCTCCTCAGGAAGAAGCCGGCGCCCTGCTCGCCCCGGCGGTGGCCGAGGCCTCTTCTCCTCTCCTCTCCTCTTCCCTCCCCTCCCCTGCGCTGCCCTGCCCGGCTCCGGGGAGGCGGCCGTGCCGGCGCTCGCCCACTGCGGCGCGCCGGGAAGGAAGGGGAGCGCGGCCGGGCTGACCGCAGGCCCCGCGGCCGCTCCGCCCCGGCTGTGCGGACCCGCCGGGCGCCGCCGCTCTCCGAGGGGCCCCGCACCGCCCGCACGGCCCCGCACCGCCGCCGGATGCGGCCCGGCGAGGAGCGAACTTCAGAGCCATCGCCGCATGAGCCCCCCGGCCGGCGGCGCCCGCCCGGGAGGGGCTGGGGGGCTCCGGTGCGGTGCCGGCCGAGCTTCGCCGGCCCGGTCACACCGCGGGGGGGTCAGGCGCGGCCCCGGGGGCCGTCGGGCGGGGGCCGGGCAGGTACGCGCCGGGGCTGCGAGCTCCGCGCCGTCCCGGGTGCTGGCGGGCTCCCCCCTCCCGCGGCGGGGCCCCGCTGCCGGGGACGGCCCGGGCGCGGGGCGGGGAGCGGAGGGGGGGCTGCCCGGCCGGGGCCGGGAGCGGGGCCGCTCGGCGGCGAGACGCGGCCGCCAGAGGGCGCCGCCGCGGGCTGGCCTCGACCGGCACCCCGGGCCCGCCGCGGCCCCTCCGCCGGCACCGGCCCCGGCACCGCCGCGGGCCCCGCTCCCCGCCGGCCCCGCGCACGGCGGCACCGAGCCCGGCCGCGGCCAGCGCGGGGAGAGCCGGCCGTGCTGTGTGCGCGAACGAAAATGCTCCTCTTTGTCTGCCCGCCTCCGGCGGGGTCCGGACTCGGAACAGCGGGTGAGCCCGGGGCTGCCCAGAAATAACCCGCCGGGCCACCGGTAACTTTACACCGCCCGCCGAGCGCCCTCCGCGCGGGCGCCGCAGCCCGGGCTCGATTTCCTCCTCAGATAAGTTTTACCGGCCTCGCCATGGGGAGCAAAGTGCCGTGTCCCCGTGGCGCCCCCCCCGCGCCCGGGTCTCCGCCGCCACGGAGCGAGCGGCCCCGGGCGGGATGGCGCGGCCGCCGGGGGATGTCCCTCCGCTTTATGTAACGCTGCCCGGGCAGCGCCGAGCCGGGAGGGGTGACGGGGAAGGGTAAATGCGTCGCGAGGGGATTTAAATTAACCTCGATACATCTCTGAATTTTTCTTTTTTAACAGACACCCTGTACTACACATCGATCTAGCGCACACAGACGTATATACACACACACACATATATAAATGTATATATATATATAATTATTGTGATTTTTCTACCCTGAAAGAAACTAAGTTGGGGTACTTGGGCTTCTCGCCGCAGCCCGGGCTGGACTGAAGCAGAAGCCAGGGGAGCTGACAGCAGGCTCCAGCAGCCCCGTACCCGTTCCCCGCCGCCGCTGCCCGCGGAGTCCCCGCGTCTCGGAGAGGAGCCACGGCGGGGGGAACTCCCGGGAAACCGGCGAGCGGAGAGGGGTAGCCGGTCCTGGGAATGCGAACTGCGGCGAGGGGCAGGCAGGCAGCAGGCACACACACACAGAGACACACACACACACGGAGGCGCAAGGCGAGCTCCGTCCACCTCATTGTTCTGCTCGGCACCGGCACGGACTTCACCCATCGCCCCCCGCCGGGGACCGAGCGCCCGGGACCGCGGGGCCGGGCACCGGCAGAGCCGGGGGGCTACCCGCGCCTCGCCCCGCTCCCGCCGGGCGCCGGGGAGGGCGATGGTGCCCCCCGCCTCCCGCAACACCGGCCGGGGCCACGGCGAGCGGCGGGGACCCCCTGCTCCCCCCTCCCTCCCTCCGTCCCCCGTTGCGGCCGGGCCAGGGGTGCCGGCGGGGCGGGCCGGGCCGGGGCTTACCTTCGTACATGGGGGCCATCGGTGCAAGGACGCCTGTTATTCATGGCAACGCCGCCACGAACGACGCGAGATCGCAGCCCCCCAAACTCAACACACATCTGCCATCTTGAGCGGGTGTCTCTCGGCGGAGGCGAAGCTGCCGCCTGCCTTCTGCATCGCTGCCCACCTCAGCGCGGGGGGAGCCGGGCACATCCAGCCCCGCTGCCGGCCCTCCGACGCGGCCGGGGCGGGCGGGCGAGCGGGCGGGGGGCGGCGGCGCCGGGCCGGGCCGGGCCGGGCCGGGGCCGGGGCGAGGCGCGGGGCCGGGCAGGGGCGGCGGGCGGCGGGGCCCCCCCGGCTCGGGACGGCGGCGCTGGGGAGGGAGGGAGGGAGGGAGGGAGAGAGGGAGGGAGGGAAGGAGAGAGGGAGGGAGGAAAGGAGAGGGAGGGAGGGAAGGAGGGGGGCTGGCGCCGTGCCCCCGCTCTCAGCGCGGCATGGCTGCGTGTACCGGGGCGCCTGCAAAAGTTGCGCTGGGGGTGAGAAGAAGGGAGAGAGAGACGGAGGGAGAGAGAGGGAGACGGAGACCGAGACGGAGAGGAGGAAAAAAAAAGGAGAAAAAAAAAAAAAAAAAGCAGCGAAGGGAGTTTGCAAATAATCAAGCGCCGATGGCACCGATCGCGGCTTCCCAGAAGGAGCGGGAGCGAGCGAGAGAAACCCTCTGCTGAGATTATGTGGGATCTTGTTTAACAACACATTTCAATCAGGAGAAAAAAGGAACAGTCAACAGAAGTTGGTGAAACACTTCTGTCTTCCCCCCCTCCTCTTTATAGAAAAGAGAGGAAAGGAAAAAAATAAAAAGGCAGCTGATTGAAGCTTTGCAACTCACTGGCTGTGGGGATCATATAATTTGTGCTCATGCTTTACAATAGCGTGGAAAATTCCTACCTCTCCCCCTCTCCCCAAATAAATCTTCTGTTCCCTCAAGGCATTTCACAATCTGGTTCACTGACAAAAGTTCCAATTTATCTTTTTTTTTTTTCGTTTAGCTTACTTGCAGTGTAAATATTTAGCGGATGCATTTAAAATAAACATACGTTGTTGCTTTTAGGAGTCAGGTTGTGTTTTTGTTTTGTTTTGTTTTGTTTTTAATAGGAACCACATCAAAGAAGTGTTTACTAACTGAGATTGACAGCCTATTCTTCCCCTCCCTCTCTTCCCTCCCCCCCCCCCCCAACCCCCCCGTTTTTTTTTTAATTTTAAATCATCCTTCTCTCCGGTTGAGCTCTTGCTGTAGGAGCACCAGCCCGACGAGCATCATTTTTTGTCGGTGCACAGAGGAAAGCTGTAGGTGCAGGCACAGGAACCCCCTTTGCCTGGCAGGAGCTTTACAAAGGAAGGTCAGCCACCAGGTACCCATTGCGCAGGCAAAGGAAGCTGAGACTCATGCAAAGCCTCTGGCAAAGGTGGAAACAAAACCTCGGGCTGTGATCCTGCATTAGCAGCCGTCTGGATCTGCCTGCCTGGAGCTCCTTGCAGATGAGCAGTCTGGGACTGGACCGGTGAAGATGTAACTCCCTTTGTGCCTGCTGATCCCCCCAAACGCTGCCTCTCGCTGCTGCTGGTGCCTCCCAGAGCTCTCCCACCGCAGCACTTGGTCGCAGCAGGGCTCAACACCCGGCTACTCCCACTGATGCCTCGAGGACGAGGCGAGAGGTAACTTTTACTGGGGGATTTCAGTGCGAGCCAGGCGCTCCAGCCAGCTTGGCCCTTGTCTCGGGGTGCTGCGGGTGCTAGGCTGGCACACAAAAGCAGTCAGGGCACATCCATGCTGCCCGGCCGATGGAGCAGGATGCCCATGGCTTTGCTGCCGAGGATGTGAGCCCCAGGCTCCTCTGGGCCATCTTTGTTTGCAAGGCATCTTCAGCGTTTTGCATGATTTTTCTCCTTCCCCTGAAAAATGCCTGGAACTACAGGAGAGCTGTCTCACGCTCCATTAGCATCCTGTTTGCAACATGAAGCTGAGGATACATTTTAAATGTGTCAGGGAGTGCCACGCAGGGCTGGTGGAGGTGATTGAGGGCTCCAAAGCGGGTTGGGATGGCACTGGAGGAGTACGTACAGCAGAGGGAGCAAAACCTGCTCCCGGCTCATCCCTGCTTCGTTTTGAGAGTGATCCCGAGATTAACCATCACTAAATCTTGGGAAGAAATGGACCTGCCTTCAGCTGGACCACTGGGGAAGTCCAGGCCAGAGATGGAGGGCAAGCGTGCAGATGACAGCAGGAACAGCATTTGAACTTGTTTCCTGTCCCTCTTTTATTTAGCTATGGCAACCCTCAGGGTTCAGCTCTAGGCATGAAAGTCTCATATTTTACTAAAACATGTTTCTGGTCATTGTAATTCTGCACTGCTGCCTTCTTTATGATGGAGAACCTTATCTGCTTTCCAAGGCTGCTGATGCTTCCGATCCCAGCCTGCCTTCCTGCAGGGGGAGACACAAGAGGAGATGTGGAAAAGTGTTGGAGAAGTCTTGGAGAAGGACAGAGGAGAAAACTAGAGGAGTGGGCTGCTACAGGAACCAGTTTTACTTCTTGGCATTGCATTCTGCTGCAGCGTGGCTCCAGGTCACCACATCAGCCTCACTCTCCTCAGCTGCAGAACGGGGGAAGATGTCCCAGTCTTTGCTGTGTGAGACTGCACTGAGAGTTCCTTCTTCCTTTCTTTCACCCTGGGCCATCCCATAGCCTGTGGGGTTTGTGCTAACTCCACATCCATCAAAGCTGGCATGACACAGGAGCTTCAAATATAAACCAAACCCACTCCTTGCCAGAAGGAAAGGAGGAAGAGGTCGTCAGAGATGTCTGCAGGACTCACCATGTGTGGCCTGGGCATGAAGTGGTGCCCCTGGCCCTCTGGCTGGTGGGTGGAGCACAAATGGGGACACAGGAGCATCCAAACCTGTGTGTGACATACTTAGGCAAATGCTAAAACTGTTGGCTTCAAAGCACAGGTTAATCTCCTTGTCTGAGGGAAAAGGTGCTGAACTTGATGGACTGCTTGGCTGGTCCAGGACAGCAATTCCTGAATGTCTCTCAGGTTCAATATCACCTGGGACATTACAGACTCTCATCCACTTACAATTTGTCCAAAGATAGGAAAATTAATGGGCATGTTTTCACCAACAAGGACTGTTCTGATCTTACATGTTTTTAAATGTTGTTACCAAATGAGGCCACATTTGGTAAATAAAACCCAGCTCAAACAGGTCCTGACCTCAGCCCCAGACTGGCTATGAAAACACGGTGCATAGACAATGCTGGTGATTTCTGGGCATGTAGAGGGAGCAGGGATTTGCCCAGCCAGGCACAGCCTTCCTCCCCAGCTCACACAGGGGCCTCCTCCTGACTGACTCTTTTGTGGAGGACTTGGGTTGTGTGATTGGAGCTAAGGGGATACAACCTCTTGCTCTACTTCCCCACTGCTGTGAACAGATGGGGATGCACTCTGGACATGGCCCAGCTCTGAGCCCACAACTTTCTTTCCATTCTCCCCAAAACTGAGCATCCATGCAAGGATGTTACAGCCTTTGCCATCTGGGTCCCTGAGCCAAGGCCAGAGCTGTGGTGTGAACATGGCTGTGATGTGAACATGCCTGTGGTGTGCACATACCTGTCAGGAGCAGTCAGCAGCAGCAGAGCTGCAGCAGCCCTGGGGCAAGGCCATTCTGCTGGAGACATCATGGTCCACTCTCTTCCTGCCTGGGACTGCAGGGGTGTCACTGAAATTTTGAGTCCTGAGAGACTTTCCCACCTCAACAGACGACCTCTTCCCTTCGTCCTCTTCACTTTGTGGGAGGATGGCAAGCCAGCACAGGAGAATCACCTTTTAATGCCTCGTCTGCAGGTTTTGTCATTTCTCCACTTTCATATTTGGCTCTCCCATGAACACAGCCCTAGTCTGGGTGCAGGTGCATGGCATGCTCAGCTGTGTCATGGAGCACCATGTGCTACCAAGGCAGCAGCATGGCCAGCTGTGTCTGACCTGGCTGCCAGGTGGTGGTGGCAGGCACTAAGCCAAGGATGCCCTTTTTACAGCACTCAAAGGATCTCCATTTCTGCTCCAAATCTTGGTGGTCTTGGCATGTAACTCCTCCAGAAAGGCACCTGGTGTTTCACTGCTGTGTCTCAGGGGCCTGCTGGTAACAACCTGAGCCTTAATTGCAGTAGGAGCAGCAGGAGTCACTGTTTCTTGCTGGAATTGGAGAGAGTTTGGGCTTCTTTTTATTTTTCCCTCAGAAATTATTACAGATTTTGAAATACAAGTTTAAGAAGAAGGGTAGATGAGTTTTAAAACATTAAAATTTTGGTCATCATTCCCATTTTAGGGGGGTTGTGTGAGTGGAAACAAGATGCCCTTTGGTCTCTCAGAGCCAGAAATGCTATGATGGTATCACCTCCTCTTCTTTGGTGCCTCTGCCAGACCCTGCCTGTGGGGCCTTGCCAGAGGTGCCTGCTGCTGAGATGCAGTTTATTCCTCTTTCCCCCAAAGTCTATGGCTCCCACCTCCCTTGGTTCAGTGTCCATGCACTGCACTTATTTCTTTGGAGAGATTGAGCCTAAACCTGTACTAATAAAAGACTATATGATACATTAAAAAACATCAAAAACATAAGCCAAAAAAAAACCAAAAAAAACCCAAAAAAGCAGAAGAGAAAGGCTGGAAGCACACAGGGTGAGCATGTCCCTTTCAGTGACAATCTTTCATACCTGTTCACCTTCATGGTGCTTCATTTTGGTGGAGCTGAAATGCAGCAAGTTATTAACAGGGATCAGGCCCCAAATCTTTCACATTAAGCAAAGCAAAATTTTTTTTTTTTTTTTAAACACTAGGGGAAGGTTTCCCGGTGAAATATACATACTTGTTTTCTTTTTAAATGTAAATCAGTGAGGGAATGGACAGTTTAATTAAAAGCAAAATTATTAGGTAAGTGCTGAGGGAATCTACATTATTTGCTGGGTACACTCACATATTTTTCCTGGTGAGTCAATTGCAATTTTTAATTTCTTTCCACCTAGTAAGACTAACTCAGAGAGCAGCCACTGTGATGTGGAATATTTGGAGAAGGATTTTTCCATGGATAGCAGGAATGTCTGTTCTGTGTGCAAGTTGTGGATGACCAGGCAGCCTGCTATGTTATGCCCATTACATCTCTGCTAATCACAGAATATTCTGAGTTGGAAGGGACCCACAAGGATCATCATTAGCAGACACTTGCTATAGGCTGCCTCTTGGCATTACCTGGAGAAAATCCTGTCCCTTGTGACGGGGATTTTGGGTTGCTGCTAGTGACTGAGTCCATGTCACCTATCCCTCCACATGAAAGCCTTTTTGCCAGGCAGGTGTTTTGTGGAATCCCCCCTGCCCCTTCCCTCCAGCCCTTATGTCTCTCTTTCACACAGCAAATGATCCAGATGGACTTCCAAGCACACCAGAAAAAGCCAGCAACTGGGCTGGGATATGACTGCCTATTTTGTAAAGTTCTGAGGGAAGGCCCTTATCTTTGAACACATAAGGAAAATATGCTGCATACTGGAGTAGGGCTGGGGACCCATGGCTCTGTCATAGCTGAAGTTCAAAATAAACCCACAAAAACCTACAGCACAAGTATCCCATGCACCAGCAAGTGGAGCTTTATAAGGACTCAGATATTTTCACTCTGTCTGAGCATCAGTGGCTTCCTCGGTGCAGCTCATGTGATGTAAATGCCCCTTTCAGGGGGTAACAAATGGATCCATGGTGCAGGCTTGTTGCAGACATCTTTTCATGAAAAATCCTTTCCTTAGGATTTTTCCTCCTGACAAGCTGAGAGGCCTCAGGAACAAAATGTAAACAATGGTTATCTGCTGCTGTGGAATGCAACAGGTGCATCTGTGATTGGTCTCATGTGGTTGTTTCTAATTAATGGCCAATCACAGTGAGCTGGCTCAGACTCTCTGTCCAAGCCACAAACCTTTGTTATCATTCCTTTCTATTTTTGCTAGCCTTCTGATGAAACCTTTTCTTCTATTCTTTTAGTATAGTTTTAATGTAATATATATCATAAAATAATAAATCAGCCTTCTGAAACATGGAATCAGATCCTCATCTCTCCCCTCATCCAAGAACCCCTGTGAACACGGTCACACAGGCTTACAGTGGGATGGGACTCAATTCCCACTGTGAAACCAGATGATGCTGATAAAGCCTCAGTGCCTTCAACAGATGCACCCTGATGGAGACAGGAGTGTGGCAGAGAGAAGCAGGACAGATGCTGTAAAACGCTCTGGGTCCCATGGACGGAGGGAAGGTGCAGTGCAAGCACACAGCCTGATCAGGGCTCCAGGGAAGGAGAGATCTGGGTCACCTCAGCCCAGCCTAACACCACATCTGATCACACTGCTCAGCTTGCTTCCCCAGCAGGAGCACTGCTGAAATAAATGCCCTAAAAATGACATGGCCTCTCCGTTTGAGGAGTTAAACACAATTTCCCATTGTCGAGCTTTTGCATTTGGCTCAGGTATTGTTGCAGGATCTTGGATTCCTTTCTTCTTATTATTAATAAAAGAAACTTTGAAATATATTTTAAAGAAAAGTGCTTATCAGATAATGAAATTCTAGCTGTGGTTGTCTTTCAAACAACCAGGGCCATGATTTAATTGGAAGTAATTATAGACTTTTCTGAAGTATAATTTTTAGGGTATTTTTTCCCCTGACATTTGCAGTGTGGAAATTAAAAATAAAACGATGTCAGAATCACAAGATTTCAATCTTTCTTCAAACAATAATGTGGGCTAGTGTCAGAGGTTTGTCCTTGGCTGGAAGAGAGAAAAACTCACAGAAGAAAATCCTTCTGGTGAAAATCACCAATAGCACCTACTGGTGCATTTGCTGTGCTGAGAAATTCCTGAGAGATTCCTGCTTCCCAGAGCTCACTGGAAACCCTCCTGCCTACCTCTGCTGCAGTGGGAAAGGGCACATCAATACCTAGCTCCTGAGAGCACCGCATTTGTGATGCAGGCTTTGTTAATTATTCCATCTGTAAAGCTGTATTGAAAGGTACACTTAGAGCAAGGAAAAAAATTTCCCATTCTACACAACAAAAAATTAAATGTAGTCCTCGTGTCCTGCTGAAAACAAAGTTATTTCCATACTTCTTTTTCCTTCAGTTTTTTTTTTCAAATTTTTAAACAGGAAATTTTTCAGATTATCTCTTTCTACATTTTACCCTGTTTTCCCTTTGCAATTCCTCATCCTCCTTTGGTGAAACCATCAGTGCATTCCCTAAACTTTGGCTCACGCTTTCTGTCTTACTGAAAGTGCCATTTCCAAGGGAGGGACAGTCTCTGCCAGCATCAATTTAACCTGTTTAATGGCCAGTGGCATCAGCAGGGCCCCATGGGCAGAGCCTGAGCTCCTGCCAGCCTGGGGGGCTCTGCTGGTACTGGAGATGCTGTGATGCCCCCAGACACATATGCAGCCATCCAATGGACAGTTTGGCTCAGCCTCTTAAAACACATTCTCCAGACTTCAAATCATTTCTGTAGGGATGTGGATGCACACGTGGTGAATCATCTTGCACCCCAAATTCTCTGCTTCTGGATCCGAAATTTTGTAACTAATGCCCATTTAAAAACCATTCCCAAACTCCAGTCAAAGGGAAAGGAAGGAGCTATTTCAGATTAAAAGGGCAACACAAATAAAAAGTTCCATACAAGGCTGTAATTCACTCTATAAAATGCTGCACAGGATTGTTTGAGGGATGCCCCGTTCTGCAAAGTGTGTTGACTTTTTGATGAGGCATTAGGTGAGGTTCCCTATCATTACAGGCTCTATGGAGTTATTAACAGGATGATTTACAAGCCAAATTCCCACTTGGCAATGCCTGCCTGGCCCACTCATGTACCCCACCTCACTGCTCTGCTTTATTTATTCCACTTCACTCTCCACCTTAAAAATCCTATTGTGTGGCCTTTCCGGTGAAGAACAGCTATATTTCATCTCAGACATGGCTTCAGCAACAAGGGAAGGGATTTCCCTCTACTCTTCAGCCTCTGAAAAAGCCTTTTCAGAGAGATATTTTATTATATAGGAAAAAACTTATACAGACTGAGGTAAAAGTTTTGGTCAGGCCTTATAAAACAAACACAGTGACCTTAAAGTAATAGAACTTTCTGTGGCAATTTGCCAGAGCTGATCCTCTGTGCTATACTTCAGGGAGAAGAAGGGATGTGCTGACAGAAACCTCGTGGCTTCCAACCTGTGCGATGTGCGGAGCCTCAAGGGATTTTCTGGAAAGCAGCTGCTTTTCCAAAGTCAAACATTTTTATCCCCCTTCCCAAAATGGCCATCAGACCAGCAGTGTTTCAAAGACAAGCACACGTGTCTACTTCCAGAAAATATTTGAAATTGCAGGCAGTTTCCAAGACAGCAGAGATGGAGATTTTCTTTGCTTTAAATTTCTGAGTGTCTTCCAGCAGTCCTTCCCCTATCCTTGCACCCCTCCCTTGCTCACCTGGAGGTCTGAGCCCATGACCTGACACTGATCTATCTGGGGACTCTGTGGGCCAAGGAGTGCATTTGGTACAGGCAGTGCCAGCCACAACACAGCCCTGAGCTTGGCGGGATCCTTCTGGCCAGGGGTGGAAAACTCTTCTAGCATTTGCACTTAAATGTGCAGTGGATATTATCCCTTTTTCCAGCCCAGATCTCTATGAGAGCCAAACCTGGCCATGCTGTCCAACCACTGTTAATGCTGTACCAAAAGCCAAGCTATTGGTGAATGTTTGACACAAAAGCATTGTGCCTTGCTGGTTAGTCACAACCTGTGACTATCACAGATTTAAAAATTGTGATCATGAGGTCTTATCTTGCGACCCTGATGCCCACCCTCTTCCACAGAGAGAGAGACAGAGGAATAAATATTTACTACTTCTCAAAATAACACCCAGCCACACTCACCCTTACTGCTGCAATGTAGTTCATCTAATTGAAATAAGAACATAAGTAAATTGTTTGTCAAGGCAGTTTATTAGGAAGAGATTGCTGTGTCAGGAGCTCCCTCACCGCGAGAGATGCTGTGTTGTCTCTCTTAATATTTAATGTCATTTTAATAATATTTCCCAGTTAGGGGTGCAGGCTGATGCTATAGATTAAAGCCTGCCAAAGTGGGGAGGAATAAAAGCTTGAGGTCAGCTTCATTCCATTGACTTTTCCACCTGGAGGCTGGGCAAAGAGCAATGCTGCACTTTTTCCAAGGGACTCAGCCACTCCCTGCTACTTCTCTCAGCAGCTTTATCTCAGATTTGTGGATTTTGCCTTTCACTCACTCAGAAGGACATTATAAAGATGAGGACCACATCCTGAGGAGGTAGAGATGAGAAACCCACCTTTTTTTTCCTTTGGCATTTCCTTCCTATTTCTCTTTGTGATGCTGCTCCACTTGGGCTCATTATTCAGACAGTACCATAAACTACTGAATTGCTCCCAATTTCATGTCTGCATCTGCAGCTACAGCACTCTTGACCCTCAGTGACAAGCCTTGTTTTGGAAACCTCTGGGTTAAAGTCAGAAGTGTTTTAGCCCAAGGAGTGGGGATCTGCAGCTTAAATGTCAAAGCTCCCTGCTCATAAAGCATCCACCAGTGCTGCCTTGGTGTCACCCTCCAGCCCTCACAGACCTGCCTTGGCTGCACTGATGGTGCCTCAGTCCCCATGCCATCCCTCCAGACATCTCCTGGCAGCAATGGCTCTTCCTTGTTGTGAAAGACTCCTGGCTGAAGGACCATGGAGTCAGAGCCTTTTGAAGCTGCTGCATAATAAGCTGTATTCTTTCCCCAAACATCACCAAATTACATGAACTTTGTAATCAGCCAAACCAGCATTGCCATCTACCTGACATACAGGTAGCACTTGTGAGTAATTTTACATAAAGGGCAGGTACTTTTGTACTCGGTGCACAGGCCTTGTGCACAAACAGCCACAGAAGGAGGGCCCAATTATAAATAAACTGTCCTTAGTTGTCACTTTGCTGTCTCTGACTTCCCACGCATTCAAATGGTGAGACTGATTCATTTAATCTTACTCTAAAGCAGCAAGCCACAGAGTCAGTTTCCTGACAGTTGCTTTAAAAAGCGTAGCTGAGCTCTCTTGAATTGTCTTCCCCTGTATTATATTTAGACATTGTGATTAGAGTATCTGTCATGATATGCTTTTACTTTAAGGCAGAAGTTCAAGCTGCTCCCTGAAAACAGAGATGCTCTGAAGGGGCCATGAGAGCTGGGGTTCAGCATTTGGGAGCAGAGGTCTTCAGCACCACTGGTGCTGCTGGCTCCCTTGCACAGGCAGCCTCATGAAAACCTGAGTTTTCAAATAAGTGCAACATTACTTACCATAATGAGGCTGCTGGGAAGGGTGGAGGCAGGAAAAGACTTAGCGGCTGTTTCCAAGGGTTTTAGAAATATCAGCTCAGCAATTCTTACCATCTTCCCTTCTCCCCTCCTTCCTTCTTCTCCCCTCCAAATCTTATCAAGGGCTTGGATGCAAAATCTGGACACTCCTGTCATATGAACATGGCTTTCATATGTTTGTGTCATTGCAAAGCAGATTATAATGACTACACTTCATGCATTTTACCCTAATTAAGTCAGTGGAGATTTCAAGCAGATACAAACTCGACATGCAGCTCTGCCCTTGACAATTGCCTTACCAAAGAGAATACCTGAAAGCTCTTGTTTTGCTAAATATGCTATTTAATATTTTGTAATGCTCGGGTAAATGTAGTCATTGAATGTAGAGTCTTCTGTTCCTATAATATTGTGGAGGAGGTTATTAGAGTTATGCTGAAGGAGGTTTCCTTGTTCTGTTCCTTGCTTTGTCAGAGCACTTGGAAGATACTGAACTGAAGGTTCTAGTCCTGCTGACCATTTTCTGTGATGAGGAGACCCCCAGACTCCAGCAGACTCTCAGCCACTGCTCTGATGGCAGGAGCTCTCCTGCAGCCTGGCAAATGTGGCCAGGACCTGGCAGACAGGACAGACAGGACAAAGTGAAAGACACTCTGGGCTCTAAGGTACAAGAGGGGAGGGGAAGGGCTCTGTCTAGAGGGGGAATGGTAGAGATCAGATGCCATGCCTCTGTTGTGTTTTGTTAACCCAAATTGAACACACTGTGGAATTCAACACACTGAATTGAATAGTGAGTTTCTCCCATGTGCCTTTTGTAGGATGCCTGTCTTCCTCTAGCTGATCTACAGAGATTTGTAAATCGATTATTGCTTCCACATACCCTCAGAGAAACTTGTGCTTTAGGTTTTATGTGAAAAAAACTTTAGGTCCTAGGTCCACATTCAAGTGTCTGTCCAAACATAATTGGATTACCATTCCTTTAAGACTGGTCATATTCCTTTTCCTCAGATAAAATTGTCACGAAGTTTTCCACCATCCCTGTGTCTCCAGAGAGAATCTTGGAGACTTGAAGGTGACTTTTCTGAAGAATGGTCTCAATATAATTCCAAAAATACTTTATAATTTGAAGCCTGCTCCTGAACCTCCAGCAGAGATCAAAGAGATCCCAGAAAAAATATTAAGCACCATGCATTCCTAGGAGCTGAGCCTTTGGCTGTAATGAATCAATCAACTATCCTTTTATCAGCCACATATAAACTGACTTAGGGCATTTTGGAGCCAAAGGCTACTTGTACAAGGCTGCTAGTTGAGGCATTGTTTTCATTAAAAAGTTTGACTCCAAAGGAAGATCTTTGTCTTCAAACAGGGTTTTTTACATCTTCCTGTTATTTTCACCTTCAAGCTTGCTCAGCCAGTTGGGTATGAAAAACTCGTTCTTGCTTCCTAGTGGCAAGACCATGTGTGGATGGTATGTATGGGGTGCTAATTACTATCTGCCATGGGTATTTATGGGGTTCCAATCACTACAGCACCATGGTGCCAGGCACAATATTGAGATAAGCAGGCAAGTTATGGAACGTGGACTCTGCTCTTCCCACCCACAGTGGGAGACTGTGGAGACTTTGTCCTCTGGCTCATGCTCACATGCAGGCACCTGAGGAGAAGTGAGGTTTGTGCTTTGCTGTGGAGCAGCTCTGGCCTGTGAGCTGTACCTGGTACCCCTGGTACCCCCTGGCTGTACCTGGTACCCCTGGCTCCATCTCGGATCACATCCTGCCCCTATCCCTCATGCTGGCCATGGCACTGGCTCTGTGACTGGTGGCACTGGGAGCAGAGCCCACAGAGCCTGTGGCCTTCACACCAGCTGCTGCTGAACTCTTTTCCATAGAATGTTTTTCCAAAACCCAGCAAACTGTGTCAACTGGGAGAGCAGAAATCAATTGAGGTGCCTGTGCAGGGTCACGGAAGGTGTCCCAGACAGACAGCATGGAAAGCTTTGATCTCTTTGGAGAAGGAAACTGCCATGGAGCAGAGGGCTGCTGGAAGCTGGCTGCATGAGAAAAATGTCTTCATTTCTTCTGGCTACTGGCACTAAAGAGACACTTTGCTTCTCAGATAAACTCAACCCTTTGACCAAACTTGACCAAAGCTGTGGCTGGAGATTCAGTCTCAGCCTGATTCTGAGAAAAAAAAAAAACAAACATGCCTGGAACTCCATTTCTACCACTACAGAGAAATGAATATGAACCCACAAGAAAGTGGAGATGACATGAAAAAAATGCAGGTCACGGTAGCAGCTAGTTCTTAAGTGAGACAGACATAAATTTCTTTAATGTGGATATAAAAGGGGATGTATTTTGTTTCTGTTATTACATGATTGTGGGAGGCTAAAGGGAAATTTTCTCACAACCTCAAGAAAGTGATGTTCAAAACCAGTTTTTAAAATGTGAAAATAAAACAAAAAAAGAAAAAGGAAATTTTGATAGATCTGTGGAATTTTTTATTTTTTTAATCAGCTCTGATGGTTCTAATTGGTGTCCAAGGAGAAAGCTTGGTGATTTAGAGATGAAGAGGAAAAGAATTGCACCCTTGGTAAGCCCTGCCTATGGGACAGCAACCCCAGGACATGCTGAAAATGTTTAAATAAGGAATGTGCCATGAACCAACATTTATCTCCTACTTACCCTTACAGCTATTTCCTTACCCTCAAATTTTCAGGAATGAAAAGCTGTAAGGATCAGTAATTATGCTGAGACTTTTCCTTTATGTACCACTGCTCGCTCAAGAATTTCAGCCCATTACACAAATAGCAGTGACGTGCTTGTCGGGGCCCTTTGAAGCACAAAGTGCCATTGCTGCCAGCCTGGCTTCCTCAGAGGGAGATGAAGGGATGGAGGAGGGATGTCAGGAGCCAGGACATCCCTCTGGCTGTCCTGAGCAGCCAAGACCCCTGCCAAGGATCTCAGAGCCTGGCACAGAGCCCAAGATGCCTGTGGATTTGATTGCAACCCATGGAGCAAATTACCAACCTTAGATGAAGTTCTGCAAGCCACGACAAATTAAGTAGAATGACAGTGAATTTATCACAAGCTGAAAAAGTATATTTTGGGGTT
Source organism: Melospiza georgiana (assembly GCF_028018845.1). Taxonomy (NCBI): domain Eukaryota; kingdom Metazoa; phylum Chordata; class Aves; order Passeriformes; family Passerellidae; genus Melospiza; species Melospiza georgiana. Next base: position 16,239,576 of record NC_080433.1, on the reverse strand, counting down.
TTTAGAATGGGGATTCAGGGGGGCAAGATGGAGGGATCTGGGCATGTCCAGCCTTTCTCCTTCTTCTTCTTCTTGGCCTCCATCCTCTGCTGTGATGTTGGCACTTACAGATTGGTTTAAAGTAGAAGCTCACTGTCTAACATAGGTGATAGGTATTGGAAAGTATTTGTAAACATTATATACGTAGTTTTTAGTATAAAGACATAACAACTCCCCAGGGGCAGGCAGGGTGCCTTGGACTGTCTTGCTGAGCAGACCTCAGCAGGACAGGAGAAAGAATTTTATAGATAAGATACAATAAACAACCTTGAGACCTAGAAATGAAGAGTTCTGACTCAATCTTCAAGTGCTGGGCTGGGAAAAGAGACTCTGACCAGCTAGAGACCCCGACAGAGGGAGATGAAGGGATGGAGGAGGGAGATGAAGGGATGGAGGCTGCAATGCTGGGATGCCCTCCCCTTCCTCACCCTCCCAAGTCGCTCATGCCCCTCCTGCTTTGCCCACACGGGGTTTTCTGGCCTCACTCCCCACCTGAGCTCTTTTGGGATGATGGAGCATTTCCAGAGGCTTGGGTGCACCTGGCAAACAGGGAATGGGCACCCAGCACCCAGTGCTCAAGTGCCAAGCAAGGCACTGATCCTACCCCTGCATTGCTGGGAGCTCTCTGTGACGCCAGAGGGTTCACAGAGAGCCAGCAGGGCTGGAGTCAGGTTACACTGACTCCCAAGGACCAGGCAGCGGCTTCCCATATGGGAAAATACATGCCCGCGTAAATAAAGAGGGAAATAATTATAAGTGAGTAATTATCTGAGCAGAAGTAAAAGTGGGAAGCTGAAAGACTGAAAGAAAAGAGAAGTGCATGAGCTTTTTTGTAGATGCAGAGGCTTGCATTTCACATCTAAAGAAATAGAGGAAGAAATTTAAATGCATATTTGAAAAAAAAATTGAGTGGGAAATGTGAAAAGAACCACTTTTATGAGGAAGCCTCTGAAGGGACAAAGCTATAAATGCACAATTCCAAATATCAACCATTTCTTCTTCAACAGTAAAAAAACTCAGAAAATTAATTCTGTACAGAGTTAAAGCAAACTTTTGGAAAAGCACCTGGGAACAGTGCTGGAAATTGCCCACCCTATGATTTTTGCTCCTACCACAGAGCAGTATGAGTGAAACATTGTTTATTCCAAGAAACTTTGCACTCCTTTCTTCTCAGCACTATCTTGCTTATAGTCAGGTGTATTTATAGAAACCTGCTCCAAGACCTGAGATGCACCAGCCTCCCAGCACTGTCCACTCAGTGGTCAGTGGAAGGATGAAGACTCCTGTCCAGGAAAATACCTTTTCCCAAAGACTCATAGAATGCTTTGTGTTGGAAGGCACCTTTAAACATCATCTGCTTCAACTCCCCTCCCACAGAAAGGGACATTTTCATCTAGATCATGTTGCCAGAGACCTGTCCAGCCTAACCTTGAGTGTTTCCAGGAATGGGGCCTCTATCACCCTCCCTGGGCAACCTGTGCTAGTGTTTCACCACCTTCATTGTAAAAAATTTCTTCTCTTTATCAAGTCTGAATCTACACTTTTATAATTTAAAACCCTTACTCCTTGCCCTGTTGTCCCTACTAAAAACTCAGTCTCCCTCATTCTTACAAGCCCCCTTCAGGTACTGGAAGGTCACTATAAGGTGTCCCAGGAGCCCTCTCTTATCCAGTTGAACAACCCCATTTCTCTCAGCCTTTTTGCTCATGGAAGAGGTGTTCCAGCCCTCTAATCATCTTCAGATTAAGCAGAAAATGGCTTATCAGGGAGGCAGGATTTCACTCAGAGAGCTCCAGACTGAAAACCCAGTCTTAAACTTTCTCTGAAATACAAGATGAAAACCAAATATAAATATGCATTCTTTGCTCAACTACCACAAGGTACCTTCTGTACCTTGCTGACATGACTCTGGTTGAAAGAAAATTCAGTGGGCAATTTGTCACCAAATTAAAGTCACCACTATCAAATTAATTCTGGATGCAAATGAGCCAAGTAAATTTGATTGTACTTGTAGAAATGTATTTTGGACAATGATAAAGAACCTGGCCCAGTTGCTGCTCACTTAGCTCTGATGTAGGCAGCACTTGCATGGATTGCAGTTGGGGATGGAGTAATGGGACTGGTGGTGAAGGGGCTGGTGCTTGGAGACTAAATGACATTCCTCAGCCTGGGATAACTCAGAATCCCCAGAGTCAGGGCAACCAGGTACCTGCTGCCATTTCTTCCAGTTAGGAGATAACTGTAGGGAAAAGATTTAGGCAATGTGATTGGATTTAAAAAAAAGGAAATAAAGTTCCTTTGTGATTCCTCTATGATTTTGTGGCTCTTAGAGCATGCTGGGTGGTGGGACTGGAAGTGTGGAAGCACCCAGAGACTTTATTAGCTTGACAAACTAGAAAGACTGATGTGTTTTGGCACTCCATCACCATTACTGGCCTTTGGTGAGGCAGTGTCTTTGGGCAATGCTATTCCCAGGAAGGATTTCTCTGGCCTTATGCATACCCTGCCTGTTGGGCACATGAGAGCTGTGCTATTTAACCCTCCTTCCCCTTGTTTGTATTCCTCATTCCCACACAATCCATAGGCAATGTTGGTATAGTGTCACTCCCCTCCCCCAAACTTTCCCTGTTTCAATTGGTGTCACCACAAAGGAATAGATTATTGCTGACACTGATCCCAATTTAATCCTTCCAATAATCTGATTTTCCCAAGCCTATTTATATACTTGAAATGACAGTAGGGTTTAAAGTGATACAAATACCTGAGCCTAAGTGCTGGTACTATCCACAGCAGTCTGGTCCAGTTTTGACCCTTCAGAATAAAAATGTAACCCCAAATATTATTTGATTAATCCCTTCCCAAGTGTTTATAGTGCTAAACTGGTCCTTGGTTCCTCTTTTTGACTAGCTTTTTCACATTAGGTTTGTTTTCCTATACACTAGTATCAAGCTGGAGTCCCAAAATAAGTTTTAAAACTCATATAAATGTAGAATTTTTTTTTCTTTTGTGAATTTTAATAACTTTCTGGTGTCTGAAAATGATCTAGAAGCAAAGCTTTCATAGCACTGCAAGAAGTATAAACCTGTTCTAATTTGTTATTTCATGCAGCAACCTGAGAACTTTTTTATTTTCCTGGGATTTGAGGTGATCAGCCAATGTTTTCTCCCATCCCCAATCTCCTTAAGAAGCTTATTAATGCTTTACATTGAAAATAAAGACACACCAATCTGAAAACAAAGCCATCCTTAGCGCTGGCTATTGTAAATGTGCTTGCTGGACTATTTCCACTATTAGTAACCAATTCATTTTAATATTGCTCCTGCTTTTGCTAGATCTGCACAACCTCAGTTCACACGTAGCCAAGGAGTAGTTCAACCAGCAGTCAGCAGGTTTTTGCCCTTTTTTTTTCCCCCACTCTTATAATTCAGTGCAGTGACTTGTTTATATAACCAAATCTTTTTGTTTCTCCTAAAGGGACTTGGCTATTTCACTGGCGTGACAACATCCGTGGTAGGTGATGGTCTATTTTTTTCCAGAGCAGAGGCCTCAGTTTTCAGCAGGATTTACATTCCAGTAATAAATATTTAAAGGAATTATAATGGAACTGAAGCAAAGAATGTACCTCCAAAGTGCACACACACACACATGTACACACACACACTGAGACATGCTCACTCACAGTGAATTAGTCTGGGGTCACTCTGGTGCAGATGGTGCAACCCCTGAGATATTTTGCTTTTTCTGTTAGGAAACTTGGCCACCTTGGACTTTTATTACCCTATAAAAACCTTATAAAATATTATTCTTTACTGTCAATGTAGCAGATCACTCAAACATCCACATCAAAGGCATTTTCTGCAAGAAAATCTCTTTCTGCCATTAAAAAAGTGTAAGAAAGAGTACAATCTATGCTGATTTCTTGGTTTCCTTTCTCAGGTATGAGCTTTAGGATTTTCAATCATCTCTATTTTATTCTATAACAGACTAAAATAAATTACACCATAATGGCAGTTTTGGAACATACCAGGGCTGCACAGCCACCATTTGGCTTCAAATGTGTAGATTATTATAAAGCAAATGAGACACTGATGTACTTTTCCATTTACAAAGCTTAGACTTTCCCCTATGGGCATAACACTAGGTGATGTCTTAATTAATCATGGTGAAGCTCATATATGTGACATAAACAAAAGAGATGCTTTTCAACAACAGCAAAAAAAGAGAAGAACAAAATATTCCAACTCTTTTGAGAAAGAATGAACTGATTCCAAAAAGGAGAATAATGAAGACCAAAAGGCAAAAGAAGGAAGAATGTGATGTAGATGTTGGAGTTACCTGCAAATGTCTCCCTTTGCCAGCCAGAAAGTATTTATTTTGTATAGTTTGCTGTATCTTTGTCCCTTCATGTGCACTGAATGATGCCCTACCAGCAGCACTACATCTGTATTAAACTGCCTGATTATAATGCTCACTGAGCACTGCCCACACATCAGACATCAGAGCCTGCTTGTCCTTCCTCAAGCCAGTGCATGGGCAATATTGGTAAAATGACACACGGATCACCCACTTTGTCCACATTTACCATATATATATATACACACATATATACATATCATATATGTAAATATACATATATATACATATATATCATTGCATATATATATCATATATATATACACACACACATATATATATCATACATATATATATCATTATCTATGGAAAAAGTAAGCATTTAGTCTTAACTGTAAGTGCACAGAAGGGCAGCATTGCCAGGAGGAGGCCTGCTACCTGCATGTCCTCTGGTGGGTGCTTATCAAGGGCCCACCATGATTATCTCTGACTTTAAAAGGCTGAAACACATAGGATGTGTGGGAGCTGCAGAAGGATCTGTGTCTCACAATCTGACCAAAAAAGCAAGTTAAAGGAATGAAGAAATGGGTGTTGAGGGTAAGGGGAATTGGTGGTGGAGAGGGGCTCTAAGGGGAATTAGAGGGTTACATGGGTTTTTTTCCCCATCTCTTCCTACCCCCAGGGCTGAGCAGGAAAACAGCACTTCTCCATTTCCACCCTATCTCTGTTTATTCACCTTTGGAATCTGGTTATTCTTAGCTCACTAGGTTTCATTTGCTGACCTGACATGAGCATATCCATCTTTCATGTTGTTCCTGGCTTAGACTCAGCAGGAACACAGGAGTGGAAAACAACCCTTCTGACAGCTGGAGACAAGGACACTGAACCCGTGCAGGAGAAAGGGAAGGTGGGCATGGGTGTATAGGAGGTCTCTGTCTGCTCAGGTTAGGCCACAGTAGGCCACACTCTGTGTTCTACTGTGGACATGTGAGAGGCCACACTCTGTGGATACTGTGGACATGTGAGAAGCCACACTCTGTGGCCTGCTGTGGACATGTGAGAGGCCACACTCTGTGGCCTGCTGTGGACATGTGAGAGGCCACACTCTGTGTTCTACTGTGGACATGTGAGAGGCCACACTCTGTGGCCTGCTGTGCACATGTGAGAGGCCACACTCTGTGGATACTGTGGACATGTGAGAGGCCACACTCTGTGGCCTGCTGTGGACATGTGAGCATGGACATGCAGACACCAGTGGAGAAGTAGAGATGGATGCTTTTATACTCATCAGCCCTCACTGGTGTATTCAGCTCTCTGCAGGCATCACTGCAGGGAGCTTTCCTTCATCGGGAAAGACCTTGGGGATGGATCCGCTGGCCAGGAGAGGGAACGAGAAGCCTCCTGCAGGAAAGGGGAGCTTGGCTAGCTCCAGGGAGAGGGGCAGGGTGGATGGAGGCAGGGAGGCTCCCACTGCTGCTGCTCGCCCTTCCCGTGCCAGCCCTGCTCCATCTGCTGGCAGGAACAATGCGGAGCAGAGCCTCCCCCAGACACAGGAGGGAGAGCATCCCTTATCTTTGGAACCCATGAGTTTCCCTCTACTTTAGCCTCCAATATGTCATCAAAGTTACAAATTAAGTACTGTGCATGCCGTGTATTTACCACCTGGTCTGCTGGCTGGGAAGTTGATTCCCCTGCTCACCTGTGGTCAGCCAAACTCAATGGAAACGCCCTGCAAGGCTGCACATTGGGATTCTGATGGGAATGGAGGGGAGGTGGCAGCACCAGCTGCTGCTGCCTCAGCCAAGTGCCCAGGAAACCTCCTGGGAGGTTGAACACCTTTCACAGGATGCAGCTGTGAAAGGTGTTCAAGAGAAATGGGAGTCCTTTGGCTCTTTGCTTTGCTGCTCATCACTTTGCTAGGGCATTATTTTGGGCTCCATTTTCCCCTTGCCTACTAGGTGTTTAGGAGAACAGGCTGAGGAAAGCTCCGAATTTTTCAAAATGGAAAGCTTTTGCCATATATGAGCCTGCATGACATTGTGGATTTGATTCACCCTTCATGGAGATGCAGGGTGTTCCCAGCTCCCCTGTGAAAGGGTTTTTCAGCTCTGGCAGCGTGGGCATTAAAATGCTTTTTCAATTGTCTTGTCTTCTGCTTTTGGGAAATCATCTGCTTTGACTGTGTTCACAGGGGTCTCAGGTTGAGAGAAGAGACGGGGATCTGACTCATGTTTCAGATGGCTTGATTTATTATTTTATTATATATATTACATTAAAACTATACTAAAAGAATAGAAGAACAGATTTCCTCAGAAGGCTAGCTAAGCTAAGAATAGAAAAAGAAGGAATGATAACAAAGGTTTGTGTCTTGGACTCTTTGTCCAAGCCAGCTGGGCTATGATTGGCCATTAATTAGAAACAACAACATGGGCCAATCACAGATCCACGTGTTGCATTCCACAGCAGCAGATAATAATTGTTTACATTTTGTTCTTGAGGCTTCTCAGCTTCTCAGGAAGAAAAATCCTAAGGAAAGGATTTTTCATAAAAGATGTCTGCGACAATCTGCACCTGGAATTTGCATCTCTTTTCTGCAGGTGAGAAGAACTGTGTTCATCCTGCTGTGGTCCTTACATCTGGCAGGTCTTTCAGCTCTGGGTTACAGCAGGTAAATGGGGTGGGCTGAGCTTCCCCATAGCAGCCAGCTCCTCAGGGAGGGAAGGAGGGCAGCCAGCATCAGACCAATATTAACAGAAAGTTCAGTCTCCAGTGGATTTCCCTATTCCAGTGAAACAATAGGAGGGTCTCGTGCTGTATTATCCATGCTTCCTCTTTATTCTGATATTATCTGTGAGTTCTTGCAAATAATAGATGACTGAGAGCATTGTTGTTTTGGGAAGTAGGAAAATGAAAGCATTAGATGGACCTTAGCAGTTTCAATAGACTTATTCATGTTGTTTGTAGTTATGCAAGTCAGAAATGAGCAAAATACCTGTTGGAATAAGTAATAACCCTGTGCATTCAGAAAAGCAGTTCTCTTACACCTCATTTTTAATAAGAGAGACTGTCTCAGTCAAACATGTGCTAGAGAGTTCAAAACAAAAAAGGAAAGCAAACATAACTCCACTGTTAATGCCACAAGATTTTGGGAAGCAATCTATTCCAGCCCTTCCATGTATCTGCTTTAATACAGGCATTCTGATATAAATTGCATGATAGTGATTAATAAATCTTCTATCAATTGAACTTGAAGTCAAAAGAACATGCTTTTTTTCTTTTTCTTTTTTAAACCTGCATTAAAATAGATCATTCAGAACTCTTGGAATGAAAAGTGCTAGGTCAAAACTCACATTTTTCTAGCAAGTCTATGAAAATTTACTATAAAAAGTCACATACTGTAGAATCTCAATCATCCTGGAAGGCTTATCCGGGTTATGGCTCGAGTGTGCTATTCATGTGCTGCCAATTTCCTCTGGAAGTACAAGATGAGCTGTGGTGCCTTGCAAAGCAGCTGAACAGTTCCCTGGGACAGATGGAACCCAGAAGCCATCCAATGGATTGATTTGGGGCAGAAATCCTGCAGCTTCCCTTCAGTTCCATGCAGAGCTTGTCAGAGCTGGAAATCAGGGAGCAGTGTGGGTCCTGTGCAGCTCTGGCAGGGCTCAGTCTCTGCCTCTGCATCCTGTGCTCCTCAGCTGGGAAGCCTTCATTTAGAAATTTTGCCCTGCACAGAGATGGCCCTGGTACCTGTCTGTACACTAAAACCTCCTGCATCGCTCATTTTTTATTATTTCCTGTTACTTAGGACCTTTCCTTCTCTTCTTCACCTCAAGTAAAAGTGACCTGTTGATATATCCATGCATTTAATACCTACTGGTCTTGGTAGAAATTCTCTGGCTCATTGTACATTAACACTGTTGATAGTTTTTTATGCATATGCAATTAATAAAAATTGGGAAAAACTGTAAAGCTTTTGCTATATTCAGGACAGATTATGAATTTTTTTCTCTCTGTGAAGTAAAACTTGCTACCCACAAGGACTAATTACTAAGAGCAGATTTTACTCTGAAAAGGGAACTTTCAGTTGCACAGCCTTGTGTTAGAAAAACAAACATTCAGAGTTAGGCAAACAGGGCCATGCTCCCAAAGGGTTTTTTTGTGAGTCTCATGGCATTTAGTGATCCTATTGATCTCCCAAATTCAGGGCAGCAGCGACTGTGTGAGAAACTTCATGTCTAGTTTTCAAAAGAAATGCCTAGCTTTTGGGAACAAATGCCTAAATGAATGCTTGAACAAAATAAAAAAAAAAAAAAAAAAAAAAAAAAAAAAAAAAAAAACCAGAAAAAACCAGAACACACAGTTTAGGCTCACCTTGCATGAGTCCATCAATGTGGGCAAAGGTAGCTTGTGAAAGCCTGAATGGGGCAAACTAATTCACAATAAAGTGGTGTTAGTGTGAAATTCATGTCCAGCACAGGGAAGGGGAGAAGCTACTTTGCTAGAGAAGCTACTTTGCAGCAACTCCCAATGTGGATAAGCCCTTAATAACTTTTAAAATCTCAGCATTACTAAGCCATGCTTATAATTTCTAGAGGCCTCGAGTTTCTGGAACAACTGGAGTATGAGATTCAATTGCATTCACTTCAGTGGAGGATACAGTTAAGTATCAGCACGTTTGCAGGCTGGAGGCCAGTCATTAACTAATTCGTGTATGGGAACATTTGAGTTTTTCCCATCTGATTTTGCAAAGCTATTTGGCAATACTTGCTTATGAGCTTTTATTTTTCACTTTTTCCCTTCTGCTTTCACAGCAAACCAAAGAATCCCCACCAGAAGCAGAAAGACAATTGGAAGTACAGTAAGTTCCAATTTTCCCCCTTGCTGGAGATATAAATTTTGCTGAGTTTAGCACCTTCTTTTTTCATTTGTCATGCAGACATACACGCATAGACTTTAAAAAAAAGAAACATATTAAGGGTCTCAGAGTGTTAGCTTCCTTTGCGGCCACGCAAATCCTCCTTTCCCAGGGGAAGCGTGTGAGCCAGGGAGGCTGGGGGTGGTGGTGGAACTACAGCCCCCAGAGGGCGTGGCGGAGAGCAGCCCATGGAGCCCGGGCAGGGAGGCGCGGGGGCTGCTGGGAGTTGTAGTCCCGCGGCCCAACCTGGCAGCCGTCCCAGCACCTGTGTGCTGTGAGGAGGCGGCGATGGCTCCGCGCCCCGCTGCTGCCCTCAGGCTGCTGCCGGGCAGCTGCGGCTGGCATCCCAACCAGGAACCGCTGCAGGAGGCACGGGACACCTCCGAAGGTAAGGATCTCCTGGGATTTTCGGTGCGAATCCTTCTCATCCCGTGGTTTTGGCTGGGGAGTTTTGCCGGGCCGTGCCTGTGGCGCATCCTTGGGCAAAGGCATCGGAGTTGGGCTTGGCTGGCGGCAGAGTCAGCGTGTGGGGCCGGGCAGAGGTGCCATTCTTGCCCTCAGCCATGGCTGGATGTGTTGGCTCCGTCAGGGAAAGGTTAGTGGGATAAATTATCATTCAGTCCTAGAAAAAGTGAGGGTAGGGATCCCACTCCCCCAGAGAGGCTGCAAATCTTTCTCTAGTGAGTAAGGGTCTTAGAGCATCCAGATTTTTGCTAAATTTAAGCTTGCTTTTTAAGTGTTTTTTTTTCCTTTTAAGTTGAGTTTCGAGATCTTAGTAGAGAGAAATTGACCAGTACGAGTTTTGGGTGTGTGGCTGCAATAGACTCTGCCTGTGTAAATTTCCTTTTTCCAGTGTATCTGCTGTTTGCTCAACTCAGTTGAAGCAACTCAAAGTTTCAGGCTGTTAAGACCACTACAGTGAAAATCCTTGGAAATGCTTCCATTTTACCCTGCTGCTTAATAAAACAGAGCAGTGGTCAGATAGCAGAGGAAGGGGAAATGGTTTTGTGTGCTTTCTGGGTAAGGTAAAACACTTCTGAGCGTTTTGGCAGTGACCATCTTTGGCAAGCAGGCACCTGGGAAACCATTCCAGCCTTGCTGTTGGTCCTTTTTCTTAGACCTGAGTGTAAACTTGTGGTGAATACCCAGCAAAAGGACACACTGCAGACTTCCCAGGGCTAAGTGTACATGAGATAGTAATGGCCTGTGTGTAGAGACATGGTTCAATGACACAATTATACCCCTGTGGTCCTTTCCTGCGAATAATTTGCTTATTATTCTGAAGACCGTAGATTTTTTGTATGCATCTCTCATGGCTCTCAGCTGTTGCTGCTGGGGTGAAGCAGCAGGCTGAAAATTGTGGGAGCAGAGTGGGAGATTTTAGCTAAGGCTAGTGGTACAAGACCCTATTTAAACAAAAAAAAGGTGAAAGTGAAGACAGGAGACCCTCCTGGTAAAGGTGCACCCAAGAGAAGACGTGAAAGGCAGTTCTCAGTTCTGCTGGGAATTGTGTTGCCCTTTTAATGGCAATCAAGTGGCTTTGCTGTTGGTTTCTGCAGAATTTGCCAAATGCTGAACTGAGCAGGTCTGGACAAGGAGGCAATTCCCTCCCTGTTGAGAGGCTTGGCAGCTCTGGGTGAGTGAGAGGTATAGATTTGGGTGTGTGGGGTTTGCACACCGTGGCATCAGGGCTGCTGTCATGCAGAAAGCTGAAGAGCTGGTGTCCTTCATGATCAAACATGCAGAAAGGTTAAATGCAGTGCCCTCAGGTCTGAAATGGGGATGATGGAGCTAGTGTTAGAGGTGTTGGTAGGAAGTTCTAAACCTTCTACCAATTAATCCATTACCTTAAAAATTCTAGCATTCTTAATACTAGAAATTCTTAAAAATTCTAGCATTCTTAATGCTAGAAATTCTTAAAAATTCTATTCTCTAATGGAGAGGTCTCATGGGCTGCTTTACAGGTGAAGTTTTTCGTGTCCCTCATAGGCTACCACCAATTAGCGGCACTGCTGATTGTTGCAGACATCTTTTATGAAAAATCCTTTCCTTAGGATTTTTCCTCCTGAGAAGCTGAGAAGCCTCAGGAACAAAATGCAAACATTGATTATCTGCTGCTGTGGAATGCAACAGGTGCATCTGTGATTGGTCCATGTTGGATGTTTCTAATTAATGGCCAATCACAGTCAGCTGGCTTGGACAGAAAGCCTGAGTCACAAACCTTTGTTATCATTCCTTCTTATTGCATTCTTATTCTTTCTGAGGAAATCCTTTCTTCTATTCTTTTAGTATAATTTTAATGTAATATATATAATAAAATAATAAATCAGTCTTCTGAAACATAAAGTCAAATCCTCATCTCTTCCCTCAACCTGAGACCCCTGTGAACACGGTCACACATGGAATTCCCTGCTCTGCCTTTCCCCACCTGGCAGCCAGGCTGCAATGTTTAAATCAGGCATGGATTTCCCTGTTTTCCCAACATCAGCACTCCTCCCCAATGGCAGTTGTGTTGGTTTAGTTTTCCTTTGCTCATACACATCAGAAATCACAGAGCATGATATGGCCAGTGGGATTGTATTGACCCACCTCTGCTGGTGCTGTTAATATCTGAAGAAATCCCCAAATGCCTCAGTGGTAGTGCAGTTGCCTGCCCATCTTTTTCTTGCCAAACAGAGCAGGGGTTTTGACAGTAACAAATTCAGTAATTACAAGCAAATTTTGCTTCTTGGTAGTGTTCAGAAGATAGGGGCCAGAGTATATACAGAAGAGAATATATATAGAATATCTGTTTTTGAATGGATTGCAAGCTGATTTGCAATGTCATTTAAACAGCATGCTAACAGCCAAGTCTTTTCTAAAAACAAAGAAGGCTGAGGGAGTTTGAGGGGGCTCATGTCTTTTTCTTGCTGACCAGAGAAACAGAACACACCCTGTCTAAAACAAGTGCATTTGAAATTCAGGGCTGGTGCACAGAGCACTAAATTTCAATTGCTGGGTTTATGCCATCATTGCAGTCGCAGTAACTCTGTAAAACACAAGATGAAGGGTTGCTCTCTCCACTCTGAGCTCTTTCCATCCTCCACCTTCACAGCAAAGGTTACCCTGAGCAGTGTGTGCGTCTGTCTGTTGTAAGTATAGAAATACCTATTATTCATAACTTGCCAATGTGTATGCTGGGAAAGAAAAGCTGAATTTATGGCTATATTTCCTCTCTGCTGGGGTTTTTAGAGTTGTGTGTTTCAGCATTTCCATTATAAACCCCTGTTTTCTGAGCTTTATAACAGTCTTGAAGAGTGGAGTGGTCTTGAACCATAATAGAAAGCGTGTAATGTTGCATTTGCAGTACAGCTGTAACTGCACATTTAGGAGTGTAATCTTCTCAGTGTACCCTCAGTGCTCCAATAAGGTTCACTGGAGTTACATACTGAGAGAAAAAACACTATTTTATGTTTGGAGTTGGTGCTCTCCATCCACAGAGCTGAGTGCATCACAGGTGGGCAGAGAGAATCTACCTGCACCAGACTTCCAAAAATTCTTTGCTACACCCTTGAAATACTCATGCATCTGTGGGAGCCCCTCTGAATTACAGCTCACCACAACCTCCCTGTGTCATGGGGAATTTCTAGTTAGGTTGAGCTGCCACACACAGACCTGAGGAGAAAGTTCCCCATTCCCTGAGAAGGAAATATATTTCTTTTTCATACTAGCCCAGCTACAACATGATGCTGGGCTTATCTGCCATGTGGTGGAAGGCATCAGAAGGTAGGAAGGAGGCTGAACACTGCAAACTTTAGGCTCAGATCCCAACTACAGCACACTTTGAGAGATGAAGTTAAAAGGAGTGTCAGCAGGATTGAAGTCTCATTGAGACCAAGTTTTTCTTGCTGTTTCAACTCATAACATCAGGTCATTTAGTCTTCCACTTAACCTTTCTTCCCTTGGCTAACAGGTCAGCTTATTGGGTTCATGCCCTTTTGTAAGTGTTGCTAGCCTCAAGCATTCCAAAATCACAGATTTACTCTCAGATCCATGAGACTGCAGGAAAAACATGCAATTTTTAAATTGAGCAATTAAAATAGTTTAATTAGTATTTTAGCCCTGATCCTTTGAGTTTCACAGCTTCTGAGCACTTTTTTCCTTGCTTGGAGCTTGACAGTCCTTGCCCCCAGTCAAACCTGTATTTATCACAATTGCACAAATGAAAAACCAGCACTGTAGCAAAAAACTCAGCTAAACGAAGAGTTCAGAAAGAGCTTGAGGTTTGGAAGTGCTGGTTTTGTGATTGCATAATTTTTTTTTTTTTTCACTTTTTCTTTTTTTTCCTCTCCCCTCACTGGTTATGCACATCTGTGTTACAACATATCTGCTGAGAATGAAGCTGAAGGGATTTCTGATTTGGGGAATTAGTGTACAAGTGATCAGAAGGAAAGTCTGCAGTAAGAAAACCCAATGAATGGGAAAGCACAAAGGGCTGAACCAGAGTAGAGCTGCCCATATGTTACACGTGCTTCTAGGCCACGTACAAAGGGCTGCAATTTGCAATGTTCCTTATCTGTACTCCCTTTCAGAGGGGTAAGAAGCCTTTGGGAATATTTGGCACGATCTACCAAGAATTATTCATCATGTGATGCATACATTTAGGCAGCAGATACACTCTGTATAGGGGCAGGAGTGAAAATAAGGCATTTCAAGGTACTTTATATTGTCCCTGTGTTTGCCCCATGGTGTGAAGGTTCAAAGTGTCTTCCTGCCCCAGCTTTGTGTGTTCCAGCACCCCACACATTTTGTGCTCTTACTGCCATCTCAGAGTATTCATCATGGTTGTTCACAGTGCAGTTACTGTCACTTGGAAATGCTTGTCATGGGGAACAATTTCAAAGGCAAGAGAGGCAACAGGGCAAAAGCTTCCCCTGCCACATCTGCAGGAGTCAGAGCAGCATCACCAAACCCTGTGCCTGGTGATCTCCAGGAGAATGTCCTGTGGAGGGACCTTTCTGCATCTTAAGAGGTGGTTCTGTAGATGCCATTAAAGAATTGCTGGTCCTCAGTGATTCTTTTTGCTGCCAGTTTGTGTTTCTTTGCAGTCAGGTTACATTTCTACATGTGGATGCAAACCAAGAGTTTCTGGGCTTTTCAAGGTGTGGGAACCATTGCTGTGGCAATAGTATTGGTCTGACTTGCTTCATTGCCACCTTTCTTCTCCTTTTTGCCAGTTTGCTGCCTCTTCTGTGCAGAGACTAGTGGCAGCTGTGAGATGGAGTACCTGCTCTGGTTTTGGCATGTTTGTATCACCTAATACATAGAACATTCATTTGCTCCCTCTTTTTGCTGTTTTATTCACCTCAGAGGGACAATTGCATCCAAACCCTCTGGTTTTAGACAGAGATAAGGCATAAAGGGACAGGCTGATACTGCCCGCAGTTCCCAGATGGGAAGAATTCCAATATTCTTGTCAGGCTGAGGGCCACAGCCCATGGGCACATTCTCCATTCACATCTGTGGAGTTTCTTCTGGGAGCATGAGATATTAAAAAAAAAAAACAGTGGTAGTCCTCAGGTGAAGAATAGCTCTTTATACCTTGTCTGAGGTTCAAGGTTTTTGAGACTTTTGGTGCATTTCCCATTTGTCATTTTGGATTTTGACAGGGTACTGATAAATGCATTGTGCTAGTCTAGAAGTTTGTTTACTTAAGTTATAGAACAAGGTATTTCTGTTAAGTTTTTCACAGTTCTTTTGACCTGTAATCCAGCACCAAAACATAATTTGGAGAATTCAAGCCTGGAATTTGTCATCTAGAGTGGCTTTTCAATTAGACAATTTCAATTAGACAGAGAAGGTTAGGTGTTTTTCATGGTGTTTAAAAACCAAGCTTCAGAAAAAAAAATTAAAACTTAACAGCTCTTACCATAATGTTTTTGCAAACATTTATATGTCTCTCTGCAACTACAAGACTAGTCTAGACAGGGTTTTTTGGCTTTTGCTGTGAATGTGGAGCTATTGATCTGTGAACATAAATCCATATTTATCTCCAGTCAAGTTTATAGGACAATGAAATTACAGGATTGCTTGAATCAATCAATGTTTCTAAAGCAAGCTATAGAAACATAAACAAGTTACCAATTATTTAATAAAGTCAATTTGCTTAGAAATGCCTGGTGATGGGCAGCAGATGTTACACTGATTTCTGCTTTCTCTGGAATTTCACAGGGGCTGCAAGATCTTAATGCCACTATTAGCAAAGGTAACTTTATTTTAGAAACTCATTCCAAACTCTCACAGCAAGAGGAAGAAACTGTCATTCCTTTTGACCACAAAATCTGTGCTATTTCTAAGAGGAGTTCTTTGAAGTAACTAGGATATCTCACAGCTTGTTGCTTTAGAGGGGACTTAGTACAGTGGCCCCACATTTAGTTAGCATAATAAGTTTTTTGGATACTGACTGTGTTTGAAGTACTATAACTTTTAGGCAGCTAAGATTAAATTTGTTAGTGAAGTACAAGTTTGCATATTTTAGCTTTCCTAGAATTTTAAACTGCATGCCTGTTTCCTGAGAAGCATTTAGGTTAATATAACCAGGTTCTGACTTGGCAAAGCAATTTAAGTATAAAAGTGTGTCTTTCTGCTGCTCAGTCGGAAGTGTCATGAAAGTGGCTCCTCAGTGGGGTTTTACAGTCACTGTGTTTGCCCTTTGAGATCCACTTTACTGGAGTGACTTTATTCAAGGTGACTCAAGAATCTCCCACGAGCTCATGGAATCCTTTTGGTGCCCCTGTCTGTCTTGAATGTAGAGCAGGATGTTTATTAGGAGGCTCTGATGCCTTGGTGGTCTGTCTCTTGGGTAGTTTGTCATAGTTTGTCATGCAGGAGTACAGAATCATCTGATTAAACTGCTTAATCAATCCTTGAACAGGGATAGCAATAATTAAGTCACAGATGGCCATTGTAAATCCCTCTATTCCAATACATTATTATTGCCAGTACTTTGGATATTAAGGTTGTTTTGAATTAAAAAAAAAAAAAAAAAAAGAAAAGCTTTGGGAAATATGCCTCTGGATTTTTTTTTTGTTGGTCTACCTTCAAGACATTGAGAATTCATTTTGACTCTGGAAAGGTTTTTGCTTTAAGATAAATTATCATCATATATACTTACACATTTTGTTACATGGGCTTTGTTAAAGCTTATACATAAACTAGTCCCTGATTAATCTCTTTTTTAAGCTGTTCTGTGGTATTTTGTCTGCAGTATTTTGTGGCTAAGCTGTCTGTAGCAGAATTTTGTTGATCTGAAGACTGTGCTATAAATTTCTATAGACACAAACTGCTATAAAATTAAAATGTAACATCTTCCTGGACTCCCTTCATCTATCATAAAGCTGGTGTGGCTCAGCCTTAATTAGATTATTATAGACCTAAAATATATGAGGTAGAATAGCAGAAGAGGAATTGAATTTGGTCATTAGTAGGAGTATGTGGTTTGTCTAGCTGGTGTAGTCAGTAGCTCCTGAAAGATGAGACTACACTTTCCATTTGATATGCTTTGAAGACAGGTCAAAATCCTTAACATGATTTAGGGAAGGTCTATAATCCTGCTTTTTAATAAACTCTGTACTTCATGTTGGAACAACACTTGTGCATGTCAAGCATTGCTGAGGCCACAGCCACAGTTGCATTGCTCTAGAAGTTGAAATGCGTTGTTTTGGAAGAGCATTTACAGAAAATATTACTGGACTCAGGGCTGTAAGGCACGGAGGCTTGCTGTAAAACCTGGATTGTGTGGGTGCCAGGTTTTTGTTCTTTTTCAGCTGAGGAGCAGTTCAGCCTCTCAGACTCTGAACGCTGCTGTGCGCTGCCCTGTTTAATAGCTGCTGCTGCTGCGGGCGTGTGTGCAGGCTGCAGCCGGGGCTGCTCGGCACCAAAATCCTTCTGTGTTTGCTGGGGAGCTCCCAGGCACTGAGTGGTGCGGAATGGAGGCTGAGATGGGTCCCTCCGGTGCAGCTTTTATCCACACCTGTCTGTGATGAACCAGGTGGTGACCTGTGGAATGTAATCGCCACGGAAGGGAGGAGCGTGGATGGCACCGTGTCAGGGAGCTGCCAGCCTCGGTGGATGCAGTCCGGAGGGAAGCCTCGCGGATGCAAATGCAGGCGCGGCTGCTGACTCACAGCAGTCTGACAGGAAAAGGCTCTCTGCTGCTTGTCTCCGGCTTCCTCCAGCCTGCGGGCAGGGGGAACTTGGTGTCTGTGTCTCTAGTTCCTTGATACTGTCACCGTGCTGCCCACCGTGACTCCACAAAGGGACTTGGAGGTTGGTGCAAAATATCTGTGCTATTAAGTCTTAATTAGGATGACATTTCTCACGTAAAAAAACTTGTAAAGAGAATTCTCTGGATTGATGAATAGCTTGTTTTCATAGCTCTCTGCGTCCCTGACTCCTTTTCCCCCCACAAGTATCATGTGGATTTATGTGACTCTTCACAGAGCTGAGGTCCCTAACTCCAAGACAATAACTCTAAGTGCCCCTGTCTGTGATGAGAAATGCTCCAGGTGGGTTTTAGAGTCAATGCTTGCCACACTTCTTCATGGTCAGAGGTGCCAAGTTAAAATCCTTCAGCAAGGAACAGGTGATGAGGCTTAAAAAGTGAAACAAAACGAACCCTACCATCAACAGCAGAAAAGGATGAAAAGAAAAAAAAAAAAAAAAAAAAAGAGGTTAATTATGTGTTCTTTTCCAAACTGGATTCTGATGTGGGACCCTGTTTTCTTTCTGATGTGAGATTCCATTTCAAACTGGTTTCTGATGTGAGACACTATTTTCTTTCATAGGCATATGTTTAAGAACTATTCATACCTCCTGTCTCTCAGTGTGACTGGGAAAAGACTCCAGTGCTCCTTAAAAAACAAGTGAGGTCTCTACTTGACCTGTGTGTGCTGATAGGAGTCGTGCAGTTGATTTTAATAAGAGAACATCTGTCCTCTATATGCAGAAAAATGTCTTTTATTAAAAAGCTAAACAAAGTAAAATTCGAATATTATTTCTTGCCTTCTTCCCTTGTGGTAAAAGAAAAGATAAATCTTTAGGAAAAGAAAGAAGAAAAGAAAAGAAGTCTTTTAGAAAAGACTCTGATGCATATCAATGTTTGATTTTTTTTCTTTTTCTGAAAGTCCCACAGGATTGGTTGTTATTGGGATTAGCTTGTGTCCACTGATTAATTCCTTGTGTCACTGGTGTTAAATCTTGTTGGAGTTGTTCTTGCAGAACTTTCCAGCAGCAGCAAACCAGCAGAGCTGTTATTGACCTAGAATAGCAGTGGAGTTGTTAATACCTGCAGCAAGGTTTTCTGTGAGCTTCCTCCCTATTCTGTGGAGCTGATGAGCTGGTTAACACCTTCTACTTATTCTGTAAGGAACTCAGGCTGGAAGGGAATTAATGCAGTTGTGAAGCATGAAGAACCAAAATAGCAGTGATTCACTTAGAGTAGAGCCAAATCTTCTTAAAATTAAACTCCATTGTGTTAAAGACCTTACTTTTTTGATACCTATATTATTAACTTCTCTGATAAAAGCAGGAAGTGTAATAAAGTGATATTGGAGAAGCCTTGCATATTAAATCTAAGCTATTGTCTTGAGGTAGTCAGAGAAGAAACCACTCTTCATCAGGTGTGTTAGGAGAATCAGATTTTACAGAATTTCTGGTTCTCAAGGTTACCATATGATTCACAAACCACATTTTTGTATAGCATTTATTTCCTTATCTTTCAAATAGTTTTTTTAGAATGGGTGGAAACTCCATCCTAAGCACATATATGAGAATTTATAGTTTCTTAAGTAACAAACAATACTGGACAGTTCTGGGAATTTTGTCATGGGCTGAGGTGTTTACGTGCAAGCTGCTGCTTCTGATGTTGTTGTCCTGAAGATTTTTTTGCTCATGGAATTTGGTTACTATAGTGTATAACAGGTTGGTGGGCTTCTCCTGTAGAAGTGCTTCAAGGTGTGTTCTTGGGTTTACCTTTCTAATTTTGGACTGGATCAGATGCTTAAAACAGGCTTGAGGTTTGCAGGCAGGAAAATATGGAAGAAAGCTGAATAATTCATATACAGAGAACAAACCATTTCCAGAACTGCAGCCAAAACTTGGTGGCTGTGTGCAGGTTGTTCATGGCACAGCCTCACTGTGCCACAGTACAGAGATAGTAGATTTGACCATGTTGGTTTTAAACCTGATACTAGAAATACAGCTATTTGTAGGGGTAGCCAAAGTGTCTCTGGAGAGACTGGTTAGTGAAGCCCCCAAGGGGGACAGTGCACTGAGCCAGGGAAATTTACTGTGGCCCTCATGGAGCTGAGATGATACAGCCAAACAAGTGCTGTCTGTGAGGACTCAGCTGTGTGACAGATGCTGACTTATGGATCTGGTACAAAAAATTGGGGATTTCTGCTCATTTGGTCTTTCTTTATATGCATTCTAGAAGTCACATTAGACCAGCTTTCCTCTAATTCCTCCCTTCAGTTGTGGTAATTTAAAGTTTACTTTGTTCTATTCTTACAAGGTATAACCAGCATTGAAATTAGGTGCTAATGAAATTTCATATTGCAAAAATGCTCTATTTTAATTACTTTAGAGAACTCCACTGTTTGTATGTCAGGACACCCTGAAGTGCCTTTATATTTTCCTTCCATGATCTGTAACATGGTCAGGCTGTCTTCCCCATTTATTTTCCCCACACATTTCCCAGATTCCCAAGCTTTAGGTGGAAAAACCCATTCAGCAACGCTGATGTCTCAAGCAGTGGGTATGTAAATATTTACTAGCATGACAGTCAACAACAGTGGGAGGGGGGAAATTGCTACATTCTGCCACTCAGGGAACCTTTGAGGTCTGTCTCAGAGTGTGCAGTCGGTGAGAAGAGGGAAGGTTTGCCGTTTGTGATGACATGTTTTTGCTCTCTCAGTTCCTGTTTTGTTGCAGATGTCATTCCTTTAGCTGTGGAAGGCTTTATCAGCCCTTGTGGAGGCTTTCCCCTGCACACAGCACCCAAGGCTGCAGCTGTAGTGGAGGAAAATGGAGCCTGCAGATCTTCTGGCACTTGCCTGCCCAGGAATGAACAGTACCACAGCCACCCTGGCACTGCTGGCAGTCCTGCTGGTCCTGCTGTATTGGTAAGTGAGAGCAGTGAGATGGTGAGATCAGACACAAACCCTGCTGAAACCCAGCATCTGTAGAGTCTTATCCATGAGGGGAAACTGGAAGGTGATTTCCTAGGAGGGAAGTGGAGGGGGAGTTGGTTTGGAAGCAGAGAGTGCAATAAATACTCACAAAACTCACTATGCTTTTAGAGAATTCTCTCCTTGCAATATTGTCTTGTAAGTGCTTTACCAACTGCTAACAAAAATGATCTTCTAAGTTAAGAGCTTATTTGTTGGTTTCTTAATTTCTTTGGGCAGCAGGAGCATTGGTCCACATTAAAAAGAAACCAAATACTTGTTGGACCTCTTCTCTCTACTGTGCTGCACACACTTGTTTTTTGGCTTAAGTGTACAGACACTCAAACTGCTGCTTGAATTTCCTCTCTTGTTCTTTCCACGCTGACTAGTAGACACAAATCAGAATAACAGCAGCTGTAATGGTTAGCACAGTAGGCAATGCAGTGACCTGTGCTGAAATGAAAAAAAACCAAAAAACCAACCTCCCCCCTGTTCTGACAATTTCTTTCAGAAATTATATTAGCTGAACTGGGAGTGTTTTTTGACTTTTCCCTCGCATTTATCTTTAAATCCTGCCTTCCAGTAAAATAATGGGGTTTTTCTCAATTGTATGAGTGTTCAAGAAAAGGTTTCAGGGACTGTTGCTGAAAAAAAAAATCCACCAAAAATCCAAAGCTAATCAGGAAGAGAATAATGATGGCACCATGAGTTCAGCACAATTATTGTAGCAATGTAAATGAGAGATCTCTTTGCATACATTTTGTCATTCTTTCACCCTGTTGAGCTTTGTTCAACTTCCTTCTGTGTTCAGGGAGGGTCTAGAGAGACTAAAAAGAGTCATGTCTATATCTGACATGTGTTGCTGTGTCAAATAGATGGGTGAGCCTGCTTTCTTAACGAGATCTGCCCAAATAATTGCAAACATCCAAGTCCTACCTTCTCTGAATTTTACTGGGAAAAAGAACAGTGGCTCTAGATCATTAAGACCATGCTGTTTTAGCTGCAGACCTGTGACATCTCTGGGAGCTCAAGAGGGAGAGAGGGAGGACAGAGGCACATCCACAGTTCAGAAAAGCAGCAGATCAGCTGGTGAGGTCTGGCCACCTGTGAATCATTTGAAATTGCCTGATACTTCCCCATAGCTCATGTCCGGATGTGCAGAGATCTCCAAAGACCCAGAACTGCTCCTTGTAAATCTCAGGCACTGTCTGGTGTGTGTTTGCCCAGGGCCCCATTTTCTGGTTCAGTTTAGGAAAGGCTGTTCCTCCCCTTGAAGTTAAGACATGGTGGTTTAGTGCACATTTGGTCTTGCCATTAACAAAGCTAGCTCTAATTGCAGGGTTAAACCAGACTCATGGCTGTGCTCAGTTACTGCTGAATTGAGGGCCTACCATAAAAGTTTCAAAAAGCTCAACTTAGCAGTGAGGTGGGAAATTGTCCAACAGTAGAGACACCCCATTCAGTGTGTCTGCTTTCCTGCCTGAAGGTGAGTTCTGTGAAAGCATCAAGAAGAAGTTTTATATGGGAAAAGTGTTTTATGCTTGTAAATGGTTACAACTAACCAATCTTGTTGATCTGCAGATTCAAGTTTATTTTTCAGTAGCTTATTAAATACAGGTGTCTATAGATCACTCTTCCATTGGGAAGCTGGTGATTATTAAGCTTGCAATGAAATAAGCTATGGGCTTTTGGTAGGTTTGCCTTTCAAAGGACTGAGCTGTTCACATCTGTTTATCTCAGTAAAGTGCAGTGCCTGAGCCTGTAAGGTTAAAGTCTTGAAGCACGTCTGCAAGTGTGGTAGTTGTTAAACTTGTCAACTTTCTAATTTGAGTCTATTTTGTTGAAATTTTTTATACTACCTGCGTGTTTAAACAATCAGTAAACTCAATGCATGCTCACATCTTCCTTTATTCATGAAACCTTGGGTTCAAGGAATTATTTAAACATTAAGTGTGTGAAATGGTTGCTAATAGAAATGCAGGTCTCTAATTCTAGAAAATGTTTTTATTGCAATCATGTTGCATACCTGATTATCTGGCTCTTCTAGGAGTTAAGAAAACATGAGTGTTGTGTGTGGCAGGAGTAATAATAAAGTAATAACTCTTAAGGTTCCTTTGAGGTTTTCTTTATAAGCCTTATCCTAATTTTTTAATAACTACTGAATTATTTTTTTTTTAGCTTTTTCTTCCAAGATTGTGTCTCTTCAGAAGGGCAATCCAGGGGAAAGGGAGGAATGAATATTTGCTGTTGTAAATTTTGTTGTGGTAGTAGGGTATGATTGATTGGGGTCATGTTGTGTCAACTGTTGTGTGAGTACAAAGAGCAGGCAGTTTGTCCACCTTGTTGGCTGTAAAAGGCTTAGCAAGGCTCAACAGAAGGCAATTGCAGGTAGAGGAGAGAGTAAAAAGATCTAATGCACACTAGAATAGGAATGTGGTCATGGCAACACTCATCTTATTGAGCTCTTTCCTTTAGCACAGTTTTCGTGGATGGGGGTACTCAGTGCTTTAAACCACAGCCTTGAGCTGCTGTCCATCAGCTCAGCCTCAGTCCCTGTGAGTGTGGGCATTGTAAGGCCAGCTGGGATTTGTCACAGCTCAGCTGGCAGGTGGTATCTTGCTAAACTGCGATAAGACCAATCTCTGCACATTTCTGGGTCTGGTGAGGTCATATGAAAGAGGGAGAGAAGAAAGGGTTGATTGGGAAGGGGAGCAGAGGTTGCAGCTGCATAAAAATTAACTTATAGGGAAGATACAAGTCTTTCTTTAGAAGTCTCAGAAACAAGTTCTCTAAAGAAAGACTTGAGTCTTCCCTATACAATTCTTAGAAACTTGGACGATTTGATAATTTTTAGGCTGTTGTTTCTAGTACAATGAACATAATAACTTTTTATAGCAAATCATGTAATAGCACATCTCTGATTTTTCATGTGTTGTCCTCAGTATAATATGAAGGTGATGCTTGTAGTGTAATGTGTCAATTTTAAATCAGGGGAAGCAACTATAACCTCTCAGTGTTTGTCTTTTACATGACCTTAAGTCAGCTCTAAGGAGAGGCTTTGTAAGGTAGTTGATGAAATACTGGGAGTAGAAAGATGTATGAAGCTTTTTGGTACAAAGTCTGTTTGGATTTGAATAGTTGATTTTTTGGTAATCTGTTAAATCAAAAGGCTGCTCGAGCCTCTTTGCTATCCCCTGTTCCTGGAGGATTTAGTTATCTGCTACCCTCCCCATTCTTGCTACTTGTTCTCTGTAGGTAAAAGTCTCTTGCAGATTTCTTATCATGGATTCTTGGATGTCTGTTGCTACATCATTATTATTGTGATAGGCAGGTTGCTGCTTTATTGACCACAAAAAGGCATAATATGGCTAACTACCAAAGTTCAGTAATACCAGTGGCACTCTTAAAAAACACTTAGCACTCTTAAAAAATGTCATGTCTGTGTCCTCCCCTGTGATTTCTTCCACCCAAACTGATTATCAGAGCAGTTTCTTTTAAGAGCACTTTCTTTCTCAATTGCAAGCACTGCTGTCTCTATTTGCCTAATCTCTGTGAATCTCAGGGGCTTTTTTTAGGCATGAAATAAAACCAAACTCTTAAGGGAAGAATGAGTTTAACGTTTACAAATCCCAGTGATATTCTCAATTGAAAAATACAGTAGTATATCTATGCAACATATTGTTCATTTTCATTTCAAACATATGCTGAGTTGGATATCCCATGCTTGGCTGTAGCTGCAAACATTGCTTTGTGTCTTTCTTTTTGCTGTCTGGGTAGATGTTTGATAAAATGAAAGCAGGAGTTTATCTTGCTTTAAAGTTTAATGTACCATAAGCTGAGCATTATGAAGAAGCTGTCACAGCATTCAGATACCTGTGTTCAAACTGGATTATCAACCCCTTGTCTAAACAAACCTGGGGTTTTTTAGAAACATGGAGGTTGGATGGGAGTGTTTGTTTATGTTTGTAAGATCCGTGTCTAATTGCATGCTTTCAAACATAGCAAAACATAAACTAGTGGTGTTCCTGTCTGTTTCTGGAAAGCTAAGTAATTCAGAAAGATGTCATTTTTACATTGAAGTAATATTAATGATTACTTGTGCTAGAGACAAGTATAGAGACCAAGAGATTGGGGTCTCCCTAGATCAAGGTACTGCCCACCCAGTGCAGAACAAGTCAGGCCTGACCCAAAGAATTTTCAGTCTGATTAAAAAGAATGAAAACTAAACTTAATATTTTTCCTCCTCTGACCTAAAGTCATTTCCATACAGTTGGATGGGGGACATACTTAGTCAATGGGGCACTTGTGTTAGAGTTCTTCAGTTGGGGCCATACCTGCACTAAACCACACCAGAAGCTGATCTC
Source organism: Melospiza georgiana (assembly GCF_028018845.1). Lineage (NCBI taxonomy): Eukaryota > Metazoa > Chordata > Aves > Passeriformes > Passerellidae > Melospiza > Melospiza georgiana. The sequence goes on along the minus strand of NC_080433.1, from coordinate 16,214,698 downwards.
AGAGCAAGGCAGTATTTCCATACAGGTGACTTCAATACCATTGCTGTTTGGCATTACTTTGCATCTGTGGTTTTGGAAAGGGCTCTAAAGGGAAAGCTTAGAGGTAATCTTTCCCCAGCAAAAACTTCATGCTGATTTTGGAGAACCTTACTGTTTGGGGTTGAGTTAGCCAAAATTTATTTTTTTTCTAAAGTAAATGCCACCTAATACTAGATCTTGGACCAACTTTTGCCTCTCAAAAGATCACTATAGCTTCTCAGTTTGCAGTGAACCCAGCATTAGGTTTGCAAGGCCAGAAGGCTGGGAAGTTTTGGGGTTTTTTAATATTCTGTTAACCCCAGCTGGTGGTTTTTTTCAATTTTTTCCCCCTAAAATGGCCATAATCACTGCAAATCCTTCTGCTTCCCTCCCCTTCATTCGAATGTCCCATCAGAAAAACTAGAAGGATCTGACTCAACAGGAAACACCAGCAAACTGCTGTTGATGACAGAACACCTAAAAGATTCTGAGTTGTCTTTGTCATGCAGTTTCACATCAAGAAAATCTGTAATTCCCACTAATGTGTCAAACATAATTTGATCCCACAGCTGTGCAATATGTGGCCTTGTCTTTGAGCTAAATCAAGCATCTCTAGGTAAGCTTGAGAAGGAACAGAATGAATTACTGAATTATAATTTGGAAAAGTGCCATACCACATATGACTAAATACTTTGTTTCTCTGAAAACAAAGTAGATGTGTGTAGATTTGATTATCCAGAATGAAGTTCACTCAGTGCTCTGATTATGCTGCTTTTAGGTAAACAAGTTATCTTACTTTTGGGGGAAGAAGCAGAACAGTTTTCTCTTGTTGCTATTGCAGCTTCAGATCCCTAGGTTCTCTCAGAGGCTGTTATAACCTCTTGGTTATCCAGACAAGTGTTGGGCCTTTCATGCTGTGCAACTTTGGTTTTGCCTTGGTTTTGCACTGCAAAACTCAGAAACTGTCTCTGCTCATTTTGTTTTGTTTTCAATTTAGAGATTACATGTCCAGCAGTGTTTATTTGAAGGCCCTCAAGTGGTTGTTGAGTTTTTTGCTTTTTTGAAGGTGCATTTTATTCTAAAAACTCTGTGTAAAAAACTCAATCTCCAGCCTATTAATTCCTTGTGGTTTTTGTTTTTCCCTGAACTTTTTCATGCCTTTCCCCATTAAATCCCAAATTAAAGCATAGTTTGATTTTAGTGAGTGGAGATTGGAGCCTTAATAGTATGTAAAGGCAGACAGGTCTGGGATGGCTTTCTTTTCACAAAACTGATATATTTATCTGTGTTCTGCTGTGGTCTCCATATCCATGTTCAATGGAGTGAGCTGCAAAGCTGGATAATGCACACAATAGCTCAAGAGCAAACAGGAGCTGGACTCAGCCCCTGAGCAATCCAATTTCTGTGGGTCTTGGAATGGCCTGGGTCTGGTCTCAGCTGGGCTGCACAGGTAGGAGAGAGCAGCAAGAGAGGGAAGGACTCTGACTTTTCCATCAGGCACCTTCTGCCTGCTCTGGAGCTTCACTCAGCTCTTCTGGACCTGCAGTTTGGTTCTAACTTTTGATCTGGTTTCTGCCTTCGGGTAGGTAACTTTGTTTAACTTGGGGATATTTGGGCCCCTCTAAAACTGATTTTGGATACTCCAAATTATCTTCTGGGAGCTCCTGCCTCCATCTACTGACAGTATTAGGAACACAGGGAACTTAATACCCTGCTGGTGGTGCCTTAAATGGAATTGAAATCAGATGATGGGAGAAGGCAATGTGAACAACTTCCTCAGAGAGAAGGCTCTGCAAGCAGCGCAGCGCTCCATCCATTGCACTGGGGCTGTCTCTTGTTCTGTCTGTGCATTTAATTGCCAGGCTCAGAGGGGCCTCTCAGTCTGCTGCAAAGTCCTCAAACACTGCCATGAGCTCTGCTCTTCCCTGAAGCCCAGGGATGCATTCTGCAGTTCCCGTGGCTGCCCTGCATTGGGGGGACTGGATGTTCCTCCTGTGCTCCAAGGTGTGTGGATTTTTGTCACTCCACTTTCAGATAGCACACAAGGTGTCCTGCCAGCCTGCCAGTGCTCCCTCTTAAGTGAAAAGTTAAAACAGTTGGTAGTTTTGACAGGTTAGAACTCCTCAGAGTGCTGAAATATAGATCTATGTTCTCTTTTTTTCTTGTCTCCTTTAACATTGCTCCCATCATTTTAAAAAGTTGCCCATATTCCTCTTTACTCCTTTTTGTCTTTGTATTAGATTTCATCCATACCAGTGTTTGTTTTGTCCTCACTGCTGGCTCACAGGTAATTTATGCCTTTGGTTGCCATGCCTTGCTCTTCTGTAGGGGAGTTTTATATAGTATTTAATGGAGCTGTCTAAAAAATGTTTTAAAATATTGACATATTATTGAGAGATTGTTTTTTATCAGTTCCCCTTGGCACACCCAAAATCTTTAGATGGATTTTTCTCTCTTATCTCCCTAGTTCTCTTTTTGGTTTCTTTTCCCTATTGAAAACAATATTTACTGTTCCATAAGCTCAGTATATGCTAACTGCTGTGCAGTAACTGAAAGAGCTCAAAAAAATTCTGGTTTGAGTTTGGATATGCATTTATTTTGCTTTCCCAGGAATAGCAGAGGGGCTTTAGAAAATGATGTTCCATGTTTGCCTCTTTCTTCCCTTGCTTTATATGTCATTGCTTACATTGGTGGCAATTTCTCTTAAGCTTTACTTGTTTATTTGACATGTGTTATCTATGATTGGAATGATGTGCAGGTCAATAAGAATACAAGAGTTTTAATGAAGGGATCATCCATCTAGCATGAGGGAGATTCTTCATATCCATTCCTTTGGTAGTTTCTTTCCTGACTAGGTGCTGCTTTCATGGTTCTGCAGAACCTGTGAAGTTGTTGGGGGAGCAAGGAAGCAGCAAATAAAGAAAAGGGAAAACTTGTAATATTATTTTTTAGGTAGGAATAGAAGCTGGATGCCCAGCAATGGCTGGGGAAAGACTGGAAAGAGTGACTGGGAACAGCAAGATATGACTCCAGATGAATTTGCAGATGGTTGTTACAGATTGAGGTCAAGTATATTTGGGCAAACTGAGGCTGGAAGAAAGGAGCTGAACTGAGATGTGTGTTGGGAGTAGGAAATGGGGCAGTGTCTGTGTGCTTGCTTACATGGACAAAGCTAAGTCTGCTTCCTTGGAAAGAATAGTTCTTTTCAGCCACTAAAAACCTTGTGATGCTCTTTATGAGTTGAGGGGCATGGGAAGGATGAAAAGGCAGTAGACTTTAGAGGAGATGAGTAATTGATAATTGTATGATCACAAGCTCCTGCTGAATGAATGCTCTTGGATGAGAAGTCTTGGCAGGGTTCTGAACCTGTAACCCTCAGTATTGTTTTACTTTGCTCGGTGGCAATAAATCTGATGTAATCTGTGCATGCATGTTTGTGGTTTCTCATCCAAAAAGCTCCAAAGAGCTTTTATGTAAACACCCTCTCAGTAGAGCTATAACAATTGAAGAGGTCATCGAGGCATGTGGTTTGAAATGTGGGAAAGACATGAAATAAAGCCATCCTGGGAGAGGAAGGAGCAGCTAAAGGATCTTCCGTGGGTTGCATGCTAGCATGACAGACAGAGTGATGGTGGTCAAAAACTGCAAGGGCCCTCTTCCATCTTTAAAATATCGATATGATCTCTGTTTGTTCTCTTTTTGTAACAAATCTCTGTTTTAGGATTTTCTGAAATACTCATCATGGCTTGAGATGAAGCAATCTCTCCCAAGTGAGTTCTCAGTATAAGCTTCATAGTAGCAAAACCGAGAATGTTAGGATAGATTTCAGTGAGTGTAACAGTGTTGTACTGGCCTGATTAATGTCTCTGAATGCTATGAGGAACTGTACTCAGTATGGGACTCTGAGCTGACCAATAGCTGCTCAGTAGCCATTCAGGTCAGAGCTCTGGCCAACAGCTTCAGGAAGAGCCAACACCTCTTGGTGGTCCCAGAAAGGCTTTGGATCCCCTCTTGTGGCTCGTGAAACAGGGCTGTTCTGGAGTAACATTCAGCAGCATCCACTTCTATGTATCTGGCTTGCTCACTTGCATCCCCTCTTCAGAGGCAAAAACTGGTATGGTACAAAGATAAAGAATCCTCTGTTTTACTAGACCTATTCCTAGATATGGCAACAAACCTTGGGCCTTTCCTATTTCAGAAGAATAGTAATTTAAAATTTGTTTGTCTGCTAGAAAGTTTTACACCTCAGGTAATTTCTCACAGATTGTGTAGTTATGTCTCTCGGTAGTTGTGTCTCTTGGTAGTTGTGTTTTAAAATTTTTAAAAGTTTATATTTTTAGCAGTAGTTAAGTATTCAGTGGTTTCACAATATATTTTCTTTCCTGAGTTGTAATTTTTGTTTAATATGAATGGAAGTGCTCTCAATTTGAGTGGAAAAGCAGCCATCTGGTGTTCTCCTAGGACACAGAGATGTTGTCTGCTATTAACTGAAAGAGACCCTCAGATCCTGGGTGTCAGAGGAGTGAGGAACCTCCCCTAGCAAGGCTGCAGAGTGAGCTTGGGATTTTAACAGTGGGCACAGGATGGTGGAAGGACTGTAGGAACCTGTGCCTTCCCAGGCCATGAATCTCAGAAGGACTGTAAGGTGTATTTACCATGTAAATATGTTCATCCTGCCAGGACTCAGTCTGGGATTTGAGAATTGGGGTTTTGGCAGTTTATCCCTAACCTGCCTCCCCAGCTTTAGGAGACTCCTACTGTTAACAAGCATGGTAAGAAGGCCTTTATTTCCATGGTAGCTTGGTGACTTGGTTCCTCTTTCAGGCTTTAACTGTGTCACTGGTGGACATTTTCTATTTGATTTTTGACATTGCTAGGGATTTTGGGCAGTAAAACCTTTTTTTTCCCTCCTTCTCCCCCTTTTTATTTCCGTTCCTGAGTGAGAGCACAGCCAAGGAGTGAGCTCAGTGCCATGGAAGCATTTTATATTTTGAGCAGAGATAAAAATCTCATTCCTTCTATAAACAAAACAAATCAACAGATGATGCCCAGGAGAACCATTTCTCTATAGCCATTTTCCTCCAGCTGCTTTCTATTCCGTGCAGCTTGCAATGCACCATATGAAATACGTGTGTGCCTTTCTGTTTGTGCAAAGCACAAGTTTCCTCCAGACAGTGGCAGCTTCATCATAAAAAAATCAACAAAAACCACCAAACCCCCTCCCCCACTTTTTTTTTTCTTTTACAATGCTGTTATTATAAGATTACTAATGAAATTGAGATGCTTGGTTGTTAAATAGTTTGTAATTTAGCAATGCTGGAGGATGTGCTGGAGGAGCTCTGCAGTCACAGCCATTGCATCTTCCTCTGAATGGATTTGGACTATTGTCTGTGGGAGGATGAGGGACAGAAATAATCTGAGGGAGGCTGAGTGCCTCATAAACATGGCAGAGATGAGAATACAACAACAAAAAAATCTCATTCAGAGTTTGCTGCTCTGTGTCCCTGTGCATGTGTCCCTGTGTCAGTGAGGAGATCTCTCCAGTGCTGCAGCAGCTTTGTGGCTGGGCACAAAGCTTGTTGCAGGCATGAGATTGGTGGGAATAGGAATTGGCCCCTTCAGCCTATTTAATCCCTTTGCTGATGGCACCCCTTGCTTTCCTGCTTTAGTTTGGCCGTGGTGAACAGCTCAGAGGCTCAGGTGGGTGACCAAAAGTTGCAGGGGGGGTGGGGTTGGGACCCCAAAGTGCCATGGAAGGAGATCATGCAAGGGAGAGAGCAGAGAGTTGTCTGAATGAAGAGCTGGTAGGTAAAGTGGATGGCAAGATCTCTCCAGAAGCTTGGGAATAGTCCCAGGTTAGCCCTTGGCAGAGGTGCAGCTGCAGGGATATCTTATCTCAGCAGAACCTTTCTGCTCAACTCCCCCTCCTGAGACGTGCTTCTGTGCAGGAGGAGGGTGGCCAAGCCAGATATTCCTAGGCTGGAGCCTGGGGGAGTAGTTTCTATCCTTGCAGGGGCAGGGAAAGGTGATAAAAGTTTGAACATTGCTAGGTTAATGGGCTGTCTTTTTGCCATAAAGAGTATCCTCTGAGACATGAAAGAACTTGGAACTAGCCAGGGGACAGGAGGGCAGTAAAATTTGGCAACATTACTTTTGGTCATCTTGATAAAGCAGGGTTTAGAACTGAAGGAAAATATTGTGGTTTCACATCCAAAAAGCTCCTGAGAGCTTTCATGTAAACACCTTGCAAGGATCCATGTATGTATACATTTGCACTTATATATAAACACATAGCAAGGGATTCAGAACAAACAGCTTCTAAATAAGCAGCCAAATGTAACTGATCTGATCATTGGAGAGATCATGTTCAGTGCCCAGAGCAACCCCCTTATCCCATCTCTAGCCAAATGACTCCTGGCAGCTAAGGAAATAACCTTGGGTAAAACCAATAGGATTTTTATAACAGAGACGTTAGCTATTGACCCTGAGTGTATTTTATGGCACTGCCTCAGTTTTGCCTTGTATATCTTCATTCTGGTGTTGATGTGTTGTTCTGCGTTCTTGAAAAACTGCAGTCTCTCCCCAGCCCTCCAGGATCTGTCACTGCAGCACCAGGCTGTGGGCTCACACTCATCAGCACCAGATCATTATCTGAGGCAGAGCTCATTGGGACAGAGCTGGGCACATGAGACAATTTTGATATTTTCAGCTGGGGTGCAAGACAAGTAATTGATACCATTTCTGCTATGCTCCTGGGAGAACAAAGGCTATACCTGGTCAGAAGTTCACTTTTCCTTATTAACAAATTTCAGTTAAAAGAACTTTTTTCTACCAAATCAATTCTTTGTGTGGTATGGCTGAGATGGTTTTGATCGGAGGCTTCTTGCCCTAAACCTGAGTTTGCTGAATCATTAAAACAGGGTCTCAAACTTGTGTGAGAACTGAGTTCTATTTACTTTGCTCAACTGCCCTGCTAAAGTTAGGGAGCAGCAAAAAACGTTCCATAGAAATTTCCCTGACTGACAAGTGCACATGAATATTTTTTTTTAAACTTGTATTTGTGAAAGTGTTTCCCAAGATGATTTGCTTATGTCTGAGCATTTAGGCTTGCAGTATCTATGGAGCTTGAACTCAGAGCTTTAAGGACATGAAAGAGCTGTGTTGTAACATAGATGACTTTTTTTTTTTTCTTCCCACAGAACTGAAATATTTTAGGTGCTTAGTTCTTTTGAAAATCTGGATTTAAAGGAGGTGGTTAACAACAGGAAATCTTGTCCCAATTTTTGGTAGCACTGTCTGATTGTTTTTCTGGGTGACACTATTTGGGGTTGAGTTATAGAGCTGACTGCAAGATGTAAAACCATTTTGGTGAAGTTTACATGGACAGCCTGTCTCATTAATTATCCAAGGAATTCTGAACTCTTAAATAACAGCTCTAAGCTGATTTACTAGTGCAAGCCCTTTAAGTTCATAGGCTAAATTTGGCTTGCATTGCTTAGACCAGTGATAAAACAGTATTGTGGGGTTTTTTCTTTCTTACCTGAGAACATAATTCTCCTACCTTTCAACTTTCACATGGACATTTTTCTAACTGAAAAATGTTGTTAAACATAATATTGATACAGTAAAAGAGCAACCCACACAGAAACCCAAGCTGCACCATAAATCCTTCTCTGAAGTTGCTCACACTGGTTATGTAAATAAAAGAAAATTGATGCTATTTGCAGAATGTGATGATATAGGGGAAATTTCTCTTACATGATAGAAACTGTGTGTGTCCATGTGTGCCCCTGTACCTGTCCCCCCACCCAGCTCTTTGTTGTTTTGGTTGGCTCTGTAGCTGATACAGACACCAGAGAACCACCCCCCCGAGGCAGAAAATGTCCTTTCTCAAGGTTTCACAGGGCATCATTACAGGGACTGTTTTGTCTTTTCCTTGCTTGGGAAAGACCTTTTGACTGAAAAATATATTGCTCAGGAGGAATTATTGTATGTAACCAAACACTAATGACTTCCTTTGAATGTGGTGGGGTTTGGTTCCAATTCTAAATAATGAATTGTATCTCCACAAACTAAGGGATGTTTCAACCCCTGTGACTGCTGATCCCCAAGGAGGCAGCTGATCCATCTATGGGGGTTTTAATTTTAAATTGCATTGCATTTGTAAATAGCTGGTGGCCAAAATCATTATCATCGTGTTAATTTAAAGATCAGTCAGCATTTTCAAGGGCTGGGCAGTTTCAGGAGCTTTCTCTGAGCAAGTTGGAGGCTTTGTCTTGTAGGCTGTGAGCAAATTGTTACAAAACACAAGAGAGCTGCTAGGAGTTTGTGGAATCATAATTAATTGACAATGGTTTTTCAAAAATGACGTTTTTCAATTTAAAATAAGCTGTTAAAACAATTTAGAAGAGTGTTGTGATAGTCCCTTGACACATGTGGGGAGCTTTGGGTTAAACATATAAATAATGCTGAAAAGACTATATTTAGTTCCAGACTGATCCAAGGACAACTGAAAAATTGAAGGTCAAATAACAAAACGAAGAAAAGAAAATTATAGCCCTCCTTGTTCTGTTCTGCAGCATGCTGCTTGGCAGCCGTGAAGGTTCAATACTGGGGAATTTGTCACATACAACTATTTATGATTTGTACTTTAGGCAAAGCAAGTAAGCATGAAGTGTGTGTACTTATTGACAGCGGCACGCCACTGAGTCCTGTCACACTGAATCTGGAGAGCAGCTCTGGAGTGCTGCAGAATTTTGGGGGGCTGGATATCAAAACATCCATGATAACCCAATTAAACATTCAATCAATCACAGCTTTCCCCATGCTCTGTTTTGACCCTTAGGCTCTAGCAGTTTCTGCTTGGAACTGAGCTGAAGAGTACCAGGTGCTAAATGGTGGGCCAAGACCACTGCTTGTTTTGCTATTTTTATTTGTACAAGCTTTTAAAAGTATGGAACAGGAAGAACTCCAGTTCACTACTGGCTTGGGAGAACTTTCAGTCTCTGCTTGAGTAGAAGTTCTTTTAAACTCCCCAAGAGTAGAGCTCAGTGCTTCCAACTGCAGAGACAAAGCCATGGCTTCCACCCATCTAAGTTAACCCTCTGATAGTGGTACTGGCTCTTTTCCTTCCTTGTGGAGACACCTCCTGCATTGCTGATCTGGCCAGGATCTGAGGTGGGTTCCAGCTGTATTCCCTCCATGTAATAATGTTATCTCACTTGAGGGGCTGCAGATAGCACAGGCACTGCTGGAGCCACAGGCCCACAGCTCAGCAGGTCATGCCTATTTATCCAGCTGGGGATCTGCACAAGGATGGCAAAGCTCTGAATGCTCAGCCTGCTGATGCATTGATGGAGATTGTCAGTGATGTGATTTCTGCAATCATGTTTATGCGATGTTTCACTTGACCTAATCTTGCCAAGCCTGATCATGCCTGCCTGTCCTCTGCACAGCTCCCAGCATGCCCAGAGCACTTTCCTATGGCCAGCCAGGCCACAGTCCTGGGGCCAGATCCCTTCCCTGGAGTGTCTGCTGGCCACTTGGCTTGAGACATGTTCTAACTGTTCTGTTTTTATTAGGAGATTTTGGTAGTACATGGCGTAATTAATTATTTTCACAGCTTTTATTTAATTTAAACTAGTATCCCACTAGCAGTCCTCTTCTTGAACTGCTTATGAAACCTTATTCTGTTTTAACTACAGGGTATTATCTTAATGAGTAGTGCAGTTTTCAAATTGACTAACATACTTTAAATTAAATGTGTGCATTGCATGGACAATGTCTACTCAGACAAAGCTTTGGCTACCAGCTGTGTGAAAATCAAATGCATTTTTAGCAGTGTTAAAAAATTAGTGGGAATACATGTGGTCCAACTTGGCTAGCAGCTTGTCCCAAGATGAGTGCACTCAACTCTGAAACTGTAGCACTCAGAGAAACAGACTTCTGTTGCTTAGATGGAGGCCACGTCTTGCATAATTTGTGTTTTTGCAATTTCACTTTAAATTTAGGCTTTGCCTGTCAGAGATAATGGGAAACAATTATTTCTTTCAATTACTTGCTGGCTGTCGTTTACATTTCCTATGCACATCTCTCTGTCTCTCTCTCTCCCTTTCTCTCTCTTTCCCCCTCCCCTTTTCCTCTCTCTCTCCCTATCCTCCCCCCATTCCCTCCATCCCTCTCTCTCTCCCCCTTAAAAATATTTTTGCACATGCTGTATCTAAAACAACATTCAAAGTGGAGACCCAGTAATTAGGGTCATTCCTTTAGCAATGAGTTGATCTGTTTGCAGAAGCAAAAAACAAATTTGGATTGTCGTCAGTTGAAGCCCCAGATGATACATCATTTTTTGGTCCATTGTTTCTTCAGCTCCTGAATTTATTATATGTTTAATCTTGACTGTGTTTCAGAATAAGTTGAAAGCTTTTGGTTTAGAGGATTGGTCGAAGTGTTATCCTGGTGAAGGACCATATAAACTGAAATTGAAATTTGGCCTAAGAAATTTATGTAAAACACTGATTCTTGTAAATGTGTCTCTTAATAGACATGTTTCTAACAAGTGTGCACCCATTCGTTTTTTTGTCTTTCAATATTACAAGGAGCAGTGACATGAACAATGTATCTTTTCAGTAGTTCATTTGTTGTGCTCTTCATTTATAGCTTCATTTCTTTTACCTCCAACTTTTACACATTATTTACAGACTAATTCTGAGTTCATAAACATGGTTATGAAAGCATATGTTTTTGGTTTTTTGTTTAACCACCAAGATATTATTGATTTGTGCGAGGAATCCCTGGGTAGAAAAGGGAGTTCAGCAGTGGCACAGGTGAATATGGGTACAACTCTAGCTTTGCTTTAGTATATCAAGTTTGGCACTTGGATATGCATGTACAAGGAGAGAGAGATAAATTACTGAAACCATGATTTCCCTTACTGTTGACTACCAAAAAAGAAATTAAAAGGGAACTCTCAGCCCTCACTATTCATGGAATGTCACCACAGCATATTTTTGAGTTGTTTTTGAAGGGCCATTAACCTCACTATCTAAAAGCAAGCAAGCAACTGGCATTCTTCTAGCTGTCAAATACAAGTTAAATGGATTCCTTTAAATTAGTTTTTGTCTCTGAAGAACATTTTGTTGTTTATGCTTAGTCTGTAAGGGTGCTCAGATGCCCCAGTTAAAGTCAGAGCCAGCCACATCAGGAGAAATAATCTTTACACAACGTGGTATCTAGCTGTGCATGCCTTTGTGATGAGAGGAATATACCTTTCCCAACATGATCGAGTAAGAAATACCTTAGAAGTATAGAAGACTTGATTAAGATCTTTATTACCTTGCTGTAAAGCAAGAGCAGCACCACTGAACTCCATGGAGTTGCTCTAAATTGAAGTGTGAACTCTGAAATACAGAGCAGAATAAATTCACTTTATACACTTTAACTTGGAGAAGACGAGGCAGTGCGGCAGTCCCAGCAGGATTAACTGCATTCAGTCAGTTTCAGGGCTTGTATATCCCAGCACTGTAGGTAGGCTTGGGAAGCTTAGTTAGCAGTAGAAATGTCACTGCTCTTCCACAGAATGCTCTGGTAACAGCCAAACCTCCTAAATAATCATCATCCCTACTGTTCAGTGTGTGAATGCTGGGAACAGAAGTGTTGGGGGAATCTTTCTCAGCTCTGGCAGGAAATGTGTCTCTTGGAGAACAGGAGACTTTCCACTGGCGCAAGTCCTTGCTTTTCAAGACCTGTCTCTTTGCTGAGACAGCCATCTGGCCATCTCAGAGGGATGGCAGTTTGTGGTGCAGTGCTGCTGGGGGTGGGTGTTATCTTTCCAGGTGGCAAGGAAAGCCTCTCAAGCTTGCACGCCATTGCCATCGGCAGAATGAACAACTGCAGGGTTTTGAATGCTTAGATTCATTATTCAAACTCCGAAATATTGTGCAATCTCTCTGCAGATTTTTTTTTTTCCCTTTGGCAAGGAGTGGGGGTAACCCTAACCCTGGTGACTCCCACTTTTGCTATTCAGCCATAAGCATGTCTTTTCTTGCTCACAGTTTTCAGGACTTTGAGATTGATTTTGGTTCTACCAAGCAATGACAAGCCTAGAAATAAACTCTGGTTGGGGCTCTTTATCCCTGCCCAAACTTCACTTCCTTATGCAATCATGCAATTTTAATATTGTTGCTTTCAGAAAAATCCAAATAATGAGGGATTCACGATAAAGCTGTGAGATTTTGTTGCCAGGTTTATTCTTGTGGAGCAGAACTAATAAAACTTTAAGGAAGAAACCTTAGCCAAGTTTTCAAAAGTAGGTTATTTTTTACTGTGTAAAACAAAATTATAAACAAAAAAAAGAAACCCAAAACTTGGAGATTGAAACTGAAGTTAATTTAATTTGTGTGGCCAGTGTAGGCTTTTTGGTGAGCTGGAACCAGACAAACACATGTCAAGTGCATAGAAAACAAAGTAGTATCAGTATGTTGGCTATGAACTCATCTTGGCTTCCTCCTCCTTGCTTGCATGATATTACAATGAAAGTTGGCAAAAGGAAATACAATTGCACGTGATTGGATGTTGACGGCCAAGGAACCTGACTTTCTGTTTACAGAGGGGAAAATGAGAAAAAAAATTGGGGAGTAAAGTTGCCTATATATCTTTACACAGTCCTGGAAAACATGAGGTAAAAAAATGTAAGAGAGCCTGTAATATCGATCTGATTAAAGAAAAAAAATCTCAAAAATGTTATAATAAAAAAAATACTCTTATTCAAATTGCAGAGGAAAATTCTTACTCCCTCTGTGTGCATGCTGTATTCCAGAGCAATTGAAAAATGTATGCTAACAGGAAAGGGGGGACAAGTATTCCCCTTTCCTGGACTTTTGATATAATTATTTAGCCAACTCTGAGAGAATCTCTGCATACTCTAAAACTTCAGTCATTTCTGAAATATTGATCTGGGAAGGTCACTAAATTCCAGAGCTGGTGAGATCAGGGTAATGAGATCAGGTGACAGGCCCAATGGTACCCACTGATTTAGTTGTTTAGACACTGTAACCAAACCATGACCTTCTTGATCCACAGGCTCTTTGATCTAACTGTGTGAAAACACAGCTGCTTTTACTGGGTATTGCATGTTAGTGTGCATGTAGGCATTAGGGGAACTTCTTGTGACACTTCTGTTAATTATTCTGGTGTCAGTTTATAAAAATGAGTATTTCCCACTGGCTGGGCACTGGAATGGGAAGTGGTCACAGCACTGAGGCTGACAGAGTTCAAGAAGCATTTGGACAATGCTCTCAGGCACATGGTGTGACTCTTGGGGATGGTGCTGTGCAGGGCCAGGAGCTGGACTCATGGTCCTTGTGGGTCCCTTCCAACCCAGCAAATTCTGTGACTAACTGGGGATCAAAGTCTCTTCTAATAGATAGGTGACTTCAGGTTGCTGTGACTCATGGTGTGCACTGGCAGAGGAGCCTCTGGCTCCCAGGCTCTGCATGCAGAGACTGAGGGATGCCCCATTCCCATCCTCAGTGCCAATTCCTCAATGCCTGCTTTCCTCTGCACCTCTCCGTGCAATGCAGCCCTCGTTACTGGTGTCTAGCAAACAGCAAAGCCTCCAGTGTGGGACCCGGCTCTGCTCCAGGTTCCACTTCTGTGTAAAACTGCCTGTGGTCTGGCTCTGCTCAGGGATGAACCTGTGCTTTGCTATTTTTTGGTTAAAATTTGTATTTCTCTCAATTTTGGGTAGCTGTTTGGTTTTCAACGTCTCTGTAACACAGTGGTTCTCTCTGGAGATACTCTGCCATCAGCTCTCTGCTGCCTGTGCCAGAGTCCACATGGCATTTCCTTCCCCAGCAGAAAAATAGTTATGGAGCAGAAATTAAGCCTGCTAAAGCTGTCCCATGGTCCCATGGAAATATGTGCCCAGATCCATATGAGATCATGCACTGGAGCCCAGCTGCTTCCTGCCCCAAGTTTAAATACCGTGAGCACAACAGTAAAGCTCCATGATGTATGGATGTGACCTGGAATCACTTAGAGCAGAGAAGAGGGATGGAGAATTTATGTCTAGCCCAGGGCAGAGCACGTGGGCTCCTGGCTATTGTGTACTGTTGCCTTTTTACTTGCACACAAGCTTATCAAAATGTTTTTGCAGGCTTGCTCCAACTTTCCTGTGCAGCTTTTAACTCTTCATTTGGGGATCTTTGTGAACTCAGCAGTAGCAGGCAGTGCTCAGTGAGGGTGAGTAGTGAGAGCTCAGTTGGAGCCAGGCAAAAAAATCCAGGCTGCTGCAGAGCTTGGCAGGAGCTGGGAGCCCACAACACTGTCTCTGCAGGCATGCTGGCTTGTCTCCTTTCCCCACAGGCATAAGAGTAGAAGCATTTAAAAATAAAGAGGAAGACAGTGTGGAGTGCCAGTGTTGTGTCCCTCTGAACACGATCTGAGAGTATATTCTGGGGAGGTTTAAAGCTGATTAGACATGTGAACTGGCATTAGAAATATAAGGTGCATCCAGAGAGGCATCACAACTCCCTATAAAGTCAAGCAAAAATAATCCCATGATGCTTTCTCTCCCCATAAACAAATACTTCCATGGAGACTGTCTTTGGGATAAGCAAACCTGGCCCCACAGTACTGAGTGCTAAACTAAAGATGAAAAGATGATTTCTGGCCCAATAATCTTAAACACATTGAAGTGAAGGTTAGATCATACTCTCTTTCATGTGCACAGTAAGCAACAAGTTACAGGTCCTTAAAGTATGTTTTGTGTTTAGTAGAGAAATGGTTCTGTTCTTTGAGGAGGACAAAGAATACCTCAAGCTTTCATCCAAATTGAAGTAAAGAATTGAAGCACCTCCTTTTTATGATTTTTTCTGTTTGTTTTTAAAATCACACCCACTTTGTATGTAGCATTTGCACAGTGCAGGCATAAAAAATGATCAGGAGAACAGTCTCTGCAGGCATTGGCAGGTTTTTACAGTGTGCACAAAGCTCTGGAAGAAACACTTTTGGGAACCTTTTCCTCTGGCCACAAAATGGTCCTTAGCTGCAGAAAAATAAATTACTTTAAGGTGGGATCTTTTTATTTTTTCCATGAGTGTGTAGATGTTTTATGGTACAATTAGATAATTTAAATGCTCTGGGTTTTTTTTTTCCTTGTGTTTGTTTGTTTCTTGCTGTGGTTACCTATCAAGCACCAAACCAAATTGCTAAACATTTGCTAAACATAGTACAACACCAAAGCAAAACTGCCAAATATAGCCCAAATTCATAGCAAGGCAACAAGTAATTTTTTTTTATTTTATTGTGAATATCTGAGGAATCAGCTGAACATTTGTAAAGTACCTGTCTGAGCTCTTATCAGGCTGACTTCTAATGTGGTTTTATATCAGAATTTGTATAATGAAGAAGTATGGAAGGAATTATTTCTTCTGCTTAGCACTATCTATGTGAAATACTCACCTAGAGCAGCAGACCTAGTTGAACATTTCAAAGAAAAATAGCTTTCAAAGCATGCACTTTCTCTCTTCTAGGTTAAAAGAATTATGTAGAGGCTTAAGCAGTTAGCTGTATTCTGCCCTTTCATATAATGCAATAGGGAATGATAATTTACTTTTGTGTTTAATGTTATGCAGCTGTGGGCTGGCTGTAAAGTCTGGAAACATGCTTACACCCGTACGAGAGGCGTGCTCCACTTCCACTGTCTGTTAGAGGGATGGAAGAAGTATTGCTAGAAAACTCCACAGAGTGCTATAAAACTGTGTCAGGAGTGTGTTGCTGCAGGGATCAAATAACTAAACCTGCAAAAAAGCTGCTGTCTGTTTTTCTGGTAGGATGCATGTAGATAATAGTGTACTTTTCCAAGGAAATTTTTAAAAGGCTGAGTAAAGTCACCTTGAAAAGTAATGAGCACTTTGTGTTTACTTGCTTAATTGCTTGTATGCAAATTGAATACAAACACATACAGCAGGAAAGGTATGGCCAGAGCATTTTCACATGTGATTCTTGAGGTGTTAAATCAGCCAGCACCATTTAATGGCTGCAGGGCAGGAAATTGGAGCTGGGTCCTGGAGCAGGGCAGCGTGAGGCTGGGCTGCCAGGGGACTTCTCACTGCACTCAGAGGGAGCTTTCATGGAGCTCTCTGTCTGTGACACATGGTGTCATTGCACAGTATGAGTCAAGGAAATGGATTTCAAAGATGGTGCAGTCAAGGGAAAATTGGGAGAATCAAGGAAGGAAGGAAGTCAGTCAATACTGAGGTGCCTGACTGAGAAAATGGTGTTTCGGTAGAGGGTGTTGGGTAACTGTGGGGAATGCTGGTAGTATTTTCTGCTCTACTAAAGATGGAAACACTTTGTTAAATTTAAACTCCTCTAACTTTCAGCTATCTGGTTCTTATAGCAACCCTGTGAAGTGCATATGTGATATTGAAATGGATTTGATGGGTTGTGGTGGAGTCTGTGGGATTAGAGTTCACTTTCCCACAATGATCCTCTCTGGGCTGCATTTTTGCAGCCCATACAACTGCACTTGGCTATGGGCATGCTTCTGCTGAAACCCTCCCTGGAGTTCAAAATGCCACAGTCTTGCTGGCATAGCACTGCCAGCTGTGGGCATGTGTCAGCCCAGCAGGCTGTTGGTGTAATTCTCTTTTCTTGGGATCCTGGTGTAAGGCAAAAAGTAAACACACAGTGGGAGCCAGGCAGGAGAGAGAGGGTGGTGCTCAGGAGGGAGAGGATGATGCCATGAGAGGTCACATTTCTGTAGGCTTTTCTGTACACTTTGTTCCTCCCCAGTTTACAAGCTGTGCTGGAGAACAGGGCTGATGTACAGAGATGTCAGACTGTGCCAGAGCAGAGCTGTGTTCTTCTTACATAGCTCAATATAAAGCTGTGTCTGGGAAGAAAGCCTGAATTATTCACTCACTTGCATAACTGCATCTAAGAGTGTTTATAACCAAGGACTTGTGCTCTGTCCATATTTATGAATGACCAGGGCTGAATCTGGGCATAATTCCAGCACTGATCCTGTGTGTGAGTTGCACAACTCTTGTGAGTATATGCCATTGCTGCTCCATGTGAGGCCATGGGATGGCTGGGACATCTGGCAGGGTTTGTGCTCTCTGCTTTGAGCAGCTCATGCGCTACTGTACAAGTACAAAACCCAGCACACTCAGAAGTCCTTCCCCTGATTTAGCCACTGTCTTTGGCCAAAGCAGAGATCCTTCTCCTCCAGACAATTTAACTAGTTAAGAGCCACCCCTTGAATTTACCAGGAGCCTGTCTCCAGCAAAAATGATAATTTCCCTACTCCAGTTATAAACACCTCTGAGTACTAATTGTCCACTCTTTTTGACTTCTATTAATGGCATATGGATATAGGGTCCTTACTGTAGTTGTTGAATTGTTGGGCAAAGTGTTGCAATTAGTTCCACAGGTGCTTTGGTCATTGATGTGAAACACTTGTACTTCTCTAGAGGCCATTTTAAGTGGGAATCTGATCCAGATCATTATTACCAACCCCTTTTGCTTTCACCTTCAGGTGAAGGAGTGGAAGCCTTGATGTTACCTTGGGGAGAAAATTAGCTAAACTGCTGTGTTTGTTTCACTCACTCTTCAAGATTCTGCTCTGTAATGTGTTCTTCCCAAACCCCGACTGGACTTCCCTCCCAGGGGATCATTCACCCCCTAATTACCACTTTGCCATGACCTAGTCACCTTCTGTTTGTTCTGTTTTCCTCCTCTTCAAGGTCCCCTGTGTCAGGTGGCTGGGTCAGAACTCCTGCTGACAGGACTAGTCCCAGAGTGGGTCTCCAGACCTTCCTGCTCTGCAGATCCCATGGTCTGGAGCAGAGGACTGCTGCTGCTGTTGTGTTCACTATCAGCCAATAGCTGCTGGCCAGTGTTCTGGATAAGGCTCTGCCTGCTGTCCTGACAGCCATCCAATTTGGGTAAATGCTGGTTAAGCAAGAGAGGCAGTGAGAAAATGTCATGCTGATTTCCCAGGAACAGCGTGTGATGTATAACTTCCTTGCCTCATCCTAAATGAATTAACACTGCTGTAGAGAATGGAAAAACCCCAAGCCTCTCTATTCTTTCTCCTTGCACGTAATAGGAGAGGGAATTTGCCTTCCTGACCACATGCTGGCAGGGCAGTAGATCCCTTCTGAAATTACACAGAATTAAGGATGTAAAATAATGTTCCTGTGGTTGCATCACATACTCTAATTTCACTTCCTTGCCCAAAGTAATCTTTTCTCTTAGGAAATGCAATTTCAAGTTTGTGAGCAGTTACTCTATTTTTTTCTAGCAACTATGTGTAACTTTGGACAACATGAAGAGTTTGTTTGTTTGTTTTGAGGAAGAAGCATGGTTCCCAGTTGTAACATGTCATGGGTCACTTGGTCATAAAAATATTCTGTTGTTTCTCTTCTGGAGATACAACAGAGTTCCCTCTGTTGCTTCTAGAAATGTTTGTATAGAAAACACAAAGCAGTAGAACTCTGAAGGAGCTCACCTTCCAAACTAGCTGTTTATTCAACTCCTTTTCAAGTACATATTTGTCCAAAGCCAGGATACAGCATGTTGTTCATGAGCTCTGCTTGAGGAGTTACATTCCTCAACGTTCATCTAATGGCTGGACCAGGGCAGCATGGCATTGTCTGGATCTGGCAGCAAGAGCACAGTCCAACCCTAAATGGTTAACTTCCTTGGGGTAGTCTGCCACCAATTAACCAGGAATGGCACTTCTCTTTGATGACTCTCTTTGGGAGGAAGATGGTGGCTGCTGTTTTTAGGAAGCAAAAAAAAAAAAAAAGGCAATTACCTTTACTGAAGGAAGAGAGCAGCTCTAATAGGATTTTTTTTTATCAGACTATTTTTTTAGACTATTTGGGTATTTCAGTGATTATTACTACACAGCTCTTTTTCCTTAGGGGATGCTATACTGTTCCAAAAGCATTTGTTAGTTTACTTAGGCATTAAAGGGGTCCTTATGAATTTCAATTACCCTAAAGTACTTCAAAGTGTCCCTAGAGGCTCAAGCTGATTTGAACTTAACCTTTTCTGCCCAGGCTTGTCATATGTGTGAGCCCAAAGATTTTAAGCAAGAGGTCAGTGATTCTCAGTCTTTTTTGATACTTTGACCCATGTTATAACAGGAAAAAATAAACAAACCAGATTCATTCTGATCTGCCCAAGAAGAAAGAGAGGAGATGGTTCCAGTGGGCCTTTTGTAACCCTCTCCTTAACCTGCTAGCTCTCCTGACCCAACTAGAACAAGCAGGAAAAAACCAACAAACCCCAACTTTTAATACTCATTGCCTTGCTTCTAACAGTTTTTCTTTAAAATGTCATTGGTCCTCAGGGCACCTTGAGATTTTAATGGTTTCTTTATATAAAATTTGAATAATGAAGCATGTGAGACACTTGCGATTGGAAAAATATGAACTTTATTAAAGCTGGTCACGCTGCTTGTGAGCTGTGTATATCACACAGAAATGTGTGGCGAGATCCTCCACTGGGACTGTTCAAAATAACTGCAGTGACTCCAGCAGTGCTCTGCTGATTTGTGTGAGGTGAGAATCTGGCTCACATCCTGTATTATCTTGCAATGTGACTGTGCAGCTATAACACAATCTTATTCAGCTCTTTGGGTTCAGGGGCAAAAGAAGTGCCCATGGCTATTTTTGGAAAGACACGTCATCAGAAGGGCTCATGTGATTCTCTCTCTCATAGATTTATTTCTTATTGCTGTTGACCTATTGTGGTTTAACCCCAGCTGGCACTGAATCCCCAAGCAGCCACTTGCTCTTTCCCCCACTGGTGGGACAGGGTAAGAATCAGAAGAGTAAAAGTGAGAAAACTCATGGGCTGAGATAAAGACAGTTTAATAGGTTAGCAAAAGCCGCACATGCAAGCAAACCAAAACAAGGAATTAATTCACCATTCCCCATGGGCCTGTGGGTGTTCAGCCATCCCCAGGGCAGCAGGGGCCCAGCACACACAGCAGTGGCTTGGGAAGACAAACACCATCACTCCCAACATCCTCCCCTTGCTCCTCCTCTCTACACTGAGCATGCCACCCTATGGCACGGAATGTTCCTTGGGTCACTTGGGCTCAGCTGTCCTGGCTGTGTCCCCTCCCAAATCCTTGTGCACCTCCAACCTCCTTGATGCTGGGCTGGTGTGAGGGGCAGAAAAGGCGTTGACTCTGTGCAAGCACTGCTCAGCAATAACCAAAACATCCCTGAGTTATCAACACTGTTTCCATCCCAAATTCGCAACGGAACCCTGTGCCAGCTACTGTGAAGAAAATAAATTCTATCCCAGTCAAAGCCAGCACACCTACACGAATTATTTTGGTGTTTGGAGACTCTGAAAAGATTGCTTCAGTATTTTTCTTCCCTTAACAGAGCTGGATAATTTGTCTTTTCTTCTTTCTATTGCTTCATGGCATTGGTAGCTCTACAGGTAAGGCGTTATTTTGTACATGATACAACACTGCTCTTGCTTTTCTTGAAAGGTATGCTTGACCACACCTCTTTTCACTTTCTAGGTGTCTTTACACAGTCTGCATTCTTCTTCACTATTTAAAATAGAAATCGGACTGGTTGAGGGTTTTGTGGCTCATACTTCTCATTTTTCCTGAAATCTGAGCCCTCAGACCTTACAATCATCTTTGCTACAGATAATTCTGACAGTTCTTTTTCCCATTTTGACCCTTTGCTTCAGTCCCTGTGCTACAAAGCGAGCTATTGGTGTCTCTGGTATCAGAGTCTGCTACTGATCCAAAAAGCCCCTTGAACATATTAATGCTGTTTATATGCCAGTGTCTCCTCTGATAGCATTAGGCAGGAGGAAATTTGGAGAGTCAGTTATTTTTATAAGCACAAAGTGCTGCCCATTTCCCTGTAAGGCACGAGCAGCTCTTAAAGAACGTTTGGAAGCATGAAGCAACAAGGTACAACTGGGCATTATCACCAGCATTCTTCTTTAAACTATTTTTATTTGCACACACTTTATCTCCAGCATTTCTCCAGTCTGAGAGGATCAAGCAGACGCCACATGTACAGTGTAGCCCAGACAGCCAGATGACACAGTACTGTTTTGATTTGAAAGTCAGACTTCTGCTAAGCATCAAGGGGCAAACCTTTATCTCTGCACATAGTGCTGAGGGGTGTGGGGAAGAATTCATTCCCTCCCTCTGTCAGTGGAGCTGATCTAGATTTTCCATTGCAGGCTCTGACTGCAAGTCTGCTTGCTACAGGGGTCTTTTCTCCAAAGCAGGTCTCAGAGCCTGCCACGAAATGGCAGATCTACCAGCCCTGTACAGGTTCCTTTCCTTCATTTGTTTCTCCTCTGAAATTTCCATTGCTGTGAAGCAAGTGGAGTAGCCTCTCCTTGGTGCTCACATAAAGGCTTTGTGCTCTTTTACCATCCCACATCCCAACGAAGCGCAATCGCGACCTTGGTCCTGTGGGAATGAGGATTGCCTGTGCCCCAAGTCACTGGCTTGCTCCCCAGAAATATATAAACCATAAAGGTGGTTCTTGAAATGAAGAGCTTTGAAATAGGACATTGTCAGTAGATTGTAATGTATTTAGTCATCTGGACTGACATAGGTTCTGGGTTGCAGCTTGCTGTTAAGGGCAAAGTCTTGTCCCTTACTAAAATTCTTAAAATAAAATTTCCTTTAAAAGCATGAGGTCATCTCATTCTGTGGAAACTTTGGTTCATTTGTCTTCCCTGCTGCAAGGTGTGCATAAATCAGGCTGTGTTATGATAGACGTGCTCACTGAAACAAATTCCTAATAAAAGAATAAACATGGAAGCAATCCATCTGTACCTTGCACATTCCTCAGTGACACCTTTCTAGAATCACAGCCTGGAAGGGAACTGGTGGGGTTGATGGGGCATGCCACTTGCTAATAAGCACTGGGAAATGAGGAGATATCTTTAAGTTAATTCTGTTTCCCAAAAAGTAACTCAGATTCCCAGTATACTTTTATTTTGCCAAGCCAATCCAGCCCCACAGGTCTTTGCTTTCAAAAGCTGGGGCACTGAAGCAATGTGGAAAGCTCCTTCTATTAGCTCAGGTGTGTGTCATCTGGTCTTGTTGGTTGCAGTATAGTCCTGAATTTTAGCTGTTGAAGCTGGCAACCCAGCATGTTTATAAATACCTTTGTTAACCTCCTTCCCTGCTTCCTCCTTCTCCACTTCCAAGAAAATCCTGCTGTCAAAAAAACCCCACCTTGTAGCAAGTCCAAATACAAGCACATTCTATCTAGGTTAAATTTTGCATAGGCTTTGCCTGGGTTTGTTTCTGGATTGCAGTCTGTCTCATCCAACCAGATTATATTTTAATAACACTTGATAAATGGATACTTATGACAAATGTCAAGAGCTTACAAGGTATTTCTTGTAAGGCATAGGAGAGGCTTGACTAGTTTCATCCACATTTCCAAGTTATTGATCCTAAAATTAAATTGAATACTGAAAAGTGTTTAGGTTTGAGAGTGTGGTGATTGAGAAAGAAGAGAGAAGTGCTTGTCCTTTAGGGAAGAAAAGTTACTCTAAAGGAGCTTTAGCATAGAATTGTACTTCTTATACAGTGCCTTTTGCTTTAAGACTTTTAAAGCCAGGAATTCTTGCAAGAGTGGGGTTTTTCCCATCTATGGGTGGGAGAGCTTGTACACAGAGAAATTATTTGCCACTGGTGCACAAGTCCATGTCAGAGCTAAGAGTGAACCCAAAATTCAGGCTTTCTTGGCAGTGTGCTAGCCCTTAAGCACTATATTGGGCTTGTGTGAAGAAGGAGAAGCATGAAACTATCTCCTCTCTCCAGTGTAGCTGCAGTGCTTCCTGCACATCGACAACAAAGTGAGTCCTCTATAATAAATTCCAGGAACCTTATTTCAGTTGTTCTGCAGAAAGTGATTACAGAGTGAGGGGAAAGTTGTGGTAGCAATGAATGCCTTGTCACTGTCTGAAAGCTGCCTTGGCTTGTCTGTGCCGTTCCTGCCCTGGATCGTAAGGATTCAGGCAAGTTCCCAGTGAGCTTGATGCATGTTTGGTCTCCATGTAAATGATGTGAACTTCGAGGAGGGATCACAGTACTCATCCAAACTTCAGCCCGTTCTGGGCTGTTTTTGAAAAGGCATTGCCAGCATTAAATGGCTGGTGTTAGAGCAAACAGATTTTAGTGATGTTTCATCTGCTGCTGCTCTGTGTAGTTGTTTCCCCATGAGGGCCCCCATGTTGAATGATTAACACAGGCATTTGCCCTGGCAGTCTGGGGCAGGTACCCAGAAGAGGTGGTCTGGAACCACGATGGGAAAAGGAGGAGGTTTTGTGCTTCTTCACCCATGTGAGTTGCCCAGAGGGGCCACCACAGACCCTCCAAGGTGTCACTTGTGCTGTGTCTGTGTCCTTGCTGGCTCTCACAGCTCTGGCACAGCAGCACCAAGGTGTGACTTCCAGCTGGGCATGAATCCTGCCTCACCAGTCCCTTCCTTAGCAGGACCTGCTGGTGCACTTCCAGCCATGCCTCCCAGTACTGAGAAACCTTTCAGAGACAGTATCTGTATGGGATCAGGGGGTGTGGAGGGAGAGAGGGGGGAGGGTTGTGTAAACCATCTAAATAAAGGATCTCTAAATAAAGATTTGCTCCTGCTGTCGGTGGTTAATATTGATTTAACATATTTTTGCTACAACTCAATTTAGTCCCTACTCTCATCCAGCGTGGAGCTCAGGTTTGCAATTGCCTGTGCGATTAATCCTTTTGTGCATTTCTTTCATTGTGTGCATAGTGTCAACTCTCACCTAGCTCATCACATGCTGAAAAAATCCAGAAACCTGCCTTGTTTTTATTTGCTCTGTTGCACATACACATCAGTGTTTTGGGTTTTTTTCCCCAACAAAATTATCCATGAAAACAATGCTGTAGTGTTAAACTTATATCCCTCCTTCCTTCCCCTTCTCCCACACCCCTCCATCCTTCCTAAACCCGTTAAATGTATATATAATCATTTGGCTTTCCTGGCTTACTGCCCTATTTTTTACATGAACAGCAAGGCACAACAGCACCTGTGAGCTTTATAAAGGTCTCATTCATCTGATGGGCTCGTGCGGCACTTGGCACGGGGAGGAGGAATACAGGCAAACAGAGCAGGAGGAAATACTGAAGGGGAGCTTATGGGAGAAAATATGAGGAGCACAGCAGGTAGGGTGAGGGGTTCTTTGAGCTGAGGCCTTTGTTATGTATTTGCTACTGTCTAGTGAAGGAGAGTGCTCACCCAAGGCACTGTCCTCAATTCTGCCACATACCTGCACATTTCTGTCTGTAGGTCGTTGCCTCCTCTTGTACTGTCAGCTTTGGCTTCTGTCCTGTGCCTGCTGGGCAGGGACTGTCCCCTTGCTGCCTCTTCTGCTTGAGGGAGGTGGCAGTGGGACACAGTGTTTGACTTCATGTGCACAGTCATGCTGGTGTGTCTGCAGTCCAACAGGACAGTCATATTTGTTGTGTTTTACCCTTATTTTTTATTTCTTTCTTGGCAAATAAATAAGGACAGGAAAAGCAGTTTGTGGAAACTTTCTATGCCTCTGAGTATGCATATCCTGCACAGGTTTGTCTTGAAGTTTGATGTTCTTTATGCTGAATTATTGAAATAGTTTCACAGGTTTTTTTGGTAGTTTTGAGAAAAGTTCTTGCAATCTTTTTTGTCTGTCCCTTTATAAAATCCAAAGTGGTGTAAATTAATCTAGAACTGGTATGAAAGTGCCTGTACTCTCTTGTCTGTAATGAATTTACTCAGTGAAAGTTTTATGTGAAGGACAAGATCTACTGAAATTAAATG
The DNA here is from genome assembly GCF_028018845.1 of Melospiza georgiana. Taxonomy (NCBI): domain Eukaryota; kingdom Metazoa; phylum Chordata; class Aves; order Passeriformes; family Passerellidae; genus Melospiza; species Melospiza georgiana. Next base: position 16,189,823 of record NC_080433.1, on the reverse strand, counting down.
CTTAACACTCCTCCTGTATTCTGCTCTGCTCTCACTGTTTACATGCAGGTGACCCTTATTTTAGGATCAGTGAGATTCTCTTGCTTGCAGAGAACATGATTAATTAACCGAGGTGCAGTAATTCTGTAATCAGTAACCAGTGCAGTGTTACCAGCCCAGGTGAATCAGCCTGGTTGTGCATCCACAAAAGCACCACCATGGGCATTTCTCCTTCCAAAAAGGGAGGCTGTGCTGGTCCTCTTGAACAGAGTCCATTTCTGGAAGGAGCAGTGAGAGCCTGTGTTAATGAATTGCCTGAGGCAGACACTGCCTTTGCCAATGGGAAGCTGGGCCTGAATCTGAAACTCTGCAGAGATGTGGCACCCCTCTCATGTGAGTTGAAACTTTGGTGGAGGAGTACTTTAATTTGATGTGAAGTGAATAAAGGAGCTCTGGATTTTTTTCCCCTCTGCCAGAAGAGAAGCACCATGTGGCCAGGGTAGGATGTGTCCCACCTTTTCATACCAGTGCTCCTATCATGCACTTGTAGAAATAAACTGTGTATGATTCTGTACAAGGTGGTGGTGTGCAGGGAGGGTCAATGTAGGCAGATAGAATATAAGAAAATAAGGATAGTGTAGAGAGTAACCTTACCCCTAAGGAGTTGCAGCTGGGCCAATTATCAAAGATTAGGAACAGGCCTGACTTTACCAAGCCACAGCTGTGAGCAGTGAGAAGAAGATGCTATAAAAGAGTGGGGTTGCTGGGTGAGAAGGGAACTGGAGTCAGTGGCTGCTTTATGAAGAAGAAAGAGTCAGTGCTCTGAGGAGATGCCTACAAGGAACACCAAGAAGGTATGGAACTTTTGTGATGAGGAGATCACAGTGTGGAACCCCTGCAATAAGGTGATAACTGGTGAAGATGTGTGGTCCTTGATGGATACAGCTTTGTTCTCAGAGCTTTGAGTGCTCTGGTTCCCTTAGCAGACCTCCCCTTGCTCCTGGGCATGGTGGGTTTGCTATGCTGCAGTGACACACAGGGCAGGGTGTGTGGTCAGTTTGGCATAGAGGTAGTCCTGTAACAGTATGGATTCTGTCCTGAAGTCATACTTTTACCACAGCTGTATGTGGGACAGCAGGAAAACAGTGTAGTTGCCTCTTCTCCCACCCCAGGGTTAGGCCAGCTGTAATTCTGGGATAAATCCTCAACAGAAAACAGCACAGAGAATTAGATAATATGAGGTTTTAGAGTGTTTAGAGAAGCTGTTATGTAAATTTTTCTCCCTTTAAAAATCTATCAGGTAAATTTTCTTTACACGGAAGTCAGTGGAGCTCTGTTGATATAAAATCATATTAAGAAAGATTGTACTTGAACTCTGGCTTCTGGTATTAGTGGGGTTTTCCAGGTCTTTCATAATACTGTGTTCCTGTTGGTATGTCAGTAACAGATGAGCATTTAGAGTCTTGTGTAGTTTAAGAAGCCTTGAAGGTATTTTCCACTGGATATTTTCCACTGTTTTTGAGAGCATATTGTGTTTATCACAGGTTATCAGCTCACATCCCTTACAACTTTCTCAAAAAAAGATCAAATTCTTAGAATAAAACAGCACCAAAAAAACCCCCATTTGAGTGTTTCCTATTATAGTGCCCCTTAACCTATTGGTCAAAGTCTTTTTTCCCCTTGTAATATATATTTGCTTAGTGCCTAAGTGCTGAAGTGCATTTTCCTGGTGTTGCTTGCATGAAATGTAACTCAGAAAAGTGCAGCACACCTTCTACAGAGGCTTAATACATGACTTAAACGCTACTTAGAGTTTAATGTAAGCCCTATTTTGATGGGCTGAAGTAGGATACCTGCTGGCTCTTTGCACAGGGATTAATTTCACCTCTGAGGCTGGAGTTGCAATTGATGTTAATAAGGGGATGGCTTACAGGAAAAGCAGGCAGCATGAGGACAAGTGTGGAGGCCCTGCCTTCAGCTGGAAATGGTAATAAGTGTGGTGGGCTAAATTTGACATGGCTTTTTTTATAGCTTGTGAAATATAGGAATGGGTATGGCTGTGAACATATAAATGAAGGCATGTTTTCTGCTTTCCACTGCTTAGAATGCAGTAATAAACAGCAGGAAGAAAGTCAAAGGTATGGATGGGAAAGAAAATGTCAGGGTAAGTCTGGGAATCTCCTGAGATGCTGAGCCAAATCCCCTGTGACTGCAGGCACCTAAATATTTCCATAAACTCATAAAACTTTAGGGCTCCACCTTATTAGGTGAATTTGGCTCCTCTATGTAAATAAGCTCAGTTAACACGTCCTTGTCTTCATGCCTCAAAGCTCATTAATTTGAGGCAATTTATTTAGGAGACCAGTAAGAAATGTGGTTAGGGAAGAAGTAAAAGGGCCAAAATATTCAGCATAGTGGGTGGATTTTGTGAAAACTTTTTCAGAGTTGTAGATTTCTTTCTCATATCTATGGAAACAGGAAAAAAAAAGATAGGAAGACTGATGCCTGTGGTAGAAAACAGACAAGACACAAAAAGAGAGTAAATGAAAGATGTAAGAAAGTGTTGTGTGATTTTTCAGTCCATAAAAACAAAGATGAGAAGACTTTAATTTTTAATTCTGTTTGCAGAATATAAATACCATGTTGAAGGGTAGGGGTTTTTAATTCACTGATTATAGCTGGAAATTCAGGCACAGTCACATGAAAGCTGAGCACTGAGCAGGAGCCAGCACTGTGGAGCAGTTGTGTGATATGTGACAGCCAGCAGATGCAGAAAGCAAACATCTGCTGTATTGCCCAGCACCCATGAGCAGCTTCGTGCCTGAAGAATAGGGTAGGGTCTGCATATATATGGAAAGACTGAAATTTCACTGGCAGAGGGGAAGGGGACTTAGATATCTGAGACTTCTGTGTCACCTCTATAGATTAGTACCAAAGTGGGGAGCATGCGCCCCAAAGGATGTTCAAAATTATCCATTAACATGCATGAAAAAGCACTTTTGTATCTCTAATTATAAAAAAAGGATTAATCCTTCTTTATCTCACCCTTTTTTAATTTCCATTTTTGCATATGCTTTATAATGTACATAATTTGTTAATGATGTACTAAATGTGTATAATTTATAAATATGATAAATATGTACATACCATATGTTGGGGGGATGTGATCTGAAGTGTTCTACTCAGAAACAGGAGAAGTAACTAATTGGTAAGATACAGTAGGACAAGTTGGACAATGCATTTTTTCATGCAGATCTACAGTGTGCTGTGGACATTACTTCTCTGAAAATCTTGCATAGGGATGTTCATCCATCAGAGAAAGCCAGAGCTAAAAGGGCTTTTTCAGATTGTTTTGGGATATGACTGAGCACAGAGGTGAAACTGGAGTGCTGGCATTGTCCATTTCTACAGCTGGTTAAAGCATTTATAAAGTAGGAGGTATTGGGAGCATGATCAGTGTTGTCACAGTAAATTTAAGAAGTGGGTTAAATCACTTATTTGTTAATTAACAAGTAATATTCATGTTGCCCAAATTAGTCACATGCTTCGTCCCCAGTTGCTCTACCAACCTCTATACCAAGGGCAAAACCCTTATATTGCCTTCATGATGCTGAAGCTTATTTCTGCTTTACAGAAATCAGATTTTGTCAGCCCTTCTCATGCTCTGTGATACTTCTTTATTCTAGAAGTACAGCCAATTAACACAACCATATCAAATGAGATTAGGTGCAGGGTGGGTCTGATCCAAACCCCACCGAGGTCAGAGTGGAACTCCATGGTCTTCAACACATTTCCTGTGTGGCCCAGGATACAGAGCTTGTTGAAATGGGGTGGTTGAGTGAGTCCCTATCCCTTTTCAATAGGATTGAGCTGTGCTAACAATTTCCCCCCAAGTGGGAAAACCCAGATGACAGCGTGTTTGCATCCGTGCTCGTGCTCTCCTCCCTCTTGTCCCCCTCCTCCTGCGCGCACATGTGTTTAGCGCAGAGGCAGACGCGTGGTTGTGTCAACTCTCTGACATGAAGCAGCATATCTCTGATAAAACTGGCACTCTGTTTGATGTGGTTGCAGTCAAATGTGCTTGATTTGAATAAGAGTTTTTTTTTTTAAATCTATTTTTATGTAGATTTTTAAAGGCTGTAAGGTAATGAGTCAATAAGACAGCTATTAACACTTCAATCTTTGTGATATCCAGAATAAGAGAAAGAGATGGATGAGATCTGGCTGGTGTAGATTTAGTCAGCTTTTCATGCTTCAGTTCAGTTAGCCCTGGTTTTATATGCTGAGTTTGGTGTTTGAGTAGTTCCAGATTTTTGCAAATGTGAGGTTCAGCTACATGAAAGACTGTTTAGGTGTGCTGAGATGTGCTTCCTTCCTCCATTTCCACCTTTATATTTCTCTCATGATATTTGTTTTTTGAGATAATTGCACAATAACTTACAGTAACCTAAAAAATCATGTGATAGGACAGCTGCTCATGACTGTCCTCATGTTTCTCTTTATTGATCACAGCAGGCTTGAATAATGAGCTTCAATTTTTCTCTTCAGTGCAGGCCATGGAAACACTGTGTCCAATTATTTGATAGAAAAAAAACAGAAAACACTTGATTATATATTTTAGAAATTTTCTTTTTTTCTTCATGTATGGTTCTGGCATAAATGACAGACATTAAATCTTTTGTTTATTTTGCTTGCCCCTTTCAGCGTATGATCATAGTTATACTCACTGGGAGTTGCCTGTGTACAAACACAGGGTGCTATTGAATGTATGAAGTGTGCCTGACATTCACATATTGATGAATACTACATGTTCAGACTCACTAATTACACATGACAGTGCAGATAATTAGGGGTTTGTGTAGGCACGCACTTGGTGGAATGGTACAGACAGTTGTGAGGTTCAGCTGTGTGAAAATTGTGTCTCTGCTCTTCAAATTACAGCTTGAGAGGGCTAAAGAAGTTTTGTACCCAGAGCAGGTAGGGCAAGCCCAGCAGCTCGCTTGTTGCCTTGCAGACACTCAGCAGACAGGCAGCATTCTGCTTCCTGCTGACTCGGCGCTTCTCAGGGCTGACCCACAGGCCTGTGAGTTGGTGGGATGCTCTCTCAAAGCCCTGTCCCCCTTTCTCAGATGCAGACAAATCCCTCATTGTTCATCTCATGCTTCCTCTCTTACATTTTCCCTTCCTTCTATGCATTATTTCTTCCCTGTGTTACTGGCACAGCAGCCAGAGGTTTCATCTGGGTGTTTCTGTCAACTCTTCTGGCCAGTGTGATCAAAAGTTACTTCCTCTGCTACCTTCAGGTACCTGTATTTGGGCACATACACGTACCTAACATGATAATTTATTTTTTTCTTTAGAAAGAGTTGTGTGCTGGCCACTTCCCCCTGTTTCTTGAGAATTTCTGTTCAATATCTGATTAAGAGAGAGCCTCTTTATTTGGGTAGCTGAGTGTTGCTTAAGGAACTTTATCGTTTGACACCCAAGTTTTAAAAATGTAGCTGCAGGCAGCAATGCAAACTATACAATTTTTCTCCTTTATAATGAGAGAAACACTGAAATACGTTTGTAATAAGTGGGGATAATGTGATGTGGAATATGCAGCCTCTGGGTTATTTCTTGTTGTTTTTTAATTAAATCCAGAAAGGTTGTTTTGCTTAAGATCTTTGTAAGCTGAGAGTTGTGGTGTACCGTTTGTGTGCAGAACTGCTCTTTTGCTGCCTGAACAGAAACAAGACCTCATCCAATTCACTGGCAAGGTGGAAAAGCTGGGGCAGCTAATATGGATGCTGTAATTACTGCATACCCGGAGTTCCTTGGCTTCCTGAGCTGCCATGCCATCTTCCATAAGCACTAAATTGTCCTTAAGAACAAAGAAAAGCTGCCACACACTTGCAGCATTTGAGAGATGCAACCTATTTTATCACCAGCCACAACTCGATAATGGAACAATAGGAACCACAGCAGCCTCGGGTGGTTGGTCTGAGGATGTTTCATAGGGCCTCTGAGTCATCTCCCATCTATCTGTTGTAATGTTTCACCGACCAGGTGCAGGCAAGTCCCAGACACCCTTTGACCAACATGCCAACAGCTATAACTGTAAAAACCTCTTTTTTGTAAGCTGAGCCACAAGCAATTCAGATAAGCCAGTCCCCAAATTTTGTCCCATTGCCATATACTGCCATCAAACTCTTCCTTTTTTTTCCTTTCAGAGGCTGATTTCTAACAACACAGGACAGTCTTTTACTGCTGTGCTCCATAGCAAGAAAAGCTGTGTTAGGCTGGGTGCATTTGAAAGCCTGTGCCAGTGCTCAAGCAACCAGAGGCAAACCTGAAAAAAAAAAGGGCTGTGCTCTGCTATAAAATAGAGCTCTGTTCAAACAGACTTGCTCCAGAATCAAAAAGCAGCTCCTCTTCTGTCTTTGACCTGTCAGGAGAGAAAAGTAATAACTCAACTTTAATTTTCAGGAGGTGTAAGCCCACAGATGGCCTGGCCATAGTAACAAGTCTCAGGTGCAATACATGCTGCTAATTGAATTATTAATCCTGCTTGCCCATGTCTCCTGAAGTAGTAAACCAGTGCAGGCATGGGTGTTGAAGGATATATGTGACTTCCTCTGGATGCTTGTGTTTTGAAGGTGAGACTAAAGTCTAGTATTATAAGCAGGTTAGACAAATGAGCTGTTTCTCAGTTTATATTGGAGAGGAAAGTTTGTTAGCGATTCACTATACCAATATGTCTTTTAGAAAGTGCTCTGTGTACTGGAGAGTGTGTTTGAGTGGCTAACTTTGAAATGCTAGGTTCTTTCTGCTTTTTTTCCCCCTTCCTTAAAAGGTGCTTTAGGTTGCTGGCAGCTAATGTAAGTTGGAAATTATTCTTTACAGCTGTTCATACATCCACACATGCTCATTCCTCTGTACATCTTGAGGGTTCTACAGTATTCTCTAATGATGACGTGCTGGGTAAATTTGTAAATGGGTGACTACATTGTGGTCTGGCATCTCTGTAACTGTGCCCTTTAATAATAATAATAGTTCCCTGTGACCATGAAGAAGTTTCGTTTTTTTCTCTTCAAAAAATTAATATTTCCAGTTGTTGCCTTTTTTTTTTTTTTAATGGATAATTATTTTTTACTTATTCATTAAGAGAGTGAAAGACTTGTGGAATGGTTTGTTTCCCAAATACACTTTATTTAGTAGAAGGAAGAGAGACTTTTTTTCTTTCTTCCTAGAGGTTTTTGCGCTGTTTTTTGATAGAAGGCTACTTGTCCTGAAGTATATTTCATGAAACAGTGTAGTAGGGCAAGGTAACAAATGCTAGATTCTAATAAGCATTTCAATACAGAAAAGCCTAAATGTGTCTGGGACTGCTTGGCTGATTGTTAGCTGGCTTGGTGTCCTTGCTTAGGCTTCCATTCAAAGAGGCAAAGTATTTCTCTTTGCAGATAATCTGTGGGCAATTTCTATCCAAAATCTTTTTGCAACTGTCTTTAGCTGTGTGACTGTATTGCTGATTGGTAGCACAAATCCCTCCTTGATGGGAGAGGAGGAAAATAGTCCTCCTTCCATTGACAGCAAACCACAATTAGAGCAATAATTTATCAGTTGTTTATTTATAGACCAGAATGAGCTGTGTTTCCATCTAGTTTGACTTCCTGGGTTTTGGCTCTGTATTTTCCTTTAGACTTTGTAGGGGGAAGTGCTGTGTGGTGGTTTTGGGGGTTTTTTTGTGGTTGGTTTTTTTTTTTTTTTTTTTTTTTTTGCTTTAAACTTTGTTGTTGTTGTTTGTTTAAGAAATTAAAAGGATTCTTCCAAAAGCCAAAAGCTGCAGTGAGTCCATTAGCTTTTCTGATAGACTGTTTTAATCTTTACATGCCCTCAGCCCTAGGAAATAGCATCTGAATTCAGGATTTCATTTCTGAAATGCATGTACCCAACTCTGTGAATATTTTGGCTTTGTCCTGGAAGATGGGGAGCTGCTTGCTGTTAGTGCTCATTCCAGTGTAAGTATTTGTAGGCAGCAGTCAAGGGACTTCTCAACTTTCTGTTCAATATGCTGCACTGTCATTTAAAAGCTTGCTTTATTTTCTCTTCCCCATCTTTAGATCTCTTTCAAAATGTCCTTTGAGCTCCACCCACTGCTCCCATGTCTTTCCTGAACAGTTCTTTGTGTAGCAGTAGAGTAGTTGTTTCCCCAACGCTTCACATGTTGTTTGCTCACTTGCACCTGGTGGCCTCTTTTTGAGAAAAGGTTATGTTGGGGTGGGGATCAGTCTGTTCTCTCAAGGAACAGGCAATAGGACAAGAGGAAATGGCCTCAGGTTGTGCCAGGTGAGATTTAGGTTGGGTATTAGGAACTACTTCTTTATCAAAAGGATTGCCAAGCACTGGAACTGCCCAGGTAAGAGGAAGAGTCACCATCCCTGGAGGAATTTAAAAGGCAGAGACAGGATACTTAGGGATGTGGTTGAGGGTGAGATTGGTGGTAGTGGGTTGATATACAGTTTGCTGATTTAGTGGCTGCATCAGCTTGAGCAGGGATCAGATGAACATAGAGAAAGCAGCCAGAGGGAGTATGGGCTGGTGGGTTGTAGGAAGAAGGCTGCAACTTTTTCCAGCAGCAGTCAGCTCTCTGTCTGCCTCAGCTGCCCCCTGAAGTCCTGCTGTAATAGATGACCTGCTGCCTGAATTGTACCCTTTGAAATGCCATGACCAGGGTGGATTGGTGCCTGTTCAGGTGAGTGGGGCCATTGCTGGTATGTTTAGTGCCCAATAGCTATTAAACAGCTGCTGGAACAGATTTCTGACAATGAAGTCCCATGGCCTATGGCCACAGCTCTGTGGTAGCAGGATGCTGCAGAGAGGCTGTGGACACATTCCTTAGCACAGAAAATCTGGGGTCAGATTTAAGTAGCTGGAACTCATGATTTCTTTTACATGTAAGTAATGTAAAAAAAAATGTAAATCCTCCTAGTAAGAGTCCTGTGGATCAATACCTCATGATTAGGGCTCCCATTTTGTGTTCAAGCATTGAGCCACTTCTAGCTTGTCTAGGTTGGTGTCACGTTAGTTCTCTGTGTAGTGTGTAAAATGTCTTTCAGGCAAGATGTTATGTGGTCTTGTGTTTCTAGCACATTGGACTAGCCCCAGCAGATGCTGTAGTTATCATCCATACCCATAAACCTGTCAAGAAACTAACCCTAAACCCATCTCAACCCAAAATGAAAGGCTCGTTTGACAATATTGAAAGGCATTTAATTACGTTCTCCTAAGTTATTTCTTCTCAAACTTTTTGTTAATGGAATTCTAAAATGATATTTCCATTATTTCACATAAGGATGATGTCAGGTTTATCGTTACCTCTGTTTTCCCCTTGCCCCTTTAGATTTTGGTATTATGCTGCTTGTCTTTCAAATGCTCTGAATTGTGCTAGTGCTAAAGATCAATATATCAATATTGTTGGTGCAGATAACTGTAGCCATTTTGTTAGGTGTATGTTATGTGATGCTACTTAATTTAAAAAATGTTAATCTTCAGCAGGATGCTGCCTTGTTTTTTCTTCAGTTATGAGTTGTACCTTTTCTATTATATTAGAGCAAGAATTTATTTTTGGAAGTTTTGTCTGAATACTGATGCCTGTAGATGCAAAAGAGAAATCAATCCATCTTCTAAACCAGTTCACTAAGTCACCCACCCAATTCCTTCCTCCCATAGCTTCCATTTTCCCCTTTTCACTTCTGAGGATCATTAAGGTTTGTGTTTTTTTTCCTATTTTATCTTGAGGACAGGGAGGTTGCCACAGTAGGGAGCCTTCACTCCAACTTGAGGATCCTAGGCTAATGTGTAGTCATGGATGGGCTCTGGTCCTTTGCATGGGTTGGAAATACCAGGAATTGAGAAGGATTAGGTTCTATAGTGGGCAGCCCAAATAATAGAATAGAACAAAACTAACTAGAGCTGGTGGGACCATAGCATGGAAGATCTTCAGCCTTGTGTATTAAGCTTTCCTTGAGCAGTGTTCAGTAAGGGACCTCCCCAAGGAGGAGGAAATCAGTCTGTTCTGGAGGGGGATGGTGTGAATGATGCATAGCAGAGTATTATCCACACCTCTGATGCAGATGCACCTATGAGGGCTAGATTAATGTTAAAGATGGATGTTCAGAGTGAAAAACCCATCAGTGGTATATAGTAACCCTTGTGGAAAAAACATAAAGAATGGTTGAGTGTTAATTTTGCTCTGTGGGAAAATGAACAGATGTACAGTGTGTGTATGTATGCACATGAATGTAAATATACAGATATATAAATAAATATAGAAGTTTGGTTTCCTAAGGGATTCAAAAGTATCTCAGCTTGAGTTAGCTATTCCTAGTGTAGTGTCAAAGTAAATAAAGCAGCCTGTGTGCAGTGTGGTGTGCCAGTATGGGACTGCACCCCCTTTTGTGGGCCTTTTCATTGCAACCCCAGTTATCACTTGGGGAAGACATTAAAAATAAAGATTATCTTCAGAGCTCTGGTAGTGGCCAGGAAGGGTCACCTTCTTCCAGGCTGCGTGTGGTGCATTAGACCTGTGCACCATTATGCTTTACATGGTTTGAGCAGATTTTGCTAATGCTTTCCTAAGTGTCTTTTTTTATATTCCTCCAATTCAAAGTTTTGTATGCATTGCTTGTTTTTTTTTTTTTTTTTTTTTGCCATCATTGGATCTTCCTATCTAGCCTCTCTTACAGCAGGCACTGAACTTCAACTCCCCAGAGATAAGTAAAAGTATTTTTCTTCAGGCATCCAACTTCATGTCTTGCAGTTAGCTCCTTGGAGACAAAGTAAAGCTGGAAATAATGATGCAGATCTGTAATGAGCCTTAAAAAAATAATTTTAAAAAATCATTGTTTTAGTTAGGAAAAGAAGTAGACAAATTCAACTGCAATAATTAATTTCATTATATCCAAGTCTCCTCCTCATATCTTGCTCAAGGTGGTGTTGAGATGTTGTGTCCCCTCTCCAGTAGGTAGGTGACTTCTCTGAGACTTCATCTGCCTAAGAGGCCCTTTCCTTTCCCTCAACAAGCCTCTTTCTTCCTGCCAAGATTTCTGTCATTTGAATCACATCTTGACATCTTGCTCTCATTCTCTTCTGCTCTCAGCCCTTTTTTTTTTTTTTTGTTGTCAGCCCTTTTATTTTTTTTTTTTTATTAACTTTCTAATCTCTCTTAAAACCCCTGTGTATCATCATCTAGTGTCTTTGTTCTGCCTTGGAAAAGATCACTGCTCTGCACCCAGGTGCTTGAGAGAGTGAAGAAAACCAGTTTCTCTGGGTTTCAGCTCTCCTCTTGCCTCTCTTTGAAGGTGAATCGCTCGTGCTAATGACTCGCCATCCTTACTTCCCTGTGGAATTTTAGTTCCTTGTGGTAGTTAAAAAGTAATCGAGTGTCAGTGCACAGGACTTCCCTCCACTTTAGGGGACCTGGTGCTAATGATTTATTTATCATTTCTGTTTCAGCAGGAGCAGGGAACCCCTGTCAAGGATCAAGGCTCTGCTGTGCACATGAAGGGTGTGCGATGTAATGGAAAGATGGTCTCTGTCTCGGTGAATTTGCAGTGGAGGCGTTGAAGCGTTTTGCTTTCATGTGCCAGGAGCGTTTGAGGCTGTTTAACAGGAGGAGAGAGGGTGAGCTGGGACAGGGGTGCAATAGCAGGTCCTTTGAGAGAAGTTGGGAAGGGGGTCTTTAATGGATTATTGCGCTACATTACTCGTGCAGCGCTGTGTGAGATGTTAAAAACCCCCAAGTCACAGGGACAGCCAACAGCAATAGACTTTTCCATTGTTAGCAGGGAGCAATGATTACAAATTGCATCCAGGAGCCTGCCAGATAGACAGGTTGAGAGAGAACAGGACCAATAGAAGAGCAAAGACTCTTCATTAAAATTAGTTTCTTCCTGTCATGTGCACAACTGCTTACAGAGAGGGGGGACTGTGGCTGTCTGGATTATGGAAGATCCAGACAAGTGGGCTGCAGAGTAAGCTGTCATGTGCTATGACACTGAGTAATGCAAATCAACTCTGTTCCAGGAAAGCCATTTCCATGTCAGCCTCTACATGAAAATTATCTGACTTGAACAAGGGTTTCTTTATGAAGTTAAGAGAATTATTCCTAAGTATTGGAGTTTGTCTCTGTCATGGAGAAATAGCCAGAATGGACTTCAAAGTGCAGTCAAAAGATGAGATAATGTGAAACGAGCACTTTTTTTTTAATAGCCAACAGCCCAGAGAGAGGGGCATGTCAGCTTAAAAAGTTTATTTCTGTCTGAACCATACAAACTGCTGTTTTACAAGTAATGCACAGTGTTACTGCATTTTTCAGTGATTAAAGAAGTAAAGCACCTCTCAGTCCATTCTGTTCTGGGTTTGACTTTTCATGCATACCCAGTGTTGCTATTTCTGTGTGTAGTCAGTTGCTCAGTCTCCTTAGGCTTGAATGGGTGATTCAGAGCTCCAGGAAACCCCAATTGCCTTTGTTTTGCTTTTAATCTGGATGGCACTTGGGAGTAACACTTGAGCCTGCTTTTTTTAGGCAGTTTTTCAAGTTCAGAGGATCTCCTTGAAGTTTGCTTCCTGCAATCCTTTCATCCAGTCTGTTTGAAATTCTGCTTTTCCTTTGGCTTTGTTTGGCATCTATTCAACTATCTTCTGTTTTGTAGGAACGATTTTCTGCCTTTGTTAGTGGCCCACGATAGCTTACTGGGGCTGGTGATGGTGGTAGACTGCTCAAGCATACTGAAAGGTGATTGAAATAATTTCACTGCTCCTCCTGTCTCATGCCTGTGGTTGCTAAAAGGTGTTCTCCTTGTCCTGGGGTGGGGAATATGCTATGGATATTCTTTGCTCGGTCTACTGTGCCTCTTTATAAGGTGAACTCACATTATGGAAAGGACGGAATTACTCGTCTTTTCTGTGAGCTCAACTCTCGTCAGTCCACAGGTACTCAAGAAGTCATGAATAAGATGCAAAGGATAAAAGGAGGCTGAGTTTATTTTTTGTATTGCCACAAGGCTTTGAACCCCACTTCTGTACTTCCTCTCACTGTTCATGTGTGCACGAGCCCTGAGGTTGGGAGGATTTTCTCTTCTTCCCTTCAGAAACTAATGATGTTTCTCCCTGGTGACTCCAGTGCTGTGCTTTGCTTTTCATGAAAGGAGCTCTGTACACCCTTTACTTTAATTCTAGTGGTATTAAATCATGCAGCAAAGCAGAGCTCTGGACTTGCACTATTTAGATGCATGCATGGTACCTGCTCTTGTTCAATTCTGAGGCTTTGCAGCCAGTACCAGTGCTGTTGTATGATGTAGCAGATTGTCATTTGCTCCTTGAAGCAGTCTGACTTCCACTGGGTCTTTCCATGCTGCTTCATGTGCCTGGGTCAGCCACCTGCCAGGACATGGAGAGCTGCTTGTGCTTCCTCTGTACCCTAAAGATTAGAAAATCAAATGTGTCTGTGTGAAGTACAATTTAATAGTTCATGGTAGTGGGGTTTTTTTTGTAGTTGTCACTATACGGAAAGATGAGAGAAATGGAATCAAAACCTGAAAGCAAGAAAGATCAAGATCTGATCTCCTTGTGGCATCACACTACTCCTGGTTTCCAAGTCATGGGGGAGCAGGCAGTGTCTCCATTATTAATTTCAGGTTTATCATATGCTGTCTGGTATGTACAGACATTATAACATCTTTCCTGTAATTAAGGGTCAGATAATATTGTCATTGTCGCCCCTGTGCTATAATGGATTAGACCCTGCATAAAATAACTAGCTATGAGCTGAGATTTTATGTGTGCTCTCAGACTGAGAGCCAGCACTTCCTTTATTGTAAGTCTGGCTTACTTAATTATAGGTGGGTCTGCAAGCACTACAAATTAAGGTTGTGTGATGCTCCTGTTATGCAACTCTATTTTAAATTGCTTATTGCTTATCAAACTCCAAGCAGCTAGGATTGAAGTTTTCTGGGGCTGCTGTCTGTCTTAGGTGAAGTTATTGAAAATTTTCAGTTAAAATGAGCTCCATAATTTCTGAGACAAATGCAGAAGAAAAATGTTTGGTTTTATTTTGGGAATCTCTTGGGGATTGAGGTTTTTTTCATTATCCTATTATTCTTAAGAAATGATATTCTGATTTTTATATTAGCTTTAAAGCACGGTTTCAATATTTGCTGAGAGGAGGTGGGCTTTTGTCACTGGATGTACTTTTTCCCTTTCTCATGCAAATTTGGGCAAATTGCAAATGTTTGAAAAGTTACAGTTAGCATACGTTCACTGGAATCTTTTCTGTTGATATATAATTTTAAGCTAATGTTTCTGATTCTGTTTTTGCTACGCAGAGTCCCACCCTGTGTGTGCGTAGAGGTCTGACCAGGCAGCAGGTCCCTGAGAGCAGTTGGCTGGAGTGGGTGACAGGTCCATGGAGAGGAAGAGCAGGGTGTGGAGATAGTGCCAGAGGAGCAGATGAGGACTCACTAGTAAGATATTAGTACCTGGAAAGAAACCTAGCCTTTTGGTTTGGGAACTCTTCAATTTTGCTGCTTTTTCTCTTTGAGGAAGTACTGAGACTCTCTCTGGCAGGCGGTGCCTCACAGCTCCCTTGTGTGAAAGACAACCTGCCTCTTCCATCAGCCCTTCCATTAGCTCACTTGGCAAAGGTCTCTGCCATAGTCTAGGGTCTTTTGATGACCCCTGTGGATGCAAAATGATGCAATATGATGTATTTTTAATGAGGTTTTTTTTCTTTAAATGAGGACTTGCAAAGAAAATTGCATTAAAGTCACATTATTGAGGTTGTGAAGTCAAGCCCACACAAGTTAGGAAATGCCAGAACAAAGTCAGGCTGTGGACCATTAATTCAGGCTCCCTGACACCATGAAATGATCTCTGGTGCTCTGATCATGTATGTCTCAGGTCGATAGGACCTCTGCCACCTTCAGTGCACTAGATGGATGGTGGCTCCTTGGTGTTAACTTAAAAATAAATAGAATTAGTTCATGTGCTGTGTAATCATGAGGTCTGAGCATTTATCCAGACCTGTCTCTAGGGAGGTGAGCTGTCCCTGCAGTCTGTCATCACAGCTCATTTGAGATTGGAAGGGGGAAAACGCCTGGAGTTTGCTCCAGTTACTTTGTCGCTGCTTTGGTACCTGCCACATGTATGCTGACAGGCTGGTCCCAAAAAAGGGGATGGGACTGTGTTCTTCACCTCCAGCTAAGGGAGATGTCTCTGGCCCTAAAGCACTGGGAGGCATTCAGCCTCTTGAAGCAATTTTGTTTTTCCCAGGGCTGTCCTGACAGCGTGTGGTTGGTTCCTGGTGCCAGTTGGTTCCTGGTGGCACTGAGTGGCTCTGCATGTGCTGTTGCTGAATGTGGTACAAGAGCTGAACTCTAAAACCAGTTCCCTGACAGCAACAGACACCAGGCAAGTTCTGTGGTAGACCACAATCCATGGAATAAAACATGAAAGGCAGCTGAGGTTGGAAGGCTCTAAAGGGAATGCAGTGTGGCTTTGCCTGCACCTACACCACTACTTGATGTGCTGCTAAGTAACTTTTTGTGCCTTCAGCCACCCCAACACTGCAACCCCTTTTTGGCCCTATGAAATAATGGGCCAGTGGCCCATTAGTACCTGCTTTATGTCAGTGAAAACCCAGAATGATCAGACTCCCAAGCAGACTGTTTTCTCTCAATTTAAAGATGAAACTACTTCCTGCATCTGTACAATTCTTCCTGGGGTGTAGGAACAGCTGAGATGCATGCAAAAACTGAAGCCATGTTGTTTCCAAATGGAGTTGCATCACTAGGATATGATCTTGCATAGCAATTAGGAAGGCTGATAAGGTTGAAACTTCAGGTCCTTTTAATTGAGATGTCCATTTGCAAAATTAAGAGATATATTTAGTTGAGAGGAAAAAAAGGCAATGGAATTTTACTATTTTCTGAGCACCATGTTTCTAGCAATGCACCTGTTTTTACAAACATCAGTCTTCCTTGCTGAAACAAGAACATCTATGGCCTTGAGGTGGTACCATTTTCTTCTGTATGCCACACAATATCAGTCTGATAAACAGGCACTTGAATAAACCACTCCTTAATAAAGGTATGGTGCCAGTGGTCCTAGGGAGTGAGAGGATGGCATTGTATGTGGTTAAGGCAGCAGGGCTGGGACTTGAGCTGAGCTTAGCTGTCAGCTCTGACCCAGCTGTTGCTGCAGACATCAGGTATGGCCTCATGGATGCACCAGACCTCAGATCTGCTGTAGACAATCCTGCTGGTGAGGAGATTGTTCTTTGTGGTGGGATGTCTCTTTGTCCATCTCATGTGGGATGGAGCTCCCACCTCCTCTCCCAAGGTTATATATTGCTCTAAGGAGCCAACAGCCTCTGCTGCTGCTGACCTCCATCATTTTGTTTAAAGGTGTTGAGCCAACAAAGAAGGGCTGAAGCTGTGGATTTATGACTCTTGTTCATTTGCTCTTTATTTGGAAAAGTCACCGCCCAGTGTGAAGAGGTTGCACTCTGAGAGAGGTGATGAAATATTGTCATTGACCTGCTGCACAGACCATCTGTCTCTTGCAGGGCTACTCTGGAATATGGTGAAGAGTGTTGCTTTTTCTGCCTGGGCTTTTTCATTTAATTGGCTTTGATTCACTGCTAATTTTTAGAACTTAAATCAAAGCAACCCCCAAAACTTTAAATACACTGTGACAACCTGAAGCCTTATTACAACCCATCTCTTGAGACTATCAGCTCTCTTAAGAGACATGAAGGAAATTGCTTGACAGACCAGAACAGTATGGATTAAAAGATGATTGTTAGCAGATAGATGAGGCATAAATTTAATATTGGGCATATAATCTTGCCTTTTCTGCACACTCTTCCTGATGTATTAGCAAATATTTCAATGAAATAATATCCTATGATAATTTAGGTTTTGCAGCTGGAAAACATCTGCCCATGTGGAGGCAGATGGTGCAAGTGTGTGCAATGTCTTTCTTTTTCTTGTGCGATTATGTCAAAATTAAGGCTCTGTGTATGTATGCAAGTGATTAAGGAGAGCAAGTGTTAGATGGAAGTTCTCATTATCCCTGAAACTGTTATTATAGCCCTACAAATTCATGGTTAAAAAGTACAGATTTGTTGAGCTTGAAAATCAAATAGCAGTACTCAAATTTCCTTATCCTAAACTGACTAAAGTGTCTCTTGAAGATTAATTTCAGCTCATTCTTAGAGGTACACTTGTGGATGTTCAGTATCTCTTTTTGGAGGTGTAGTAATAATTCCATTCTCTGAGCTTGATATTCTACACATCCAAGTGTATTTTTGTTCAACAAATCCCTCCTTTTCCACCAGAGGTATTACTGGTAACAGTAAAGGGCAATTTAGCAGCCTCTGTTGACCAAAGAAGAGCGATTTGCCTTCCCCATTTTTCTCTCTTCTATTTTCTGGGAGACTGTCCTTTGGGGATGGACAGCTGATTTAATTTTGTGGTTTGGTTTTGTTTTTTCTTTCAGTGACTACACTTTCTGGAGGCAATAATCAGCACAGGCTGTATCCTTCTGGGATGGTATCACTTTGGCTGCAGCACTCACCCACTTGCACGACCTGTTTTGTGTGTGTTCCTTTGTCAGAAAGGGCCCTGATGATGATTTTCTACTTTAAATATTCTGAGGAGCAGACAAGAGGCAAGACTTATGTGATGGCAGCTCTCCAGTGACCCTGCTGCAGTGTTCATAATGCAGAATTTCCCAGAGAGAGCTGAGCTGAAAGTCTGTAGCCAGCTTTGGGATGATGTTTTGGTGAGACTGGGCTCCCAGAGATGCTTGTATATTTTGAATATATTTTTTTTTCACAACCCATCATTGTAATGCTGGGGAGGCTACCTTTATTTTGTGCATTATCACTACTTTGTGAGCAAAATACATCCCAGTGTTAACTGGGATCTGGTATGGGAATAAGTAAATAGAGGCAAATAGGTAAAAATGCATGGCGATCGTCTCTCGTTTGGCAGGAATGATTTCCATTATCTCAGCAAAATACTTTGTTTTCCCAGTCTTGCAAAATAACACAGCTCCCAATTCCCAACAATGAGATTAAATAGCATCTCTCTGTCCCAGTTTATAGCTTTTTAGATATTATTAGGTTGTGTATTACTTAGATGTAGAAGGAATGATGCACTTTCTGTATTGGGAAAAATCTGGGGTAATTTCAACAGGATGTTGAACTCCATGGTGCAGAATTGGAAACTCTGTAATCTTGTCTGCTACACAAATTGATCACCCTTAATGGTAGACAGCATAGTATTTTTCTGTCAGTACTGACCTGGCTGGACAGATGGCTAGTTCTGTTAGTTATATATCCTTCACAACTTATCTGTTTCTTTCTTTTTCTTTTTTTTTTCTTTTTTTTTTTTTTTTTAATTTTTTTGAACGGTGTTTTATGGAGAGAAGTTTGTATTTTTGAGAGTTTCTATCTGCCATGTTGGCTTACAGGAATGAATTTAGCATGCCAACTTCCTTTTAGCAGTTGTGTTTAATATATACAGAGAGCATTTTGCTCTCAGAGGCCATTTGAATGTCTTCAAAGGCTTTCTGAATTGTTTATTGATCTACTTCATTGCTGATGTTCCTCTGGTTCTTTTTGATGTCTTGTCACTTAATTCAAAATATAATGCCAAGCTTTAAAATTAAGGGTTGTGCAGGAAGCTGTACTTGTGTAAATATTAGGGTACGTTTCTCTTTTGAGTGAGAATGTACTAAATTGTCCAATAAGTGTTGCTGCCATGAGAGTTTTATCCTTTTCATGCCCCTCACTTCTCATAGACTCATTCCTCTCTTCCTCTTAAGAAAGCTGAAGTGTCTGGGGTTTTATCTTTAGGTTTTATAAAAGTCTAATCTCTTATGCAATTAGAAGCTTACAGACTAGTTCCCTGATTAAGTAAATAAATTTGATGAATTTTCTTCCCTTTCCTTTAATGTTTTCTATGTATTTCTCTTACATTTGATAAATTTAATAGCTTAAAGTGTCTGTGGATTCCCTCCCTCCACCCTCATTAGTTTATTCTAACACCTTTTGAAGCTTTTTACACTTCTGGAGTAGATGGTAGTAGTACCATCATCAGTGGTAAGGAGTTCCATAGATAGTATATTTATTTATTGGAAAAGTGTTTATTTTTTAATCCTGCCACCTGAATATTAATTTTTGGATTTTCATACTTTATTTTAAACTTTTGGGTAATGGCTGTTAATTTATTTTTTAAGCCTTGCATGATATTTAATATATTTGTTGTAACCTGCATAGGTTGCTTTTCTCCCCATAATTAAGATTATAGCCTCTTAGCTTATTTCTTACACAGAAGTGGTTCCATATCTTTGGTTATCTTGGTCACCTCTTAGTATCTCTTCTATTTCTAGATTTTGCATTTGATTTAACCTTTCTAGTCCATTAACTGAGGACTGTCAGTGTGTACCCACAGAAACAGCGGGGGGGTTCCTGATACCAGATGAGTTTTTGTGATAATGTGGAAGTGTATTAAGTGGCAGAGTGAGAACTGGCCGCTGGTGATAAGGCAGGCCTGGGGCTGTTTCATTTAGATGTACAGCTTCTCCAGACAAATGGCTTTTCCTACAAGGCCGCCCTGCCTTTTTGCACTTGCCCAGTTTCTAGCCCACCTTCCCATCCCAGCAATAAAACCTGGTCAGTGTTTTCCCAGTGCCCTGAGGATGCAGCTCTGAGTTACTAGCCAAGGGTGTACCATGGAGGTGCTGAGTGACCAGATCACATTAATTGGCCTGTTTGAGTTATCAGCCTCTTCTGGCTCAAAAGGCAGAGGTTTGTGCCACAAAACTGTCAGATTCATGTATTGCTGGTGTTCACTCTGTGTTGTACAGGACAATTTTTCTTCTTTTTTTTAAAGAAGTCTATAAACCACTCTTTCCTCTCTCTCCCCCACCCAAAATACTGAGAAGGAGCTGAAATATTGCAGAGATGGGGGAAGCTTTTAATATTTAAGGCTGCAGAAAGCAAGTTGTTGCATTAGAAATGGTCAAAGTTAAGGCTACATGTGCAGTGTTAAATCCTTCTTTTGTGCCTGCTGCCCCGTCAGATTTTGGTCACTTGCACCCTGTTTTCTTTTCTCTAAAGCATCAGGTGTTTCAACAACATCAGAAATGTTGTAAAATCATAGAGTAGAGCTAGATATGTTTATTGATGAGATTCTTTTTTTCTCCTGCTGGCTTCACCCTTTTGTTGTTACATTGCAGTCTGTAACTTGATGACTCTGCTTCTCTCTCCCATCTCATTGTAAACTGCTGTTCCCTACCTTTCTAAAACCTGCTTCAAATGTAACTGAATAAAAAGCAGTGGAGAAAACCACATTAGGAGGGGGGAAAGGAAAGCAAATCCTCAGCTGTATGAAGCTGCCAGTAATGTTCAGAAGCTGACAATGATGAGCTGTTCATCTAAGTATAAATAGTTCTCACAGCCTCTGTGTTTCTTGCCTTGTGAAATGGCACTCATTATTTTTTTTTCCTTTTAAAATATTTGGTGATCACATCATTTACTTTGTCTAGTGTAAGCCTCTGTTGCAGTCACTCTTTGCTGTACATGAAAACCAGGAGTCTGCAGACTGTCTGGTGTGTGGTGAAATGAGCAGTTAACTGTAGCCTGGTGTTTTGTGATCTGCCATGTATTTTACAGTGAAAACATCAGGATAGAATACTGCAAAATTGACAGGTTTTCAATGACAGGGATTTTAATCTTTTTCACTGTTTACATACTGAAGATGAGGACTTTGCCATCACACAAAGACACTTCAGGAAGATTTCAAACAGCAGCAGCAGCAAAAAAAAATTCCTCTCTTTGGGGATGAAAATGTATCATGTAGGCTGTTTTGTCATTTTAAAGTTAAAACATTTCTTTTCCCAAGAGTATTAGCTGAGGAAAATCTCATATTTTTTAAAGCAGTTAAGTAGCCAAGAAATCAATAATATGTATAAAATGTGTAATAAATGTTGACTTCTGTGCCTTTACTCCATGATTCCTTGTCGTACTTGACACAGTGTCCTTGCATAGACTGAATACACATCATTTCTATTGGATTTGTGGGGGAGTTTGTGTTTGTGAAGGTTTGTCCTACCCCATTAAAAAAAGAAAATGGTTGCTATTTAAAAATGATTAAACCTCTATCTCCTAATTATGATTTTTGTAAAATACCTTCACAAAAGAAAATCTATTAAGAAAATAAGTACCGTGCTGCAGGAAATCTCAACAAACAGAACTGCACAATGAATGTTGTGTCTTTGGGTAATCAAAGCTGCTGCTGCTAGCTCCTGCTTTTTCAGGTTTCACTAATTGAAGTCCATTGACTTAAATCCATTGTTTGTATTAAGAAAGGGGGTGGGGAGGAAAAAGAGTCTCTGGGTTTGGGGTTTTCTTTTTCCTTTTTTCCAGTATTGTCCCTGTCAACATGCCACAGTTTCATCTGTAACAAGGGATGCATGAATCTTTTCAGTCTGGGTTTTGTTTCTCTGTATTTTTCATATTTGTTTAATTTGCTGACTGGCAGCTCGAAAAAAATCACTTAATCAGCATATCTGGCCCAAATACTAGGTTTGACTTGAACATACTGACAGTGTCTTGGCTCATGGACAACCGAGAGTGGTTTCAATTTTTGTTCTGTGATCTGTATAGGTAGAGGGGATGGAAGAAGAAAATAATGTCAAAATCTGTCTAGTTCCTTTCCCAACAGTGCCACAGAAATCAAGCCCCAAATGCTTTTTTTGATCTCATTTGTAGCCTCATGTAGCTTTGGAGAGTCACTTCTGACTTACAAGACCCTCTGTGGGAAGAGGAGCAGTGCTCTCATACCACTGCTCAATTTTGCAGGCTTGTGTTTGAGTCACTTGGTCCTTCTGCCCTCTCTGAAGCACCAGTGCATTGCATTTGCTTTTGTGACCTGAGGAGCTGCCAAGCAGTGTAATCACGCTGGCAGTTCTGTCTGACCAGCACAGAAAGCTTCTCCTCCCTCTCTGAATCCAGGGAAGTCACCTGAGCTAATTACTGTGGCAAGTCCTGTCATGACAAGATCCAAAACTAACTTCCTACCTTATCTTTTTCCAGGTACTCCACATCTGCATTCTCCAAACTAAGCAGAGTAGGGATCCAACATCCTCCACCTCTTCCCTTCATTGGAAACCTGCTCTTTTTCCATGAGGTAGGATATGTTTTCCTTTGTGTCAATCAAAGTGAGGGGAAGAGTGGATAGGAAGCAGGAGGAATTGAAGGGAATCCTACAGTTTGCTGGTACCACCTCTTCACACAAGCAAAACTCAGCTTTTTGAATGAATTGGTAGAAACAGTTGTGTGTAAGCAGCTCTAATTCCAGGGTAAAGTAAACTTGAGGGAAAGAAAATGTGTAAACTCCTGCAGTTAATTACATGAGCTTTTCCAAGAAAGTTCATGCCCTCAGTGAAACAAACTTAGTTGTGTGAATAGAGCAGATTATGTTAACTAGCCCCAACTGGTTTGACCTGAGTGGTTTTGGCTCCTACAACCTTTCTGTTTGTTTGCACTTTTGCCAATTTGTACACATTTATTTTAAAGCCTTTAATGTTGCTTGCTCCCAAGCAGTAACTGGAATTAGGTACTGCTCAATGTTGTTGCTCTGTGCTGCAAATATTAGGGCTATGAGGAAGAGGAAGTGGTGGCATTTTGCTTCCAGATTTTATTCCCTTATTTTTCTCACCCATCCTCTTTCAATAGACTGCTAATGCTGTGTTTTGTTCCTTGCTCCATTTTGGTGGTATTGCTGAGGGTCCAAGATACCTTAGTAATGAGGAGCTGCCATTTCTCTCATTGAATCTTGCAGTAAAATCTCTCCAGTGTGTCTCTGTTGCAGCCCAGCAACTTTTCAGGAAATCTGGGCCAGCTCCAGCTGCTGCCCAGTTTTCCCTGTTAAGTGCATGGTCATCGATATCCATGCTGAGATTTGAATTATTAATGAGAATATATTGCCTCTTACCTTGGTCTTCATGGTGATTGTTCTGTCAATACCTGACTCATTATTAGGTAAAACCCTTTTAAATGCCAGTTTTACATGCACATCTGATTTCATTTAGAAAATAGCATAAAAGGTAGACTTAATCCTCTCTAGATTAATTTGAACTGGAATTGGCAGGGTGACTTTAACTTTCAAGGGATTCTGGTGGTATGGGATGCTGACCTGTTCACCTTCACTCTTAGGGTTTCAATTCAGCTGGGTGGCAGAAAGCCCCTCATTCTGTAGCTCCTTCGTGGTGAAATCCAGATATCATTAGTTACCTGCTGTTAGGTAAAGGTGCCTAGAGACTAAGTTATTTTGCTATGTTTTAGATAGAAGTGGAAAGGTTTTGACAAATTACCCAAAATGATCATATGATCTCTTAGGCAAATTTCATGACTAGAATAGCATTCATTAAGTTAACTTTTTTGCATTAGCCTGATTCAAGTTAACCTTGATTTTACTACATTTTACAAAGAAAAATACAATTTCTCAGCTACCTTTAATTTATCTTGGGATACTGAGAAATAACTGATTTGGAGCTGGGTGGTGCAAAGCCACAAGCACTGCCAGGCTACATGTCCAGCACTCTGGCATTTCACCACCCATCTTCTACACCATGCTTTCACTGCCAGTAGGAATGGGCAGGGAGGAGTCTAGGGTTTTGGTAACTTTTCTTCCTCCTCTTGTGTATTTTGCCATTTTTTCTGGATCTGCTTTCCTAGAATAGTGCCCATAGCAATGAGCCAGTAATGGGAGCCCTGCTTTTATACTGCAGGTTCTCATCTAGGAGACCATTCTCGGGGGCACAGGTGCCCTCACTGCAGTCAGTAGAGGACATTGTCCACTTTCTCTTTCCCACAGGTGAGACCCAGGGCTTGCCCGTCACCTTACCTGAAACAGGGATGGTTTTAGGGACTTGGCTGTGAGGGACACTGCTGTGCATGAATAATGACTTCTTGGGGTTGGGTTTACTTTATATACTTTGTGTAATAAGAAGTAATAAAATGTTCATTTTTGTTCTGTTCCTAATGTTATATATGAAGCAAGTTCTTGACCTTCCATGTTTATGCAACCATTCCACCAAAATAGCTGTTTGGAGAGTCTCCCTTTAAACAGGCTGGTTCTTTCTTAGTATTGCTAATCTTGTGCAGGGAAAACACATGAGCCACACTCCCATTAAATCATCAAACTTGTGCTTTTCAACCATGAACATTTATTTCAAAGGAATTAATGAATGGTGACTAAGAGGAATGAATCGATATGTGCCGTATGGGAATCTGCATATGTGTAGTTCATACATTTCCAGCGTCGAATTTGGTCTGCAAATTAACACAGGTTGAAAAGCCTTAAACACAAATGAGATCTGGAAGATAAAAGGAAATCAAGAGGCTTCAACATATGCAGCCTTGCAGTCCAAAAAGTGTCATCTTATGGATTCAGGCTTTTCTCCTAGAATATGTTCACTAGAAATGCAAGGAAAAGAAATAAAGCAGGAGAGGAAGTCCCTTTGACATAATAGAGTAAATCTATGACCTGGGAATTTAAGAAAAAACATTAAATGTCAAAAAATCTCACCAAGATTGTGTAAGCAGTATTTTGCAATTTGTAATGGTATAAATTCAAGGGTTTGCTTGTGTTCTCCCTTACTTGGGTCTAAATCACTTCTACTGAAATAAATGGAGTTTCTTGTTTTGCTGCACTGTGCATGTAATCAGAGCTTCAAGCCTCATCCTTTTTTTTGCAATTCTTCTTTAAATGTGCCTGAAAACAAAGGAACAGTTGCAAGCAGGATTTTAGCAGTAGTGCTGGGTTGTGGGATATTCAATAAAATTTCAAAGGTGTTCTAAACAAGAAAATATTTTGTTAATGAGATTTTTATTTGTTTTTAAGAATTATTTCAGGGATTTCTTGAACAGTGTATTTGCTTTGAGTAAAGTAATAGTAGCTGTTAATGTAGTGTCTCTGAGAGAGGAAGAGGAAGTGTGGAAAGTAAAGGGGCTAAGGAAAAGGCAACAGGAAAGACTTATCTCCATCACAGAAAAGTAGAGTTTAAGAGCTGGCTTGGGGAAAACAAAGTTATTTTACTGTAAGTCACCCTTCTCTCTCAAGTAAAATAAAGGGAGATAATCACACTCTGAAACTAAAACATATCCAAGTTAATCAGCTTATCTCAACAATGGGAAGATAGGAAATTATTGCAGTTCTGCAGCTGGGAAATTATCTGAGTCCAACATATTAGATTAAAAATTCTTCCATTGCATGAGAACAATTTGTGGTGGGTAAGTCTGCTGTAATAGTAAATATGATTAGACTGCTTAAAAAAAGCAGCATGTTCAATTTTTTCCAATAACTGAGCAGACTTGCAGCCGACAGGCTGCTGTTTTGCTACAAATTCCTGACTGTTTGCTCACCTCTCCATGTGCTGCATTTTTCCTATGAGTCTGGAAAAACATGGGGGTTGTTTCTGATAGCTGTGTAATGGTTGACACAGGGGTATGCACAGCATGGACTTTCACACGTGGATCTCTATGGACTTTATAGCAGCAGGTTGCAGAAAAACTAAACCAAACTCTTTTATCAATTCCCGGGCTAATGATTTTATTATGTGACAAATGCCCTGAAAACTGAGAAGCCACAAACTGCATCACCCTTTCTCTCTGGCAAACACTTGACCTGTTGCTATGGCTGTGCTGTGCTTTTCTCCCCCTTTCCCATTCCTTTCCTAAAATGACAGCTATGCTGTTTTAAATGTCATTGGCTCTGACATTTGCACGGCCCTGACTGCCTGGTAGTGTACCTGTGTGCACTGCTCCCTGCTCAGCCTCCTGGAGAGCCACACTGTGCTGCAGCAGCTTTGGGGCTGCCCTGATGTTCTGGGGTGGTGGTGGGTGTGTGGGTTGTTTTGGTCCTTGCTAGGTGGGATGTGCAGCTGAGTGATGATGTGCTTTGGGTCCTTACAGTAGTGGTGTGATCATGTGCTGCTTTCTTCCTATTACTCCTAGCAAGCTCCAGTGGTGCTTTTGACTGTCTGTGTGCTTGCATCCCTGCCTTGCATGTTAATGAAAGACATCCCTCTCTTTAGCCCCTCTCAGCTTGGACAGGATACCCTTTGTTTACTCTGTTTATTCCAGTCTGGCCTACTTGTAGATCCTGGGCTACCCCGGAGCGGCCCATTTCTGCTGAATGGA
Source organism: Melospiza georgiana (assembly GCF_028018845.1). Classification (NCBI taxonomy): domain Eukaryota; kingdom Metazoa; phylum Chordata; class Aves; order Passeriformes; family Passerellidae; genus Melospiza; species Melospiza georgiana. The sequence continues at coordinate 16,163,584 of NC_080433.1, read as the reverse complement.
AGTGGGGGCTGTGTGGGTGCTTTGTCTTGCTTTCAGTTTGGGATCTGGCTGGGCTGTGTTGTTTTATGGCTGATGGGTGGGAGTGGAAATGGGGGGAGTGCAGGGAGGAAGCAGAGAGAAAACGTTTTTTTTTTCCTTCATTACGCATCTGCCAAAAGCATCCTTTAAGTTGGACGTAAAGGAAAATAAAAGGCAGTCCTTGCATGAATGAAATTGCCCCATGTTTAATTTTTAGCCTAGAAAGCACTGTGTGGGTGCTTAGAGAGGCTGCAGTGTTTACTGCTCTGGAATTTAATGACACAGCATTCAAACCTAAACAAGGTTGGAGAGAGGCAAACGGTGAGGGGAGCAAAAAGGGGGGAGAAGGAGCTCTCAGGCTCTGGACCTGGATTGAATTACAAGAATAATATGACTTATATTGACAGTGAAAGCCTGCATATGGTTTTGTGTTTCTTTGTGCAGATAAACAACAGAAGAATGAGATAGGGAGTGTGTGTTTTGCAACTTGATAGCTATTTGTGTGGAACCAGAAAGGTTGGCTGTGGCGTCACCAACCAACCTGTCTGTCTCCCCCAGATGCCCGTGTGCATCTGCTGTGGTCTGCTGACTGCCAGAGCAGACCTCTTGGGGTGATCCAGGTCTTCTCTTACATCCTGGGAATGCCACCACCCTAGACTGGGAGGCATGAGCATGTATTTGGTGCAGATCTAAATCTAGCCATTTCACTGTCTGCAACATGACAGAAAACCTGGGGTTAGATTTGGTTTATGTGTAAATTTCTACATCTATAAAGCCAGTCTTTCTCCCCTTTAAAGATGTGCATTTTCCTAGTTTCATCTGATAGTCTGTGTTACCTTTGATCAGATGTTGGCATTGTCAGATAACCTGACAAAGTTGGTGCAGTGTCTCTTTGTGGGAACCTAAAGCAGGAAATCAAGACATCGAGACAATTGGCTGTCTCCCACTTGACTAAATGCTATTTGCAGCCTTTAGCAAGAGCTGGACCTCAGTTTCTGAGATGAGCATCAGGTGCTGTAGCTCACCCCAGCTTGTCCCTGCGCTGGTGGGGTCTCAGCAGGGTGTTTGGGGAGCAGTGTGTGCATCTCAGAGACCCTTCTGTAGAGACACCGTGTCCTCTTTGCACTTGCAGTTTCCCATAACTGTGTTTGCTATGAATGTGACATCTACTTTAAATAACATTTATGGGTCCTGAGACAGTATTAGGGTGCACAAAGCACCTGGTAGGTTTCATGTGATAGAAAAAGGGGGTGAATCCTCACTGCCTTGCTGGTGAATAATGGTGACCCATGCAATGAAGGTGGTAGTGGTCATGAGAGGTGCCTTTGCTCTTCTGGACTATACTGTTCTTCCTTTGAGGGAAGAAGCAATTCCTTTTTGTATTACAAGGAATGGTGTGGCTTTTTTCTAGAGCAGCTCTAACATTTATTTTTGTGCAGGGCTGTGTGAATGCTCCCCATAGATCTCAGCAGTTGCCCCTAGAAAGGAGATGCAGACTTCATTGATGAGCGCCATCATGGTTTTGGTATCCTTTAACCCATGCTTTGGTTCTTTTTGACACACTTCATGCTTGCCTTCTTAAATGCTGCAAGGGGGGGAGAGGCAGTGGTTAAGGCAGTTGGTAGCTCTTAAGTGGAAAGGGGGTGATGTTGTTGTGGCAGTACAGTGAGTGAGAAGAGACACCCTGATCTGCTCCTGGCTTTCCTCAAACTCTTGTTGTGTGGGCAAATCTGACTGGGGCGAAGCTTTCTTATTTTCTGGGTAAGCAAATCTCTTTCTTTTGCTTCACCTTGAGCCTCTTTTATTCACCTGCAAGATGATAAAGATGACACTGTGGAATAGGTAGGTCTGCTTTTTGATCAGGTTATGGTGAAACATTTCGGACAACTTCTCTGGGGCCTGTTAGGCTTGGGGAAGCTGATATCACTGCTGTCTTGAATGGACTGGGATGCTCCAAGGCCAGAGGGAGTTTATATGGTTTTTTTGTAATATTCACAGAGCAAGTGGGGCTGTGAATCAATGCCAGGCCTGAATTCTGATACAAATGAGTGAGGTGGTCCCCAAGATAACAGTGCTGAAGGATACTTCTCTTCTGTGCCATCCTTGACCACTGTCCTCTGATGGGTTTTTTGGTGGCAGCTGCCAAATGACTACCCAAGTGAGAGCAGAGCTCTGCATCATTAAAATGGCAACTTGAGAATGGTCTAGGGAGGTTTGCCACGTGTTATGTCTTTTGGAGAGTATATTTGCACATTCATCACCATCATTTGCACATTCCAGAGGGTTGCACATAGCCCTCTGGAATTTGCTATGCAGCCTGCTCTTCAAGCAGGGTGTACTGCTAAATTAAAGCCAGCTCTGGCCTGACATGCAGCAGCAGTGAACCCAAACAGCTGAGCTGCACAGTGTTTGGGCTGGGAGAATGGGATAATGTGCAGTTGCAAAGGCAGTAGCATACCAGTAGAGCCAGTGTAGTCACAAACTGGACTTTACCTTGAGCTCCAGAAGAAGCAGGGATCCTCATCTTGAGAAGCAGCAAAGTAGGGATGTTTGAACAGGAGGATTCCAATAGCTGCTGTAGTAAACTCAATGGGCTTTTACATGTGAAAGTGAAAAAGCAGGACTATTTCTAAAGTGTGACTGTCTTCTCTTCAGTTTTGCCTGTAGTTGTACTGGCCTGGAAGGGAGGGGTTGGAATAGACAAAATCTTGAAATTAGGAAAGAAAGCAACAGCATCAGGGATACGATCAACTCTGTTATTTTACATGAAATTGTAACTTGCTCACATTACCTATCAGTTTGGAGTTTGGAAGCATCCTGTGTTGTTCACCTTCTTATCGCATGCGGAGAATCCCACATTCGGAAGTCCAGTTCTTTTATGTCAGCAAGATCAGTATGTATAATAATGGCCAGGTATCAGTTGTAATGCTAAAATTATAGCAGGCTCAGATGGGGTATTGTGAACAGTTGTTATCCATGAGCCAACAAATTTAGCAGAGTCTTAACTTCATTAGCAGTGTCTAAATGCATTAGCCATATGCTCCTCAGCATATGGGTAAATACATAACAATTTATTTTCATTAGGGTTTTCTTACAAGTGCTACTAACCCAAGCTCCACTAGAAATGTTTACAGCATGACATGTCTTTTCAGATAAGAAGCTGGCTTTCTGTACAGCAAGTCATCCTGAAAGGTTGACAAGCAAGATACTTCCCTGTCCTTTCTGGGAATAGGCAGGTACAGCTGCTGTGGGTCTGATCTGCTGCATCTAGCTAGGCTTGGTTTCTGCAAGGCTTTGTATTAAAATGAATAATAGAAGGCTTTGGAGAATTGCCTGTTCAAACACGTGCTGGTAAATCTCTGGTATTCGTTGTGTGCCTGCCTTCTGGTTGCCTGTTCTGGTTTGCATGGCATCACCACTTGGTAGCTTTATAAGACTCATGACCTTCTGGGTTCTTCCCAATTTCCCCCTTCCCAGGCAGGATGTAGAGTTGAAATATAACTTTTCCTAAGAGGTACTGAGTGTGAAATGAGGCCATACTCATGGTTTATAGTCAAATGGATGTGGTGATGGAAAGGCAGGGTGAGTTTGTAGGGTGGGCAGGGCTGTGAGGGCTTCAGTAGCTGCAAAGTGGCACGAGTGTAAATTGGCTGTTGTGTGCTCAGTGTTCTCCTAATTTCTCAGAAATAAATGAGAAGCTATTTTCTTGAGAGCTTTTTGTTTTGAATTTTTTTAATAAGCATTTCTGCAGCTTGATCCAGGAACATGAGGTGCCTAGAAAAGATCTGTCCTTTCTTACTCTTCAGAGTCTATTGGAGAAGTAGAAAGTTCAAAAGTTAATCTGTTTCTCCTAAGCCTCAGAGGCCTTGGCACATGTCTAAATTTAGATGGTAATGTGAAACAAGAATCAACTAGAGTTGGAGTCTAATCAGGTTTTTTGTGACTTGACTGGGTTTTTATTGTGGCTGGGTGGTTTTTTGGTTGGTTGGTTTTTAGAAAAGAAAAACCAACAGAAAGCCTAAACAAACCTGTGTGCTTGAAAAAGAAATGTGTTTCAAATTGCTGTGTTTTCTTTCTGTCTTTGTCATCATACAACGCTGATGAATGGATGAGTGAATTAATTATAGGCTTGGGTTGTCCTTGGACTTTCTAACTTTTCATTGTTTTTTAACTATTAGCCTTTTTTCCTGCTTAGATTTTTGTTATTTTGTAATAATCTATGAATTTTAGGAGATTTATAAAAAAGCAGAGGGAAAAGTGAAGTGTTCTTTGGGCAGTTGCCATGGGACAGTTTTAAATATTTAGGTAGCAAAAACAGCTCGCTCAATATTTGTAACTTATTTTACCTTACTTCAAGAAAATTGAAAATTATAAGCAAGAGAAAAAGAAACTGAGCTACATATTTCAAAATATTCTCAACTATGTATTTTCATAATAAAGGATGCAAGAAATAAACGTTAAAATAATTGCAAAATATTATTTACTGTTTGCTGAATTTCCATGGGTTTTGTATATTATATCTGATGGCACTTTTTTTGATTCTGTGAGTCTAGAAAACTGTTAACTTTCATAGGCAAGATGATGCCTGGGTTGATTTAGGTAGGATTAGTGAATGTTAGGGTAAAGGAACCACAAGAAGTCATGTGCGATGATGAGTTGAAATATTCTCTGGGAAGTTGAGTGGGACATTAAACATAGGTGTTATTCTTCTGCTGCATGGTTCTTTTCCTGTTCCACTTAAAAGGGAAAATATGGGGATTTTTCAAGGAATTTTGAATGAGTTAGAGACAGGACCTCTGAGTTTTTAGATAATGTGGTTTATTTTTCTTATCTTCTACATAGATGGGAAGGATGAGTTTGTCTTACATTTTTACTGTATGGTTCATAAGACCCCTAGTTATAGGACTGTTTAAGGATTTATTGACTAACAAAACACTGTTAATAAGGATATTTGTTTTTGATCCAATCCTTAAATATTTTGTCTTATGGACTCATGCTACAGTGTAAGTTCTCTTAGTTAATCATGTTATGATACACAAACCTACAGTATTGTATTCTAAACTTCTTGCTTGTCTTTCTAAGTACTTTTATTTTTTCTATGTCGAAAACTCTAAAATTTCTTAATGTGTTTCTGCTTTAAACTGTAAATCCACATTCTCATTTCTACCTAAATTTGGAGACCTTTTCTGAGGTTTCAGATCAAATCCTGTGTTTAATTCGAAGCTTTGGCTTACAGGCCCAAAGTTCTGAGAATTCCCTGCATTTAGGATTGCAACATATCCCCCTTCTTTTTGTAGTAAGAGTATTCCTTTGATGGTTTTGTTAATTATCTTTTGTATGTATTGGAGCAGGTGAGGTTTTGTTATAATTATGGGGATAATATGTATATATACACACACCTATTTTTATTTTTTTATTATGGTGTAAGGTTTAATTTATTGAGTAGATAATTATGTTCTGTGATCAGTTTTGATTTTAGTTGTGTTTTCCTTTAATTGTTGTACATTCTTATGAATGGATTTTGAATTATTAGATAGGTTTATGTAATATATTCCATCAAAATTTTCACACCTCTGTTTATGTACTAGTAAAATAAAATTAATTGTTCTATTTTGCGGAGTTTCATGTTTTACATTTTTGATATTGGTTAATAAACTATTTAATGTGAGAGAAGTAGTATTGGCTTGCTTACTTAACTCGTACCCTAATTGATTTGATTGTTTTAGGGTTATTGTTGAGGTAAGATGGGGTGAAAATATAGATATTGACAGGATGTTGAGGGAAGTCTCTCTTTGGACACACAGAGAAAGGGGATGGTGAGCCCCAAGGTCTTCCCTGATTTGCCTCTATTTACTTTTATTTCCATATATTTAGAAGAAGCAGTGGGTGATAAGCCCCAGACAGGATAAGGGATGTTGTGGCTCTAGAGAGTAGTCTAGGAAAGAAGCACAAAGGGGTTTGAATAAGAAATCTGATTGATACATGATTTTTGCAGAGATGTGAACACATCTGCCTTGATCTGTAATACGCTGCAACATGTGATACGTTGTGAAAAGTGTGTGATGAGGCAGAAGGAGGGAGGGGATCACTTGATTTATCCTTATTTTTGTTCCACTTCTGAAGGCAATCTAGAGCAGAAGCACCTTGCAGCCAAGGTGGAGTGGAAAAGGGAATCACAGGGAAGGGGGAAATGGGAGAGCTTTTGGGAAAAAAAGTTGTTGGTGACCTTATACCAGAGGTCTCTATTTTAATAAAGAGTCTCATAAAGTTCATCACAGATAGAATTAGGGACCTTGCAAGTATCTTGTAGTTATATTTGTGTTTATGTTTTCCCTACCTCTTTTTTCCTCTCCTGTGCCCCAGGGAGCCATCTCTAAGACCTCATAAACGTGAGATTTCATTTTCTAATGCTATTTCATTTCCTGGATGGAAGACCTGCCACGAGAAGACCAGACCTCAAATTATAATAGCCCTATAAATAACTCCCTAAGGCAAAAGGAAAAAAGAAAGCCTTTGAAAGACAACCACAAATGCAAAAATGGAGGTTTTGGGTTCTTGCAGAACCAGATTAAGCAGTTCTAGTTAGAACATGGTTAATTTTTGGGTTTCCCTGTTTATCTCTTTGCATTGTTTACATAACAAAATTGTTTCAAAAGTCTTCAGAGGTCTTTTGCTTGAGCAATTTCTACAGTGTTTTGATGCCTTTTGGCCTGTCTTTAGATACTGCTAAAAAATGGAATTTCCAGGTAAAATTGAAAACAATCCGGCAAACTGACTAAAATACAATGATGGATTGAGTAAAAATAGTCTGAAAATGCAACTTTTTCTTCTTTCTGGGTGAAGTCGTTTTAATTCAGCAGACCCAGACAGTCTGCCTGCTTTCTGCTGGAAATCTGTGCGGAATTGGCACATCGACTAGAATAAAAACATTCCCGAGGAATCGGCGTGTTCTGTCAAAACATTTGAACAGCTCCTGTCTCCCAGAGCACAGCATTGCTCTGGAGCCGGCGAGGGAGCTCTGCAGCGTGTGCTGCAGGCTTCCCCTCCAGCCTCCATCTCAAACCCACCTTTCTGCACAAGCGTGGCCAAGTGTTTCAGGTTCAATTATATTTAGCTGCGGAGGCAGTAGAGAAGGCACTTTACAAGAACCTTTTGCAGCATGGTTGGACCTGTGTAAGACTGTCCTTCCTCTGTTCCTGCTAAGGCTGTGCTGTGCATGGAGTCTTTTAGGTTGCAAAAGTGTCTGGAGTCCACCCTTTAAGCCAGTAGTGCCAAATCCACCACCAAACCATGTCTCTAAGTGTCTCATCTACATGTCTTTTAAATACCTGCAGGGATGGTGACTCAACTGCTTCCCTAGGCAGCCTGCTGAGTGCTTGACAGCCCTTTTGGTGCAAAAATTGTTCTTAATGTGTGAAGGAAAAGTTATGGAGTTAAGGCTGGAGGATCCCAGTATCTTCCTGAATCAATACAGTGTCTGGGGACAGGTAGGCTGGCAAATCTGAGCTCCAGGAGAATTCCTGCTGTGCAGGGATGTGACTTCCCCCCCCCCCCCCCAACAGATGTCTCAGTGCCACATCTTTTGCTGCTGCATGACTCGATGTGTGAGGTTATGCTCCAACAGCAAAGTCCAACCTCTGTGTTCTGGATTAATAATAATAATAATAATTTTTATGATTTGATCAAATTAAAAAAAAAGTAATCTTTGGCTAGAAAGAGGTACTCAGTAATTACAGGGTTTAACAGAGCAAAGTGTGATGAAACTCAACATTTTCAGCTTGACACTGATTGCTTTACTTTTGCAAAGTAGTATCTTATTCCCCCAGCACTGAGATGAAGGGGGTCTTGCTAGTAGGCTCTGCTCGGTATGAATGAGACTGGTAAAATCTGGCCTGCAGACAATTTACTAGAGATACTGTCTGTCTGTTATTGAGACTAATTGCTAAGGAACGTAATTGTATCATTCCTGTTACCAAAATTGATATTCCCTGCCTGACTCCAGCTAAATGAGTTTTTATTTTTGCAGAATTTCTGGGCTGTTGCGTGCTAAGGCGTTGTGTTGAAACAAATGAGGTTTTTCCTTATACTTGACAGAGAGGTGTGTCTTAAGCAGTTAAGATGCACTAGCAGATGGTGTCCTTTAAGGCTGAAACATGTGACAGTAGCCTGTTTGAATGAGTATCCATGCTAGTTTTAGCACCAGGAGGAAATTAAAGTCCAAAGAAGCTGCTTCCCTTGCCCCACTCCTTCCGGTAAGGGAGGGAACAGCAAAGTGCCTGACTTCTGCTGCTGAAAGCTCCTCACAGCAATGGAATAACAGCACGGTTGCACCCACACAGTGCTGGAACTCTACACCCTTTCTGTAACCAGGACAGTCTCTACTGTGCTTGTCTAAGCCCTGTCCAGCAGAAAAAGCATTTATAAATCAGCATAAAAGTAAACAAGGTGGGAAGACAAGCTACGCAAGGTACGTGGTTATTTTTTACACTGTGGCATGTGCCCAGACAGCAGTTCAGTATAATTTAGAATACAAGTGGCATCACAGAGAAATGTGATGGAAGACAATGACCTGTGCCAGGCAGAGCAGGGAGGGCAGGGGTGGCTCACAAACCAGCCCTAGATCTGCATGGATTAGTGTCAGCACAGCAGACTTGCAGGGGATGGGCTGGGAATGTGCATTCCTAACTCTATTACTTATCCCCTGGGCCAGAAGGACCAGATGTGTTGCATTGCATAGACAACATATTTAATCTGTGAATGATCATTCCTGATGGATCCCCTCCAGACAGTCCAAAAGTTACATTACTGAGCCCCAGCCTATTTTACATAGAAGGACACAACCACCCAATCCAGTGCCTATATAGGGAAGGGAGAAGGTGGAATTGCTGTGATTTCACATTTTATCAAGCATCTGTTTCCTCCATGGAGAAAATGTTTATGTACTGGTGTCTCACCCAAGGCAGCTAAAGCCGTGCTTTGCTACCCAGAATTGCTAACAGGAGTTAACAAGTGTTGGTACTTCTAAATGTTGCTACAACTCCTTTTATTTAGTTATGCAAAGTCTAGCCTGCCGCACTTGATTTTGTATGAAGCATATACTATGCTGAAAAAATATGGTCACCTTTAGGACTCAGGTTTCTGGAAACTGAGGTTTCCCATTCCTGAAAACTCTGGACAGGGCTCTGAGCAACCTGGTCTTGTTGAACATGTCCCTGCTGATTGAAGGGGGGTTTGACTAGAAGGCCTTTAAAGGTCCCTTCCAACCCAAGCTATTCTGTGACCAAAAAAATGAAACGGCAATTCATCCCAGTATGGCCATAGGGGAGAGGAAAACATGATAAAATCCTTCTCTGAACAATTATAGCAAATATATGTTCAAAGGCTTTAAGATGTTTCACAGTGGTGAGCACATCTTTTGACAGTCAAGGTAACAGACTGGAAGAACAGTGTCAGAATTGAAGCCTCTTAATATATTTATTAATGTCTTGCAAAGATCTGTGACTTGGGTTTATGTGGACTTAACTTTGTCCTAACACAGGAGCATCCCTTGATGTGCTGAAACCTTATCTGGGGAGGGAGACTTGAAAGAAAGCAAGCGTGCTTGCAGTTTTATGGGCAGGGAAACTGAGGGCTGTGGCTGTCACAATTTTGCCTCACTACTCATTGAGACCAAATGCCCTCTGTGTTCACTGAGCATGGGCACAGGCAGCCAGGGATTCCTGAGCTTGTGCAGGAAGAGGGTGTGACAAGGGCTGTAGACTGCATCAGCACCTAGTGGCCTCTGTCACAGTGCCACAATCGATGCCACCTTCCCAGAGTCCCTGCTGCTGTGGGAAAAGCTTATGTTACATGCAGGAGGATAATAAACATCCCTACTGGAATAAATAAGTACTTTAAGTTGAGAGTTCAAACCCAACTTGCTCTACTCCTACTTTTGTAGTGATTTTGGTAATTTTCATTTGGTTTAGAAAAAATAGAAATAAGTGTTAAATTCATGCTTAAAAGATTGCATCTCTTCGGACAGATTTTTAATCCTTTTTCTCATTTTCAACAAGTAAACTTGCTATTGCAGCAGAGATTTTGACATTAAGAGCCTTGATAGAATAATAGGCATGAGATGGATTGCAATCTATTGCCTCAAGACTTTGCCAATCATAAACTAAAATCAGTTAATGCATTGAGTTAGATCTTGCTATATTGGACAGTGTGCTAGTAGTATTAAAAATATCAATCCAGAAAATATATTGATTATATTATCTCCATAGCAACAAACAATAATAGGATAATGTTAGCTTAATAATTGTGCTTTGTGAAAACCTTTCAGAATAATTACTGCATTGTGGTCTTTTCACAATGTGGAATGCAATAACGCTTCTTCCTTGACTGCAGTCACCATCAGCACTGCGTCAAGAGATGTTGTTTTTGTGTGCATGCATATGTATTCATGGGTAATTTTGCTCCGGGTGAAACAATTCAGCAGACTATTTTGGGATCCATTTTTAAATGGTCAAGACCACAAATTGGCAATTGTTTTCCGTGTGGCTTGTTTTCTCCCACCCCCTCCGACAACTGGCTACTGTAAAAAGAGGTCGTTAACATTCCTTTTCCTGCCTCTTTCTTTACAAAGCACAAAGATTTTGGCATGTAATGAAACTGAATGTCCAGCTACTCTGTTAAGGATTTGTGGGAAAGAGGAACTCTGCTCTAAAGACAGTGCTTCATATCTGTTCCTTTAATTGAATTTAATCTATCATCCTCTAGGAATGACTTGTTCTGCAGGAACTGAGATGTTTGCCTGTGTTTTAGGGGACCTGGCTCTCTTGTGCATCCTACATTGTCGTAAAAATAATAACCTGAGGTTGTTATGAATATAGAGAGATACTTTCCTACATATAAGTAAGGAGGTGTACATATAACATTTTTAGCCTGAAATTTTGGCAGGAGAGTCAGAGGACTGATATATACACTCTTCATCTGGGTCTTGCTCTTTACTTCCACATCAACTCTGTAATTTATATCTTGAGTTAAAAAGAGGCATTAACACAAATCCATGATGAAGAAGCCAAGTTTTTAGAGTGGCTCGGTGTAAGCTCTGCTCAGCAATAACAAAAACATCTCTATATTATCAACCCTGTGTTCAGCACAAATCCAAAACATAGCCCTATTCTAGCCACTGTGAAGAAGAATAACTCTCTCCTAGCCAAAACCAGCACAATTGGTAAAACCTCCCAGTTTAATCCGTGAAGTTAAGCAGCTAAGCCATCCTGTGTCTGTGAAAAATCCTTGGGGTCCTGGCAGTAGATCTGGAGTCTATTCTCCTTTTGGTCACAGCAGTATTTCATGTCGATCAAGAGTTAGACATGAGCTAGCCCTGCTGCTAAATGTTGCACTGGTAGGAGCTTCCCCATGGCTTTTGTAGGGTGCCCCATGCTATTCCCAATGGTATAGTGAGATTGCCCCTTTACTTCCAAGGACATGAATGGATGTCATGATGTTTAGTGGTCACTCTTCTATGCCTTTTTCTGTGGGAAAAATACTGATGTCAGACAGATTAAACTTTGAGCGCCTCTTCTAACTGCACATAATTTTATTTTGATTCTTGCTTCTGGAGAGATTTAGTCATTCAAATGTCCCATAATTTATCTTACTCTTTACCAAACAGGAGTCCCCTTTTCTTTGAGGATCTTCAGAAGAAAGCCTCTGCTTTGAAAGCACAACCTAAAATAAGTGACCCTCTTGGCCCTGGGAATGTGCAGACCCTCTGCTCTGTACAGGTGTACTGTGTACATAGGAAAAGCACGAGATTGAGAGACTTCTGTTAGTTTTCCATCTGAGATGATGGAAGCATCAGGAGCTTGGTTGTACTGTTTTCCTCTCCAGTCCCTCCAGGTGGGTTCTTTATGGGAAAGATGTGATGGAAAGGTGGTTTTATATGCCTGGCAGTGGTTACTGTCTGCCAGTGGCCCAGTCTCTTAGGGATGTGGTTAATTCACAGGGACATGGAGGAGCAGTTGTTGCCCTCAACTCTGTGCCTTATGCCAAAGCATCTAGGCCTGCCTAAGTGTTGTACTGAATGAGGGTGTCAATCACCTTTCTCCCTTCCCCTGTGCAGATGAATTCAGTTATGAAAGGACAGCTAAATGCACTGGTTCCTCTGGAAAATATCTGGTATTTGCAGGTGTGCAGCATCATCCATTAAAAAAGGAAGCAAGCCCAGATGGCTTGACAAGGAGTTTTTGGGGTTTTTTTCCTGGTGTTGCTGCAGAATCCACCCCTGAGTGATGATCTAGAAACAGAAATGAATAGCTGACAAGAGCCAATTGAATCCCCATCTCCAAACCTGAGTTCTTCTGTCTATGAAATTGTCACAGTTGCAACTCTCACTGTGCTTGACACATCCTGTGCTAGCCAGCGATCTTACTTATTGCTAGATTCTCATTCCACTGCAGCCTCCTGTTTAGTGTCCTTGTGCTGTATCAGCTCCTGATGCTCTCTGCAATCTTCTCTCCAGCCCGCACAGGGATTGGCATTGTGTGTTTCTGGCTTCCTAATCCCTTTCCTGCGAGGCCTGATAGGGCTTTCTAGTGTTTCTGGGTTTTGTGCTCAGATCCTACAAGATACTGCATGGGTGGCTTGGGTCTTAAACAGTCTTTGGCTTCAAGACAGCATATCAAGAGTAACTTAGCTTATGAAAACAAGGAGATTTGCTAGAACAGTTATTTTAAAATAGGTGAAGTGTCAACTGCCTGCTGTAATGTGGCTGTCACGGCTACAGTTTGTTGTGTTCCCAAAGGGATAAAAGTGTTCTGCACAGGATCTTACAGCCCATCTCTGTCCATAGTGCTTTGGGGTAGGTCTGTCCTACCTGGTGGATGTTGCTCTGGGAGCAGGATGAAGCACTGGGAGTGTTTGTTCCATGGCTTGGCTGAAGCTGTTGCTCTGCAGACACATTCCCCCTCCTGCCCTGCTGAATGTATGGGCTCGCCTCAAGCCTTATGTGTGTGTCAAGCTGACGTGTCTGTCCTTAACCCTGTGGCTCTTTCAGAGGTGCCATGTGATAGATGGGAGCAAAAGGGACCTGTCATGCCTGTGCTTGGCCTGTCCATGCTGCAGATAGCAGCCTGCTCTGCTCTGCATCAGAGGCCACTACAATCTATGGGGATGTTTTTCTCTTTTCGTGCTTGAGAGCTGCATCCATACAAGGTGGGAATAAGGCAAGAGGAAGCTGAGCTTGTCTGGCCATGTTAAAATACAGAAATAGTCCTGGTATCTTTCAGTAATGCATTAAGTGGCATGATTAATGTCTGTCACGTGTAGTGATCTTTCCAGGTCTCTTCCCTCGATGCAGCACTCTGTGTGCTTTGGTTTGGATACTGTTGTGTGTCTCAGCATCATCACAATGAAAGATCAAAATCTGAGAGCTGAATTTGTGATTATCTTAAGTGTATGTTTCATAGTTTAAACTTGGCGGTCACAGAAAATTAGGTGGCATGGATTTATAAACAGTTCACAAACAATGGCAGACACCCCTACACTCTAAGAGGGGAATGTCTCTGAGGAGGACAAGATATTGCTCAGTCAGTGAGTAATCTTGGGTCCCACAGATGATGTTTTCTTGAAACCCCCCTAAACAGCGCCCACTTAGACACTAGTGAGCAGTATGAGATGGCCCAGAGTTTGCACCAGAAAAGAAAGCTTAATCATTGTCATCCTAATTCTGTAGGTCAAGGTGCAAGATTTGCATACAGATGTGTAATTTTTCCAATGTTTACTTCAAAGTCTGTGGCACCCAAGACAAACTTTTTCACACTGGGTTTGGTTAATATATTTTATCCTTTAAAATTACATTTTCGTGGTCTGAAGGAATCTGCTGTTGCTAGGTCTGAGAAGGAAAGTGGGACATTCTTCTGAAGTGGAAGAGCTCCTTGGAGGAAGGAGTCCCTGCCTCCCTTTTTTGGGAAAGAAGTCAACTCTCATTTCTCTGAATGCCACTTTGCTGCCCTCAGAAACTGTGTTGTGTGTTGCTGTGTTGTCAGAGTATTCCCCAAATCTTTGTTTTCCTTAGATTTAGCTACCATGTCTGTATGTCCTACAAGACGTTGTTCCCATTTCTTCGAATTATGTTTTGAAGATGACTGTTTTACTCCTCTTAAGGAACACCAGCAAAGAAAGTGAATAAAATTCATTCACCGTTAGTGAGATGGGCTGATTGCTTATGCTAATCCATCTGAGACATTGAGCTCACAGTGAAAATCCACATTACAGTGGTCCTCTGTTGTACAATGAACTCCCTCCTATAGAGAGCACTGTAATTCTCTGCTTTCCTGCTGTAATTTGAGGATACAGTAATATTAAGGCAGCAAAGGTGGTTAGTGATCCAGTGGAATTACATGTAAGTAGAGATTGTGCAGGAGAGAATTGCACTTGGTTTGGAAGGAAGACAACTTAGAAGACATTTAGTGGAAATTACATACTTTAGTAAAAAAGAAATAAATCCATCGCTCCTTTCTATTTTTCTTCTGTTTTCTTGACTTATTATAAATATATGCTTATCAAAGGATCAGAAACTGCAGCGAGTCTGTAAGACCTCATATGGAGCCTTTCATGAACACACATTGAACAAATTGTAATTCTCTTTGTACATGTCTTCATAATGACATGTTTTCTGTTTTGGACAAAAGTTCCTAGAAGCCTGAATAGGTGTCATCTGTGACATTTACTATGAAGTAAAATAAGGGCCTAGCAGGGGTAAATGTTATCTACACAATAGTCCTAGTAAAAATAGTAAGTTTGCAATTATATCTCTGTAGTGGATATAAACAAGGTCGAAGCTAACAGCAGGTAACTTTCAAATAGATAAAAAGAAATATTATTCTAGCCAGTATAATCAAACTGGAGAATTCATCATTGCAATAATCAGAGAATCAAATGCAGCAGCTGGAATAATTTGAGGGTCTGGATCATTTTATGACTAATTACATTTGTAGCTATGCATACTATAAGAGTAATTCAATCTTAAGCTAATAGTTGGGTGAGGAAGAAACCTCCCTCTACTTAAAGCATTTTAGACTCAGCCGTGCATATACAGTTCCTTTCCTCACGCCTTTCTTCAAAGCCTCAGGCATGTGATATGTCTGAAAGCTCAGAAACAGATCAAATTTGTTGATATTCCTTTCCTTTCTCATATACTGCCTGTGTTTCTGTGGCAGAGAAGGAATGTTTTTGTAAGCTACCAAGGAGGAGGATTGTAAAACCTTCAGCTCGTCTCTGGCTCTACCATTGCCTTCTTGTGTGGCATTTGGCAAATTGCTTAATCTTGTGTACTTCCAGTTCCCTACCTGTGACAGATTGGCATTTAACAGCCCAGGAATGTTGAGGAAATGAAGTCTCTGAAGTGAAATGAGATTGAAAAAAGAGACAAAAAGAAAGCTAGAATCTCATTGCAGTATGCCAAATTAATGTATGAGACTATATCTGTATGAGAATGAGTTGGAAAGTTGAGTCAACTAGAAGTGTGAATGCTGTGTGCACATGTGAATGTGTAGTAAATCTTTTCCATGAGAAGTCCCTCTTACTCTAGAAGTGACTGTACATCTCCTTGAGGGGCTGGTGTAGATGACCTGTGTTATTCATCCTACATTTCATTTTTATAAGTATCCACATCTTGGTTCTTGTCCTCACTGTCCTGACTAAAAGGTTTCTAAAATCTTGCAACTTCAATAGTCAATAATTTTTATCTCATTTCAAGCAACATTTATCCACAGCCAGTTTATGTGACTTTGATCTTTTAGTAATGTAGGCCTTTATATTAAATAGATATTTTTCTCTTCCTGCTGATTCCTCCCAGTACAGCTCTAGACAGCAAGCATGTCTCCTCCCTTTGGTCTGCTAAAATGAACCTTTGGTTAGCTAAAATGGACTCTCCTAATTATGACTTGTAAGACAGGCCTTCTATTCCCCAAAGATCCTTGTAACCCTTTTCTCCAGTTGTTCCATTTTTAATTCATTCCTTCTGAATGTGGCAGCTCATCAAATTTACATGCAGCATTCCAGAGAAAGCCTATCCCAGATACTCTACATTGGTAGTTTCCATCATACTTTTTTCCATCATCTTTATCATATGGTTAATGTGTCCATCCAGGTTTTTCACTTCTGTGTTGTTTTCAAGCATTCGCCTGCTACTGCAGAAATTCTTGGAGTTAACGTAGTCTCTCTCTAAGGGCATGAAGCTCTGCTTTCAGCTGAAGACTCTCCTGTGTTGCAGTTGTTCAGGTTCTTCAGGTCACCCAGTTCTTCTGGTATGACAATCTCAGTGTCTCTGCTTGCTGAGAAAAGGATTTCTCTATTCAGAACCGTGTACTTCACCGAAGCCTTGACTCCCTTTTGTGCCAAACTCAGTCCTCCAAACACTGAACAAGCTTTTTCCCAGGATTGATCCTTGAGAAAACTGTGGATTTCCTCCTTTCCTGGCTGTACCTTTTCTTTCTACTCTGTCCATACTCACTTCTTTACAGCTTTGATGTTTTACTGTTTTTTGGATTTTTATCCTGATTTTAATTATTTTGGGTGTGACAGTGGTTTCCCAGCCACGAGACCAAAATCCATTACTGAAATCTGTGTGCAACTTTCATTGTTCCCTCACCTAGAAAATATGTTATTTTCCTAAAGAAAGATAAAAAGCAGTATATCCCCTTTTCCATTAAGTATTTGCTGTGAAGTGGCTGCCATGGGGTGCCTGAGGGACTGTGAACTGGCTGGAGCTGCTCCATCCAGCCATCCACTTGGGCAGTGCAGGTGCTTTCAACTCTGATGTCAGACATATGGTGGGTTTTGTGAGGAAAATCTGAGAAATCTTGCATGTTATTGAGGTCAGGATTTCCTCTGTGTGTTTGCTTCCTTGGCTCCCCCTCCCTCCAACTCTTCAGTTACCAGCCTATTAGAATCAGCCATTAACCTGGTTAATGGGGAGAAACAGCAAACACCAGAAAAGATGATGTGCTGTTCTTAATTCCCCTTTGGAAACTTGACTGGTTTAAGCAGTAAATGTCTCAAGAAAAGGCAAACCTCAGAAAAGGGTCCAAAACCTGTCTTGCTTTTGTAATGTCAGCACACCAAGGTGGAGAAGGATGAGTACTTAATGTTGAGAAGTCTTTGGGGGCAAAAAAGTGGCACTCTGCCAAAGCTGCCAAGGTGGCTTTAAGCTGGGGCGCTGAATGGACATGATTGAGTTGTGCCATCTGATCCTTTTGGTGATATGGTTAAGGTGATACCTGGATGCCTTTTTATCCTTTGTGAGATATGACTTGAACCCAAGAACCTTTGTCCTCTCTGAGTAGGAGAGGTGGCAGAAGAAGAAGAGGGCAGTGAAAGGCATAGGCTAAGGGCAGAGGGGGAAAGGAAGAGCTCATGCAAGAGGGGAAATAGCCATGTTTCAGGGAGAGACTAAAGCTGTTCCACTGAAGTGAGATAACAGCTCTTTGTTAAGGACAGCTAGGACTAATGCAGCACACAGAAATAACCTGCCCACTTAATTTTTATTAAAGATCTAAAAAGGTGGAAGGAAAGAAATTTACAATTTGTTTGGTATTTAGCTCAGGTAATTTTTTTTAAATTGTATAATGAGAACACATTGTCCAAATTTTCATATGCGGATTCAATTAGTGTTCAGTTAATTAGCCTTTACAGATGAGATTAACTTAATTACATAACACTAACCTCTCTTAATAACTATTAAGGGTAGGAAGGCTGCCTTTAATAAATTTAGAAGGGCTATATGTGTTTTTTAAAATCTGAAATGACACACACATAAATTAAACCAAATTACACACAGAGGACAGCCCTTAATGGTAATGATCAAAGGAAACAAACTATGTACATAGCTCAAAATCAGGCTGCTTAGAAGTTCATGCTGTGTTCCTCCTCTTGTCTGCTGGCATCCTAGTGATTTCACTAGGATTATTACTGGAGCTGATGTACAGTCTGGGGTCATTCCTTCAAAGAGGGTTGCAGACTGATACAAGGTTACTTTAATTAAATGTTAGCTTGTGTTAAAAAAAATCATTTTGGGTACTAGGTTATTAGCAATTTTCTTTTTCAGGTGGTCTAAAGAAAAATGTGTGGAAGCTCATTGAATGCTAAAAATCTGATGCAAAAATATTTGTCATTATGTGCCATAAACAACTGTATAGATTTTTTTATCTCTTGATATGAGGTTTGCACTTGAACAATGATGCTGTGATTATTAATATCACAATGAAAGAGAGCATCACATCTGATATAGGGTGATAAAGGTGGAGCATATATGGGACTAGTTATGGCATGTGGCATCTTTGGCTTCTGAGTCGCAAGTTTGAATCCAGGGTGCCTTGGTAAAGTGACTGACATCAGATAATATCTGATACTTTTCAGAAAGGAGCAACAAAAGAAGTCTTTTCCCTTGGCTGTTCTTGCATGGGTAATGTTTCCCACTTGCAGTGAATTTTGATGGGCTCACACATCCATCTTCTCAGAGCTCAGTAGCTTTTATGACATTCAGTACACTGCAAAATTCAAGGGCTACCCTCATTGCATTCTCGAGGACCCATTTTGGAGTCCAGATTTTGAGTTACTTTCAGGAGCAGGCATCTGCTGCATCCCAGCTTTGTGGCTCTCTTCAAACCATTTTATCTCATGACCCTGAAGGAGCACGGTGAAGTTCATAAACCACGTAATTTGTTTTCCACCTGCAGTAAGCTGAAATGTTCAAAGCATCCTCCATACAATCTGAGTCATTTTCCATTTGAAGCCATGAGATCTGCAGGTATTGAGCAACTGAAAGGAATAGGTTGGATATGCCTCATGTTAAACACCCCAAAAATCAAAATACATAGCTTCTCTCTGAAATACTGCTTCTTTGTGAAAACTTTGGCTTAGTGCCTACAACCATTTTCAGCCAGGAGGAAAGATGACATTGCCACAGATTTTTTCCTTGCTGTGAAGAACTAGCAAGGTGAATATGCAATGAGGAGGAAATTGCTGAAGTATGTGTCTTGGAGTGGCAGAGTCTATTGAAAAAAAAGGAGAGGGGATACTTGAGCAATTTCAGCCCTTTCACGTATGCAGCTCAAGCTGAATCTTCAGTCGGTATCTCAAGAAAAATGGTTGGCAGTGACCAGACTTTGTCTGGTGCAGACCCAGATCTTGTTCTCTTCCATGGGGTTTGTGCCTGTATCCCTGAGAGCAGGATTTGGCCTTGGGAGTGGTTCTATCCACAGATGCAGCCGATGATACACGCTCAGAGGACGGGGAGAATGCAAATTGCCTGCAGGGAGGCAACCGCCAGATACATAAACAAAGAACCTTCTGGGTGTGCAGCAGTCAGCCCACTTGAGCTGCTGTTTCCATGGTATACCAGATGCTGTGAAATACGCTTTCTTCAGGGGAAGGAGCTTTTCCTACCCCTGCATGATCCTGTTTGATGATGGGCTGACCTCAGGCTGGTACCTCACTGCGTGGGTCACACGTGACAGGTCCCCCTGGCCCAACCATTTTCTGAGTTGATGATGATAGCTCATCTCTGCAGCTTCCAAACAAAGAAAACACTAAGTGATTTTTTTTTTTTAAGCTTGGAACATCATTGCTAACGATGCTTTTAATTTTTACTACTGAGTGTTTAATGCACAACAGTTCTTCCTGATGCACACGTGGTGTCATATCATAATACTGAGTGTTTTTCCTTTTCTGTTTCCTTCTATTTTTCAAAAAAACCCAGAATATGTATATTTCCATTCCCCTCTGATTATTCTTTTCCTAATCCCCATGTTGTTTTGTTATAATTCCTGGTTCAGGGAGCATAAAGCCACTGGGTACAAGTCAGCAGGTGCCATTTGTGAGTTTGACTGCAGATCACCCAGTGGATAAATAGGAGGAAAGGAAGCAAAGATAGGTGATGTCTACTCCCATTTTCTTGTAAAACAGCAGCTGATTGTGAGCAGGTGCTTTGTTATGTCATAGATACTAAGTACAAGTGCAATTATAAAACATGGACAAGTCTGCAATAATTGATTGTAGGAAACCAAACTCAGCCAGTGTAAATAAATTACCAAAAGCACTTATGAGGCTTGCTGTGCCTCAAGCATGACTCAGGGGAGAAGGTGAGGATGTTTTCAGGGTACCTGTCTGCTGGAGGGTGTGTTTGGGGATGGTGCTGCAAAACTGGCAGAGCTGTGTGGATGGGGCATTTTCCCTCACTCTGCGACCATGCAGATTCCTTGGCTTTCCTTGTGGCTATGAAGAGCAAACACAGGGGCCTTTCTAAGGCTCCAGCTTCCTGCAGCTGAAGGGCATACTGTGGTGTGTAAAGGATAGATGCACATGCTCTCTGCCCTGTTACAGTCCTGCCACCACAGCTCCATGGGCTCCTGTGTGTGCTGTTGGCTTCTCTTTCCCAGGCCTGCTGCCACAAGACCTGCTACCAGGTGCTCACCAGGCACTGGAGGAGGCCAGGACAGCAGTGGGTCCCAGGGGTGAGCAGTGGAGGCTGTAGTGGTGAGTATGTGTGTGCAGTGCTGCACAGCATGAGAAAGTGTCCTGGAGTGTAGAGAATTAAAGCTTCTTTTACTCCTGAGGATGCTTTCTCATGGTCTTTCCCAGGTGCTTTTCAACTCCTTCTCTTCCCCCATCCTGCAGGCTAGTGCTTCTCACTTTAGGGAAAAAAAAAATTAAGTGTGGTTAATTTTAAGCCAGTGCAATTATTTAGGAGTCCTGGAGGTGGAAAGCCAGTTACTGGTTAACAGATCTGATTTGAAACATGTTCTGCCTGACCCCCCTCTAATGTAGTTGAGCCAGAAGCAGCTCTTCCAAGAAGCTGGCTTTCTGGAAGGCTTTTCCACTGAATCATTTAAAGCCTAGGCTTCTTGAAAATGTTAATATCCTGCTGGCTCGCTGGAATGCAGCTGGTGGGTACAGCAAGTGCAATACCTATGTGCGTGCCTGCAATCCAAAGCACAGCGAGCGGGCAGGGCTCAGGCTGCAGCGTGGGTGTCCTTGCTGGAGGCTCAGCCTAGGAGGGAAGAGGGCTGGAGATCAGACCTGATTTGGCATTGCCCCACAGGGCTGGAAGTTCCTCTGCCCTGCCCAAGCAGTGGGGCTGTGATGGAGCAGCTCTTGGCACACGGATGGGGCTGTGGTGTGACCTCGAGCCGCGCTGGAAGTGTCACTGTGTTTGTGCGGCCTGGGCACTGTGGTCACAGTGTGCCCGTGGGCTGAGCCTGCAGGGCCAGCCTGAAATGGCTGCACGCAGAATGTGAGCCCAGGATTCCCCCTTGCACCAGCAGACAGCCCTTACAATGCTGGAATCCCAGCAATTGCAGGCTGTGGATCTCTGTAGCAAAAATGCAGGTCGGTGTGAATGTGTGTGTGCCTTTCCCCCTCCCATGGTGTCTGCAGGCAAAAGCTTTTTTGAGTTAGCTGTCTGTGTTTGTGGTGTTACAAAGCCTTTGTCCACCTTAGCTTCTCTGTGCTAATGTGTGAGGCTTTTCTGCTTACCTCAGTAGTGAAGAATTTTTCAGGGGAGAATATATATTATTTTCAGGCAATATACATTCTCCTCAGGCTGTCATCCACCTCTTTCATAATTTTATCTTTGGCGTATTTTCTTACACGTCATCCTGTGGTTTTTGTAGCTAAAGGAAAACCTAGAGTTCTTGCCTTCAACTGGGGACATATTGTCCTGCAGAATAAACGTGTTACAAGTCCAGGATTAAAAAAAAAAGGGGCACAGCTGTACTATAAGAATAAAAAAAAAAATTTGAGGGACTCTATGAGGACTGCAGATGGTGGCAAGTGCTTTGCTAATTTGGACAATAAGTTAGCACCCAAGAGTTTTAAGTCAGATCATTACTTTTGGTTACCAGATTTGCTTTTGCTTAGTGTGGCAAAATACTCTCAAAGCATACACACATTACATGGGCTTGTTTATTTATGTCAGCAGTAGATGTATTTACAGTAGTTGTATTGTTCTAGCTAATATTCTGTGGGATGTTGTAAAAAGCAAGAAAGATTCAATATGAGACATAAGTATTCTACTTTTTTAGTGAATTTTCTCTAAAGAATGAAAATAGATCATGCTAGTCTGTGTTCTGTTAATATAAATGCAGATTAATGCAATCAAATGGGTTGCTTTTTCCATAGACAAGTTGCAAACACAATGGAGCATGGTCCTCAAATATTGCAGTTTCATTAAAGCAGATATTTTATCGTTCATTTTCAGGGATATTATATATTTTGCACACCTTCTTTAGATTGATCAATTTGAATTCATTTAAGACACTAACAATTGAGTATAGTGACAAGTATTTATTTAGATAAATGGATACAAATTTTCTTCAATTATGAAAATGGAAGACAGTAAAAATAGTAAAAATTTTAAAAAGAAATCTGCTTACTATTCTGCAGAATGTACCAGCTGACTGCCTTGTGCTAAACTTTGACTTGGCAGGTTTCAGGTTTTTTAATAAGGGGACTAAAACCAAAACAAGATGACCTTGCCATATTCCCTGTGCTTCCCTTTTGTGTAGTAATTCATATACTTGTCATCTTATTAATTTATCTGTTAAGTTTTCCATCCATTTGCATATCTGAAAAAATTGAGTCAGGACCAAAATGATGAAGTTAGTTTAAAAACATTAAATCATTAAATAGTAACAAATTTTAGAGAATAAAACATTGATGAAAACATGTTTCATGGCTGTCCAGATCTTTTTTGGGGTTGGGATTTGTTTTTCCAGCCATCCTTTCTAGACTCTGTTTATCACATGCGGACAATATTAGAAAGGTGAAGGTAGGAGTTAATGCCGTGGTTCTCCTGGCTGAGGTTCTACCACTTTGTGTGAGTGGTAGAAACAGTGTGTAATACAGCTTCTGCTAAGCACTCTAAAATATTGTGGCTTTTTTATTTTTCTAAAATATTGTGGTTTTTTCTTTCTTCCAGGGTTTTTGGGAGAGCCACACAAAACTCATAAAAGAGTATGGACCTGTTTGTGGGTAAGCTGAGCAGTGCTGTCAGCTTTCTTCTTTCTGGCTCTTGCTCTTTGAGTTTGTTGGGTGGGAGAGGAGAAAATACCAAGATAAGATATTCATCAAAATGCAGAGTGCAGTGTTTCAGTTTGGGGGACAGAGGTGGAGGTGGTTTGATTACATGCAGCAAATACTCTTGGCTTATTTTAGTTCAGCATTTGGGATTGGACTTCATTTTTCTCTCTCCTATTTTAATTATGCACATAAAGTTTAGTCCTTTTCAGAACTGTACAAAGCTACCAGCCTTTAATATTCTCTTTTCATCTGCATATTCTTTATGCTTACAGTGAACAGTGGAAATAATAATTTGTCATCTTAAAAAACCCTCAGTTTATGAAATAGTATGAATTTGGTTCAGCTGTTGCTATCTATATTTATGCAAAATTCCTAAACTTAAAATAAAATGAGGTACAGATTAGAAATGAGGCATTCCCCTCTCTATAGCTCAGCTGTGCTATCTTAGCAGTTTGTTAGAAGTAAAGAGAGTTTAAGCAGAATATCCCTTCATAGAAGCCCTTCCACATTTCCATGAATGTAATTTCTGTTCCAAGAACTACTTACTTTCCAGTTGTCATCATTTTAAGTGGAAGTGCAGTTGTCCCCTGGTATCTTCTATTGTTGTGGTCAGTTGGTGTTTGTAGCATAACTATTATTTCAATATATATGTATCAGGCAATATCCACAAATAATGAAAATGTCTTTTTTTTCCCCATGGTCTGCAGGGAGTTTAAGATACCTGTAAGAGGGAACATATGAATGTCTGTGTGTATACATATTTGATTACAAAAGATACCAATGAGCTCTGTATGCTCTCCCAGCAAAAAAGCTCTAGCAGAAAGAAGTCAGGCTCAGGCGTTTGATGCTTCAGTCACAGCCACCTCGTGGCATTTATGCTCAGCCCTAAGGACAAAGTGCTGCAAGAAGTGATGGAAATAATGAATTCCAAGGGTTAGCTACTTGTCTAGGAGGAAACAATGCAGTATCTTGGCTGGCCAGGAATGGGGAAAGATATTCATTAATGCTGCAGCAATTTGTATGTTGTGTAACAAATGGAAAGTGACTGAGGCTTATTATCTCTGTGACCTTTGGTGTGATGCCCTTAAATGACAATAATGTAAGAACACTGGCATTTATTCCTCAGTATACTTCCCTCCTTATTAATATCATGCTTATTTTTTTCTCTAAGCTGAATTTGAGACAAGTTGCTATTTAGTCATCTGTCTGCTCACTCAGCCAGGCAAGGCTATGTCATTGGAGAAAGAGATGTATAATTACAGTGTGTGAGCAGATAGAAAGTTTCCTTTCCGCAGTCCACTTACAGGCTGTTAGGGAGTGAAACCTCTGTGAGACTTGCAGGGACTGCAGAGCTGGGTGGTGGTGGTTGTGGTCAGCCAGGATAGTTCTGACTCTCTGGGATTCTCTAGGTAGGAAGAGTGAGCATAGGAAAGCTTTATTTATTGCATGCATAGAAAACTCAATTTGTGAGGGATCTAGGGGGCTGGCAGAGGAAGAAATCTGTTTTTCCATGTCTCCCAGGAAAACAAAGCTGGATGCAAACAATGCTGTGTTTGAGGTAAGGTCTATTTGTGGTTGAAGGAGGATGTTTTAAAACCTGGCTTGCAAGCTGCTGTTCAATAGGTGGGGCATGTGTCAGGGGATATTTATCACAGTCCTGTCAATTAAAGAAATTCTTTCTCCTTCCCTGTGAGTCTTCAGTATGATGCTTTCTGTGGTTCTTTCAAACAGGCAAATAAATGGTAGGTGTGTTTATGTGTATATTCCCAGCAAAGTATTGGATCTGGCAGATGGAAGAAGATGTGGCATTTTTCTTTCCCCAGATTGAAAACTGCTTTCCAATAAGCATAAAGAGCAATGATCTTTATTTCTACAGTGGTGAAGTGAGTTGAATACAAATCTTTGGAACTGAAGCCTTTTTTTCTTCCTAAGGTCACTTGAATAGTCTGAATGATACCATCACAACTGTTTTCTTTTGTGTGTGAATTGGTTTCCTTGACAACAGGATGTCAAATCAACTTTTCAGCTTTAATCAAGTCAAAACAATATATCCCTTCCATTCCAAAAGGCCTCAAGTCGGAGAGAATTATTTCAAGTAAGGCTTTTGTAGGTCACAAAAGCTTTTTTTTCCCTTTGCTCCTGTGTGCAAATCTAAAGGAGAGGTGATGGTACTGATATTTTATAAAGACAGACAATGCAAATAGTCATCAGTTGTGAGTTTATGCTGTGAAAACTGTTTGTTTTCATACAGAGGTGGCCTAAGATGGAGGCCAAGGCAGAAACAAACAGCTCTGGTTTGGTGCGAAAGCAGAGATGGAACATTTCTATTAAACAGGGTAATGCAAGCCACTGATGTGACTTTTGAAGAGGTCCTGCGTTAGTGGAAATCTTTGATTTAGCTATACTTTGGAGTACCTTTTATAAAAATGCTTCCTCTAAAATATGTGTGCTATTTCTCCATGACAAAATGAAGTTGAAAACAATCCTATTTGGAAAACAGTGCACTAATAAGATATTCCTTGAATATTCACCTTTTCACATAAGAGTTCTGTAGGAGAGTAGCCCTGTTTGCTGTGGAAATTAGTGATTTCCACCACTCATGTTTTGGATGAATATTGATGCTATGTTGCTTTATTCTCCCCTCCACCATATCCAGTTGTTCCATTTCAATTGCAGGCTAACAGCTACTGATTGGAAATAGGTGATAAAAGCAGACAAAGAAATAAAGAGGGACAACATGTTTTGTGGAATCAGAAAAGCAACTTCTGCAATGTGAGAGTGAGTTAGTTTTGCTTTCTATGTGCACCTAATGTGCATTTGACTGCTCTGCTGCAATTGCATCATTATGGCTTCACAGAACTGATTTGGAGTAAAAGAAATCTGCCAAAATAAGTAATATATTCTTGGCCCAACAACATACTACCAGTGATTGTAGAAAATATGACACAGCCCCAAGTGGGCAGTTGATTGCTCTGGGATGAAGGAACTTATTCTGCCTTTGACTGTAGCAGTGCATTTGGACATGGGGAAGAATGTAAGAGGTCATAACATAGATCTCACTGTGTATGAACAAAGAATGAGAACAGATTAAAATTCAGTGCCATTTGTGGGGTGACACTCTTTCTTCATGTTGTTTTGCATGTGGAAATGCTTGCAGCAGGTCAAACCCTATTCTTACTCTGCCTTGACGTGGACATTCAACTTCAAGCTGCTGTGAGAAGCCTGAAGATGTCTGTAGAAGAAGCTCTGGTTTGTCAGTGTGGGGGCTTGGGGCTTTCCCCTTTTCTGGATGGAAGAGAGACATGCATTTCTGGGATCTGGGCATGTGGAATTTTACTCAAAGCCTTTTTCTTCCTTCTGCTGTCATCAAATACCTTGGGAAAAACCTGAGGTGGATAGGGCAGGATCTCCTCCTGCAGGGAACAGCTGATGTCTTCATCATGGGCTGAGTTGAACTGAAGAAACAATGTCTTTATTGCTGTTTTAATGTCACAAAGTTTTTTAACCATCTATTTCTAGCCTCTTTCTGCTTTCTGTGGAAAAAGTGATTCCAGGAAAAGTATTCTCATCTTTGTTTCTGAAGGCTCATGGAAAGAAATACTTCAGTTTTATGAAAAAATTGTATCCTGTTTGATTTCCTCTTTTGCACTGGTGGGGGGGGGGGGGGTCTACTGGACTTACTACCTTTCTTAGGGTACTTCCTCTATTTTGATATTTTAAAGAATTGACTTTTTATATTTCAGCTACAAGAAATCATACCTTGACAATGATAGGGAAAGGCAAGCTTCCTGTTGCTGTTTTATAGCTCCTCCTAATCTCTGTTACCCATGTAACCTGACAGGCAATTTTGGTAGCCTCACTTGCCTGGATTTTTGTTTTCTTTAAGAGCAGTATATTTTTTGGCTGATGTCAGGTCTTTCATATTTCATCAAGATTTATTTCCTTCTCACTGCTTTCTCCTTTATGTGTTGTGATAAGGTTCTTTGACCCTATAAGATTGTTGACCAGCCCCAGAATTGCTGATGTGGGTTAGAGTTATCTCTTTCTTCCATTAACTACCTGCAAATTGTACAGTACAGCAGAACCCCTAACTTTGAGTACATGAGTAATCACATTAAAGTCAATGGTATTGCTCAACATGCTTCAAGTTAACCAGAAGTCTGTCTACCTTGCTGAATCAGGGCCATAAAAAACCAATTGCATTTGGCCTTAAAAATATTTTTAGTGCTGTTGGTACACATAAACTCCTAGTTCTATTGTACCTGGAAGAAGTTAATGGGGAGAAAAATATTTCTTCTCCACCCTCTCTTTGCATGTGGACAATTTAGTTGCTCTTCTGCAAAATGTGTTAGCCATTCCCTCTGAAATGGAAAAAATTATTGGATGAATGGGCAGAGCAATAGGACAATCTTAATGTTTTTAAGTTAAACTTTCAGGAGCCTTTCTTTTAATCACTATGAGAATTCGTAAATAGTAACCTATTTTTTTAAATTGTTTTCCAAAAAAGAACTGAAACCCAACAATACTCCTGGCAGAAACTCCAGGGCAGAACTCATGGTACAATGCTAGATCTCCATCTGAATTCCCACAGCTAAACATAATTAGGTATTGGTTATATTTGGCTCCAGTGGTTAAATCAAGCTGCTGGAACAAGTCTTGTGAGGAGTTACTTTGGGGTATAACATCACCAGTTTCTCCTCTTGTCTCTAGAGTTAATTGGACCTGAAAACAGCCTTCTGTGGGACTGATGCCTAAAGACTTCCCCAAAATGTGGCAATACCACACTGTTCTGAGAGCTGGAGTCTCTGCCACTGTTGCAGGTGGAATTGGTTTTGTGGCTGCCTGATCACTGTTGGAGTATTTTACGTTCTGCATACACAGATCCTTGGGCTGCAGATTGTTGGCAAAATTTACAGTAAATTAGTTCACCAGTTTAACTCTGGCATGTTTCAAATGTACTTAGGTCTCTGGAACATTGCAAATTGATACCTAGTGTACTAGCATTGTAAAGGTATTTATTGATGAGCACCTCACAGCCATGAACAAATCTGCTGTGTGGACTGTGACCTCCCGTGAGAACCATGCCACTTGAGCTTGTGATGGTTCTTGATTTGGTGCTGTAGCCTCTGGCTGCCCCAGGGAGGTCCAGGGACATTTGTGTTCTATGTATTCACAGACAGAACTCCAAGGCCCATCAAAATTTTCCAGTTCCAGCCCTCAGTGCAGGCAAAGCCATTGGGATCAAAACCCTTGGTGAACTGGTAGTCTCATGTGTGTGCAAAGCTCTCCCACTTCTCTCTGAGGTTCCAGACACTGCCCTGGGGTGGCTGAGCTGCAGGCATGTGCTCACTGTTGTGCTTTTCCCCATTTTCCTCCATCCAGTCCCTCTGTGACTCCACTGCAGCTGTTTGAGCCGATGTAAGTCAAAGACCTGATGTAATCTTTTACACCTCTGGAAAGAGAGTGTGAAATCCAACCATATGAGACATACAGCATTTTATGTGCTCTTGGCAAGGCAACAAAGGACCCTGCCTGTCACCTGCACCACGTTCCTGATGCTTGTTTCTGTGCTCATGGCATGTACAAACTGCTGTGACCATAGCTCCAGCTAATGACTGTTTGTGCAGAGGAACATCTCCTGCTCAGAATTGCTTCATTGACAGATTTGGTCGGACATGGAACAGCTCTGAGAGACTGGCCAATACTCTGTCAGCTCCTAAGACTGACAATGGAAGCAGGAGCAGGCCCTTGTACATATCTAAGTGTCTGAGGAACCTGATTAAAACTTGGTCTGCTTCTGTGTATATGCACATAGCAGCCTTGGCTAGGAGAAGGTTTCACCTCCATTTCCTCCTGCTGAAGTGTTTCCTTTTGGTTCCTTGCATGCTGGTACTCTGCAGCATTTAGCTGTTGAAGCACAGTCCTGGTGAGCTTCATCCTAGGAGTATTTGAAAAGTGAAGTTTCTTTTGAAAACATGCTGCCTGAGGAGTATTTTACAGCTAATATACAGCACAGGTGATCTTTGATCTCTGCTGCCTGCTTCTTTGCTAATTAATGGTTAAAATGATAGTTTTAAAGGGAATGAAACTGCTGAACAGATTGCTGCTTCTTATCATGTTACACCTGCATACCACAATGTGTCATCCTCATTCAAGAAAGGGGGAGGAAATATTCTGAGTTACAAAAACTAGTTCCTAAGACACAATTTCACATTGCTCTACCACCTTCATTATCTACTGGAGCCTGTATTTGTTGAACATTTTAACAAGCTGTAAAGTCCACCTTGTAATTTCCCCCCACCCTTTTCCACCATTTGGAAATAGGCAGGTGGAGAGCTTCTAAAAGACAATAATGTGAGGCATCATTTCAATATATCAGTCCTAGAAAGTATGGGAAAGCAGCAGCATTGTGGATTTTGCTGTGCATATTAAATGCTTTCATAAGAATTTCCTACAGCACTCCAGAAGTATTGATGCAAACCTAAAGCAGATACATGCAATATGCAATGTTCAGTAGCTATTAATGCTTTCTGACTTCACTTGCTATGTATCTGATTATGAACTGGTGTTCCCAGTGCCATACATGGTAATTTTTAATGCATTTCTTGAATAATTTCCCATCACTATATGTAGAGGGAGGCAAATGTATCATGCGTCCCAATATGTGCGTGTGTGTGTCCCCTTTCTTGGCAGCCTTTGAAGCAGATCAATTTTAACGCTCAGTTCAGGAATTTCTCCTGATTGCCTTGGTCACTTCACAGGAGAGTCAAAGCCTCTCCAGGTCACTCCCTAATGCCAGTTTCCCTTCTTTCTGGCACCCCAAAGAAATCCAAAAGCAGCTTGTTGCTGTGTTGTGCCATGAGAAGCACTGAGCAAAAGGGATTTCCCTTTTCCACAGATCCCATGCTGGGTCTGGAGAAGGATGTAGAGCAGAACTGCAGATCAGCAGCCTGTTGGATGTTCCTGCACAGGCTGGAGCATCCATAGCTCTGTCCCTTAGTCATGCCACCAGGTAGGAGCCCCAGGATGCAGGTGCTGCTTGAACCCTCTCTGCCCATGCTGGGGAGCCCTCAGACAAGACTCTCAGCGCCTCTGCCCCTTAAAAAGCATTGCAGAGGAATGGGTTTGGGATGTCTGTTACTTAGTTTTTAAAAATAGTAAGTAGTATTTTCCTTTCTGAGGATGACTGCCCTTTGCTGGGTATCTACAGAGGTGTTTCCTGTTCAATGTTGTTTACAATTGGTACCACCACTTTGTTGGCGTTTGTTCTGGTTTTGGTTTTTCCCATCCATGACCTTGATTTTAGGCTCTGTGTTTGTTTTTCATACTTCCTTCCCTCACCCCCTAAGTATTTGCTCTGGGTTTTTCTTTCTCTTACTTCTCTCCATTGTTTTTAACTCTGTGCTATCTTTCCTCCATGCTCTGATTTTTATTCCTCCCTGTTTTTCTTATCTGTGTTGAATTGAAAACATGTCAGGTCAGTAACATGACCTGACAATTTTAATGTCATTCCAAGATTTTTTATGTAATTCTATAAATCTCTTCATTACTTTTTTATTGTTTTGTTATATATAGGTTTTAGTTTTTCCCTCTACCTTATTAGTCTGGGGATCAATTTTAGTTTACTACATTCTATTAGTAGAAAGGGGAACAAAATATCTCCTTTGTTGGTTTGGCACCATCCTAAGGCACCACCTCTTTTCTTTTCCTGGAGAGTATGTTTTATGTCAGGCCTGCTGGCACTGAACTGGGTATGATTTCATCAGGCAATATGCAAAAGTATGCCCCACTGCAGAGGAAGAATTTTTTTTCAGCTGTTACTATGTTCATTCTTTTTATCCTGTCTTGGGGAACATGGGATGAGCTGAGCCACCCTGGGGATTGTGAATCTTTCTTTCCCTCTGGTAAATTTAGTGGCTAAACCTGAGGGCTGGTCTTGAAGGAGGATTTGTTTTAGTCATACCAATAAAATTCTACAAGAATAATTAAAAAGCTGTAGTGGTGTCAAAGAAACCTCCCTTGCAGAGACACAGCAGCTCTGCAAAAACATCAGGGAAAAGACTAACCATGTGCTCCAGCAGTTATTGGGGTACACTCCCATAGGAGCTTTTTCTAGTCTAACTTTATTAAGATTAAAATCTTGTCCCAGAATCTCCTCTCTGCCCCATTCAAACCAACTGAAAATGGTGGTCCGGACCTTCAAGCTGTTTATTTCAGTGTAGCTTCATTTCAGGCACAGAGTCTTGACTATTTGAAGATCTTGACCCAATGTTTTGGTCTTTCTCATGTTATATAATTTCAGTTTTTGGATGATGATCCCTACTGAATAAAACCAGGTTTTGTACAGCAACTCTGAAGACATACCCAGACCTCTTAAAGTAGCTTACAGAAAAAGGAGTGAGTTGGGAGCAATGTTCTGAGTCTGTAAGGTCTAGCAGCAAATGTTTTATCACTCAGCAATAATCCAAGCTTTTCTGTCAATGTTGGAATCTATTTTATTGAAGAAAGATCTTGGCAAGGACTCTGGGGATTTGCTGCAGAGTCTTTCAAAGTGACATTATGAGAGGATCTTGGTTCTTTGGGACCTTTTATTGTATGGAACATCTTACAAAATACTTCCTGTGAAAAGCCAAAGTAAAATGTTACCAAAGCAGCCTAACAATTTTATATGTTCACCAGCTGTCCATTTAGACCAGTAGGAAATAAGCTATGTTTGGGGCAGAAAGTAGGTCTCCAAGTGCAGTACAGAGACAAATGTTAAAGTAGGTCAGATGGTAATGTGACATCACATGGAAAGGCATTGGTTTTTAAATATTAAATTCCATTAAAGTAATTTAAATTTTTATTTTTGAAATAGAGATATATACTACAAAATGGGAAGATTAATATATGAAATACCTAAACTTATTCTTACTACAGACCCATATTTTCTCCTGTCTCACTGGCATTTTATTTACTTTGATCCTGCAACTAATACCATTGGATTTTCATCAGTAGTGGAGAACAGAAGTTTATGAAATTTTCATTCTGTTCATTTCTTTAGCAAAATATTTAACCAACTACACAATTTGTAAACCTCGGAGTATAAACCACTGTGTTTATACCTACCCATGGGACTGCTCTGGGCATTGCACTCAGGGTATTTCCCAGTCTTTGCCTCTTCTGGGGTTGCCATTTTGGCTATTGGATTTCTGCAGGCAGAAATTTCTGTACTCACACTTCCAGAGGCTGGCACCTCTGAAATCCACAGGCTGTCCCTGCTGCCAGAGGATTGGAAGCAGCAGGTTACACTGGGGTCAGAGGATGAGGGATGTTGCTGGCAGTGCTGACCCAGCACTCCCTATATACTGGAACATCTCTTCTGGATTTAAAAGGCTCCAGGTGAGAAGAGCATAATCAATAATTGCAGATATTGAAAGTGGTGCCTTCTTGTGCTTTCCTACCTTTTTCCCCTTCCTTCTTTGCCTAGAGGACACGAAGCATCTGAATCCCCCAGACGATTGCTCATGCATTTACATTTTCATTTGCTTGGTTTATAGCAGGATTGTTCCAGCTTTTGGGAGGGGCAGCTATCAAAGATGTACAGGCACTGCCATTGTGTTTTATTGTTCCAGTCTATTTTTCCCTGTGAATGTAGGTGGGAGTTTTTCAGTGGGTTGGTTTTGTGCTTTTTGCTTTCTCTTTCTTCTAAGAATTTATAACCCTTTTATTGTCAGTCTTCAATCATTTTTGATAGATCAATATATTTACTTCAATGATGGCTCATCCTACAGTTGTGCTTGTATTTTTTTTTTTTTTTGGTGCTTTGTTTATAGGGGTTATGAATAGATTCAGGGGGTTGTATCTCTGCTATACCTCTGTCATTGCATGAGGATCAAGTTGCTTGAAATTGGCCCAATACATTTATATTTAGAAGGAACATGAGGTGTTTACATTGGTCTGTCTTCAAATCTACTGTTTTCCCCCCTTTTTCTAAGTAAACTTTGAGCAATTAAAATGCTGGTTTTTTTCAGAATTGTTCTGAGAAATCTTAATCGCAGCTAGTGGTGTTCCATGTACATTGAACTGTTTGGAGACTTGGGTTCTAGGAAACGGCTCTAGCAGACTGCAGAGATCCAGAGGGTTTGGGGAGTAGCATAGCAAGGCAGAACGGTGACGTGGACTCAGAAATTAAGCAGGACCATGGGAATCCTGTGGTGTGCAGCCAAGCAGCTATAACTGAGGCAGAGAGGAGAAATTCTTGAGTCTATTCCTGAGTCTAGTTTTCACTCATGTCCCCAGGCAGCCAGATGTGGGCCTGGGACAGCTGTTAAGTGCAGCTGTGAAGGGAGCTCACACATGTGCAGAGCAGTGTCAATGGGATTTGCTGTGCTCTGGCTGGGGGTCAGCAGAAGGAGTGGGTGAACAGGAGTGACCAACAAAGGTGAAAGGATATGGCTGTGGAAGGGAGGGCTACAGGTGCTATTCCATCCCCAGGGATTTGGGTTGTTTCATTATAAAGTGGTGTATAGGCCATTTGTTATGTAATTGCCCCCTTTCTCCCACCACAAAGAAGGGAGCAGCAAAAGAAGTGTGTCTGTTACAACTGATGATATGTACAACGTGGTAAATGGTACAACTGATGATATGTACAACATGGTAAATGGAAAATAGGTCAACTAGGCAGTGCTCTCACCAGTATTATGGTTTGAAACATGATCTGTATCTCATGACTACACATTAAATATGGGGGAAAAAAATCCCTGAACCTGCATGGGTTTTAGTGAGGTTTTAATAATTTAAACCAGGTGAGCATATTAGCTGTTTGTAGGATGTAATCCCCATAGTTGCCCTACCAGAGCCATTCACACCCTGGGGTTTGGTACATTTGTTCTTAGGCTAAAATAATTTGCCATGTTATGAAAGCTGTGACTCAACTACCTCTCAGCAGCACGTTGTCCATTTATAACATAGATTTTCCTGGAAATCATTACTTTGGAGTGCCATTGTCAGCTGTACGCATCATTCCTGCTCTTCTTGTCCTTTGTGGTACAGATTTGCTCGTTGTTGTTAGTGAGGATGTTACTGCTGATACACAGGCTATCAGGTTTTTCTGTTATTTTCTTTCTTTTCTATCTCTGTTGAATTGCAGTTTCCTTTGTCTTCTGTGTGGTGCACTGAAAGAGGATAGGAAATTTATCACGGTTATTTTTAATGGGCTTTTAAAGTCCTGCATGACACAGATTGAATTGATTCAGGAAAATTTCCTGGAGCTGTAGCATTGTTCTATTAAAAATAATTTTATCATTGCAGTTTTTCTGTACGAAAATACATCTATTTTTCTACTTCTCTCCTATAACAAAACCCTGCTTTCTAATGTTTCTGCGTGGTCAGATATTAGCCATTTCCCTAGATAATTTAGGTTGGCCATGTGTATTGCTAGCATTTCTATTGTAAAGAATTCTGCTAGTGGTTTCATGATAAATGCATCAAGCATTGGGAAATTACTTTTATTAGTGTACATTTAATAATGCATTAACAAAATAAATGGTTTTGTGTTTATCTTGAGAATGTATAGAAAAAGTACATGCTGCTATAGGTAAAAAAAATTAATCTTTCCTGTGTGCATTTTGTATGCTGTAGCATAAGAAGTCCATTCCCAAGAGCTTAGTAGGTGGTTACTGTCTTTTTTTCCTTTGTTTAGATACATTTTTTTCAGGCAGATTGTGCAAGAAAAGTGAGTCCCAGTTACTGTGCCCTCGTGGCTCATCTGACAAACCTTTCCTTCCCTGAGTAAGCTGTCCATTGTTGACTGAGATTGCTGTCTGTGTTGCACACAAACCAAATGAATGAGTGGCTTGTGCCTTCCCACTTATGAAACCCTGATTTCACTTGCTTAAACTTCAGATATTTTCAGGCTAGTAACCATGACCAAGTCAAAGTGTCACTTCTTATTCTTCAAGATGGTCTGTTGCATGTGTAGTTACATGAAATTCAATTTGGCTTACTCATTCCATCATGCTATGTTCATGAAGGAAAAAAAAAACAAAACAGTATATTGACTCCTATCTATTATTGAAGAATTGAAATATTCTAATATCAACACAGTTTTTTTTCAGAAATCCATGCATCTGCATTAAGCAGAGCAAAGGTAGTAAGAGGGATGGTATAGTATATAATGTAACTCTCTCATTGATTTAAGATCAAAATGCCAGTAAGAAGGAGTAGACTGAAAGAAAATTATGTACATGTTTATTTCAGATACATTCAAAAATAAAATATTGTTTTGTCCACCACTGCTGATCCTATTTACAGGAGGCAGATGAGCTGTCTTGCCTATAAAGGAATGAAAGATAAAGCGCAGAATTAGAACAAACAGAAACAGCCTACTGGTTTTGAATGTCTCTGTTCTGAATGCTGCTTTTGAAGATACGTATGAGGACATGTCTTTTTCTGAGAGCCTTTTCTTTCCTCAGGGATAAAGTGGTTAAGTTTTCTCACAAACCTGGAGAAGTGAAGAACTCCAGTCACACTTGAGTTCTGGCCATGATAAGTAAAGCATACATGAGACGAAGTTTGCAGAAAGGCAGAGTTATGGATGGCTTTTCTGTGTACCCTGATATCAGGTCTCAGGGAGGAAAAAGAACACAAATTTTATCATGGCCAGAATGACTTTGAGAGGCAGCAGTCACATCACACGGGTTTCGTTTTAGTCACCCTGGAATGTTTGCTTATATGAAGTTTAGTAATGGGTGTGTAACTATAAACTTTATTACACTTCTTTTATTATAGTCAAGCTGCTTTATCACCTGCTGTACCTTGTGATGTTGTGGTATCACAAATTATATTTAAATCCTTTGACCACCTTCCCTTTTCATTTTCTCTGTATGGTCGCACATATCCTCTCCTTTTGCCTCCTGTCCCCAGATCTTTCTTGGATCCTGCACGGTGACACACACATGCCCCCCTGTTTTCTGGGACACAGGATCCTCCCAGGCTCCACGGATGTGTGTTCAGATAGGTCCCCCATACTTTGCTAGAAAGCAGCCCTGCATTGCATTTCCCTCCTCCACTTGTTCTCTCAGCCATATTATTCGATGTAGCATCACAGTCGTATCCCTCATCTTCTGCAAGTGTGCTGCTCTGTCTCCATTTATCTTGTATGAAATGGCTTTAGCCCTGCCAAGGTAATGCTGCGTGTTGTTTCCCAGAAATTGCTTACCTGTCTGTCAAAGGAACCTAACTAGAAATCAGGATAAGCATTCAGCAGATCCCTATCCTTTCCTTATGTGGTGACGAAAAAAAAGGAAAAACGGCAATCCTTGCTCGGACTAAGTAACATTGTCTGCTTACCCTCCTCAGCCATCTTGTAAGTTTTTTCTTTTCATTCCTCTGTAAAAATAGGTAGCACCCTTGAGTATAAATAATAGGCTCCTACAAGTTCATACAAATGAACACTGTGTTCATAGTAGCAAGTAAAGTTTGGAGACACAGACGGTTTGCTATCTTCCAGAGGTAGCCTTCCCTAGAAATAATAATCCAGTGTTCTGGAAAAAGTAACTTAATGGTTTTTTCCCCTCAAGGTATGACAAAGGAGTACTTTAGTAGTGAATTAGGTGCAAAGAGATGAGGCTGTTCTCACGCTGTATCTCGACAAGCCCCAGAAAGGCCAGGCACAGAAATATGCTGAAACCCACAGGAAACAAACGCTGCTGCACCGTCACATGAGGCCAGCCCGGCAGAGCGCGCTTTAGCGAGCGCAGACAAAACAAGCTCTGGTGAAAATACCCCAGTCTAAACAGGAGTAACAAAACACAGACTAATACAGCCCAACTTGATGGGAAGCACCATGGGAAAAGAATTAGAAACATTGTTCTGGCACTCTTGCCGAGGTGAAGAGATGTGAGGACTTTGAGCATCACCCAGTCAC
Organism: Melospiza georgiana; assembly: GCF_028018845.1. Classification (NCBI taxonomy): domain Eukaryota; kingdom Metazoa; phylum Chordata; class Aves; order Passeriformes; family Passerellidae; genus Melospiza; species Melospiza georgiana. The sequence goes on along the minus strand of NC_080433.1, from coordinate 16,126,587 downwards.
AGCAGCCCCACGCACCCACGCAGGAGGGGTGACTGGCTTCTTATTAATATCACAGTACTTCTGATTTCCAGTAGCATCCTGTAAAAGCAGTGCCTTATTTACAGCCTTCATTTGGCATTAATGAAGTGGAATACTGATGTAGCTAATCAGCGCTAGCGGTGTGATGCGAGCACGCGGAGCGGCGGCGGCAGCGGCAATCATCTTAGCCCAGTTGGCAGGATAAAAATAACCCCTGCCAGCACTGGGAAGAGGCAGCTCCCCGGCTGTGGAGGAGCACAGCCCACCACCTCCTGGCTCTGCACTGCCCTGGAACCCAGCTTCTGCTGCAGCCCACCTGAGTAGATAAAATAAACAATTGCTATCCCTGTCCATCCCTTTTGCTCCTTCTGTCCCCAGCCCCTGAATATGGGCTTGAGTTTTTGTATTTGTGCTTAGGTCTGGACTCAGATTGACTCCAAAAACCAAATGGATATAGATTGCTGAATATGCTTGTATAATTCAGAGATTTTTTTTTCCCCTCTTCATGGCACTTTGTGAGCTTAATTTAATCTCTGTCATTTCTTATATGTGGGTAAATGTCATCTACTTCATTTCATGAATGAATTAACACAGCCATACAGAGCCTGTGTCTCCTGCACTGCTCACTTGGTCGGGGGAAGGGATTAGTTAATGTGTGTGACACCCTCAAGTTGCTAAACCCTGAGGTTAGAGATGCTCAGATTTCATTTGCACCCTGGTATAAGTTACTTGAAAGATTCTACCAAGTCTGTGCATTATAATGAACTCAGTCAACCCTCCTTCTCTTCGTTGTCAACTTCAAATATACAACTTCCATACCACAAGTCTCTTACTACACCTGACAAGGGACAAACTCCTTTAAAGATAGCTGTGCTTTTAGTGGTGGGAAGAAGGTAAATAATCCCAGAATCTTCTTCCTTCTTTTTGATACTTCCTTAAGCATGTCAAAAGGCAGAGGCCTTCTGGCAAGGTGTGAGTTTGAGATAGCACAGAGGTTCTTGGTATGTGGAAGATAGCATTTTAAATCCCAGGTGTGTGGACAAAGAGTTAGGTGCATAACTAAACAGAGCAGCGCAGGAAGTATGTGTGAGCAAGCATTTTATGTTACATGATATTTTTAATGCCTCCAGGAATTAAATTAATAGTCCTATGTTCTTCTTTTAAAGCTTTCACAACATGGAAAAAAATGTAGTTCATTAAAAAAGGAAATAAGGAACAATTTATTCTTAAAGAGAAATGAGTGTGGCCATGCCTCTTTTTTTCGTTAATTTACACAATGGGTTGGACTAGTCTCTGGATGAGGTGTGTCTTGGTAGAGTTGTGCTTTGAAACTTTTCTCTGTGCCTGAGACTTCTCAGTGCTACTAGGGCTTCATTTTCATGTACAGTAATTTAATCTGTTTCTTGGGTGTTGTGTTTTTGGGGTGTATTTTTTTGGTTTTCCTTCTCTTATGTGTTAATGGGTGTTTTGTGGTTCTCTAATCTGGAGATATTCAACTTGTGAGTGCTTTATAAAAATAGTCCAGGGAAGCACCTTGCTGACTAGTTACAGCCTAGGATGCAGAACAAATGGCACAGGAGTTAGTTCCCAACCTTCCCAATAAAAGCTACATGCAATTTCCAGGTACATAGCAGTTGAGAAGCTCTGCTCCCACAGGGTGTCAACAGGAAAAAGAAAAAGGTGATTGCTGGCAATTCCCATCTCCTCCATACCTGGCTGTCCCCTAGTCCCTCAGATGGAAAATGGAAGATGCTATTTGTTTTACCTGCTGTCATTTCAGGTTATTTAAGTTGTAGGCTCTACAGGCCTAGAATAAGATTTCTATGTATGAATATCTCCTGTCAAATTAGGATACGGGGCTCTTGGAGACCTTTAGATGCTAATAATACAAATAATAAAAATAATACTCATGGTACTAGATAAATTTGTCCCACTCCTTTCCTTTCCTCTCAGCTCAAGCTAACCCTTTCTGTGCAGATTGTGTTTGGGTTTTGCAGCTGTTCATTATATATTGCTTAGTCCTACCACATCTGAATTGCCTTCGAGCACTGAAAGGGGACAGTGCTATGACAATTATTTCAGAGGCCAGCAAATTGATTTAAGTAAGTAAGGCAGGGCTTCAGGCCTATTTTAAACAAGCATTGTGCTATTTGTTTTTATGTTTCTCTGCCTGCAATGGAAGGGTCTCTCTAAACAAAAGAGGCAGAGTAATCGAGGAACTTCTTTTAAGGAAAAATTGCCCAAGGAAATCAGCCTTTTCCCACTGTATCTCTGTGTCTTTGTACACCTCTCCTTCTCCCCACACTGCCTTTTTTGTTTCTTTGTTCTTTGCTCTTCCCCCAAGAAAACAGCAATAATAAAATATTCTATTTTCATGTGGCTCTACAGGTGATCTTTGTGTACTTAACCAGACCACAGCATAGAAAACAAAGCCTTGCTTATTGCCTAACAGCATATATATGTTTTATGATTGGGGCTGATAATAGATAGGAAGATCAAAGTCTTCTGTGAATTGACAGCAGTACTGTAAACAAGGTGAAAGGGTTGCATGTGTTTCCCACATGGATGTTATACAAAAACATATGGCCCTTTGCCATGAGGTACTGTGTGGGCTCTCCACTTTTCCTGTGCAACAAGGCCACGTTGCTGTGAGCTTTGCTCAGGGGCCATAGCTGTGGCTCAGGAGCTGGGAGATGCTGGGCAGGGTGGTCTTGGGAGCATGGAAAGGCTGATGCTGAATTGGTCTTTCAAGTTAAAAGTAGCTGATTCTGATCTGAGGAACAGAAATCTGCATTCTGGGGGGGGGGGGGGGGGTCTCTGTCAAACATTGGGAAGGAAGATGATCGCTGCAGTGTTTCAGGAGGGACTGGGCAGTCCAGTGTGCCCCTTGTCTCATCACTCCTATTTCAGCTCAGAGCTGGGCTTGGCAGGCATCTCTTACCTCCATGGGTTCTCTTCTGTGGCCCTTGGCCATGGCAGGCACTGGGTGTGGGGTTGAGACACCTAGGTCATACCTCTGCAGAGAGCAATGGTGGTGCATGAGCAAACCTGCAGATATCATGGCTGGATTGCTGTTTATTCTCGTGGATAAAAGAAAACATGTGTTTAGTGAATGACTGAATCATTGTAAAGAGGACTGCAACGTCCTGGGTGACCCCTGAACACAAGGCAGTCATGTCTGTCTGTCTCATAAATTGCCTTAAGAGGGGTGCTTGTCTGCTCTGAGGAGTGAAACTGCTGCAGCTGGGTGTGCAGGGTGTTTGTAGCCTCTTCAGTTATTGGAACACTTCTGATGAAGTTTAGCTTATTTTGTTCAATGCTCTGTGACATAACCACCTCCTTGACCTGCAAGCCCTTTGGCAATCTCTACTTTTTTGCAGCTTCTGGGAACAGACCTGTGCTCTCTGCTGAATGCTTGTGACAGCCCTTTTTTGCCAGGCCATGCTGGGGATGAAGTGGCACGAGGCTGCTGCCTTGTGCACCAGCAGCCTGCTGGGACAGTGGCTCCTCATCCACATTTTCATCTGCTGGAGGAAGCTCACACTGTGCTTGAGCTGTTTATGTACTGGTATCGGGTCTTTCCTGCCTCACCTTCCAATGGAGCTAAAGCTGCTGGTCTAAAATGTGAGTTTCTTTTGCTGTTCTGGAGAGCTGTAGTTCAAACTAAAAGATAATAGAAATTGCCCCAAGAGCATAATTAATTAATCAATGCCTTGTCTACACAGGAAAATTTGCTTCCATGTGTGGGTCATGAAATTCATTTTTGCTGGTGTGGCAGAGTTACAACTGATTTCCATGAGGACAGAGGTGCATCTCCCCAAGGGTGTCATGCTACGTGCATGAATTCCTGCTTCTCTGCAGGAGCAGGCTAGGTATTCCCAAGTATTTGTTTTCCACCCTAAAAACCCTAGATGAAAATATTATAAAGTGTTGGGTCAAGCAGTGTGGTGGTACTGTAGCTAAAGGTAGGACTTCAGTGAATGAGCCCTGTGGAAAGATTAACCAAGGAAAAGTTAATAAAAAGTGCTGTCCTAAATTATTCATGAATCCATTTGCAGTGTGCTTGGCCAGAGGCTTTTGTTTTTCTCAAACTCTTATTTATTAAAATCTGACAAGAATATCAGGTTTTGTTCAATAATAAATCTAAGTCTATGTGGGACTAGTGATATCCTCATCCAGTAATACAGGATCAAAATGAAGTTACATGGCAGGGGTGAATATGTTATTTACTTGGGAAGAATAGATTATTGTTCAGGAGGATTTTATCTTTTACTTGCTATTTTGAAACGAGTGAAAAAAATCCAAAACACCTAGTTGGGAGATAGCCTCTTGTTTTGTGATTGAGGCCTTGATCCTGCAAAGGATTTAAAATATATTAAAACTCAGTTAAGCATCTTTCTGGCAGCTTTTCAGGTTCCAAGCCTGTGTTTGCTGAATGAAATAGCTCAGGTGATTTTGTATCACAGTTAGTTCTACTTGTCCTTTTTCCTTAACTTCAGGGAAAGACCATGGAAGTAATGCCTTTGGCTTAATGGATTTTGACTTCCAAAGTATGCCCATACACAGACTCATCTTTTTGTGTCCCAGAAAAGGTTAGAAAGATTATATACAGAAAGTAGGAGAATGGAAAAAAGGCAGGAAGAGAGCTTTTGCTGTTTGAGATCCAATAATGTGTGTGCTTTATAGCAGTCATTCCTTAAAAAAAGGCAGAACTTAGTTTAAAAATCAATTTAAGTAGTTTGTTGTTTGTTTTTTCCCCCTAGCATTTTCAATCTATTACTTGTAGGGGATTCCCCCCCCCCCTTCTTTTCCTTCTCTGCCCTAATTTATAACTGCATAAAGAAAGAAGAAGCAGGTGCCTATAGCTAGAAAGTTAGTGAAGAGTAAATAAAAAAAAAAGAGCTTAGCTGTGGAAACAGAACTGGGAGTTCGGGTGACTGGTCTGAGTTGGAGGATGATGAATAGATTTTGTTTGCATAAGCTTGGCTTGTGAGTCACTTTCTCATAAAAACAGCTTGAGTAGGAGATGCTCCTGTCCCAAATTTTTAGTCCTGAATGCTTTCAAGCACAAAGTGCACTGTGACATAAAGACTCCTGCTGTGAGTAGCGTCCTGTTATCCCAGTGGACAGGAGCTGGAGCTTTGCAATTTCCCAGGTTTGAAATAAACTGGAATTGTGTCTCTCTTACTCACACATGCTTTGTCTGATGTATTTTGAGGTGCCCCTTGCTGGTCAGAGTTAAGCTGTCTGGGTAGACATAACCAGTTTCTGATTCAAATTTGGGATCTGATGTCAGGAAGTTGGTCCCTATGAAAAGCTGTTTGTTGCAGGACTATCAGTCACTAACCAATAAATGTGACAAGGAACTTGCTAAACTTGGAGGGAGAAAAAGAAAAGCCGGGTGTGAGCATGAGAGGTCAGTATTCCTGGTTGGTCATTCTGGGGGAGGTTCAGAGCAGCACATGTCGTTGCCTTGAGAGCTTGGGTTGCCTCTCTGATGCCAGAAAAACGGTACAAAACACACACCAAAGTTTCATGTAGAGCATTATCCTCTTCTGTTAAAATCTGTGATCAAAACTTTCTTTAATCAGAGGCATCAGCTCTTTTTTATGCACCTATGAGGATTCTGAATAAAAGTTTGACCATTACAGACAGCTGCTTTTGCAGTGACTGAGCAAACTGGGAGGGGTGAAAAAGGTTTACCCTCACAGACCACACCACCCATATCTAATGTTCCAGCAGAACCTGTGGGTTGCATTTGGGAAATAAAAGTTCCCTCTGAAAACCCATGAGAGAAGAAAAGATGATCTCTTCCATCCTTCCTGAAGGATTTTTTTTGTTACAAGTTTGAGCGGTAGGGAGGTCAAATTGGACTGTGAAACCTTGCTTTGGAATCAAGATATTTGTCTAATTTGCTTGCCCTTGAAGAAATCAGGCTGCTGCAGCTTCATTGCCATGGGAACCCCTAGTTACTATATTTAATTCAGTCCAGGGCTTGCTTGTCTATTCAGTTGTTGCAGTGTAGACAGGTGATAAACAATATATCGATACTGAGCTGTATCATACCTAAATGATTAGGCATGGATATTACTGTGGTATTGCAGCATCTCTGGTATTGCTCTTGTGTTCTGCTATGAGCTGCCTGGCCCTCCTGTGCCTGCTCCAGCCTCTTCTTCCTCTCTCCAGCTGGAGAAAAGACAGTGCTGCCTGAATAGGTTTTCTGGTCCTGAATAGATTTTCTGGTCCAGCGATCAACAAAGGCAGGGATTGCAAGCGACCTCTGCTTGTTGGTCGTGCTTTTTCTCCCCCAGCAGAGCAGCCAGCCATGGAGTGCCTGTGGGCCTTGGAAGAAATGGTGCTGGAGAAGGGAGCTCTGCACCCCTGGAAATTGTAGGGCTGGGACAGGTCCCAGTGACTCTGCAGCATCCTTAATGGTGTGAAGACCCAGAAGGTCGTATTGAATTGGGAGCAGGGAGATAGAGGGTGTACAGGCAGAGACACCCCTATCACCTATTCTTCTGAAGTTTTAATAATTCCCTTAGACTTAGTAACACTTTTTTTCCCCCTTCCCCCCCCGCTCCCCATTAGTGTAATGTAAGGTTTGTCCATGGCAATGCAGAGCCTGAGATGCACTCAGTTCCAGTGCCAGTAGAAGTGGTGGAAATGTGCTTTACTACAGTCACACGGGGGGAACTTCTGGAAAGACTCATTACTCATTAGAGGCAGGGCTTAGCCAAGAAAAGGTATTTTGTGTGGCTGATGGCAGGAAATGCAATTTTGTAGGTCTTTCATGATTATTTCAGTTGGTTTATAATGTTTTGCTCCTCTGCAGTTTGGTTTAGTGATACTGCATCACTTTGCACAGAATTCAGAGTAAGCAAAGAGTGTGTAAACCTTTATGTTAAAATGTTGGCTGAGTATTGATTAATCAGTAAAAGATTTGAAGCTGTTTCCTTTAAATTCCAGGTCTATGCATCTTAATTTAACAGGCTAGAAAGATATTGCTTTACTCAAGGAAATACATTTTCTGTGATATTTGTTCACTGCAAGTATATTGAAGCAAAAAGAGATATTTTAGAGAAGGAGATAGTTCTCTGTGGTCACCATCTGCTAAAATGATTTTTTACTTCTTTCTAGGTATTATATTGGTCGCCAGATGTTTGTGGTGGTCTCCTCACCAGAGATGATCAAGCAAATCTTAGTGGCAGATTTTAGTAACTTCACCAACAGAACTGTAAGTACCTATAAAAGTTGGCTTTGTGGATGAAGTTGGTAGCACTTCAAATTCCAGCTCAGACCAAAAGTGGCTACAAGGAGGCTGGAAATAGAGGCAAAATTGCACATGGTTCAATGAGACCTTAAGATATATACATTCAGTCAAAGATTCTTGTTACCAGAACACTGAGGATGAAAGGGAATGTCCTTAGAAGAGTCACAATGTCCGTGTGACTGAAGCACCAGATGAATGTTGAAGAGAGGGTTTCAATATCCAGTTTTGCCACTGTTCCTGAGAAATCTTGGGGAAATCACTTACTAGCTCTCTTCCCCAGTTCTCAGCCTGTAACATGGAGATGGTATTATTTGCTTTCTCCCACACATGATCTGTTTTGTGCTTTTAGACTTTAGAGCAGGAGCAGTCTGCCTGGGACCAGGACATGCCTCCCACAGCTATTGTGTATTAGTCATACCTGAAAATAATAAATAGCAAAGAAGGAAGTGGAGTTAGCCAGAATTTGTACATATGCTCTTGGTTACACTTGGAAAGCTCATTTTCAGGAGGTGGTTAGAACAAGTAATGAGGGTGAATGGCCAGAGTTCCAGCAGTTGCCCAGCATTTTACAAGGAAATACTGCCACTGTGTGCTGCCTCAGTCCCATCCATTCCCTGCTTCCCTCTGGGCCCTTTGTACACTCAAACCTGCTCAGACAAACTCACATGTATTCAGGAGGGTTTTTTGTGCCCTTGGAGAACATTTTTTTCTCTGATCAGCTGTCTGTCTCCTCTGCCCCTCTGATCCTCTCTGCAACCAGTCAGTCTGTTTGCAACTGCTTGTCACCTTTGCTTGCTTCTTTTGGTACATGAGTTTCATCTTGTGACTGCCTATATCTAACTGAATAACTACTCCATTCTGCCCATAGCTCACACTTAAACGGAAGAATCTATTTTTAGACTTCTTAGACTGAAGTCCTTATATATGACAAGGGGCTTTCCCCCATTTTCTCTGTCTTTGAAGAAATTTTCCATCCCGTCCCTTCTTCCACCCCAAGCAGGAACCCTATTTCTTCCTGTCTATAACTTTCCCCTGCTTTTCTTCTTCATATTTGGTAGTAGTAGACTGTACCCTCTACACCTAGCAGTAGCTGGTGATCAAATAACACTTCCCTGAAATTAGAAATCTTTCCTTTGAGGGGACACTCAGAGATTTCTGAGTGTCTGTTGTTCTGAGTGTCTGTTGTCTGTTGTTCTGCTCTTAACTTTAGTCAGCCTGGTCATTTGGATATGTCTTTCTCTGTATTGTCACACTTCTCAGTTAGTGAAATTTTTCCTCCTCTCCACGCCTTTTGTGTTCAGAGGTTTCTCTCTATTTCTTGTTGTTGTGTGTCACCTGTCATGGTCTGTCTGTAACATTTGTGTTCCTCTCTAAAATTCGGGTAGGTTATGTCACTGTAGGTCCTCTTTCCCTCTCTCTCCTTTTTTTGTTCTTCATTAGATCTGTTAGCTAGAGCTGTGTCTGCAGTTTCACATCTTGCCCTCATCACTTGACTGTCCCCTGAATCATTTGTGGCTTTTCTGTGCAATGTCCTGCTTTATTGATGAGGAGTGGAGACACAGAGTGACATCCCTGCCACTAACCAGAAACCCTATGTCAGATGAGACAATTTAACTCCTAGCTCTCCCTTTAGCAAAATTAGCAGTTTTCCCCCTGTGCAGGGTTGCTATATCTGTCTTGCTTAATGCCTATGAGTCTAAGTCAAATGATCTTCCTTCATTTTATATGCTCTCATCTGCTTGTTCTGTGGTCTTCTCACATAGCCACAATCTTTGATAGTTTCTTACTTTCCACTTTGTCCTCCCCTCTTCGAGTCATTGCTTTTCACTTATTCAAAATAAGCAGCTTTCTGTTTCTGGGTCTTTCCATATCTAACCTGGGGATCTTTCCTCCTCTGGAGTTTTCACACAGGAAGCTGTTTCCTCTTTAATTTGCAGTCAGGTCTCCTGGGGAAGTATTTGGTTATCCTGTACACTAGTAATCCTACATGAATATAAATAATGCTGGGTGGTATGTAAGGAAGGCCAGTGGAATTTATTCAGATGTGATTTGGGTTGTATGCAAATAATGATTGAAAGGTGAGAGTTAGAAAAGCACTTTCCAAGTAATAGAATTCTTTCTTATCACATTGACTGAATAAATGTCATTTTAAGACTTTTAATAGGGTTGCTTCTGTTTGTATATTTTAAAATTATTCAAAGCAAGCTCATCTACTTTGAGTGAAGGTTTCTATTTGCTAGTGGAGAATTCAAAATGCTAAAGATATCCCCCTGCTTTATTTTATGAACTCTTTCCCCAGTGAAGAGTGGTTATAGAACTGACTTTGGAGTCAGTGCTGTTCAGAAAGCTAGGCCAATATATTCCAGTCCAGACATAGCACTTGCTTATTATTTCAACCCAAAGCCTTTTTTTTAGTTTAAGAGTATCAGCCTTTTAGTCTGAGAGGATGGGAAAGCAAGTGAGACCACTGGGTTTGTACAGGTCTTTAGAAAATACACTTGTGCTTTTATTTTTCGACCTCCCCATGTGCATTTCCAAAATCAAGATTTGTACTTCATCCACCAGAGTGAAATGTGAGTTATCTAACCTAGAATGCCTCAAAGAGAGATTTTTCTCTCTGTAGCAGCAACTGTATATTAAGAAATTGTCACTCAGTTTCAGGATGTTCAGGACTAATTCTAAAAGCTAAGTGTAGAAAAACTTTTTTCCTGTTTATTTTGTCCCTTTTTAAATTAATTGTAAAATATGTACATATTTGATTAACAAACAATGAGAAACTTGTGAAGGGCTGAAAACAGTGGATTTATTGGTAGAAGCTAGTAGGATGGTGATGATTCAGTGCATTCTGACAGCATTTATTAAAGCTCTCTGTAATGTGATGTCCTGCCTTTGAGTGCTCGTCAACAGGATTACCTTAATCTGGGATTGTGCACTTGTGGACTCCTTTCTTGGAAGCCATCAGAAGGCCTTTAGGGGATGAGAATGGTTTTAATCTGCTGAGAAGATTCTTTTGGAAGCATCTTGTGTCCTGTCTCTGCATCCTGAAAGACCTAGACCATTTGTGTACTTTTCACACATTGAGCCTGTCTGCTCACTCAGATAGACAAAGTAGATCTTGCATTGAACACAAGCTAAACTACTCTTCATTTTATGTTTCCCTCTGATACTATATATTTCACATCTTTCCTATGGCTACCTTTTGAAAATTACTATAAAAGTCTTTTATATTTCCCCATCATCTTCTCTTGTTTCTGAATTACTGGTTGATAATTCTTGCAAAAGAAGTGTTAGGTGACTGCAGATCAAATCTGCATTAAGGTTCTCTTCCTTTTAGAGCAAGCAACCAAGTCTAGCACACAGGCTGTTACTGCCTTGTAGGCACAGGGTATGTGTATTGTGAACTGTATAATCACAGGAAGGCAATAATGACACTCTGCTTTCCCATTTAATTTAGTCTCAATTAACATAAGCGTTAGAGCCATTCAAAACCAAAAACGTCTGCTGTAATATACCTTCATACTTGAGGCATATGAAGCCTTTTCCCCATGTTTTTAATTATAGTTGAAGAAGAAAATATGAAAATTACTTTATATACCTTCTGTCAAAAAATATGGAATTAATTTTAATTTAGGTTAACCATGGAAACCTCAGCCAGCATTTAGGCAAGGCTGTGCTGGAGTAAATGATACCTTTTTCTCACAACTGTGTTGTCTCTTGAATAGAACCCTCCTTTTAAGAGCACTAAGACCATTTTTAACTTCATTACTGTGTTGCAAGTGAGATAGGATTATGATGTTTGTTGCATTCTTCCAGGTGGGATAATGATACATAATCTGTTTTCAGATTGTTTTTAATTCTGCATTGAAAATTTGCCTTTCAGTTAGTATTGAGAATCATTAAAATGCACTTTTAAAAATGTAGGAGCAGAATGTTAAGATGGAACAATGTGAAGAGAAACATTACCTGGTACATAATTGAAATAATTCAGATGGCTGTAAAAATATTTCCTAGAAATGTGGATTCAGTGAGCCCTGAGGCAAAGGTAGGTACTGGCTAGCCAAGATTTGCCAGGAGTCAGTGCTCTTCCAGGATTCACGTGTCTATCACAAGTGGAAACTAGTGGTTGATTCAGACCAAATCCTTAAATCTACCTGCCAACCAGCTGGGGGAGAGTGACATTTTTAAATTCAAAAATCTACACCAATTCCAGTCGCTCTAAGAAAACATCTCCGTCTTCTCATCAGAAGCTTTCCTGCTACACTGGTAAAATGGATTAACAGCAAACAATAATGGAGTGGTAAAAATAAGAATAAAAAAGTACCGGGAGAATATGATACAAAATCCTTGCATCCCTTTTGAAGGAAAGTAGAGTTGTTTGAGCTTCTTTTCTTTTTGCTTATCTACTCTTTCCCTTCATCTTTGAGTTGATCCACATAAGATCTGATTATTCTTTTCACATACATAATTTGTCTTTTACACTGAGCTGTTTCATCATCATCTATATTTTGGTAAACCTATAAAGCTTCAGGCCTGCCTAGAGCATTAAACAAATAAAATGCAACCACCAAGTAGGAAGGAACCTATTTTCTGCATTTTGTTCTGTTGTGGTCCAGGATGCCTGACATATTCATGAACTGGCTGTTCTTTCTGGTCTCTTGCTAGAGGAAAGAAAACTGTGTATTACTGTATCCAAAGATCTATCTAAATTTGATACAAGATGCCCTCCAGAGGTCCCTTCTAAACTCAGCCATCCTGTAATTCTGTGAATTTTGGGTCAGGACTTCAGTCAGCAGAAATCAACATATTAACTTTAGATGACTCTGCACTGACTGATGGTAATGAAGTGTCTCCAGAGCAGGACTGGGATGTTAGAACTGGCTTCAAACAGCTCAGCTCAGGAGCTGACTGGCATGCATCTGTGTTCTTCACCTTTTGCAAGTAAAGCATCACATGCATGTCATGTGCAAGATCTTTCTTGCTGCCTTCTGCCTTGACTTTCAGAGAACAGGCATCAGCCCCACTGATGTGCTGACTTTCAGTAAAAAGTGGTAATTCAGTTGTCTATCCAAACCTGGAGTCTTCCCAGCTTATGGGCTGGGCTGTTTGTTCCATCTCTCTCACAAATACAGTTTTAGAGTTTTATTTTGAAAAATCAAGCCACCAACATGCTCATATGTTGTCTCATAAGGGATGAAAAGTTCTACAGTGTTGCCAAAAGAAACATATGCATGCTGCCTTGACCCTGTACCCTTTGCTTGTTTGGTTTAGAAATGTTTCTTTTCTTCAAGTTAAACTTCCTAGGATTATTTCTTGTTGTGTCAATGCCATCGTCATCCTTTCATGTGAATTTCTTTGTTTACTTAGAAATTATTGTCGTACAGTGCAATGAACTCGCTTTGTAAACAGGGGATGAATGAACCTCACTGGAAGCTTACCTTTGCATGGGCACATGGTTTGGAGCTCCAGTGACACAGTGTGACAGCAGGCAAGTCAGTGCTTGGAAAATGAGTCAAACAGATGAGAAAACATCACATTATATATATATATATATATATATATATATATATATATACACACACACACACACATATATATATATATACACACCTATATACACACCTATATATATACCTATATATATATTTATATAGATATACACACCCCTATATATATGCCTATACCTATATATATATACACACACCTATATATATGTATATACACCTATATACATACATATATAAATATAAATATATATATATAAATATATATATATATACACATATATATAAATATGAAGTTACACAAGTGATGATCTGGTGTGTGTGAATAGTTTGATTTAGTTTGATTGTGATATTTAGTTTTAAGTGCATGCTGGGGTTTGTGGCTGCAGAGAGGAGGAATGTGCTTTAATTTTTTTCACTGCTTTATTCTGTTTAGATTTTTTTATTTTCATTTTTCCACTCCTTCATTCCGTTTAATTTTGTTTTTTGTTTGGTTAATAAAGGACATGGAAGGTGACTGGCATAACCTCTGGAGCCAACATGTCCCATGATTAGTGCTCTGTCTGCATGTGAGCTTGAATACATATCTGTGTGTATTTATGGATGCCTACAAATACACATATATTGATTTGGGATCTCCTTGTGATTTGAGGAGAGGCTGAATCTCAATTCCATTCCCTAGAGCACTGTGGACCTCAATTGTGCTATATCTTATTATGGAAATGTCACAAAATCTGCCTCTTTGTGCATGGCATGGTGGCATTTCAGTTCCTGATGCAGTGCAGCCATCATGCCTGGTGGCAGGCTGTGCCTTGAACATCCAGTTGTTTGTGATGCAGAGCTGAGATGTTCTTCCCTCCCTCCCTGGCTTTGTAGGACAAATCCAAGCATCAATCCTGCCACATGTGCAATAAGCCTTGGTCTCACTGAGCTTCAGTGCTTCCAAGAATCATTCTGTGCCTTGGGAGGATAAGTGAAAAGGTGTCCAAGCAGTGAATTTATTAAGATTTACTTTTTTTGCCTACCAGTTTTATACAGCTTCTAGATCATAGCTGGTTTGAAAGCTTGTCTGGTACAGCACTGGTAGAGAAAGGGAATCATGTTAGCAGGGAATGAATTTGGCTGTATGGCACTTTTCTGTTTAATATTAATTTGTTTGACTGCATGTTTGTGGGTGCTGTTGTACAGGCACATGAACCCAGATGCCTGAATGATTTTCCAGTGCCAGGAAACTGAGCAAGGGCTCTTATCCTTGTTTTGACCTGATGGTTCAGGAGCACTGAGGGTAAACAACCCTAACATCTGCTTTCTTTCCCAAGTGTGTCTCCATGGCTGTCTTCTAGACATACTAGAATACCTTTCTAGCTTGGTCAATATATGTCTAACTATTTTGCTGCCTTCTGTACCTCATAAAATCACTTTAAATTCAGGATTTCCTTTTTTCTTTCCCTTTTTGCTTTGAGAGCTTGCAGGTTAATTTTTCTGAGCAATTAAGTTCAGTTTTGTTTAAATGTTTTAAAGTAGCAGTGCATATGCTTGCAGTAGGCATTTGAAAATTAAAATAATAAATATTGAGAGGGTCATTTCTTTCACACTGTGCAAGTCTTTTTATGCATGCACAACAAATTGTCCCTTATTCCCCATATGCTGAAGCTAATAGCACAAAACTAATGTTGTCAAATGATCACTGCTCTTGGCTGTAAAATTAATCAGACTTTGGCTTCAGTTACCCTTAAAAAAAGGACTGATGTATTAGCAGACTGTGTTCTGTGAGCCACCTGATCCTCTGAAATCCCAGTGAGAAGAGATCTGGTTTTGTGATTTGGGATCTAGGTCAGGATTTAGGAGCTCTAACCTCAGTTTTTTGCCTTCCTACAGAATTCCTGTGTTCACAAGGACAAAGCATTTAGGAAGTGCTTTGTCACCTTAATAAATGTAAAAGAGTATGTTGGGAATTTCCAGCTGAAGAGTATCACTAGTGAATGTGAGTGCTTCGGGACTGATGGCAATGGGTTGGGATTTGCTTTATCTGTTAATTCAAATGGCTGTGGTGGGAAGGTTTTTTGTTTGTTCTTAAAAGAAGCCTCAGAAATGCAGATTAAAAAGTTTTAATGAAAAGCTCTTCCCCCCCCCCCCTTTTAAGTAAGTATCTTCTTTGAAGTATTGAAAAAAGCTAAAGTAGAAAAGTTAGCATTATCAGATTTAATTGAGTGTAATTAAGGATCATCATCTCTAGTTTATAATTTTTATTTGTCATTCTAATTCAGAACAGGAAACCAAGTGAAACCTGTGTCCTGTGAAGTGGGAGAGCTCATTTGTCTTTACCTTTGGAACACCTGGCACCTGCTTCTGCTTACCTATTGTCCTGCTTCTGGCCAGGACAGGGTTAAGTTTTTTGGGTAGCTGGGAGGGGGCATGGCCAGGACCCTGAGGTCATTCTATCCCATATCATTGCCAGGGGTGGGGGAAAGGGACTCTCTGCTGGGGAGAAGGGGTTCCTTCTGGTCAAGTAAATGTGGTGCAAGGAGCCATCCAGTATTGTTTATTTTCAGGATGTTTCCATGTGAATCCTTTCTTTTCCTGTACCCTCTCATGGGTATTTTTGCTGTTACTGTTAATTTTCTTATCTCACTGGTGGTTCCAGTAAATCACTCTCTCTCAGCCTCTGATCTTAACTTTTCCAGTTCCCCTCTCCATCCTGCTGCAGGGAGAGGAAGAGGGGAAAGCAGGGGAGCAGGAGGGTGGCAGCATGGTTTGGGGAATCTCAGTGGGGGCACAGAATTGGGGAGTGCCACTCCTAAACCACAGCTCCACAATTCATAAAAGGATGTCAACATTTGCCTACATCTATGCACGTTCTTCTCATTTAATTTAGGGGGCCATGACTGTGTATTTACACAAGTATGTTTATTCTGTCCAGAATTGGGATTTTCCCTTAAATGGGAGACTTTGTTTTCTCTTTGCCTCTCATAGAAAAGAGGGTGAACACAGCCTCTTCTCAAACATTTGAGTATTCAATAAAGACTTGTGAAAGTTTAGGAAGATACAAATAACAGCAAGCTGGAGTGCCATAGAACAGCTTACGATCTTTAAACACTGACTGTAATTAAGTCTCATTAATTTGAGGATGGTCCTGTTGACTGACTTGAAGATACCCTCTAATTGACAATGTATTTCCTTTGAGTGGTGGCTTAGGCAGTTTGAGGAAGGTTTCCCATGCTGTTGTGTCTGGAGAAAGCTCTCAGCACATTCCCCAGCAGTGGGGGCCAGACTGTGGTTGGGTTTGGAGAAAGCCACACTTCCAGTCAGGCTGCTATTTTAACTGGCTAACCTATTGTTGTGTAGGTAGGTCATATGAATTTGTTTTCTTAAGAGTTATGAATCTCTGAGTAAATGAGCACTAATATTTTTCACATTTCCAGGTAAGATTGCAAATAAAAGTGGCTGATTCCCTGTGTGAAGGGCTGGAAATGGATTGGTTGCACACAGATGAAATACAAAATAAAAACTTTCCACTTTTTCTCTTTTCCAAGCATGGGCTATCTGTTTTCAAATGCTATGGGCCATAAACCTTGGCAATATAAAAGCAATGCAGTTGACTGTAAGGAGGCTAGAAGACTTAAAAACAAGTTTCCTTTTTCCTTGCCCCCCCCCATGGAGAAATGATGAGTCAGCATGTTGAGACCACAGGTGATGCTGAGATGCACAGTCCTCTTATTTTTCACAGGAGTTATTATGAAATGAGTTATTTTTCAGCATGGGTCTAAGTATTAGAATCTATCCCTGAGTCTTTCTCTGGTTTATTAATGGGATGCAGTGCTGCCATCACCATGGTATCCTGCTACCTCTTCCCCTGTGAAGACTGCAAAACCACATGATGAAATTTACATTTTTAATTCTCCACTCTCCATGCCTGTACACATAAAAATGCTTTGCAAAACCGTGGGAGAGCACAAACCCAAGGACAATTCAACATCAAGAAACAACTTGGGTTGCTGTGTTGTTTTGTTAATTTTGAGCCCTCTCCCTTTCTGCTGTTATACTGCAGCCATCAGTGGTTCAATACCTGCTCCTAGGTAGACACCACAACACCAGATGGATTAGGTACTTTACAGCACTAATGATAGTGGCTGATAATGTGTGCAAATCTCTATTTCACTGCTTGTTCAAGGCAGTCAAGAAATACTGAATACAGCTGTACATAATTACGCTTCTTTTGAAGCTAAATCAGCCTGTGAAATTTCTGTTCCTGGAAAATGGTCAAAATTAGTCAATAAAAAACCCAACAAAACAAACAAACAACAAAACCCCAAACCCTTTGCATGTGCTTTGTTAGTGGTATACTGTGACATTCTGTTTCCTAAATGCAAGGCTTCCCTGCCAAACTATTGAGATTTGAAGGGAGGGTGGGAAATACTGCATAATATAACTACAAAAAGGTGATTTTGCTGCAGGTGCAGGAAGATGCTGATTTGACAATATGCAGTGCATATGCACTTGTTTGTGCCATCAGGAGTTTGTGTAGGACTAAGTATGTATTTGTGTGTTGCACGTATGTGAAGGGTTACTCCCCCTTTTTACCCACTCCCTGTACCTTCCACATGTTTGAATCACTGTGAGGTCAGCTTTTGAAATTATCTGTTTGGGCTTGTTTATGCTCACCTCTGTTTTCTTCTTTATTCAATCATTCTGCAAGATTTCCTTTTCTAAACAACTGAAGAGGACAAGATCGGAGTATTATTAGGTTTTGCCTTCCCTTCCCCCAGTTTTTTTCTCCTGTTGAAACTTGCCAATCACTTTTGAAGCCTACATTGGGCTTTTCTGCAGCACAGGAGATATCATTAAGGCTTTAAACCCACTAATGAGGGAAATGTGCGCTGCTTGAAGGCTCCTGCAATATTAACTACATCCAATTATGTTGGGTAAATGTATGAGTATAGTCAAAACAGGATGAAAGCATATCTTTCTATTCAGGCCAAAAGCAATCTTCTGAGCCAATCTTTCATCAAACCTACATTGGCTATTTATTTACTGGGTTTGCAGCACTTTTTTTTTTAATACTGAATAATAACATTGAAGGGAAGCAACACTTACAGGCAGGAAAGGACTATCTATTCTTAGGGCTGTGTTCCTTGTTTAAAGAACATGTTTTACTGTTGGATAAAATATGTGAAATCATAAGTCTGATTAGTGTTTTTTCTTGTTTGAATACATTATTGCTTCCTTATCTAATCCTTCCCTTAGCTGACTGTGTTATGAGTAGGTGGAGTGCAAATGCAGTTTTTGCTGGTCTTTGCTGGTCCTGACCTTTGATTTCTGTCAATTTGTGGTTTCTTTTTAAAGGGAAATTCAATTTGTCCTACTTCTTTGGACATTCCCTGTGAGAATATTTTTTGGGAAACTTATTCAGTCTAATATCACAGATTTTTACCAGTCCTTCATTTCTGACTTCTGAAAATGTTACTTGACAGTAGTAGACTGGTTGTTTGGTTTACATTTTTCTTCATTTTTTTCTATTTTTGACATACAGTAGAGTGTCATGTCCTTTGATTCTTGCCTTTCCCAGTCTGCTTTTGTTTAGCAGAGTAATTAGTCTGTCACTTGTTACAGAATTGACATAGGCTCAGATCACAGCACCCAAGTTGGCCTTTTCACACGCTTGAGCAGTCAGAGTTCAGACCCAGTACTTTGCTTTGTTTTCATGTCTTTAACCACATTTGGAGGTAACTCAGCTGCTCATGTACAAAAAGTCCTTTTGAAGCATCTGATGGTACAGGAACCCTCTTAAGTCTATAGAAATGATGTTTCACAGCACAGAGAGGTGATTTACATGAACATACCTGGGAGTTTGGTAGTTCAGCACTGGAGTAGATGTGATATGGCAGTATGTAATATTTGAATGGTTGTCATGTATCATGCCTAAGATCTGCTTAGCCTGGTTGAGTGTCCTCTTTCAAAGGTAGCCAGCAGCAGAATTCAAAACAGAGCAGGACAGATAGTGACAGTAATCTTCCTTCTGGCTTATCTGCCAGGCCTCCAGCACCCAGTGCTGTGGTGACTTCCAGTGCCACAGATTGTATCTGAGCATCATTTCTCCCATTCACTCCATTGGCCACAAATCTGTTCCCACCCCATTCCATTTTGAATCCTTCCTTTATTAATGGAAGGATTCAAATGGCATTAATGCTTATGCCAGAAGATGGGTGTTTTTGATTATTTTTTTTTTCCCCATGGACGAGGTTTTTGTTTTGACTGTGATAGTTCTATCTGGGGGCTCTTGTGTGTGCACAAGTCCATTCCTCTTCAGTGAGAGTTAATGTGATACATGTGGGCAATTATTATGCTAATCCTTCCAAGACTTTGCTCTTCATTTAAAGTATTTTAAAGGTAGCATTATATCTTCAAACTAGTGGGAATAGTTTTCTCTTTAGACAGATATTTTAATCCATTTGCCTGCCTTTATGTTTATATTTGAACTTAAAAGCATGAAAGGTCCTTTTTTATTTTTTGATATAATGATTATGTTCTTACCTAGCACAGTGCTAACAACATTTTATTGAAATGTCTTAACTGGACTTATTGTTTCCACAGCAAGATCTGCAACATGGATCACATGAGCATTCCTTCTCTGGTCCAGCTCAGAACATAATTCATCTTTATGTGTCAGTGTGGACTTTCTCAAAGCCATGCAGGCTGACTTAGCCCTGAAGCAGACGAGGGCTCTCCACCAGCTCCATTTCACTGGTTGTTATCTCCAATAAAGGGGGAGTGGTGAACAGCTGATGGGGTTGGAGCATCTTATATTGGTGCAGCTGATTTGCAGTGGTCCTCTGACCACAGCCTGGAAAGTTCTCTTCTACCTAGCAATTAACTCAGTGCTAAGTGAAAATTTCTGCCACCCTGGGCTTTTTTGCTTGTGACCTATACTATGTAAGTTTCATTCTGCAAGAATGAAACCTCCATGAGAAAGGATGTTCAGAGACTGTGAGCTTCTCAGAGCTGACTGTGTGCTACAGCTACAAGTGTGGAGGATCACAAGTGAGGAATGAGTCGGCAGGTATTGTTTCACTCTCTAGCCAGGATTCTCCTTTATATAGCAACCACGTGTCTTGGCACCATTTGTTGTGAATAATTGATGCAAATACTGGCTGATCTGAGCCTTGGGAGGGGATGGTGGTGCTGCTGTGGGTTGTGGGGGTGCCGTGGAAGCGCTGCGCTGTGAACGCACAGCTCCTGACCATGAACAAGGAAAGTCACAGGACACTGGCCACTGCTGCGGATGTCTTGTCAGCATTTGATTCACCACAATTAGAAGGGAAAAGGAGGAGGATGAGGGGTGTAAAACTCCAGTTTTTACACTGCATGTCTCACAGCTCTCCAGTGTAATGAGTGCTCCTTACTTTGAGCACACTTGGCTGTCGGAACTCAGTACATCCCTCTGGGTGTCCAGAGTTGCCGAGGTCCCTGCCGGGGGGCTCGGAGACCTTGCCATGCTGCCCAGAACACCTGGAGATTTGATTTTGACCCTTAGAGCAAGTTGCCAGCTTTGTATGAGGACGTGAAAGTCACACAGTACGGTATAATAACACGGTATAATAACATATAATATGGACCACAGAACGGTATAATAACAAAATGATCACTGGGTGAAAATGTAGATTTTAGGATTTTTGGTATGAGAGTTATGGGGACAAGATGGAAGAATCTGGACACGTCTAGCCTTTCTCCTTCTTCTTGTCCTCCATTTTCTGCAGTGATGTTAGCACTTTGAGATTGGTCTAGAGTAGAAGTGCACTGTCTAACATAGGTGATAAGTATTGGGAATTAAGTGTAAATATGATATATGTAGTTTGTAGTATAAAAGGACAACTCCGCCTCGGGGGCGGTCAGAGTGCTCAGAGCTGCCTTGCTGAACAGATCTCGGCTGGGCAGAAAGAAAATTTTATAGATAAGAATTAATTAACAACCTCAAGACCGAAAAGTGGAGTCCAGACTCGCTCTTCAGTTGCGCGGGCCGAAACAGAGACATCCTGCGCATCTCGGGGCAGCAATTGTCAACAGCAACCCGAGACTTGGCCACTGTGCATTTTCATGTTCCTTCATCTGTTTCTGAAATCTTGGTAGTGACTCCAAGAGACTCCATTTAGCCTCACAGACACATTCAGCAACACACATAGTGAAATCAGGAAACAGCTGTCCTGCAGCAAAAGTATGAGCCTTGTCTATTATTGTTAATTATTTACTCCTGCCAACCTCTTCTCACTGGTGTTAGGCAACAGAAACAAAAATAATTACGTTCTTTACTGAACTAATGTTCCGTTCCTCTTCTTTCCCTTTCATGCTTGCTCCTGGAATAAAGAGTTTGGGGAAATAATATTAAAAACAAGAACTATCTTGCAGTCTTCTCTTCTGCTAGATTAATTCTAAGTTGAAGGTACACAAGATATTATTTTTTCCCTTTGCAAGGCAATTGCAACTGACAGTTTCCCCATTTCCTTTTCCATTCTCAGTGTGTGCATTTAGATGAAGCTAAAACTGCACTCTTGCACTTTTTATGCAGCTTTCCTAAAATAATTCTGAATAATTTAACAGTGGCTCAGAAACATTCCAGTTTAACCAGTCATTGACCTTCAGTCAAGTTGCAATGTCATCAGGCCTATATTGGTATTTCATCAGTTCCAAAGAAGCTGCAGAGGCAATGGTGAGATCTATAATTAAAGTTGCCCAATGTCTCCTATTACAATGTTTCCCTTTCTGTAGATTATCATAGTTTAACTGCTTCAATTAGTATTTTCCGTTTAGAATTTTTCAGTCAAAATGGTCTTGCTATTTTGGAGACCGTGCCTAGAGGAAAGTTTAGGGTTATTTATCGATTGTGAGGAAAATAAACCCAGAGTCTATTTCTTTGGCTTTGGCTTTGGCTTTGTTCCCTCTAGTGTTAAGGGCTGGATATAAAAACCACTTTGAAAATCTGACCAAACTGCTTAAGTTTATAAGCCCCTGAAGAATCTGAGTAAACACAGACTCAACAAAAAAATATTAGAGGAGACTGACTTACTGCTATCGCTCTCTGCTGACAGAACTCTACAAATGACAAAGGATTTCTACAAGTCATCATGTGAGCTTTATGTCTGAAGACGGAGAACCTTGAGTTTGTGACTGATTAATTTCACATGAAAGGTTTTGGGGTTTTTATGTGCAATGTTAAAAACTTTCTAGATATTTCCTCTAGAAATCTTAAATGTGAGAAATCAAACAGAGATCCTGTGGGGGGAAAAATCGTATATGATAACGTAACTAAAGAATTGGATCAGCTTGGACCCATTTCTGCATCTCCTTTAGGATACAAAGACTACACTAATATTAAGATTTTCAAACCTCTTAATGCTTTATTTTGCTCTCTAGTATCCTCCTAATAAAATTGTAATTGACTGCAGTAGGAGTTGATGGCATACCATATTGTCAGCAGTAAGAATTTAAAAAACCAAACCTTTGCTCTAGTGATTTCTGAGATTTGATTAGGAAATGTGTAGAAGACAGAATTTTCATGTCATATCTGATTTTGAAGAGTTTAAAGCCAAAATAAAAATAAAGAGTTGATTGAAATAATTTGTTTTAGTTACAGCTTTTAATATAAAAAAGTAGTTTCAATTTGAGAGGTAAAATTTTTTTGTTCCAAAAACATCTATAAAAAGGTAATTTCTAGAACTTTTTTCTTTCTTTTGTTCCAGAAAGCCTAGAGAAAGAAATTGATTTTGCAATATTGACAGTTTCTTGCAAGCCTCATGACTTTAAGTTTCTCTCACCAGCTCTGGTTTTATTTTTGTTTAATATTTGATTTGAATTTTTAAAAGGAATGTACCCTCCCTAGCTGGTGTTTCACTGTGTCACATTACATGTTCTCTAAATGCCCTGGCTGCTGGATGGCACTCATTTCCTTACCCTCCTTGTAGTCAAGTGGAGCAGCTCTCATTTTTTCATTTTCTCATTTTTTTCACTTTTTTCAGCTCTTCCCTTTATGCTTGTGGTAACATTTATCTTATATTGGCAGTGACAGTCACTTTTGGTTATAAAAACTTTGGTTTGTCCTTGGGTTAAGATTTATTCTAAGTAAAAAAAATCAGCAGGGTTTTAGACATGTCTCAGAGGGTTATTTTTTTCAGTTTCAACATCCCTTTTATTTTTCAGGCTGCTGGATGCTGGGGGTGTTCAGCATGAGCCTCAAGTGTGAGAGAAGCAGCTGTACAGATGCAAAACGAGTTCTTGTGATGTGGGAGTGTGTGCTGTGCTGGCCAACGCTGATGGTTGGGAGCTGCAACTCCCACCCACCAATAAAGCTGCCCTTGGAAGTGCAGGTTCTAATAACTTGCAAGTAAAAATAACAATCTGGGTGCATGCAGTCAAGTGTGATGTGTGTGCTGAACATGGGTGCAGCCTGGCAATTTCACTGGTGCCTGCTCCTTCCAGAGAGTGAAGCCTCTTTCCTTTCTCACACAGGAGTCCCAGCAGGCAGAACCTCCAGCCAGGCTGTTCATTGCTGTTCTGTGTGCCTGGCTGTCAGGGGTTGATCCTCAGGGCAAGGTTGCAGGTGTCTCATTCTCATGGTTAGCACACATTCCTTCCGCAGACACTTGATAAAAAGGAATCTAAATCCCAAATCTTGCTCTGCCCTCATGTGTGTTTCCAGCTGAGTTTCCAGCTTGTCTGTTCCCAAAATGCTGCTGCTGGCTTTTGGGGCACCATGAGTGGGGAGAATTCAGGTTCTGATCCACCCCTCTGGTTTCATGTCCTGGCACTGAAACTGGAGCTAGAGTAGTGGAACAGAGCCCCTAAATGTTGCATCACCTGAAGGAGGCCTGCCTGTCCAGAAAGAGATCTGTCAGCTCTGTGGTGTGGACTCCAATTTGTGGGGTTTTTGTTGTTTTTAACATTTTATATTATCCTAGAACTCTTAAGATAACAAGATATGGTGACATGCTTTATGTTTCATAAGCCACATTGCTTCATATTACAAGTCTAAATGTTTAAGAATACAAAAGTAGCTGATATTGTTAAATTATTTCAATGAGTTACTTGCTGATACTCAGAGGAGTGTTTCAACTTCTCTCCTTGAAGAAATCAGTGAGAGTGATGTGAGAACAGTCTGCTTACAGGTGGTTTGTGAATTAAATCTGTTTTACAGAAATTGTGAGCTCTAGGAAACTCATGATAAGTCCTGTAATGGTATCTGTGCACAATAGGACTTTATTATTGTTGAAATTATCTTATGACAAGCATTTAATTCTGGATATGCTCAAATTAATTTGTAAGAGGCAAATGCACAAACATTATTTCATATAAACGTCAAAACATGTTTTCATAAATTAGGATTTTTTAAAA
This sequence comes from Melospiza georgiana, assembly GCF_028018845.1. NCBI lineage: Eukaryota > Metazoa > Chordata > Aves > Passeriformes > Passerellidae > Melospiza > Melospiza georgiana. The sequence goes on along the minus strand of NC_080433.1, from coordinate 16,102,419 downwards.
ACTTGATTGAAACTAGGCAATAACCACAAATATGAAATCTTGGAAAATAAAATGCTGAAAGTGTGCTGTGCAACTCCTGAGGAAGTTTTATAGCCTAGCTCTTCTTGAGGGACAAATAAATGAGGAATAAAGCAGCTACTGCTATCAGGAAAATACATTTATGTTTTGACAGATAGATGTGGGAATCTTAGTATGTGAAATTTGGATTTTTTTCCCCTGATGTGTAAATATCCACTTAATGTAATTAGAAAGAATTGTGAAGGCAAGGAATTCAAATTCTTCAGCTGAGCAGGTACTGCAAATGTGATTTGTTGACAGCTTGTCATTCTGCCATTACAGCTGACCTGGAGTTTTCTTTCTGAATGACTTTACAAAGCAAAAGTAACATAAAAATTAAGGTTTTTAGCCAGGGAGTGTTCTGACTTGGACTAGCAGCATATGCTTCGGGAAGGAGCAGAAGAGCAGAGCAAGTGCAGAGCAGTCTTTCCTGTAGAATGTCCCCCTAACATCTGACTGCCCATGGTTGACTTCCTAAGCTGAAAGCTATATTCATGTTTTTAGTTTTTAATAGCCCTTTTCTTCCAGTAGTTTGATTTAAATATCATCTTGAACCCATTTTTTGTTTTTAAACCATTAGGAGGCCTCACAAGAAAACTTTTATTGGCTTTGACATTGTTTTGAAATTTTCTTCTTGGCATTGGAGGGAGAAGGTGAAATACTTTTTTTCTTGGGTTATTTTGCACATATTGGAGATCGTCAGTTTGCCATATTAATCCCAGATTTTCTGTTTCAAATTAGATAAATGACAACTTGTAGTATATTTTGTGTATCAGGATGTTGTCACATGGGAGATGGGGTATTGGGCAACAAGTTTTAGGTGCTACATGGCAACTTGGAAAACTGGTAGAAACCCTTTGAAATATCTACCACTTTTGGTGATAGTTAGCTACTTAGCCACTTGTTTATTTTCAGTGTTTCTTGGTGCTTTGAGATTTTAAGCTACACAGGCCTGTATATAATTTTATTTCTGTATTGCAGCACCTGAGTGAAAGAGGTCAAACTAAAATTGTCAATAAAATATGAAGCACATGAAGAAGTGACATTTCTTATATATACTTTTCTCCAAATAAAAACGCTGCATGCAATTGATATTTTTAAACTAAGCCATTGGTAAGCCTCCCCTTCACCTCTCTTACCTCTGCTAGTGACCAGAAGGTCCTAAGCATTTAACCCCTATTTGAGGAGCTTAATTTGACAATACAGATTTAAAGCTCTTGCTCAGCCATAGCTAATGTTCTGAGGTACCTCAAATCCCTTGGAGCTGCTGATTTCAGCAGCAGAAATCACCAAATGAAGCTTAGCAGTTTTGAACCTTGTCCAAGGTAGGAGATCTATGAATAGGATGTTTTGCGAGGAGATGGCACTCACGTGTGCCTTTGAAATGGGCTGGTGGCTCAGGCACTGCAGAAAATGTAGCAGCAATAAACATGGTTCTTTGAATCAGAAACTGGTGGAGCCAGGCTGCACCAGTGCAGTCCCCTGTGACAAATTGACCAGAGTGCAAGAGAAATAATTTCACATATTTACCTACTGGAAATCATTCCAAGGCAGTCCTCTCACCTCTCTGTGAAGTACCCTACCTAGAAACTTATAGGGGATTCTTTGAGACAATGCACTTGCAGCCTTACTTGTTGAATCAATGCCAAATTCTATGGCCATTCATGAAAGAGAAGTTAGTGAATCTCTGCAGCCTAATGGGCCTCACACCATCCCTCCTTCTCCCTAACCTGTACTCCTGCTGTAATAATTCTTTCCTTCGTTATTCTTATTTCCTTATTTTTCTTCCTATCCTTACCCACAGGAAGGAGTCACGTTTTCCCCCCACTGTGAGTTTTGTTCTGTCAGTGATCATTTGAAAGTGGGTTGCTAGCATGACTTCTTTCACTCTGCAGTTGTAAGAAAGGGAGTAATCCCTGATCACAGCTGTAGTGGCCTCTCTTCTGGAATAAGTTTTATCATTATGTCCATGAGAAGAAAGGTGGTGAGACCTTAAGGAAGTGTAGGACTCTTCCTACGTTGCTGTCATGGCAGCTTGGATAAGTCTGTGCTCATTTTGGTCAACTTTTTCTGAGGTATCCAGCTGCATACCCAAGGCATTTGAGTCAGCAGCCAAGAGGACAGGCAGTGGGATGGTGAGTGGTACCTACAATCTCTCTTGGTATTCTCCAGAAGCTTTAAGGTTACTGCAGGTGTGTCCCTGGATGAGCAGAGCATGGAATTCAATGTAAATAAAAGACCTAGCCAACGTTCTTATGGGCACTGCCTGTCATTCTTACATATGCCAATGACTGAAAACATGGCAATATATGTGTACCAAAAATTATTGGAGACTGCTTTTTTTCCAAATACTCTTTATGTGCTGTAAAAGGAACTTTCTGGTCCTCAACCTTTCCTTTAGGAGAAGTGTGTATAAACAGAGAGGCTTTTAATAGTCTTATAACTTTATCCAATATTAAAAAGTCCAGTTATGTCAGCTGGAAAGGGAATTTAACCATGTTTAACAACTGCTTCTCAGCAGAAACTCTCTATAGAGTATGGGTTCTCTAGTACAACCTGAGTTTGTTTATAATACCAGAATTATTAATTAATTAAGAGCAAGTACTTTTTTCTTTGCTTTGATTGTTTTGATCCCAAATGTGCAAAATGACCACCATATGCAAACTCATGAATGCATGGGCTTAATTTTGGCGTTGCTTACACCAACAAATGGAACGTGTGACTTGCATCAGTTTGGGTCAGACTGCAGGAGGCCATATGTGTTTGTTTTAGCAGTTATGGATGGTTATATTTACCCCATTGCAATGACTCGCTTTGGTTTCTATTGACAAAACCATGACTTAAGAGAATGTTTGCAGAGACAAGAACAGATGTTTCCAGGCTGCTTGCCACAGAGGGGAAAAATAGCCAGTATTTACTTGTAAGCTGGGGTTGGCTGTGCCATTTTTCCAATGGGTAATTAGGAATAGTAGTTATTAGTTGTTGAAGATCCTGACTTGATAACAAAAGAACCTGCTTGGAGATGCCTTTTTGTATAGTCTGATCTATAGAGTAGAATGAAAGACAATTGCTGTAATCACTGAAACCAATTCTACCCTGTCACACTCTTTTGAAGAACCTTAATGATCAAGGAGAACCTAAAAGCTTAATGAAATAGATAATCTGTGGACATTTTCTTCTCTTCTCTGCAGGCATGTTGATTTCAAATTAAGTTGAAAACTTTTATTAGACACTTTTATGAAATTGCAAAACAATATGAGCATTTTGGAGTAAGTTTGGTGATTTTTTTCCCCCTCTGAGGCTGTAAGATAACCTTCTGAATCACACATACTAAAACCAAAATTGTTTTAGACTGATAAAGAAGGGGGGACAAAAGTGTTATAGACTATTAGCAGAGCTGGCGATCTGGGAGGGTTTTGAGCAATGTGTTTGTGAAGTAGTATCTGTGACCATTAAAATTAAAGCTTTTTAAATTATTTTAAAATTAATTTTAAATTTTAAATTTTTAAAAATAAATCATTTTAATGGGTAAGGAAAGATTTATTTCAGCTGCCTGGGAGCTGCAGTGTGGGATGTGTGGCATCTGAGGGTTTGGAAATAGAGTTTTGGAAAGGCAAAGGAAGAGTGAGGCTGCTTTGGGAGAGACAACTCCTGTGTTTAGTGATTGCCTGGGATTTAACATGGATGGGAAGCCCCTCACAGTCACAGCAGAGGGCTGAGAGAGGCCCCGTGGTCTCCCACACTGGCACACAGCCCTCAGTGGGCAATGCCAGCCCTTTGCCCTGTGCACAGGCTTGGCTCTTGGGCTGAGGAGTTGGTCTTGCTCCATTATGAGATGATGATTTATGAAGAGAAAAAATTTTGCATGCTTTGAAGAGACGTGGCTATAACATCTGTGTATGCAAGGGCCTTCCAGATAGAAACAGCCATGAGCTACGGGGTATGTGACATAAATGAGCTCTGTTTTGGGTTTTGAAAACATGCAATGCAGTACTTTCCTGGCTCAGTCAAAAGCCACCACACAATATGTCGTTGAATGTCATGAATAAAGGGAGAGCTGAGCATGACTTAAAACACCAAGGAAGTTGGAAGGAATATCCTGTATCAGTTTACTAACAGGGAATCTTTAAAGCTAATATATGGAGGCATCTCCTGCCTTCCCACTTTCATGATCTACTTACTGCAAGGTTGGTAGGATGTATTCCTGGAGATATCTCAGGGATTTTTTTTCTGTTGCCTTTTTTAAGAGCAAGTGTTATGTTGATCTGTTAAGTGTCACGCCACTGCCACTGACTGGATGAAATACCATATGGGCAGTTCATGGGTTTGCTGGTTCCACCTGCTGGCTGAACTGGTGGTGATGACCTGTCAGTCAAGGGGAGTTGAATGAGTAATCTTGAGAACAGATTTTATTATAATTCCTGTCTGAGGCATGGGGATAGTGTCTTGTCTTCAAGCTACGAACTTTCTATCTCATTTTTTATTAACTTTCATTTCATTAAATTCAGTTTAAAAATGCAATTTCTTAAACAGGATGGTAATGCCTAATCACAAGGGCCTTTTTAGCAAGAAAAGGACATTAAACCTTTTTGAAAATAAGATGATGAACAAGTTAACCCAGTGATGTGTAAGCACTTCTGCTCATTGCTTCTGGAAATTGCCTTGGGGAGGAAGTCATCCCCCCCAGGAGAAGGATGACCCCTCACACTGGGAATTTACCCCATAAATTTCCCTAAAATGGGAAAAGTGGAGGAACCCAGAGTTAGATTTAACTCTGGATACTGAAATCCCCCTGGGTGCTGAAGAAAGGCTGAAGGAGAGAGGAGCAAATGGCTCTCATTGGTGTGGGCTGCAGGGTTGAGATTGGGGCTAAAATTCAGGGGAGTGTGGGCATGGGATTCCAGTTAAAGCTGGATCCCACAACAGCTGTGGGACTAGAAAAAAGCTTACATGCAGGCAAATGCTGTTTGCTAGGCATGACTAATGCCAGAATTAGTGCTGGAGTTAATGTTTGGATTTGGGATTTTGGGTGCTCTAGAGCTTATTTCCTTGTTTGAATCTGAGGAGACTGAGTGCTGGTGTTTTACTGCTGTAGAAGTAAATTGTTTTTGATTGGTTTTGTTAGGAGTGGGCTATGATTAAGTCTGAGTTTAAGATAACAAAGTGTCTGAGGATTTGTTTTTTATAGAGTTTTGTTTCTCACTGTGTTGTCAGAGCACATGGAGAAGATTAGCAGCTAGTTCTGTGGAGGTGAGTGTTTTTTAAAGGTCTTTAAAGGTACCCTTTAGCTTCTTTGAAGAATCATCTCTTTAGGATACTTAAAGAGTGCATGGCTGCATTAACTGCCTTCTGCTGGGAAAACTTTATCCCTCATTTTTCTGCCAAAAGAAATAAGAAGAGGTGTCTAAGGGAACATAATGGTGCTGTTACCCTTCTTTCTGCTCTAGGCAATCATTGCTGTCTGCCAGAGGTTCAGTCTAGCCTGCTAGTGACAAACTTGGGAAAGGAGCAAATATTGTTTGAATCACAGAAGGCTACAGTTTTACTCCAAGATAAAACAGGGGCAGGATATTAGTGCATGAATAGGTCCTACGGATATCCATTTGACATGCTTCTTAGCACAGTTTTGTCGTGTATTGATTAGTTGTCTCCCAGGCACGGCCTGAGCACAGTTCAGGAGAAGAACATGTACCATGACCAGAAGCAGTTTGGATATTTCCACTGTTTTTGGGAAAGGGATTTAACTTTGGGGACAGGGGATGTTCTGTTCCACTTGGCCTTAGACCTAAAGATTCACTTGCCTAAAGATTCACTTGCCTGAATTATTTAGTAACACAGAGGAAGCCAAACTGACTCATGACAAACAAGCCAATAACTGGGTCTCAGGGGTCATCCTGAGGAACACCTTATGGGGGAGGGAATTCTTGCATCAATTGTAGAGATGCCACTCATCTGCAAATATTATTTCATTTTCTCTTTTAAAAGCAGTAATATTTTAAAGGATTCGTTTGCAAGCAAATCAATCCAATTTTCCTTGTTGTGGTTGATGGCATGTCTGTGAATGTGGGAACTCAGCAGCACTTGCAGGTACACTGCAAGAGATTACCATGCTGCCAGTAGTTTTCATGGAGCATTGCTGTACCAGAAATGGTTGATTACACAGGAGAAAGAAGCACAGAGCAGTTGTTCAGTATTTAGATAATGCTAGATGGAACATAATCCTGATTGCCTTTGACTTAAAAACAACCTCCTTTGCTCCCCGAAAACCAAAATACTACCCCTGAAAATATTACAGCTGCCTCCTATGGTAATTTTTTTGGTGATTTTTATAAGCTCAAGATTTTTTTACATACATATAGCACTTTGTCCATTTGGAAAGAGATGACACTTCATCTTTCACTGTGATATTTCAGGCTCATTCTCATACCAAATCCATTTTCATTCCTGCTATATGAACCTGCAACACAGGTTATGCAATTAGGAGGAAAGTGTTTGCAGAAACAATAAGGAAAACTTGATAAATGAAATCTGCTATACACTGTCAGTCATGCTGATGGTATTCCAATAAACACAAATTTTTGTGTGCCCAGTTTTAAAGATACAGAGTAAAATAATTCATGGCCAAAGCTGGTTTTCCTTCCTTGCAGCATTTATATGTATATTATATTGTGCACACCAAAATTATGTTAAGGGAGCATTGCTGTCATAAAGCAGAGTGCTAAAAAGGCAATGCTATAGTTAGGGTTGTAGTTATAATATTATAGTTAGCAGGCTTTTTGTTCAATAGCTGAGTCCCTCTATGAATGTGCTGTATACAGTCTTTATGCAATTAGGAGCACTTTTTAGGGTGAATGTTTGGTTTTAGGAAGGGAATTTGCTTTCAAGACAAATGCAGTGAGATTTATATCACATCTGTTATTATCTAAGTGGAGCTTTGTCTTGCAAAGGAGATTTGTCTTATAGAGTGCACAGTTTGGGCAGCCTTCAATTTAGACTGGATGCAAAATACTTTCCAAGTGTTGCCCTGTAATTTTTTCTGTTTTTCTTTTTTTTTTTTTTTTTCCTATATGCTATTTAAACCTTGCTTGGAAGACAAAATTGGTAATTTCCTTGTGGGAATTGTTATTCTGCTCTTTCATTGTAGTTCCTGAGTGCCTCAGAAATGTTAATGTCTCGTTAGCATTTCTGAGGAGGTGATGTGTATATCCACTTTATAAAGCAGAAGTGAAGGCTGATGGTTGAAACACAGGTCTGAGAGTGTTTGCTAATTTGGGGGCTGCACTCAATGACCTGATTTCTTGGACTAATGCATTCACAGGATCAAGGCACTTTCCCTGTTGTTGATTTCAGTGAGCACTCAGGAGCACTGCAGTCTGGGTCTCAGGGTTTGAAATGAAGACTGAAGATAGAAGGAACACTCCTTTAGTGACCAGCTGAGTCAAGATTAAGTATAAATGGATGTCCTAGCAGCACAGAAGAGCTGTGGAGCAGAGGGTAGCATACACGACTTTCTGACAGAAGATGCTAATTTCCAATTGTCTGGAGGCTTTTTGTTCTGATTCCACTGTACCTTTGAATATCTGTAACAAATGATGGAGTGCTCCACTGAGTGATGTTCTTTCTAGCTGCCCTTGTGATCTTCAGGAAAGATACCTGCTGACAAATTAGAAAACAGATTATTTATTTAAAGAGGCTCTTCAGAGAAAACAGTCCAGGATATTTCAACTCTGACAGCCTGTCCAAGGTTTCCCTTGTTATTGTACAAAATAGAAAATTCTATACATACATTTTAAAAGTGCCCTTATTTTATTTTACAGTTGTCATGTAATGATGACAGTAGCTACGTCAATATCTTCCTTCAGTTTAATATGTACTTTTCTACTTGAAAGCTGCTCATCTTTGCTCAAAACTGGTTTGTAGTGTTATCCCAGTGACATTAGTTTACTATACTAGAGGGTGTTGCTGAGAATGTGAAACTATCCCATTAGCCTGTTTGCAATATAAAATAGGCTTCTGCTTTTTACAAGCTTATGCAGTGTAGTAAGAATTTGGCAAGTGTAAAGGAAAAAGGTGTTAAGGAGAGCTGGCAGCTCCTTAAAGAAATGATATTAAGTGCAAACTCTTCCAATAAGGAGGAAAGTTAAGGAAGTGCAGTGGAAGACCAGCGTAGCTAAACTGCCAGTTCTTCATGGCTCCTGAAGAGAAGTTGTTTTTTTTACAGAGTGGAAAGTAGGTCAGATTTACAAGAAAAAAGATAACAAAATAGCATGTAATGGCAATAAAGTCAGAAATAGTGAGGCACAAAATAATATTAAAGAATCCAGATGTGTTACAGGTTGTAAGAATTCATTTTTCATGCACTGCAGTAATGAAAGAAGGACTGAAAGGAAAGGTCAGAGGACAAAAGGGATCAATAGATGGCATTGAGATGGCCAAAATCATTGGTTGGTTGGGGTCTCTCCCAGTAAAATGGATACTGTTTCTACTGATAACTTGGGGAACTGTACTGCTGCTGCAATATCCAGAAGATCTCACATGCACAAATGAATGTCTCTGTACCTCCTGGTAACCAGAGAAGAGTAGTCCTTCTGCCCACACCCATCAATCTTAGAGTGGTTTTTCTGGAGGATATTACTGTACAATGCCTGAAATGTATTTTGGAACAGTCCACTGTTGGAAGGGAAGGGAGGAGCACAGGGTGCCTTCTTTGCAAGAATTGTTCTGTAATCTTGTTAATGATTTAGATATTAGCACTGAGTATGCCAACAATTTATGTAGAAAGCCGGTAAGGATGAAAGAGGCTATGAGAGAAAGGGCTAAAATTTGAGGTGGTGTTATCCAGTTGCACAAATAGTCTTGAAGGGAATGGTCATAGTTCAAAGGGATACATTCTACATATGAATGGGGAGTCACCAGCTTTAAGGATAAAGGCTGGAGAATAACTTCCTAGGGAGTGATTGTTCAGAAAGAAGTTTGAAAGTTGCAGGGAGCCACAAACCAGTTCATGAGTACAGTGTCATGCTGTGGTATGTAATATTCCAGGGTGAATAAGAAGAATATAGCCTGGAAGGGGGGAATAAAATCCTGTATTGCCTGGAGTACCATGCTGGGTCACAGGGACTGTACCTTAAGAAGGAAGCAAATCAGCAAGACTATGCAGAGGAGCAGTACCAACACTGAGCAAACAGTCCTAGAGAGCATGACTGATAAGTATGTGTTGAGTGAAATGGTGTTATGTGGGATAGATGGCTGCAATATGTTTAGTGGTTGTTAGAGCCTTCTGTATGTATGGCCTGCTGCAAAGACAGGGAGAATAACCTGACTTCTATGCCTGGACAGCACAAAGACAAAAGTTCCAGCAAAAGGGAGAGATTGTGTTACCATGATAAAAGTAGTACAGCACTGGAAGAGTTTGAGTGGGGTGGTTATTGAATCTCCGTTATTGGGGGTCTTCAGGAACAATTAGGAAATGTCTTCTGACATAGTATAAGATGTAATATTTTGTGCTGTGGGGCTGGACATCTTCTGATTCTTCTTCCAGTCAGAAGTGTGTTGTTTTATGATGTGCTTTCTCTTTTGTCTTTTATATCCTTTTACTCCTTGATGAATATCACTGTTTTCTGGACAAGAATTTCTTAGGTGGCAGGGAAGATTCAATAAATTCACAGTAGTCATTTTGGTGCAGAACTTCATGGAGCAGTGCTTTAAGTTGCTATATTTGACCAACTGCTGCAGCTATAAGAGTCACAGGCCACAACTTCTTAGTGAGAGTGTTCCTTATAAACAGAGTAAGGACTGGGACTTGCTTTCTAATCACTATATTTTCTGAAAACTTTTAAAATGCGTATAACAGCCTGACATGCCAGCTGTCACCAGAAATGGTGTCCCCCACCAACACCAGCATGCGGTGTGTTGGTGCTCATGTCATACAAACAGGGAGTGTTGACAAGTGCTCTTGCCAGTCACCTTAGAAAGATAGGGAAGATGCCAGTGTTCAGTGAAGGAGATCTCAGGAGAACACCAGGGGCGTCAGAACCAGAGCAGTCTGAGAAAGGAGCTGGTCCAGGACTTTTAAAGCCCAAGAGAAAATGAGTGCAGCAAAAGAGAAATTTTCTCCAGCCTCATCCATGTTTAGCTTGGTGTTTGGGACTGATTTGAACCTCTCTTTGTGGGGCAGCAATGCAATGCCACTCCTGAGCAATCTTCCCAAGTTCCAGAGTCTTGAGTAGCTGTAGTTGCATTTGTGTTAAAATTGAATCATGTTTTCTTTCAACTTAGAAGCCGAAGTTGATATCCAAGCCAATGCTTGATAGCATCCTTTGTCTTCGTGATGACAGATGGAAGTTTGTGCGGAGCCTCCTGACCCCAGCCTTCAGCGATACCAAACTGAAAGAGGTAAGGTGTAGACATTGCTGCTTTCATAATTTAGAAGACTTGTGCAGGCATCTGCTTTATGTAGGTCCATATTAAGGATAGGTAAAACCTGCTACTTTGTGCCACTTTATTTAGACCTGAAGAGCACATGCAGCAGAGCTTCCATATGGCATGGTTCAGATCATAGACGGGTGAAAATCCAAAAAGCTTATCTGAAGATATGATTCTCTATCTTCCTCTGTTAAAGTCAGTTTTTCCATGAAAGTGTAGCATACTTAAGAAGGACCTTTACTCCTTCCTCTCCTCTGCCCTATTAGGAGTAAGCTTAAGTTCAGGAAAGGTTATTGCTCCCAGTTGGAACATAGCTTTTCTTGATGTGCAGAGTCAGCAACTCTCATGTTAACACAGGAACTGCTGTCAGTCTATTTTCATTTCTCCATCTCCTTCCCTTTCCCTCTTCCTTTTATTCTTTAATCCTTTCATATAATAAAATAAGTCACTGGAACAAAATGTCATTGCCAGATAAATACCTCTGACTGAAAATAAATGTCTCTGTGCTGACCTGCTGCTAATTTCCTATAAATGTATCAGCATTTGCTCAGCCATGGGAACCCATTACCCAGTAACAAAGTCCTGTTCCAGTGATACAATATCTCTTAATTAAATGTATATAAATGATTGACTGGCTAAAGTCTTCTTTCAAACAGAACTACAAAAACCAACCACACAACAACCAAACCAAAATCACCTTTTCCTTTTTATGTTTTATTCTGAAAGGGAATCATGCCTCACTCCGGTGCCCAGTCCTGGGTTGTAAAATTTTCCACTGGGCAGACGCTTGTGTTGTTTTGACGTGCCGCTGTCGAAATCCACAGTAACATCTAAATGTGTCTGGCTCTCCCAGCTCCATAGACAGCGGTCGCTTAGCAACGCCGGCTGTCACCTCCTTATTATGGTAAATTCTAATTGGCCGCCAGCCTGGCGGAGATGCTGATTAATCACCACTGACAATGCCATTGGTTATGCGCCCTGACATTTGCTCTGTCACCAACTCCATCACGAAATTTCAGCAAGGCAAGGGTGTTTAAATATGCAAGCGATTAGTTGCACATGGCGTGGTGGGGAGAGCAGAGTTTTGCATTTTGCTGGCAGAAATTAATCTGCCTTGCTGCAGGTCATCGGCTCTTTGCTCGTGGACTAACAAAAGATAATGCTGCACTCCCGTCAATTTGTGGAGAGCAACCTCTGCCAGCACCTGCCAGGCAGGCTTGGCTGAGGAGCATGGCAAGGGCAAGGGAGTGGAGCCTCAGGGATCCTGCTTTGGGGCTGGGCTCTGCAGGGTCTGGCCAATCCAACTGCATGGCTTGTTGGTGGAGGTGGACTGCAGGAAGGAGGTGAAAGGGAGGGCTGGCCAGTGCCTGCTAGCTGTCTTGCATGCAAGGATTGAGATATTTATTTTTAGCCTGATAATCAGCTTTGACCGTGCTGCCTCTTCCAAAGCTCTGTGGGAAGGCGTGTGACTGTGCATGGGCTTAGGGTGACCTGGAGATTGTCCCTTTCTCCTCCCATTCAACAGCAAGTGGGAAAAAGAGGAGGGGGACAGGTCTCTCTGAAAGGTTCAACTTTGCTTTTCTCCCCCACGCCTTCACCAGAAGTCTGTCCATCCCTACACAGACAGACACTTGCAGTAAGCCCGTGTGAGATTAGGAACCGCTGGTGAGCGGATGTGCTACTCAGCCTTGCATTTCATTTTCAACCCAAATATGTTAGCAATACTGGGATTTGAAGTTAATGCAACTTAAGTCCTTGCCCATGTGCTTTTCCTGCTGTTGCTTAATTTAGGAGCCATACCAACACTTCACAAAGGAAATCAATGCTCATTAATTATGATCTCACTTTTTAGCTCTCCCATATTTGGTACTCTCTCAAAACCTCTACAGCAGCATGGAAACAAAAATACCATGTTCTAGTATTGGCCATACTACAGAGTATCCAGCATTATCTGCAAGACATCCTGTTTATAATAAACCCTTCCTCTCTGCTTTGAATTACAAACACAAATTTGGTACTAATTTATAGCATAAGATCCTAGATATGCTATTTTATACATATTTATAAATATTACTGGGACATTCCTTATTTCTCCTTCCAAGATATCAATTCCTTTGACAAAATCCCACACCAAAGTCTTCCACTCTGTTCACTCTGGATGAGTGCCTTAACTTTGTTCCTCTGTGCAGACTCCACAGTGATGCTGGAGAGACTGCAGACCTCATGAGTGTCTTTGGAAAGTGGTTCCCCTTGAGTGCTGCAGCCCCTGGTGCCACTCCAAACGTAGGCCTGTCTGTCTGGATGCTCTAGAAAAATTGGGAGCTCCTAGCCTGTGACAGAGCAACAAGTGTTAACAACTCCTTGCATTCAGATGAAAGATGCACCCAGGGACAGAGAGTTCAGAGACACAGGTTCCTGATATCTCTGTTTCAGAAACTCAAGAAAGGACAGTTTCGGGGCTAGCAAGAGTGAGAAGCCACTTTGGCCGGGCTGCTGGAGGACAAGGCTCCAGACAGAGCTAATGTGTGTGGCTAAGGTTTAACCTGCAGTGCTCCACAGAGGCACCTGGGGCTGTGGGCAGAGGTGAGCTTTGCCCTTGTCACTTCAAAGAAGTGGTGTGATGTCACTGAGAAGTTCACTGAGCTTGAGGAATTTCCCCGTAGTCTGGCAAATATCTCCAACAGCCAGCCAGCAAATGATCAAAAGATGATTCCAGAAATTTTGAATTTTTCAAAGTTACAGGAAATGAACTGAAACTAGAGGTTATAGAGTTGTTGAGTAGCCAATATAGTGATTTCTGTGTGTCTGCAGAGAGTTGCTTTAGTAACATTTTTCAAGAGTTTTTAACATCTTCTCCAGGTTTCTCTTTTCTCAATTTGTCTTTAAAAGCTGTGCACCATTTCACTGTTGCTTTTATGGATTTCAGTGTCTTGGGTGTTCTCCCTTTTTCTAACAAGCATGTAAAGATTACTAAAGTAGTCCACTCCAGCTGGAGGAAGATTTGGCTGGATAGCATTGGACACAAATACTACAGTGGTGGTGCAGGAAGATTGGGGAGCATCCATGTGAGATGCCCCTGGAGTTGGTAGCAGATCTAATATAATAAGCTCTTTCCAGTAAGGCCCCTGAATGAACCCCATAGTTCCACTGCTGTGGGAGCACTAAGAATGAGAAATGAGAGACAGGAGGCAGGAAACCCAAGACATGTCACTTCCCTGCCCTTGACTGCCTGTGGGTGATCTGACATAAGCTACTTAAATTCTCTGTGCATTAAACAACTTTTATCTGTTAAGTGGGAACAACACCAATCACTGAAAGTTGATCCAAGAGATAATTCATGAGGAATTGGTGAATTATAATAACTACAGGCTCTAAGTAATAGAAACATTTTCCAGTGTTTCTGTCATGCTCTCCTCAGCTGTTATGTATTGAAACAAGCTGACATGTTAGTGATCTTGCTATACCAACCTTGATTCCCTATTTAGTATTTCTTATTTTGTTCCTCTTCTTTTTGCTGTGGTGCCTATGATGATCCTGCAGTTCTGGACCTCTTGTCAGACTTGATAAATAGCTCTACTCTCTTTTACAGCCAACACCAGCAGAAAACCTATTGATTTTTATTTATTCTGATGGTGCTGCAGTAGTCTTGTCATCTCCTATCAGTATGCCAGGGATCCTTTTCTCCATTAACAAACTATTTAAACAAAACAGAACACAAAAATTAAAGAAGAGAGCACAGCTTAACGTAGCATTGTCCTAAATAACGTGTGGAGTTTGTGTTGAGGCATTTCTTTCAAATAAAGGGAGACATAAAGCAGAACTTGTAATAGCATGGCAGAACAGTGCAGAAAAATCCTCTAGTGTCACTCTCAGGCATGGAGATCTCTCAGGTCCCACTAGGACATAAGATCTGACAGTCCACCCATTAAGGTTTCCTTGATTTGCTGTTAGTCTGTGCACATCGGTCAAAGGCATTTTGGGAGTGTCTCTGCAATCTGCTGTTGTTGCTAAACAAAGCAAATGCGCTCACATAAGGTAAAGCAAATCACTAATGTAAAAACTGGTGTAAAATGTGAAATGTGCATAAACTTGAGCCACAGGCCAGTATCTTGTTGAGTTGCTCATTTTGGTAAGTTGTGCCCAAGAGTAGCACAGCTGCACTCTCAAGTGATGGAAACAAATCCTTTCACAAAACATCTTTCTGACACTCTGCTCTTTTTCTGGTTTTATTCAGGGACTTGAAATCTGGAAGAGAAGCAATTCTTGTGTTAGGGATGTATTCTTTCTCCTTCTCCCTCATTTCTGTTTCATAACATTTGTGGTACAAGAGGCCCAACACAACTTCTGCTTGCTGTCTGTGAACAGTCAAGTCTCCATTGTGTCTGCTTACAGTGAATATGATCCAGCCTTCTAGTTTTTAGTTTGGATGCTAATAATGAGGGGAATAATAATACTGAGGAATACTGAGGGCCACATCCAACTAGAGGAATGTGACTCTGATGCCTTTCAATAGTGCAAAGATCCACATGCTCTGTGCATATGCAGAATCAGAAGCTAATTGTTGTTATGTGCCAAACAGCATATTGGCAGGATTTATACAGCAAAGCCCCTGGCATCATGAAAACCCTAACCCCAAATGCTCTTCTTTGGCAGAAAGAAAGAAATTTGGACTCTGGGCTACTCTTGCTATTAGATAACTGTCAGATCAAATATTTACAGGGACCATATTGTTTAGATTTTTCTTCATCCTGTTACTCTCAGCCAATCTGAACACAAAGCAGCTGGGGTTTATTTACCCACCAAGAACTGAATCTCAGGCAGGTTATGCAGGTTTTATGTTCTCACTGGCAAATCAGAATAAATGGGAAGTAACTGATACCCAAGGCAGTGTAGATCAACATGTCAAGTTTCTATGCTTGGTATAGTTCACCTCCCCTGACACTACTTTATTTTTCTTGACAATCAGACAAAGATTTTGAGGTGTTACGAGACTTAAGAATGTTTCAGTCTGTGGTCTTTGTCGTTTGCAATCTTGCACTAATTTATGTCCCCCAGGGGAATAAAAAACCCGAACCCAACCTAGGATTCCAGATTAGATATCCCCTGTAGCTTTCATATACAAATAATTGTTTTATTGACATGAATCTGTTATTGTCATGCTAACAGTAAATCAAATCCATGTGCCCCCCTCCCTGTTTTCCTGGTTAGATTTACGAATAGAAGTACCTCATGGCTAGGAACAAATTGCAGCAGTATTTCTAGAGGCTGGTGGAATGTGCAAAGTGCAGAGGTGCTGTGGGATGCCCTGGCCAGACGTACGTGCCCCTGATGTCTCTGCCAGCTGTTGAAAAGTGATAGCAACCAGCTGGCTGGTTACAGATCTGGTGGTGTGATGAAGAATAAGAGAGAAAATAAGGCAATAAAAGGAAAATCTGAAATGATCACCATCTGTTTCAGAAACATCATACCTGTTAAAAAACTGATTTTCATTTTGTTCTCCTTGGCTGGTTCAGTTCACTGGGGGGGGCTGGACCCAGAGATTATGAAGTATTTCACCTTGATTCAATCTGTTGAACAGAGATGTATTAATTTTGTTGAAGCTGCTTTTGAGGAGAAGCTTGCTGCAGGGGACTTTCTTTGGAAAGCCAAAAGGTGAAGAAGGCTGCCACATAACTGTAGTGTGCACCTCCCAAAAGTGTAACAGCTACTTTTACCAAACACTAATCTGGCTCCAGAGCCGTCTTGTGAGACTGTGGCAAAGCCCAAATCGACCTGGCTCTGCAATGTAATTTCACTCATATAGGCAGGGGACCTTGAGAGCAGCTAGACACATTCTTGAGTCAGCCTTGTGCCTTTGGAAAACATATTGGATGCTCCCACGTTGGCCTTTTGACTGTGTGCAGTCTTGCCCATGTGTTGAGATGGCACAGTGCCTGTGCACAAAGTGCTGTGCCAGTTTCACAGAGGTAGAAGTGCCAAGCAAAATGGACTTGGCTGGGCAGGCTGCAAAGCTCTCAGAGTGTGCTGCGAGGCTGCAGTAAGTCTTTTTTGGTAACAAGAATGTCAGAGGAGTAGGATAAGTCTGTTCTCGTGTTTGTTGACATCCTTATGCTGAAGGAGGTAGTTCAGGAAGGAAAGGCAAATTTCTGTGTGTACATTGCTGGTGCTTGACATAGTTGTTGAGGCAAGGCCCTGGTATTAAGTTGTAGGCTGGTCTTGGTAGTTTATATGGGAAAGAGCTGCAGGATATAATTCCTTTTGGTTCGTGGCTGGATTGCTGCTGCCCCCTTCCTCTTTTCCCCTATTTGGTGTAATCAGGGAAGTGTCTGATTCCTCATATGTAGGAAGCTAAAGAGACAGAAAGTGAGACTTTAATGAGGGCTTGATGTTTGCCTGTGCTGTGGTTTCCATGAAGCCCTAAAGAAGAGACTATTGCACTGCTGGCTACAGCCAAGCTGGGGTTAAGTCTACCTGACCAGCATGTGTCAGTGACTGGAAAGAACCCTTAGATGAATAAATTCACAAAAATGTCCACTTAATGGCACCACTACTTGAGAAAAGCCTTTCCTCGTGCACCAATAGCAGTTTGCCCTCAGCAGCTTGTAGTGTCTTCCAGGGTCACTTTCTAGTTACATGTTAAGTCCTTCAAACTGAGAGATGGCAGGATAGAACTGATGCCAGTGCCTTTACAGGACTTTGGAAAGCATTATTCCTTCTGCCCTGGAGCATTTGGAACCTATATGTGATGTAGTGCAAATAAAGATCATGATAAATCATCGTTTGGAATGATTAAACAGAGAGGGAGATGTTTTTGCCTGATAGGTCTTTGTGTATGTAGCCACAGTGGGGCAAGGACCATTGGTCAGGTAGGTGACACAGCCTCTTGCATTTAGGCCCAGAGCTGGAGAAGGGCATCCCTGTAATGTGTAGGTTTATTTTGAGCAGAAAGTGCCAACATTTCATCTTACCCATGCACAAGTGCCTAACAACACCTGCAGAGGAACCTGCGAGCTCTATCACATTTATCAGATAAAAATAATTAAAAATAATTATTTTTGTTTGGTGTTTTTTTTTTTCTTAACATTTTCATGCTTTTTCACAATTCAATGTGTTCCTTTCCAGATGACACCATTGATAAACAAGATTTGTGACACTCTGCTGTGTAACTTGAAAGTCTACGCAGATTCTGGCAAAGCTTTTGATATCCAGAGGTATGTTCAACATGCCAAAAATTAGTAGCAGATTATTAAAAAAGAGGGGAAAAAAAATCAATAGCAGCAGTTATTCTGAATTCACACTTACTGTAAGATTTTTTTTCCTCCCTCACTTTAAAAAATGGAGATGATAGTTTAATGGAGGGTGTGTCTGATAAAAGCCTTTTCTTCCTGGGACAGTCATTGCATACTTGAAAAGTAATTTTGGTAAAGCATCTAATGTATTTTTGGCAGTTATTTAATGAAGTTTTAACAGCTGGAAGGACAAAGGAAGGCTGCATCAGTCCCTGTCCAGTCTGTTCTTTGCAGGCTGCCAATAATGTACAAACATAGAAATTGGTCTAGTATCAAATATATCTAGTCCATCACTCTTTTGCCTTTTTTTTTTAATATGAGTTTTTTTTGAGCCCTTAATCATTCTTACCACATTCTTACCACATTCTTCATCACCCCCTCTCATGGCATGCTAGCTTTTGGGGAAGCAACAGGATCAGTACTCCAGATGAAAATGCACCATTGATTTATCAAATGACATTTTAATATTTTCCATATTGTATTTTCTCTCATTTGTTATGCATTTAATATCCTATTATCTTTTCTGCTGCTCTTTCATCAGAGGTCTTCACTGAGCTGTTCACAACACTGTCTAGTCCCTTCTCTGAGTAGATGCATTTTCTCTAAGATCCTGGGTAGTAATGCAAATGCATTCTTTATAACAGGCACTGTTTTTGCTTCATTTTGCTTGCATTTCATTTGCTGAGTTGGTCAGTGCCCTCTGAAGTTCATGATTTTCCCAAACTGAAGCAGCACAAATAATATTGTTTCATCAGAAGAAATGGGTATTTAGCCACAATGTATTAATCTTTTTTCAAGTATATGTGCACATGCAAATGTGTGTGTGTATGCACAGACATCTCTCTAATAAACAGCTGAAGAGATGCTATGAAACCTCAAGATACATTACACTAGCCTAGTGCTGTGATGAAAATTGACCTTTTCAGTCCTTCCACTCTTTTCCATTTTTCCATTTGTCCTTCGTCTTTGAGTGGTCTTTTAGCTATTGATCCATTATAGGGTTTCACCTCTCAAGAGACACTTTGGTAAAGACCCTTTGAAAGTCTAAATGAATGATGTTGACCGTCTCGGAACATGATATTTCCAGTTGTTTTACCATACTACTATTTCAGCAGGTTTGACATATTTATAAATGTGATTCTCATTCCACTGCAGTTTTACAGAATTGCCTTGGGAACTGGTTTTTTTTGGATGAAAAGACCTATCTGCAACCTCCTATGACCTTAGTTGTCTTTAGCTGTTTTGTGTTTTGCCAACAACTCAAAATTTAGTTTTTAAGGTTGTTTTATTTTTCAGTACCTTGGAGATGTAGATGATTGAGTACTTCTGAAATTATTGTTTTATCGCAATGCCCCCCCCCTTTTAATATTTTAACTTCTAATGATGTTTTTTATATGTGTGTGTGTGTGTGTGAAAGAGTTGAAGACCAAAAGAAGTGAGTTTTGCATGATTGTTGTTATCTTTTAAATCTTCTCTGATGTGATCAGAATGACAGGTTACAAAGATTGTCGTTTAGAAATACTGATTCACACAGTTACTGAGTCACATAATTCATAGGAATTACTGATTCACAGATGCAGGATGTAATGGGCCTGGCTCCTTTTCTTCCCTTCATACATGCTCGCTCAGATTAAAACACCAGATTGATATTAGTCTTTCCTAAGGGTCATGGAAGTACAGACATTGCTTACTTCACCACAGATCAGAAGAATCAAATTCCAAGGATATTTTACATTCTCATCCCACCCATCTCAGAACCTAATAGAGCTGCTAAAGCCTACTAGGAAAATAGGGATGGTAAAGCAACTGGATTGAGGGTGAGATATGCAGGGAGCCATTTAGTAAATTCTGATGTTTCTAGATCATGGTCCCCAGATAATTTGGAGTTCTCAAAGCACTGGCGGCTCCTCTGCAGAGATAAAGATTTCACATGATGTCAGTTTCTCTTGGTTTTGTCCACAGAGTTACATGACAAAGGAGGTATGAAGAAGAAGAAGAAGGAAATCCTTAAGGACCTTAATTTTACCTAGAGAACCTCTTGTCTCAGAGTTTAGACTGGACTGGAAATAGATGTGATTTTTGCAGTTAAAAATGAGAAAGAAATTACCTTATTTATTAGTATGCATACAAACAAAATGTTTATGCATTTCTGATGTGTTACATTTGATTTCTAGGTCATAACAAAGTGAATTGTTTTAAATAAAATTTTAGTGGAATTACCGAGCTGTATCAAAATATGTTCACTTTGTAGGTTTGGAAAAAGTGATCATTATCAAGCAGCACCATTTGTCAGAATGATGGAAACATCTCTTCTTGGCAAAGCTCAAATCTGAAAGCAAAAGGAAACTCAGTGGCAAAAATTAATGCTGTGTGATGTTCGTAGAAGCAAGATATTAATGGATATGGGATTTGTAGATAATAATTTATCATTCTTCAATTAAATGCAGGTGTTACAACTGCTTTACCTTGGATGTCGTTGGTAGTGTAGCTTTTGGTACTGAGGTGGATTCTCAGAAGAATCCTGATGACCCTTTTGTTAAGAATTGCAGAACATTCTTTGAAATGTCTTTGTTTAAGCCTCTTCTCATTCTAATCCGTGAGTATAATCTACATTTTTCTACTTTCTTGTGGTAATTTCATAAAAGTCATTCTCAAATTGCAAAATTGCTTCATGCTGGAGCCAGAGTAGGAAGTATTGTAGCTGACCTTCACAGGCCACTTCTATTCTTGAGATTTCCACCATATGCTCTACAGGTCTTGTCACCATTAATGAAACTCCAGGAACACAATGCTTCTGGTTCCTCTGGCAGGAAAGTTTCTGGGTCCTGCAGTTTCTACAGTACTTGTTTTAATACACTTCTCACTAAAACAGAGTAATCGCTCTTTGGGACCTAAGTGTAAAGTTTTTGTGCACTTGATTTGCTTAGTAGAGGTTGAAATCCCACCCATTATGAACTTACTGAAGAAAAGAGGTGGAAGAGTATAAACAGATGGTCTAAGTACTCCCAATTCTTTTTTGATCACTGTCCACAGCCTGGTAGATGGCTCTGAAGGATAAAGATAACAAGTGTCCTGAAGAGAATGCATTTATTTTAAATTAATAGATAGGCAATGCAAGAGTGGGGTAAAAAACCATGTTGTTCTAGGGCATGAAAGCTTAGACTTCATGGTGGTGATGATCCTGATAATTCAAGGGCAGTAAGAATCACGGCTGAGGAAGCCACAGCATAATCAAGGCTTGTGAGGTTTTATCATCTTGTTATCTAGACCTGCACACAGTAGTATCAGGTGGCACAGTGGCAAAGTTTTCTGTGTCCATCTGATCCTGCTGGCATTACAGATTGCACCTGTACTCACAGCACATCAACTGTTTCCTTCTGGAGCTGTGTATCCAAATTGCCCTGGGGTTAACATTTAACCTGATTGCAAAATGTGATTTGTAACCAATTTCTTAAGGGACAGAAATGTGCCCCTATACATCTAAGAGCAGTGGGTCTTTCACTGAAGAAAAGTTCCTGTAATGTTTGGAGTTGGATCCCTTGATCCATCTCTTTCTGCTCTTTCATTAATGTGGTGAGAATTTCCACAGTGTAGTTGCCCTGTTGGCAGGACAGGGTTTTTCCAGTGATTGACTTGTTAGTCTTAAGTTGTTCACAAGTTAATGAGGGGTTTATTAGAATATAAGACTTCACTCAGGTTTCTAGGTTGTGACTATAAAAGTATGGACTGGAGACCATCCTTTTGATAATATACCACTTCCTAAGTCTGTGGCCTGTTTAGAGAAGCAAATTAAGTAGAATCACACAGTAGTCTGTGTGGAAGAGACCTTAAAAAGTCATCTAGTCCAATCCTCTGCAATAAGCAGGGATGTCTTCAACCTGGTCAGTTTGCTTAGAACCCCATCCCTCCTGACCTTGAATGTTCCCAGGGATGGGGCATCCACCACCTCCCTGGGCAAACTCTGCCCCTGTTTGACAAGCTTCATTGTAAAGAACTTCTTCCTTATATCTAATCTGAATTGGCTCTCTTTTCGTTTAAAGCCCATAGTCTTTTGTCTTGTTGTGAGAGGCCCTAAAGAGCCCCATCCTTCATATAGGTCCCTAATGCTGGAGAGCTGTAAACAGGAATGAAAACTACCCAATTTCACATGTTGGTGCCTAAGCTGCTGGGCCAGTTCAAGATCCCCCAATTTCCCTATGTAATTGTTTGGGCAGGTAGGGGAATAATGCTCCCCTTTGTTATAGTGGCTTTGTGACACCAAAAATCTGAACCAAAATCCTGAGGCATCGTGGAAACAAGCTTGGAAGGCATCTCTCTGGAAAGGGAGTCCTGGCCAGCAGGACATCTCCAAAGGGAATCCTCTTTTTCTTCCACCCTCACAGGTTACTAAAGGGAGAGGAAGAGAGGAAAAATCAGTTTTTATAAAAGGAGCACATCCCACTTGATAAGTTTTATAATATTAAGGAAGAGAAAGGGTGACTATTATATGCCCTCACAGTCTGATTCAATGTTTTCTTCTTTGCAATCTCTTACAGTTTCTTTCCCTTTCATAATGATCCCATTGCTACGCATTTTTCCCAACAAGAAACAAAAGGAACTTAATGAATTTTTTATCCAAACCATAAAAAATGCAATTGTCCACAGACACCAGCAAGATGCAGCTCAGGTAAGACTATTTCTGTGATAAATATATGGATAAGCAAATGTTTTCAGGAAAAACCGGAAGTGGCATAAGCCTCTGTTTGAAAAACAAACTATCTCTCTGAACATTCAAAGTGTTTTAGTGAAGAATTGATTAATTTTTAGCTTTGTGTACCATCAGGCAGAATTGTTAACACATTCCAATATTGCTGCTCTTAGTATTTCTCTTCAAGTAAGGATGCAGAAAAGTTGCATCTGGGGTGACTTCTCAGCCCAGTTTCTAGACCCAGAAGGAAGGATTCAGCCTATGGAGTATTTTTCCTGTCCTAAAGTCATGTGTCATGTCTACACTACTTTTCCTCAAGGACCAGAGGGGGAAAAAAGCCCACTGAGTGTTTCAACCCATTCTCTCCCTGAGAACTGAAGCAGGTTTGACAGAGCCCTGTGCCAGTTCCTGCTGCTTTGGAACTTGGGAACAATCTGAATGTCTGGTTGGAGCAGCCACTGGAGCTGGGATGGCTAAACAGAAAGGTAGTAAATACCACCTGAAATGTGCAAACAAATGGCTGCCCATTGTTAGCAAATCATTTGTTACCTCTTTTTTTGGACATAAGGCACTCTGAGGAGGTTTTTTGTACTTATTTTTGTCAGTCTTGTTTTATCAAGTATGTGAAGGCATATACAGTCTTGCTTTATAAAGTATGTGAAGGCAAAAACATTAAAGTTTTTCTATTTTTGATATATGAAACATTTGGACTGTAGACCTCTGTTTTGGTTCTGTGATACAAAAGTTTGTTTTGGACAAAAGAAGAACAAGCATGAAAGGAAATTATATCCCTAGATTTCTTTTAATTTAATTTTATTTTTCCTTTATTTTCCTCTTTTTCCATTAAGTTTCCTCTCATTTCATTCCTTGACTTGTCATTTCATTCCTTTCATGAAATGAAATCCCAAGATTTCATTTAATTTAATTTTGTTACATTTCATATAATTTCGTTTTTAATTTCAGTTTTTAAAATTTCTTTTCATTTCATTTCATTCTTTGATTTGGCATGTCATTTCCTTTCATGAAATGAAAGCTCATTTTGTGAAAGGAAAGGAAATCTCAAGATTTCATCTAATTCCATTTTGGTATGCTTCCTTTAATTTCTTGAATTTAAACTTTGTTTCCTTTCAGTTAATTCAATTGAATTTAATTTCATTTAATTCCTTGACTTTTCATTTCATGTTCATTCATGACATGAAATCCCAAGATTTCATTTAATTTCTTTGTTTCATTTAATTTATTTTCATATTTTAGTTTGTTTTTTTATAAAAAATTCATTTCCCTTTATCCCATGATGTTTCATTTAATCTAATTTTATTATTTTGCTTTTCATTTTGTTTCATGAAATGATTTTTCATTTGATGAAAGGATATGAAATCTCAAGATTTCATTTCTTTAGGTTTTCTTTCATTTCTTTTCATATTTTTTCATTTAATTTTTTTGTATTCCACTTCATTTTCTTCTATTGCATGAAGCTTTACTTCATTTCTTTCCATGGAGGAATATGGATGTGTTGTGAGAAACAAAGAATATTGGTGAGAATTCCAATTTTGAGGTAACTGAAACAAATTTTTGCAGAACAATTGGCACAAACCACATGACATCCACATGAATGATGTTAATATTGAGGTGTAAGAGATGCTTCTTGCCTCTCTGAGATGAAGAGTAATGCTGATGGAGTAACAGCACAGGAGAGACTGGATCCTCCCAACTTATTCTCACAGCTTCACCCCACAGCTGCCACTTTTCAGGATAAAATGGATTTTGGTTTACCCTACATTACTTCCAGGACACATTTAAAAAATTAAATTTATATTCAAATATATTGCTGCTCTTTGACTTTTTCTGCAGTGATGTCTCACTTCTACATTTGTTGCAGTTTATCACTACATGCTGCTTGCTGTTCCTTCAGCCCACCTTCATCAGTCTTTGCTTTTCTTTTCATCTGAAGGATGGTAAGCACCACTGAGTGGCCACAAACAACTGGTGATTCATAAACAGGGTTCCTGGCCCAGACTGAGTGCTGCAGGAATATCTTCTGGCACTGATGATGTGTATAAACTGCTTGCAGACACCTCATTTCTACTGCATACGTCCAGTGTGAACTCTTAATGGCTGCAGATGTGGCTGTAGGTATGGACAGCTTTAAATCAAAGATTCATTCCAACAGGGTCTGCATGGAAAGTCTGTTCTGTGTATGAATTATGAAAGGATAAAAGGGACAATGAAACAACCTAATGTGGAGTAAAAGTGGTTGCTGTGTAAGCTGTTATTAATGAAATGCAGAGTGTTTCTGTGGCTGTAACATTGATGGGGTTCATCATGGGCTAAACCCTTCACTGTGCTGGTCACTCCCTTAAACAAGGGACAGCACAGAAAAAAGAAAGATTGTGGTGACAAGATCAGGAGGCAGAAATCTGCATAATGCAGCCTGTTTGCAGGCTACAGTGGCTGATGGGCCAGAGGCTTAAGGATCTATTGGGAGGTGCTGTGAGAGATGACACATGGCAGTAGCTGCCCAACACCAGGACAATGTGGGGGAAAGTGCAAGGTCTGTGTTTGCCTTAGCAGTGTGTGCACAACTCCATGGCTGCATGCAGACCTGTCTGCTTAGTTGGCAAAATTGGCATATGGGAGCTATTTCAAGTGCTAGGAGTTAGACTAATAGGGACAGATTTCTTAATGCAAATTAAGTCTCCTTTGCAGTTCATTATAATTATTGTTCAAAAGTGACCAGAAAGTTGGGAGCTTTCTTTTTTTCCCCTTTTCACTGCCTGTATTCTATATCTGCTTATAGAGTTTTGAATGTTTTAGGTTGGTGGCACATGAGTCTTGTTACAAATATAGGCAAATAATATTAGCCAGAGACATAAAAATGGTGTGTAAAACAGAACAAAATGCAGCTTTTTTTCAATTTCATGCAGAAATTAAATCTGTAGAGAGAGGTGTCCCAGATAGCCCTGCATGTGAATGAGAATTATGTCCTCTGTCCTAGGTCTCAAATGATGAAATGTACCCACTGAAACCAGTTGGAGTTTTGGCACTGAATTTTAATAAGGCCAAGATATAACTAGCAGCCAGTGGTTCTTTGTGCTAATAATGAGAGCTATAAGCAAAGTCTTATGGTCTCCCTGAGGTGCATTAGGCCAATGGGTATTCCTTAGTTTGCTACACTCCTAGATGTTACATTGTGTGCATCTTTTACTCCCCATTGATTTTATCACCATTAAAAATGCTTTGGGGTTCTTTTCTTAGGGGAGGGGGGAGGGAGGATAAAAAAAGCCTTTGGAACAAACTGTAAAACAATGAAAAGCTCCACGACAGTGATTTAGCTGAAACTTGTCTTCCTCTCATCTACAGCTAATGTGAACAAAGAATAAAGAAAGGCCAAAAAACAATGTGACAAGCAAAGTCAGCCTGTTATCATCCCTGTTCTATCAGTAAATGAAACAATGCTTCTGAATGCCTAAAGATAATCCCTTGGGTAGATAGTAATTTTACAGCCAGGTTTAGATCTAATAATACGCTTGCAGCTTATATGAGATCTGTGATGTCACTTTCTCTCATCCCCTCGGTTAGTGGTGCAGATGTCATTTTAATTATATATTATCTTTCTGTGGTCACTCAAATAATTCTAGTCCTGGATATTCCACTCATTTGGCTTATGTACAAAAACATTTAATGCCTGTACTTTAGAAATTTTAATACATTACATTTATTCATGGATTCAAATTATTGTAAAAGGCTTTTCCCACTATTTACAGAAGAGCAAATTTACCCAGCTCAGAAGAAACAGCACAAATTTAATGCACCACTTAACACCTACTTTAAAGGATCCAGCAAGATTTAAATGTTCAAATACCTTACCCTGATTATCTGTCCAGGTTTAAATTTTTCCCTGAGGCAAAATATTTCCAAAGGCAGGGCAGATAGACTAGATAGATTTGTTTACTTCAATAAATGATACTTTGATAGATTTTCATTTAATAATCTGATATGTGAATTGTTTTTGTGTTGGAGCTATTTTGATATACTGTTATAGCTCAGTTCTTAACCTACTGGTATCTTTTAAATTATGATGTCTAGATGAAGGAGTCTTTCATAGTGCTCAAAACTGAGACTCCTTCAGCAACTGTGGGTTGAAACTAAGCCCCCTGTCAGCAGATGAAAGTCCAGAATTTCATTTGTAATCCATAGCAATAACAACTGTACTGTAACAATTTAGGGCTATTGATTATTTTTGGAAAATCACAACAGACCTGTGAGATAATCCACTATTGAAAATACATATCCTTTAGCCAGGAGAATTGGAGAATTCATAGAGGTTTCAACACATTCCTCTGATATTTCCTGATTTTTCCAATCATACTGTCTGCTGTGAACGTGTAATTCAAGGTCACATAACCCTAATGCCAGGCCAGTAGTGGTCTGATGATGTTTCTCATGGCCATCAGCAGCTTCTTGGTGTTCTCAAGACAATTTGGAATGAGAGGGTGACAGAGCACAGGGAAAGTATCACCAGAACTATTCACTGGCATCTCAATCTGCTGTTCACTCAGTCTGGCTGGAGACTTATGGACTACTTAAGTGCTTTTAATGCAAAGGCAGAGCAGACAGAAGGAACAACATGAGAAGAGTGTGAAGGCTGTGCTGCTGGGAGCCATGCTTCCCTTTGAGCCCTGAGCCACTCAGAAACTGTACAGTGGTGTCAGTCCTGGTGATGATTTAGCCTCCTTTTAATTGGTGTGGCTCTAGAATGCTCTGTAGTCTGCTTTGCCAGGTATAGATCAAAAGAGGCTGTCCTCTGGTCAACAATTGCAACCTCCTCCAGCTTTCCCTGCTTTCCATCCTCATTCCTGGCCAGTCTTTTCCCTGATCACTGGCAGCTCCAGTCAGTGGCTCTGCTTTTCCCAGGCTGTCCGTACACCTGGGCAGGCATGAGGGATTCCTAGTGAGTGGAAGTCCTTTGGCTTTTCAGCATCAGCCATGGGAGCCTACAAAGGTCAGAAGACTGCATTTTGAGTAACTCTGAAATCAAGGTATTTAAATACTTGCAAAGGAGGACGGACTTGTCTTGCTCTATGAACTAGCAAAGAAAATTTGCTATAAAGAAGAGATAACTTTTAGTATTTTTCTGGGAAATTATGGCTGGGATAGAGTTTTAATCTCTGGTATACTGATTCCCAGGGATAAACATGCAATGATCAGCCCTAAGGGGAAGAGGGACATGTGTGTGTGTACCTGCATTCTGGAGGATAAGCGACAATCTGAAAACCTAATTACTGTGACACTCTGTTCTTTTCTCTTCCTTCCCCAGTAGTTCCCTGGAGTCTTTCCTTTTCATGAACTAATGAACTATTTTATTCAAGAGCTGCTTGAAATGAGTTGAGCAGAGGTAATCCTCCTGAAAAAGTCTGATCCCCTCCTTGTCAAGGGAAAACTATACAATTACAAAGAAAAGTTAGTTAAAAATTTGCTAAATACTATGTACATTCCAGGAGCTATGTGTGTGTGTTTGAACTGTGTAAATGCAATACAGATGTTTAAAAGTAAATATTTTTCTATGGAAACAGCAGATGGGAGGATTAGACACCTTCTGATAGTGTGCAGTATTCTTGCCTTTGTTGAAAACCAAGCAAAATTTGTGTTAGGAAGAAGGTGGTGGCCATTTCAGGATAAATAATCTAAATTTATTGATTAATAAAGTCAGTAAAACAAAGGATCAGTCTGGTCCTTTTGTTTTTCTGAGTCTGTTGGAGGGATGCTCTGATTTTGTTCTACTGGGCTGTTCTCGCAGTCTAACCATCCCATCACCTTTGTCAGGTGTAAATGTGGACTTTCCAGAGAGGTAAATGTGTGTTTTAAAGATATAGAGAAATGTGGGCTAAATATGGAGTTGAACACAGTTCTGAAACCTCTATTTCTGCTGCTTTTAGCAGAAGGGTATAATTGCTCTAGAATATGTTAAAAAACTTTTGAACATTAAATCTGGTGTCTGTGCTTGGACAGCATGCAGTGATTCTGAGGGAAAAAAATTGTAGCATTGTATAAAAAGTAATTTTAGTTATTCACCTTAAAAGTCAAGCCATTTGCTTGTGGTTTGTCATCCTTCCTTCCCAAATTTGAAGAAATTAAAAAAAAAAAAAATTCTTAAAGATGTAATGAGTTTTATAACTTTCTCAGCACTTCTGAAGTGAGTATTTAAACATAACAAAGCCACAAAACCTTGAATGGAAATGAACTTGAAATCCCTATTACTTTTGGGCACTTGTTGAAATTTATTGATCACTGTGTTGATATATTTCCAAGAGGGAACTACAGACTTACCAAATGCAATCTTTGGGTTTCGGACTGGGGCTGAAGTATCTGGCTGAGGTTCTTTCAGTATGAAATGCAGCTCTGCGCCTCTCTGCTCAAAAGAGTTTAAGGACAGAACAAGTATCAGGAGTGGTGCCTTTCTTGCCTCCCTGAGGTGTGCAGAAGAGCTTTGCATTACTGCTGCATCTGTTCCAGTTCTACAGCCCAGAACAGCTGTGAGCCCAGGGCTTTGTGGGCACTATGGCCACAAGAAGTTAGCAAATGTCTGCTTGGTTGCCTGCTGCCAGCAAGCACAAGCAGCTCTGCTTGCTGTTGCTGACCCGTTGCTCTGAGGCAGTGTTTTGCTGTCTCCTTGGTTGTGGCTCAGAGTGCTTCATGGACTCTAGACAAGGAATGGGCAGATGGTATCATGTATATATTATCTGCCCCACTCCAGCAAACTCTGCAGCAGCCCTAACAACATAATCCTGGCATCTGTGATTCTTTCTCTGATGCCTCCACCTCTCTCCATTCCCTTTTGGTCTTCCTCAAGCACTGCAGTGTATCTCCACTTCTTCAGGAGGCGACAGGAGTGATGTCCCTATCCCATAAATCACACATGCCACCTCAGCTACACTCTGGGGTTCAAAGTGCCATCTCCGTGACTTCTTGGAGCACTGCTCACACAGAATCACAGAATCATTTAGATTATAAAAGACCTTTAAGTTTGTTAAGTCCCACCCATTAACCCAGCACTGTCAAGTCCACCACTAAACCATGTCCACCAAGTGTCACATCTACATGACTTTTATATACCTCCAGGGTTAGTAATTGAACCCCTTCCCTGGGCAACATATTCCAAAACTGACCACTTTTCTGGCAAAATGTGGAGGGATAGAATGTAAGAAAATTGTGCAGAAGGTAGTCTCACTCCTACAGCTGAGGAGTTGCAGCTGCACTAATCACCAAAGATTAGGAACAGGCCTGCTCTTAATAGGCCACAGCTGTGTCCAATAAGAAGACAAGTACTACAAAAGAATGGGTTAGCTGGGTGAGAAGGGAGCTGCAGTTTGTTGGTTTTGCTGTGAGGAGAGTTGGAGTATGTTGGCTGTGCTGTGAGGAAGAAGGAGTCAGTGCTGCAAGAAGATGCCCCTGAGAAATCACCAAGAAGGTAGGGGAGCTTTGCAATAAGATGGCAATAGCAAAGAGATTTTTCCTAATATCCAATTAAAAACCTTCTGTGGCACAATTTGTGGCCATCTCCTCTTGTTCTGTTACTTGGGGGAAAAAAGACCAACCCCCACCTAACTCCACCCTCCTTTCAGGTGGTTGTAGGGAGTGAAAGGGTTCCCCCTGAGCCTCCTGTTCTCCAGGCTACATAACCCCAGCTCCCTCAGCTGCTCCTCATCAGACTGCTGCTCCAGACCCTTCTCCAGTTTCAGTGCCCTTTTCTGGACATGCTCCAGCACCTCAATGTCTTTCCTGTAGTGAGGGGCCCAAAACTGAATATAGCACTCGAGGTGCAGCCTCAGCAGTGCCAAGTGCAGGTGATGACCATGCTGCAGTTTGCAAGAACATTGTGCTAATGGACAGAAAGTAAATTGAAGCACCAGGGTGTTCATGGTGCTTAATCTGGTTAAGTCTTTGCATATCCACAGTTGCCAAGAATGATCTTGCAGATAGCACCAGGAAAATGCGGGTATCTATGCAGGAAATGCCAACTTTACTTTCTAAGGGATGTGCGGTGGAGCTCCTTCAGAGTGCCTTCAAAAAAGCTGTAAATTTGGTGCTTTCTGGGCAGAACAGGGGAGGTTCAGATGCTCCCTGTAGCACTCTTAATCCACAGGAAGTCACTAAACCAATAGGATGCCTTCAGAGGTAAAAGGAAAAAGGACTTAAGTGCTTCTGTCAATAAGTTTTGCGTGTATTTTCCTCTTGTTTTCACCAGCTGTTGTGGGAAGTGAAGATGGACATTTGGCTTTGCCAATCTACAGCATATGAGAAATGTCTTTTATTTGACAAGGGTGGGATCTTTAGCACTGAAAAAAGGCTTTGTCATCTAGAGTGAAAATAAATGAACTCACATGTTCAGTTGTTGGTAATGTCAAGGTTTTACAGACTTTTAAGGATTGTGTTTGCATGGTAAAATCAATCTCTTAAAATACTGTTTATTGAAAATCCAGGTCAAAAGATAGCTTAAGGACTCTTTCAAATAATGTTTGCAGTAAAATTTCTCTGAAAAACTGGAAGAGGAAAGAATTGAAAGGCAAGCTGGCTTTTTCAAAGATGCCACCCCCATCACTGGAGGAGAGATGAAAAGTCCTTTTTTCTTTTTTTCCTTCTTCTGGATGCTGGTTGTTGTGGTGATATCCTATTTTTCCTCTTCTTGATACTGAAGGGCATGGAATGGTCACCGCTCCATTTTATGTGTCCAGTAAAATAAGGTGAGCAAGAGCTCATTGTGCTGTGAAGGTGGTGTCCAGAGAAAACTGGCCTTTCTCACTGAGTTTTGTGGTGGTGTGATGAACACAAGGGAAAAAAAAAGAGGATAAGAAAGCAAAAGAAATTAGGAGGTTGCTTCTTATAAGGGCCTGGGTCTCTGCCATGTACACCTGGCTTACCTCATCACACATTTTTTGTTTTACCCCCCTTTATGATCACAAAGGGACCCTGTGCTTGCTATCCAGAGTGAGGTTCAAACATTGCAAATCCTGTTTATGCCTGTGGTAATTCCCTGTAGGCAATAACGTCAGTGCTGGCCACTTGTCCCAGCCTGATCCTGTGCAAGTAATGAGTATTCGCAGCATGCATTTCAGTGTCTGATTAAATCTTTCTGAAAGGCCATCTGTTTGAGGAGGATGTGGCATTGGCTTTAATACTTTTTATACCTAGTACTCAATGCTTCTCTTGCATGACCTTAGACATAAAGTTTGTCCCCTTGGTTAGTTAGCAACTTTTCATGATACTCTTATCAGAGAAAATAATTGAACCAGGGCTATTGCAACCTGGTGGGTCACTGTATATATTTGGGGAAATGTTCCTGGATGCTGAAGCTACAGAAATTTCACATAACCAATGAGACTTTGTTGTGTTCAGGGCTCAGAAAAAGGTCTCTGTTTCCTGGAAAGGGAGTAAAGCACATCCAGCTGCCTTTCTTTTATAGCACTCGGAGTAGAATCTGATGTGGTCATATATCTGTTGGTACATGCCAAATCAGTAAGTAATCTGGCCTTTCTGCTGCATGTTTTCATCTGTGCAAAATAACCAGCCTAAACAGTGTTAAATTTGTCTTTCAGGGTCATCTTTCTACAGGCTCGGAAGCACAGTTTCTCTTTGTGATTCTGTTGGCATAAAGCAAATCTTGCCCAGCCTATCTTTTCCTGCTTCCTGTTGTTTGTTTTCCTTCGTGGTATGGTTTCAGCATTCACCTCTTCAGCTGAAAGGGAAAATTGTTACCCTGAGATTGTGCACATTCCCTTTCTTTTGTAACTCATCTCTGTTACTGTTCTTCATCTCTTCTTTATGTTACCCTTACAGTGTGCTCCCACAAGTTTCTCAGATGATTCTACTTGAGGTCTCTGAAAGCCCTTCCTTTTCCTGCTTCATCTGTGATCTGGATGTGGGGTTTTCAAATCAGCAAGCAAAAGGAATCTTGCCATAAATTAATTAATTTAGAGATTACCTTTCTGCACAGCAGAGCAGTGGTCTTTAATGCCAAGGTGGGAAATAAGATCTAATCTTAGTTTACATAGTTTTGTTTTTTGTTTTTACTTACTCTTGACCTCAATCTGCAAGGGGCCTATTGACTGGGACTAGGAATTTCATATATTAATTTTACCTTGCTGTTCAGAGCAGTAGCATGGTTGGGTACTTTCCCACTATAAGCAGGCATTCCTCTGACATGTGTAAATAGAGCATAACATCTAAATTCTTAATTTAGAAAAAATCACAGATTTATTGACCTGATTGTAGTATCAGAGCTTTCCCCTCTCTGTCAGTTATAACAATTTCAGTTTTGTCTTTCACGTCATCATTTTTTTCCCCTTTTATGTACTGTTGGTTCACCATCCTTCCTTCCTGAATCACTTCCAGAACTAGAAGGGGAGTTGCAGCATTTGTGGTATTAGTGGGTGATCTTTGAATTTGTCTCTTAGTCTCTCTGTGTCTCTGTTTGCCTACAGTGACCTCTCTCAGCCCCACGCACTGCCTTCTTTTTGCAGTACAGCATGACCTTTTCTGAAGCAGTTATGAAAAAGCTGTTCCATGATATTTCATTCTTGTTCAACCATCTTGTCCATCTTTTGGTGTGTTTTGATCTCTGGAGGTTTTTCCCTTGATCTGTCTCAGCTGTTGCCGTCTACTTTGCACTCCTTTGATATTTCTCCCTTTTCTCTCATGTCTACTCACCTTAAAAGATCCATACTCCTACTTATAAGAGGCACTGACAGTCCATCTTGCCAGCAGGAGAACCCTTTAAGTGGCCAGCATTTGGATGTCAAGTGCATGAAGTCACTTTTCTTTTTAACGTGGTCAGTCTGTCCTTAGCTGTGCACAAAGGCAACCAGCTTTGTTTGCTTGGGGCACTTCTTTTCTTGCTACCCTGTCCAGGCTGCCCCAGGGGCTGCCTCTCCCTGCCTTTCCCCAGCCTTCTGGAACCAGCAGAGGCTTTCACTAGACCCCATCCACTCACAACCGTATGTGGATTTTGAGGAGAATTTAATATTGAAGTCACTTATTCTGGAAAGCAACAGATTGTCTGTCACTGGTAACCTCAAGGAGAGGCTTGCTGAAATGTGCACTCAGTGTCAGCTGGCTAAGAGGCAGGAATCCCTGCTTGGTGTTTTCACTCTGCCTTTTGTTAAGAGCAGCCTGAATGGTGGTGGTGATTCCTCTCCCTCCTGAAAATCTACCTAGGAAATCCTGCATTTGTGGCAGACAATGCTGCCTTGCCCTGGCTTCACAGCCTGTGAGCGTTCAGGGCTTTCTCCTCTTCCTTCACAGCATCTACCCTTCATTTTTCCCTCCTGCTGGGATAAGCAAGCTATATCTAAGGGAGACAGAGACTAAAGGGGAGCTGAGCACCTCCTTTCTCTCTTCAACAGAAATTTACACTTTTTAATAATGTAATCTCAATTAAAAACATACCAATTAAAGTGGGCTTTTTAGTAGCTCTCTGGGGAGAGGGAGCTATAATTCACATTAAAATGTAAAGCTTCAGAAGCAGGGAGAGCTAGGTGCATTGCAAGTGCCCGAATATTCAGTGATTTTAATTACAGTGGAAACTTGATAAATTGCTTTGTGCCACAATCCATTATTAACAGCTTAATGAATATCACTGCTGCCTCTTTTAAACTGCTCCACGGTGAAAATGATTGTCAGTATTTCAGTTGTGAACTCTGATTTTTTGACATGCCTGTATATTTGCCCCTTAAAGAGAGATAAGGTGGCTCAAAGTCTGCAGGCTTGGTTTTGGGGCTGGCTGCAGTGTCCTGGGAGAGAGAGCCAAGTGGGAGCATGGAGCTTCGGTGTTTCACCACAACTGGGACTGGCCAGGGTTTAAATCTGCTCCATGCAGTTTAAGAGCAATGTCTTTGAGCATTCAAAGAGCCAAAGAGGGATCACCAGATTGTAAGGCTGCCTTTCCACGTGCTGTTTCTCTGCCTGATGCACACCAAGGATAGGGGGCTGCTTGGGGTGTCTGCTCAGGGCTGAAGGAGAGCAGCAGTGTCACAGCCCCGTGGTCAGGCTTGCTGCTGCTGAGCTTCTTCTGGAGCGACTGAGGTTGCCAGCTGGTTTGAGTTTTCCAGGTTTTAGCCAGCAGAAAGCTGACTTGAGGCATGGAATTAGGCAAGTCCTTTTGGAATGCTGAAATGAGACCAGTGATTGTGCTCAGCTTTGAACAGGGATGAAGCAGTTATTTTTTTTTCTTGACAGTTATTACAGCTGTAATTGTGCTAATGCTATGATGCTACATATTTATATATTTGTAATAAAATGGTACCTTTCCCCCACTTTTCAAAGCAGCTTAATATTTCAAGGATAAAGGTGATTATTAGGAATAATATCATTTTAGATGCTAAGAGCAGGTATAGGGGGCTTGTACTTGTGCCCCATTGAAGTGTTTAATCATGGGAATTTAAACAGCCATCATCTGGCTTCTATGCAATTTATTATTTTTTGTGGGTGTTCTGTTTTCTGTTATCGTGTGGCTGGACCAGAGGGTCGCAATCCAAAAGTGGGGTTACCACAAGGTTTTGACAGGATCTTGACAAGATCTGACTGAGATGCAGGATAGATCTCAGAACAGAAATTACTGGGAACTGCTCTTCTGATTCAGAGAAGTGTCTATATGGTATAAACAGGATTTTTCTCAATATCTTGGGGGTTATTCTAATTATGTTTTTCTGTAAAACCACAAAAATGTATTCACTTTCACTGTCTCAGAAATGTTAACCTTACTCATGATGGTGTTAACTTGCACCCTGCCAATTACACAGAACCCTCCTGGGTCATTATATCGATAATTGCACACAGGATTTTATTTTTTTCCTGTGAAAGATCCTTTGTTGACAGAGTAGTAATGATGCCTGTAAGTTCCTTAAGTATTGCTCAGTCAGGGATATGTAAGATGTGGGAGATGTCCTCATATATTTGGGGAGAAAACCAGCTTGTATTTGGCATGCTGTTAATGTTTCTATAGTTGTATTTTTTTTTTTTTTGTTTGACTTTAGGAAGCATTCCAGGGTATAATTTTTCATGCACCCCTGTACTGGCAGAGGACAAAGTGGCAGGCAGTAATATAAAATGTCATCTAATTTTTCTTTTGTTCTTTAATTCACGCACATGTGCTGCTTCTGTGTGTTTATCAGTGTGCACAAAATGCCTATATTTGCAAGATAATAGCTGTGTAAATATTAGAAAGTCATATTGAAACTCTGTGAAGGGAAGGAGAGCAGGGGGAGAATCCTTCCTGCTACTGAGGAGCCATCTATTGGATAAAACCCATAACTGAACCCAGCACCCATGAAGCTGTGGAGGATAACACAGTTTGTTATTGGTCACTGGTTAGCTGAAAATAATCCTTTCCTTCCCAGTGCTCTCACCCACTGTGTTAGAATCCTGTATCCCCTCATGCACACGAGTCATGAGAGTCAGATATAGATGTGATTTATGTACTTTAGGTAAAAGCCAGTTTAATATAGCTGAAAATCCGGGATAAATCCTAATGTAGGGTGTAGGTGTGATCATGAATGGATAAGCTGGCAGTAGGATTGCCTGCCAGCAGTGGAGAGCAGTTGCTTGAAGAAGTGATAATGACAAAATTTTTTCCCCATATTGTTAATACAGAATGTGAATAACATTAGTTGTACCTTTTTTTTTTTTTAGCAGTACATGCCATTTATGTCAGTCTCAAAACCATGATCAGTTTAGTTAAAAGAAAAAAAAATTGGTTTCCTGAAATTACTTAAGGGCATCACAAAACCAAATAATGAGCTGTTCCTTCCCTCAGAACATATGCAATCTATAGGTTGTGTGATGCAGAAAGAAAGGATCTTGAACAAACCCTGAGAAAAATGAGGGAGAGCAGGATGTGAGCAGTAAATTCCCCGGATGGCCCTGAAATATCCTGATGGCTCTTCAAAGTGAGTGGTGGAGCTTTGCAAGAATGTTAAAAGGAGCATATGGGGCTGGAAGAACAAAGAGTAAGAAAGAAATAATGAGATTCCTGTGCATTTTCTTGAATGTGAGTCAACTGCTAAAACAAGAAATTATTATTAATTGGGAATTTAATTTAAGCAAATAAAATTGTAATCTGTGGCAAGTGGAAAAGAACAGAGGGCTGCCTGCAACAGCAGGCTTTAGTCAGCAATTTGAGTCAGCACAGGGTCAAGCTTCTGGATGTCAGACACTTAGCCTAAAACACTCCCTTCCTGCATCCTCCCTTCCTCATGCAAATAACAGAGGGGAGGAGTGTCAGATGGTTTAGTGGGAGGCCAGATGAGCTTTGGGAGGGGATGCATGCATGCAGTGTGAGTTAGGGTGCACAGCTTGCTGCTGGTTTGGGCATGGGTGCCTGCTTCACGTGCTGGCATGCAAGCCAGGGCCTGGCCTGAGCTATTCTTTCCCCCATCACTCAGTTATTTCTTTTCTTATCTCTCCACACTGTGTATTCTGATAATGTCACTCCTCCCCCTTCAAGCAGCAAAACATGTGTGGGGCAGGGGAAGCTCAGCTACCACACACACAAATCCAATATTTATTGTTTGCATTGCAGTAATGCCAGGAGTCATTCTCAGAGTGGTTTTATCCTGAATGTTTTGCAAATACAGAATGAGGAGGTTGCTGTCCACTGATATTTGCTGCCAATGTCTCTTGCTCACCACAGTGCAGAGACTGGCAAAGCTGGATGGGACTCTCTAGCTGCTGAATTTTGGGCTGCTTTCTGATCCTTCCCCAAGTGTGTGTGTGTGATGGGGGGAGCTGTGCTGGTTATGCTGTTGTGCTGTGACACTGCCAGCCCAGTGTGGCAGAGCTGCCAAGCAGATGCCACAAACACCATGATTACCATTAGACTGTATTTCATGGTGAAAAACTTAGTGCTTGTCTGAAATACCTGAGCCTGGTACTAAGGGGAAGCTGCCCAGAGTCAGAGACAGTGGCCAGTTCATTAGAGGTGTAAATAGACCTGGCTGCAGACAATCCCTTGATTTTACACTGACCAGCTATAGGAAGGATTTCCAACCCTCAAGGAAAGCTGTGGGTTTCTCTGCAGGCCCACACAGTTTATGAAACAACCAAATAGGAGTGTGTATATTATTTTTTCCCACCCATAACTGTTGTATCTCTGTATCTTACACAGCACCTCAGCCAAACAGGATCTTGCTTTTTGGCGAGGATCTAAAAATCAGTCTGCTGCTGAAAGAGCTGTAAACACCTGTATTAAGATTATACCAACTACAAACAGTTCTGTTCTTTCTCTTAATTCATGAACAGTTGCATCTGAAATTCAAATTGAATTTCATCCCTGGTCTATGTGGGACATATGGAGAAGGAGGCTGCTGTCTTTCAAGATGTGAGCCTTCTAGTGCCACTTGCAGCAGTATAAACTGAGGGGACATGGGTCACTAACAAAATCTTGGTTTTAAGAATTCCCTCCAGCTTTATTTTTGGGTTGAATTAGGCTTAATCCCTCTGTATTCTACCAATGCTTTTACTTCTGCATTTTGAAGCTCAGAAAATTTTTGAGGAAGAAACCACCAGAATCTGTGCTCTCTTCTCCTCCATGAGTGGAGGCACTACTATGTGAAAATAATTTTGTGTTTTTCAGCAGTTTGGTTTTTATGTTGTCAGGATGCTTTATTAAAGATATATTTAAAATATATATATATATATATATATATATATATGCATACACATCACAAACAGGTACAGGCTGTGGAGTCACAGACATTATGGATGTAGCTGGTGAAATCTAATGATTTGCAATATCTGTGGTGAGTCACTGGAGGAGGGGCAACCTCTGCAGTGACTGAGAAGGTCCAGTGCTGGGGTGGACTGCCTGGGGATGCTGTGGGAAGTCAGGGTTTGCTGGGTTTTTAAGAACAGGTTAGACAAACAGCTGTCAGTGCTGGTTTGGCTGATGTTGCCTCGTGGCAAGGGGATGAAGCAGATAACTTGCTGAGTTCCTTCTAGGGCTTCTTCTCCTCTATGATGATGCTTTTGCCTTAAACTCTTTGAGTCTGTGTAAATCTGTTTTTATCCTAGGTCTTAAACGGTTTTCTGAGATCATCATTAGCTTCTCTTCACGGTGTTTTATAAGATTTGATGTCTGTTGTACCGATTTTACAGATGGAGAAGCTGCACCAGCTATAACTCTGCTTTACAGGAAAAAATGGGAGTGCAGCTTAAAGCATCTCAGCTTCTGTGGAAGGGCAGTGCTTTAACCAGTAAATCATATTGGCCACTTTGCAGCTTTAGTGGCAAACTCAGCCAACAAAATCCGTATAATGTTCTAATTCAGGCTTATTCTTGGCTTTATTTTTATTTTTTAGAAGAACATTGGTCACATGGAGAAGATCTGTCTTGTTGCCATGTTTGACACTTTCTGTTCAGGTGCCTTCATCTATTTGCTGACAAGCCTGCCCCTCCTGGGGGCAGCTTTCATTTTGCTTTCATGCAACATTTTTGTAGGGACACATTCCTTTCAAGCAGCAAGTAAAGGCATTGCTGTGGCTTCTGACATCAAATGCAGAGTTATTAAATGCTCAGAGAGTTCTCTTATGGATGTGAACTACTGTCAAAAAATTGCATACAAGATTAGTGATGATGATGATACGAGAATATAGCAAGTCCAAAGTTATACAAAATCTTCTCAGCTTGGGGTTTTATTATAAGTATTAAGATCAGAGCAGACTGGCAAAAGGCTGCTCCACTTTCTGAATCAGCACCCAGTGAATTTTTATTTTTTGCTTTACATTTAG
Source organism: Melospiza georgiana (assembly GCF_028018845.1). Classification (NCBI taxonomy): domain Eukaryota; kingdom Metazoa; phylum Chordata; class Aves; order Passeriformes; family Passerellidae; genus Melospiza; species Melospiza georgiana. The sequence continues at coordinate 16,063,183 of NC_080433.1, read as the reverse complement.
TCTTTTTTTAAGTGCAAGTTATATTGCTTTGTAGGACCTTCCTGCCCTCAGACCCTCAGTCCATTCACAATAAAAACACTGCAGTGTTTTCTTCTGCTGATGTTAACAAATGCAAACAGAAGAGTTTTATCTGCCAGACTGAAAAGTCTCCCAGCCTCTCTTGAGCAATGTCCATATTCTGGAGTCCAACAGAGTCCAGGTCCTTGCAGAGCTGGGTATCACTTGTGAGCGCACCATGTCCTCAGCCTTCAGACATACAAATTTGGGAGCCTCTCATCTGATTTGAGCTTCTGTGTTCAAACACGAGGCAAAAGAACACTCTCTCTGCAATGTTTTGGAATTGGATATATTGCCAGAGAAACTGGCTTTTTATTTTTTGTGATTTCACTGAGAAACCAAATGAAGCCTGCAAGTGTTAGAGGTTGAATTTGATCCTTTCAAAGATGTTTGGCAAAATGATAGTTTTAGTGGGACTGCGTTTTGTGCTTCTTTTTCAAAAGGATCTGGGTAGTTACTGCAGTGCTTTACTGATAACTTCATTGTGACACAGGCTTGTCTTACCTAAAAAGAGGGTTGCCAAATCAAATTTATAAAAAGCTTCCTGGATATACATTGACTTAGCAGTGTTTGTACAAGTTTCCTGAAATGAGATGTGAGTTTTCTAACTGATAGATAAGTATTCTGAAATCTATCATTTTGAGTTTGAATCAGAGCATTTGAGAAAGACCAGGAAGGTCTGTACATTTTATTGTGATTGGTATTATGTTTGCAGCATCACATTTGCATGACTTTTGCACCACAGCAAGTGCTTTACAGACTATCGACTTATTATGTCATTTATTTGGATTTCTTGATTCATCATAAAGTAGATTTTTGTGTCTCTGGGCTCTTTTGAACTCAAAATGCAGATCTGAACTATCAGAGGGGTAAAAAATTGAGTGTAATTTGCAGAAAATGTGATTGAAATCAAAACATTAGGAACCAAAATTCAAATTGATTCATATTTGGTAGTTTTCTTTAAGTAATTTTTTACTTCAGCTTGCAGAGAAGTTGAACAGCTTAATCTCTCTACCAAAAGCATGACCCAAGGGTCCCCTGAATCCCAGAGCATAGTGAATTTGCCAGAAGTTCAGCTGGCACATCAGCCTCAGATATGAAACCACAGCTCCCTGCTTAGGAGGGAGAGAGCTGGAGCCATCCCTTGCCTCCTGTGAGAAAAGTCATGCTGCATCTCTTGTGTGAGTGGTACATCTCTCTCCTTCTGACAGCTGTGATGATGTGAGGAGGGGAGATACTGAATTCACAGGCAACCCCCGACGAGGGAGAGAGAATTGGTGCATCTGACTTCATCTTATCAAAAGGTTAATTAATTAGTTTATTATATTACATTATTTTATATTACACTATGTTATATTACATCTAAACTGAATCTGCTAAGCACTTAACTCTGCACCCAACAGCACTGAATCTAGTGACTGTCAGCCAACAGTCCCAACACACACACGCTAGGCCCTGATAGGCCAAGGAAACAAAACACCATCACTTGGGGTAAACAATCTCCATACTGCATTCTACTTTTGCACAAACACAGACACAGCAAATGAGATAAGATCCCCTGGATCCCCAAAGCATAGTGAAATTACCAGAAGGTCAGCTGGCACATCAGCCTCAGATATAAAACCACAACTCCCTGATCAGGAGGGAGAGAGCTGGAGCTATCCCTTGCCTCCTGTGAGAAAAGTCATGCTGCATCTCGTGTGTGAGTGGTACATCTCTCTCCTTCTGACAGCTGCGAGGCTCGAGAGCCGTGATGTGAGGAGGGGAGGTACTGAATTCACAGGCAATCCCCGATGAGGGCGAGAGGACTGATGCATCTGACTTAATCTTATCAGAAGGTTGATTCATTACTTTATTATATTATTTTTTATTATATTATGTTATATTACATCTAAACTCAATCTGCTAAGTACTTAACTTTGCACCCAACAGCACAGAATCTTGTGACTGTCAGCCAACAGTCCTGACACACACAATAGGCCCTGATAGGCCAAGGAAACAAAACACCATCACTTTGGGTAAACAATCTCCATATTGCAATTTACTTTTGCACAAACACAGGCACAGCAAATGAGATAAGAGTATTCTTGGGAAGAATTGTGCCTTACTTTTCTCTGTGAAGGCAAATGTGGGGCTCTAAGGAGATGGGTTCTGGCGGCGTGGCCTTCCCCGGCGCCGCGTTCCGCCTCCGTGCAGAGCCGCTGCTGTGCAGGGCCAGGTGATGCCTAAGGAGACTAATGAGAGGAATGATACGGCCCAGAACACTGGTGTCAGGAAATATACTGCAAGGTGTCTATCTTGGGCAAGCTGTAAGCGGAGCTTGTCTTATTATATATTTCAGAGGGGATGTCTGTGTCACCTCCGAGTTAGACATTCGCCCTGTCCCACACTGCATTCAAATTATATGGGTTTTGTTCAAATCCTAGCTTTCCATTCAATTATCATTGGCCTAATGACGGGCTCTGTGTTGTACAGGGGCAAATCAAGAGTCCCTCGCATTAGCACGCCATTCTTTTGTGGCAGGAATTTGTTTCTGAGGCCATTGTAACATAACTATGCAAGTGTCAGAGGACAGGATGGAGGCTATTATGGGCTTCTGCTTTTTGTGAGGAAAATCAAACAAATGTCCCTGATGGAGAAAGGAAGCCAGCAGCTGGATGTGATGACCAAAGAATGTTTTTGTGCAGTGGCACTGTAAGTACTTGGTCTGTTGTTAAATTGAGAAAAAAAATGTAATTTTTAAATTTTTTTTCCTTCTGCTGACAGCTGAAGTGGAGAAACCTCCCCCCTCCCCTCTGAGAATTTTCATGAGATGCTTTTTCCTTATTTCTAGCACTTAACAATCCAATTATATTTGGGTTTATGCTAGTGTTTGTCTCTATTGCCATTGTTAGGTTTTGGAATCAGAGCAATTTTTCCATCCTGATGGCGCGGAAAAAAATATGTTTCATTATGACTTGTTATAACCCTGGAAATCTTTTCTCTCACTTGGGTTGAAGACGATTTTTTTATGTGGCACTCTATACTGATGCCTAAAGTGAAGCAGAATGAAGCATAAGGAAGAGAAGCTTTGCTGAAATATAGCTCCTTCCACTGTGTAAAATTATAATGGAAGAAAGCTTGCTTCTCTCTAATGTTACGCTTCCCCCCCCACACACACTATTATTCAAGTTGTTTTTACAAATGAATGTTGTTTTTGCAAGGTTTGTTTATGAAGCCATTGCTCTTAGCAACCCCTGCTCACCTGAGAGCAAGTTAGATGGCACAGATCAGGTATCCAGTTTTTTCTGGAGAGGATGACCTTAAAAACAGATTCTGCAACAAGACAAGCTTTTAAATTCCTAACCAAATATATTACGTGAGTAATAAAAAGAGCTCCTCAAAATGGCCACAGAGGCATTTCAGAGCACATTCCTGGGAATATTCACTTGGGCTGGTATTCATTAAGTTTGCTTTCAGCAAAAATTCTCATGAATGAAATTTTATTCAGTAGTCATTATGATTATTACATTGCTATCACAGCAATAACCCGATGCTTTGTATAAGGCCAGGACCTGATTTTGTTTAAGGCTGGAGAAACATCTTACAGGGTCTCCAGAGAGTGTATTGTCTAAATATAAGACCAGGCTCATCTAACAGCTCCTGACTGGGAACAGAAAACCCTTAGAGGGCAATGGGTTTGTTTACAAGGAAATTCACAGCTAGAGAAGGATGGATGCAGAACCATAGCAAATGTTACACCTTTTGAGCTGCAGGAGGCTACAGTGCTACAATTCCACTGAATAGGAATGTAATTATACATTTTTATGTTATAAAGATACTTTAGGTGATGGTGGCTAGTCTTGCAGATAGAGAGACTGTCTCCACAGATGTGGTTCATTGCTACTTTGAATTGGTTTATCCACACACTAATGAACACACTGGAACTGGACTCTCATGGTTTTTTGGTTTTTTTGGTTTGTTTGGTGGGGTTTTTTTTTGGTTGGTTTTTTTGGTGGTGGTGGGGTTTTTTTCTCTTTTGTTTTTTGGTTGGTTTGGTTTGGTTGGCTTTCTTTTTTTCTTGTTTGCTTATTTTTTTCAATTTTAAAAATTGCCTAATAGAAATATATCTATCGGGCAAATCCCTGAAGCGCAGGCTATGCCAAAGAGTTGGACTCTGAGTCGTGCAATACATGAGCTCTCAGGATGAGAACAAACTTTTCCTTGCCAGAAAAATTAAACAAGATTTTGAGCTATTCACAGCTGAAGTCTGCATGAAGTCTTACTTCCTCCAATCTATGGGAACATAATGGAGCAGAGGTATCCTATCATGTTGGTGGGAATTGTGCCTCAGTCTAGGCACAAGGAAGTTTTTTCAGAGCTGTAGCTCATTTGCAGAGCACAGTGTCTGTAATGGTTTTTTTGTGTGCCTTCACCTACTGGTGGAAAAGCACACCTCCCTTGCCTTGGAGGTGATTCAGTCTGACTGGTGAATGTGCAGAGGCACTGGCTGCTATCTGGAGCATTGATTTTTGGGTGTACCAGGGTGCAAGATGCTCACTAGGTACAAGGTGCATAATGGAAACGTTCTTTGGGGTGGAGGGAAGGAGCTGTTAAAGAGGACCGGTGCCAATCTCTTGTGTTGTTCAAACCCCAAAATAACCATTCTTCTCTGCCTGTAGATCGATCAGAACAGTTTGTTGGCAGCAGAACTAAGCACAGGACACTGAGTATTTCTCCTGTTTTCTTGTCTTATACTCTCTTTTCCCATGTCATGTGAAAAATAAATAATCTGATTAAGTTGTCTGACATTTATAATTAATTACTTCTTCCTTACTCTTATCTTGTTTGCCTGTCCTTTTCTCTGGCCCCTCTTTTTTCTACTTTATCTCTCAAACATCAGATCCAAGAAATCATTCACATGATTAATTTTTAACAGAAAAATACAGTTTACAGCATATTCTTTTCTTTTGAAGAAAAGCTCGGTCCCTTCTTTTGTCCATCCCACTGCACAAGTTGTCATGTTCTCGCACTGCAGTCACTTCTAAGTCCTTGAGCTATCATGTATTCTGTTGGTATTTGAGGAATTGAAAATCAATCACACAGCCTTATGGCTTAGGTTCAGCACAATTCTATTATGCCCACTCGCAAAAGTCAATTCAAACCTTTTGGGTTATATTTCAAAGCCTAATCAAGCTTGCTGTCCACGCTGGTTGGGAGTCAGCTAACTCTTGGCCATAGGTCTGTTTATTAGGGCTTCTGTGTCAGAAAGAAGTGTGAAAGAAACCGTTCTCATAACAGTGGGATCATTCAGTGGGCATTTTGCAAAGACAAACTGCCCAAACAGATTTTGTGGTACAGGAATGCTTGTAGTTTTAATATGGTTCTGCAAATATGTTCTTAAAGAATTGCTTTAAAAAGACTATCTTGTTACAAGTGTTCATAACTGTTCTTTCTCATAAAAAGATGTCTTGATTTACTGAGATTAGATTTCAGCCCTGTCACACTAAGCTAGCATAGAAAGTTATGTAGATGCAACCCTGAGCTTAGATGGTGAGTTCCAAGCTTTGGACCATACCAACAAGTGAAGGTGGTGCATCCAAGCAGATGGACCAGCTCCTCCAAGCATGATTTGTGCTGCCTCCATCTGGAGGTGCACGTGGAGCCTGCATGTACCGTGTCTATGTCAGTCCCCTGATTCCCAGCAAGTGCCAAGATCTCAGCCTAAGTATAAAAGAGTTGGCCATTAGCAATGCTCTGTGGAGGGTACAGAGCATACCTCTTGTGAATTGGGGGCAGATCAGTCTCATCTCACTGGGAAGAAAGCAATGACAGGCTGTTAGTTATGGCATTTCCAGCTGATTTACAGAAGCCTCCTCATTCACTGAAAGGCTGGTGGCCATTCTGTAGGAGCCAAGCATGCACTATAAATAGGAAGTAGCTCTCTGCTTCCATCTCCCATGGAAGGCATTGCTCTGTGACCCATCCCTCATGTTTCTTGTTCTGCAGAGGCGCAGAGATTTTCTCCAGTGGATGCTTGACGCGGGCGACTCAGCCATGGCAGCCGGGTGTTCTGCTGTGCTCAGTCCATCTGCTGCTCCCAGACAGGATGAGGCGCCTCTGGCTGGCACAGCCCCATCTGAAAAGGCTCAGAAGATGCTGACAGAGGATGAGATAGCAGGCCAAGCTTTCCTGTTCCTGATTGCTGGCTATGAGACCACCACAAGCACGCTGTCCTTTGCCACCTACTTGCTGGCCACCAACCCAGAGTGCCAGGAGAAGGTGCTGCGGGAGGTCGATGAGTTCTCTGCAAAACATGTGAGTATGATGTGCTGCTCTGGGGCTTTGTGCAGGGAGCAAGGCAATGGAAATGTATCAACACAAGAGATGGCCTAGAAACTTTGTGTCATGGTGAATGCGTAACCTTTAAAAAGTATTTTACATTATTGAAATCAACCAGCTGTTGTCAGGCTCTAAAACTACACATATCTATTTTTTTCCTCTTGTACAAGTATTTCTACTGTTTTTGTGGTCAATTTTATTTACTGGGAGCATAAATAGTGGGAGCATAAATAGTGTCCTTACAAATCCTAAACTTCAAAGTTTTGTTTTAAATGTTCTTATTTTTTTTTCTTCTAGCAGCAGAATATATGTGTAAGCTTAAAAAAAAATAATGGTACCAAATTCTCTTATGTGTTCAAATGACTTCTCCACTATCTGTATTTACCAAGGGCATTTTTGTTTCCAGGAGCTGGAGTAAATATACTTGTTTCATTCATACAGGGCAGGCCTAATTGTGCCCTCATGTCTGGTGAGTTCAGCTGACTTCCTTAAGGCCTGCCAAGGTGTGAAGGTGCAACTTGGCCTGGGGTATGGGCAGTTTACTGGGTAATGCTGGGGGCAAGAGTTGCACACAGAACCCCCTGCTCTGCAGTCCCAAGGAAAATATGGGTAATCTCCTCATCAGTTCCTGAAAGCTGACAGCCTAGGAAACCAAAGGGGAACTGCTGGGAGAGCTATCTTATAGGCTGGGTGTGTGTTATCAGTCCTATGACATCTTTCTGTAGATAGACATGTGAAATAGTAAACATTTCCATGAAAGTGTGTAGAGATCTGAGTGCAATCAGTCATTGTCTGGCTGGTTCCTTAAGGATGTTCCACGTAGGAAGTCCTTGCATATGGCCATGTCTACAGGGACAAGAAGTGTCCTCCTGAAGGCAAAGACTCATCATCCAGCACAGGTGGCTGCTGGGTACACCCTCTAAGCACCTCAGTAGTTTATTCTGGGGTATTAAAGGCTAGCTCTGTGTGTGACAAATTTCCCTTACCAGCTGGTCTGGTCCAGTTCCAGTTAAAGGAGCCCTTGCTGTGCACTTGGAGACTGCAGAGTGAGTCAGTGCAAGAGGTTCACATGTGGGTGTGAGTCTGATTCAAGCTGGAGAACGAAATGGACCCTGGCTTGTGTATGGTCTGACTGAGCCTCCATTCACTATTAGTAATGTTTCAATAATAATCAATATTAGTAATGTTTCAATAATAATCAAATTCAAATGCCTAATTCTTGACTCTCTTGGTTCTCTGTGAATATTTTGTCAATAATTTCAGCTTTTGCACTGTCTAGGAGGGGTTATGAAGCTAGGGACACTTATGGCAGTGTCCCCAGTCAGTGTAGAGAGTTTGCACTCAAATTAATTTCTGCTCTGTACAAAATCTGTATGAGGCTCAACTCAAGCTGGTGTCCTCATCCCAAGCCATGCTGTCCCATGTCATATATTGATTGGAAGAACCTTTAAGTAAATTCCCTGTACTTTCTGAGTTATCAGGTTTAGCTTTAGATGGTGCATATATGGCCAAGGAGAAGAGAGGGAGAGAAGGATAATGATTCATCTACAGTCCTCAATAACAGGAAATTTGTAGATCTGATCTGTGCAGCCCCATCCTTCAGAAGATTTCCTTTTATAAACAGTTCATGATTTGGCAGAGGGGCAGGAGGGGGCAATACACTGCTCAAGGAGCCCATCCCAGAATAAGGAAAAGGGTGCAGCAGTTCAGTCCCCTCAGTGACTGCAATTAACTACTTTTAGCCTAGAAAATGAGATCTATGTGAACGGTTTGCGAGTTACGGGAGCAGAGCTATTTTAGAACTGGGTATATATAGATGCTGTGTTCAGTTGTCATGCAAGAGAGAGGAAGGGAGGGACACAGAAGCTACAGGCTCAGTTAGTTATCAAGTCAGTTGCTAAGAAATTTGATTAGGTTATTGCTTTGCTCTTATCAAGGTGCTCTGCAATTTTCACAAAGGAAGGGCTTTAGAAGGCCAAAATATGGGGAATGGTACAGTCAGATTGTTTTGACATGTAGTAGAAGACTGCTTTGATTTGCAGATATGCAAGTATCCAACACAGTACCCTCTTCAGCCAAATTTATACTCAGGTAATTATAACTGCAAAATGTCCTCTACCTTGTCCCCCTTCTGTCCTCCATCCATTTCAGTTGGCTGATGCAGCATGTTTTATTGCCCTAATCTGTGGTGTGGAGCTGCAGTCTGATTTTACAGCAGCTGCCGTGTATCATCCCAGAGATGATTGTACTTTGGTGGTGGACAGGGTGATTTATATACTCATTTACCAAAGTTTATAAAGACATGTGAGAGCCATCTGAGAAAAGGTGCTATAAATGACAGTCACAGCTCCAGCTTTTTGGCACACCAGTCAAAAACACAAAGCATGATGACCTTGTAATAGCCAGTAATAGAGCAAGGTTGGGCCATCTGGGCATACAGCAATATTTTGGTGGCTCAGGGTGTTGTACTTCAGGACACTCCTGCCTTTGCTGTGATCTTCATTTGTCTGTCTTGTGCAGTGGGTACATTGGGAGAGCATAAAGGGGATGGAGAAAGCTGAGTCAATGCTGGGTTAGAGATCCCTGGGCAGGCGTGGTGCAGGCTGCTGCAGTGTGGTGCAGAAACACAAAGCTAGGTGCTGCAAGTGTCTAGTCCCAGTGCTGGGAGTCAGATACCCAGAGGAGACAGGACCATGTTATCCTGCTCTGTTGTGTCCAGCCAAGTTTGTTTCAGAGCTGTCTTGGGAGGTCTCACTGCCAATCTCTTCCTCACAGCCTGTGGAGATGGCACTTCCAGGCAGGTGTCCTCAGAAAACAGTGTCTGAGTGAGTCATGGGTTGTCATCTTTTTACCTCCAGGACTATCCTCATCTGCTTGCTAAAGGACATTTTAGGTCTTTTCTTGACTGACAGCTCAGTGTTGAGGCTTCATGGTGTCTCTTTGCCTCAAAGTGAGAAGAGGCATCTGCCCCATTTTAGAGTCTGGCAGGAGAAGCCCCTGGCCTCAGTTATTGTAGAGGACAGGAAATTGCCCCCTTACCTCTATCTGGGTCTTTAGGGTTTAGGGAAAGGGCATGCAGAACTTTTCATCTCTGGGGAAGCAGAGAGACAAAATACTGAATGGTGATTACTTGTCACCACACACTGTATCTTCCCATACTACTTTTGAATCCCTGTGTGTGTTCCAACTGTATTGGAAAAGACAAGCATAATTCTTCTAACACACAAATAAAAATTCAAATTATAAAGACTTTGACCTGACCCTCTTCATAAATCCCTTGGGAGTGTAGTGTGTGCCCTGTGAAGGGCAATCTGCTAAAAATAAGATGCACCTATTTGCTGCAAGCTTGTTGCTGGGTGTGCAGCTTGCTTTGATACCATGAAAGCAAAATAAACAAGATGAAAAGAGAGTTAAATATGAACTAGTGGGGGCAGGACGCCTACCTCTGTGTCTGCATAAAATAATATTGCTTTCTGCAGAGACCACAGATCTGGGACAGCAGAGAGGGGTCAGATCCTCAGATGGGTTAAACTGGTGCATGTTTGTTATTAGTACAGGTATGGTGATATGCATCAGCTGAGAAGCTAGCCTGGTATGTACCAGTAAAGGAGGACATAGGGGAAAAAAAAAGAGAAAGGTTGCTATTTCAAGACCAGATTATTTTTGCAGCGTTTGTGGCTAACCATCCCTGAACTGTTAGAGGCTATACAGTTGTGAAAGAGATGTTTTTTTATCCACATTCACCAAGTGAGAAAGAATGCGCCCATGGTCTTCAACTCTCCTTTTCAGTCATAAATGATCCCTGTGCAGGGGTTTTAAAGAGCCCTTCACAAGAAATATTTAGGAACAGTTTTTGCACATGTGACTGATTATATCATTGTAAAAGCAAGTTGATTTTTGTTTGTCTGTGTGTGCGCTTAGCAAAACCATAGAAATCCTGGAGCACACACATTCATTTTGAGCATATGAACACTTGCTTCTGAGTGCCTCTGTGTGCTCTGAGCTGCTCTGTGTGTTTTGTCCTAAGCCTCAGAGCTTAGGGCATGAAAAATTGCATCTTCCATGCTGGGGATTCCCTTAATGTGAGGCCTCTCTTTTTTTCTCTATTCCCATTTTAGCATTTAAAAATGCTAAAATCTCTCTCTTCCTTGTCCCTGCTCTCAAGCCTGAATCATTGACAATTATAATTTATTTTTTTCTTGTGTTGTTGTTTTATTGGACTGCACAATTTTAGACCGGAAGAGTAATGTCACAAAACAGAGTGCAAAACCATAGGTGACCAAGCTGACTTCTCATAAGAAGTTATTTGTTACCCTGAGGTGGAATGTGGTGAGTGGGTGTAGGTATGTGCTCCTGATCTGTTGCAAAGTAAACACATCAGGTTAAACCAGTGAAACTAGGTCATTTTCTTGAGGGGGAAAAGCCAGCATGCTTGGGGCAGCTAAGGAGGGCAAAAGAGGTATGAGAATGGTCTTCTTGCAATAAGGAGATCCATACTTGATGGTGCAGAGCATAGAAAAGCCTGGAGCAAGAGCTCCCTGAATTCTAATTTCACCTTCAGGAATAATTTACTGCATATTCTCAGTAATAGACAGCCAAGCCTTGCATTAAGGAATGGGTAGACTTGGTGCTACAATTTTGGGGGATTTTTAGCTCATATCTATAAAAACATGACATTACTTAAAGAACCACAGAGAAAAACTTGCACTGAGCATTACAGAGCCTGAGATGTGTTGCTGCACTGATATGTGAGGCTCCAGGTCTGGTGAGGGACAGAGTAGCAGCTCACTGCTCCTTGCTGCTGATGCCTAGGAATACTTGCAGGAGCCCTGACAAAGGTGAGGGAGAGCACAGGAGTCAGGAGAAGTAAATAAAAGTGAATACATGAAAGAGCAGCTATTACCATAAACATCCATTGGAGGCTGCAAGACTAACTGTGTTTCCCATTCTATTTTAAAAAAGCTTTGTACTACTCTTACTTATCACTGCTTGATATGACATTTAGAAACATCAGTGTGAGAGGAATGAAGAATAGGATAAGACACAGCATGTCTCTACTGCATCAAATTTCCTATCCACACAAAGTACTAGTGTAACAATTCAGTGCTGGTGTGACTTATCAACATTTTCACCTCTGTCTAGAGTCTGTAAAGTTTAAAGAAACTTCAAGGTCCTGCCATACTGTCTCTCTATTTAAATGGAGACTTGGAGATTTTTCTTTGATATGAAGACATCTTCCTGTTCCTATAAAGACTTGGTTTTGTAAAGCTTTAGGACCTAGGAATATTTTCAATATGTTTTATTGAAAATATTGACCAGACTGTTTCATCTATACTTTCATGTCAAAAATATTGAATGATGCTACTCCAAAGTCATTGCAATCCATAGTTTTGATTATGAAACAATACTGATTAATTCCTTTTTAACTGTTCTGTGTAGTGAGTTGTGAATAGCCCAGGTTGAACGGGACTGATGCATAAACTCCTCATTTAGGATTGATAATTTTGGGGCTGTAATTCATCAGACATACTGGGTGTGGCAGTTGCTCATCTGGAGTTATTGTCTTCACTGACTTGAATGAAATTGTACTAAACTTTACACTGGCTTATGATTCTGTTCTTCACACTGAAAAGCTCCTTCACTAATACCTCTGCAGTCTAATGGAGATGCCTTCTTGAAAAGGGATTTTGCCATTTCAAAATTTTCCCTTCCCATAAAATTTCTAGAGCAGAGAGAGGTAGGACCATTTTTTCTGGTGTTTCTGTGCCTGATTGAGTGCTTTAGATTTTTAAGCAGTCTGTGCAGAGAGTCTCCTTGGTAGCACAGCCAGTTTTCTTTGAGCATTAGTGGAAATGAGAGGTGAAAGTCAGAGAGATGTCACTGTCAGGGAATTACTACAACAATTTGCATGAGTTTGGTGCCTTTCATGCAGTATCTCAAGGCTTTGTGCTCTCTGAAGCTCCCAACTACAGAGACTGAGCTTCACTGAGGAAATATTGCTGACAGTGAAGGCTTGCATTTATCAAGGGAGACTGAATTGTAAATAGTATGCAGAAAAAAAGTCTACAGAAGAGAGTTGCTGTTACACATGCATACACAGACACACACAAAACATACAGAGCCAGGAAGCACAAACAATATTGGTTGTTGTTGCTGTTTATTCTGTTGAATGAAATGACACTCTTTGATTGCTCTATTTGTTTAAGAAAGTGTTGCAGAGCCTCCCATCATTTATGAATGTCAGCTGTCAGCACTTTTTTTTTTTAAACAAATAGAGAAATGCTTTTAAACTTGTAGAGACTGAGTACTGTTAGATTCTGTTTCTGCAGTTCTTCATGCAGTTGCTCAGTGTCTGAAATCAGTTATTTATCTTAGTCCCATTGTGCTTCTGTACATACCAGTCAAAGGTTGCTAAGTTAGGAGAAGACAATAAGCCTTTCCCCACATTTCTCCTCTACTGTAAGTATCTGGAATATTTTGATTTGAAATGCAAGCTTTGGACTCAAGAGACCCAAAGTCACTTCTCTTGGACAGAGATTATTTTGACTTCTAACTCTTAAGGAATGTCAGCCACTTAAACACCTTTGAGACTCAGGGCTTTTTTATCTCTACATCTCGAGTCTCTGCTGTATAAAGAGAGGTATCATGAGAAAAGCCTTGAGTCCAAGCTTGCCAAGTGTTTGTCCACTTTGCTCCAAACCTGTTCCCAGGCTCAAATGCTGGGAGCAGGCACTGAGGTGGAAAAGCTTGGGCTCAGTTTTCTCACTGTGCAAACCTTAGAAGATATCTCTTTGCACAGGCTGCTTTCCACCCCAGGCACCCTCCCAGCAGAGAAGGCAGAGAAGGTGTCCTGGAGGCCTGGAAGATCCATGTTGCTTGTTCCTGTGCTTTGTAGGGCAGTCACAGTCACCCTTTGGCTGAAGCATCAGCAGCCAGGAGCTGCATGAGAGCAATTCTCCTTGCTTGCCTCGTGTTTGTAGTTCTTACACTGTACCTACAGATGCCTGCTCTTCAAAGGGGATAAAGACTTTCAAAGACAAATAAGCCTTTCTTGAGAGTCAGCCTATTTATGATGTGCAAAGAGTTGAGTTAAACAATTGGTAAGTCTGGTTTGGCTTTGCTTTTTTGGAAAGCCTACTGTTAGCTTATAGGAACAAATTCCACGTTTCAAACCCCGGTTATATCTTGACATTGTACTTCTTCCTTGACTTGTCCAAACCTTACTTCTTTCCTAGGAAAATCCTGTTCACAGCTGAGAATAGGTGATTCTATGTGGCCTGGGATGAGGTGTTGTTGAGATGATTAATGTACCTTTATTTCAAAGAACTTCTTGTTGTTGTTGACACTGCGGAGTTCATTTAACCCTTTTCACCCAAGAAAAAGAAATAAAGAGAAAAGAGAGAAAAAAACCCTTTTATTTTTCCATTTGTTCAGGCCTATCAGTCTCTTGTCCATGAAGACTAATTTGCCTTTTGCTTGCAGTGTCACATGTTGCTCCATGACTCTGCCTTATTGCTATTCTTGAGCAAAACTGAGTCTCAGGTAATGTATGCTAGAGAGGTACTCATTTTCACCCCTGAATTTTCTTGGTATTTTGTCATCCTCATAATAATTGACCCACTATCACTGCTGCAGGGTTCATGTTAAAGAATAAATTTTTCTACTGACATGGAACATTTAATGGCAAAGAGTTAATAATGCAGCACTTTAACTGTGATTAGACAGATTTCTTTAAAAAGAAAGTAAAGGGATGCATCTTCCATGTCTTTCTATTTCTTGTCCCCCTCCTTTCCCCCCTTACATTTCAGGATTTTATGGAGAAAAGAGTATATTTGCTTTTAATTTAAGGAAAAAATACCACTGCTGAGCAAGAAACTTGTTACAATTTTCTTCAGGATTCATCTCCCAACTGCCCCTGTATATGGTGATTAACAAGCTTCCTCCAGGGACAAAGTAAGCCAAATTAATATCAAAGCAATGTCCAATAAATTTTTATATTCATATCAGTGTTAATCTTTTAGCTGCAGATAGGTAACGTCATAGGGTGCAGGGTGGAACATTGTCACAGGTAGAATTGGTAGATCACATTTTTGCACTGGCAGTTGAGCCTTGTAGAAGGAAGCAAGGAGATAAGCTAAACCACAGAAAATATCACCACTGCTCCTCTCCATGACATTGGGAGGGACATTCTCTCACCAGGCAAGCCACATGGTAGGAAAAGAGGTGAACACGCCATGATTTCTCAGGAATGGGGATGCCTTCACAGGTGTAAGTGCCTGTTCTTTGAGTGGCAGCTTGTCTTTCCCTCGGGAGTTTTTCAATGTGAAGTAGGAGCCCAGAAAGATATTATACTATTTTTTTGTTTGTTTTGTCATGGAAGTTAGGCACTGAAAGTTTCCATAAGTTATGTGCTGCTGTATCATAAATACTTAGCAAAGAAAGAGACAGCTATCAATAGGCACAACCTCAATGCAAAAAAATTAGAAGAGCTAAACCATCTGGGTCTTGAAAGAACTTAAAAATGAGAGGAGGTGGCTTTGGACATCTGTGTCAGGACACCAGACTGTGTCTCAGCATTAGCAGCCAATTGCATTCATCAGGCAGGAACTTGTCCCCTGGGAAATATTAAATACTAAGCTAAGCAGAAAAGTATTTTCAAGCTGTATGTTAGTTAACATTCATTTGGGATGAGACCCCTCTGTGTCCCCAGACTGAAAGGCAGATTCTCTAGGGCATGAAGGTGTTGGCCCAGCCCTGGCATCCTCATCTGCTGCAGGAATCTCCACTGAACTCTCAGCTTCTGAGAGGCTTTCAAGACCAAGGGGTAAAATCTTGCTTTAACAGCATTTCACCTTGTAAGGACAAGATGTCTCTTGAGATTTCTGAAAGCAAGTGCCACTTTCATGATAGGGATTTTCCATGGGACCTTCTACAAGGACCTGTAGTGACAGGACAAGTGGCAATGACTTTAAACTGTAAGAGAGTAGATTTAGATGAGATTATTTACTCTGAGGATGGAGAGGCACTGGCACAGGTTGCCCAGAGCTGTGGATGCCTCATCCCTGAAAGTGTTCAAGACCAGGCTGCATGGAGTTCTGAGCAGCCTGGTGTAGTGGAAGATATCCCTGCTGATGGCAGGGGGGTTGGAATTAGATCAGCTTTAAGATCCTTTCCAAGCTAAACCATTGTATGATTCTATGGGCAAAGGAAGAGAAGGAGAAGTATTGGGGAACATAGATAAAATAAATCCTGTTTGTGCACCTGTGTTTGCATGAGAGAGAGAAGGAGGGAGAGAATAAATGATGACTGAAGAGAAGAAAGTCTTTCATCTGGAAGTTTCACACAAATTCCTGAATTGCAGGTATTAAAAGCATAAGGTGCAAAAGTTGAGCTGAGGAGAACACATGCTTAATTTATTAAGAAACAGCAAATCCCCAGCAGCAACCAAGAAGAAATTAAAATTGTATTCATCATATTCATAGCTTAAAAATGATCTTAGCTTATATGAATGTGAGGTCAAAATGGAATTTTTCCTCCAGGTATGTACATAAATTAGGAAGCATTAATAGGAAGCAACCAGTCCATTTATTTGTCAATAAGCATTTGAAGTGAAGGCTGAATGAGCTGGTGCCAGAAGGGAGTGGAAACTAGTTTGCATTTCATGATTATGTAAAGCAGTTTTTTGGTAGACTGAACTTCTTGTGACCTCCTCTCCCTTTTTTTTCCCCCTTTTTTACCACCCTGGCAGAACATATGTATTTAAATAATTTCTGTTTCTTATAATATAATTTTGCTATTTTTAATCAGCGTGAGATGGCTTTTGTATTGTTTGCCCTGCTTCATCTTATGCTTTTCTTTTAACATGGAAAGTAAGGAAAGGTGGTGTTTCTGGGTGTGCCCTCGCTCTAGAAATATGGTGGTCTTCCACCAGTGATATGAGTGAACATTTCCTCACTTAACCAGATTGAAAGATTGGTGCAAAGGGAGTAGTCAGGAAAACACAAAGGAATGTAGGAAACACATCCTGTCTGAAGACTGCTCCATTTCAAATGTATTGAATGGGTCAGGCTGGAAGGGACCACAGGGGGGGCTCTGGTCCAGCCCCCCTGCTCAAGCAGGACCATCCTAGAGCACGTGGCACAGGATTGTGTCCAGATGGTTTTTGAATATCTCCAGTGAGGGAGACTCCACACCCTCTCTGTGCAATCTGTTCCAGTACCTGGTCACCTGCACAGTAAAGAAATTCTTCCTCAAATTCAGGTGGCATTTCCTGTGCATCAGTTTCTGCCTATTCTCTTTGTTTTCCTTTTGTTATTGATGTATTTGAAAAAGCCTTTCTAGTTGTCCTTAACATTCTTGGCCTGATTTAATTTTGGCCCCCAGAATGGACTTTGGCCTTCCTTGTCTCTTTGCTACTTACTCTGATAACCTCTTTATATTCATTCTAAGTGGCTTGACCCTGGATCTCCTGTATATTTTCTGCTTGAGAAATGAAAAGAGTTCTATATTCATCCATGTGGGTCTCTTGCCCCCTTTGCACAATTTCTTGTTCATTCAGATGCATCATTCTTGAGCCTGGAGGAAGGGATCCTTGTAATGCCTCTTCCCTGTGGGGCCCATTCCCAAGGGATCTTTCCAAGAAGATGCCTGAAGAGGCTGAAGTTAACTGTCTGTGGTTGTAATCTTATTACTAACTAATTTGATGTCTGGTTTTCATAAGACAGAAGTTATGGCACTTCTCCAAAATCAAATCCTTTGAAGCAACAAAATCCAACCTGTGTGTCAGTGTAACTGGTCATGTTTTGAATGTTTTGGTCAGTGCCCCACAAGGGTTTCTATGCAAGCAGTAAGGCCAGAAATGGAATTTCACTGCTGCAGTAGCTGCTGGGATGGGCATTTGGGGCCTCAGTCAGGGGAGACTTCAAACTGTTCTACACTAGAAATGCCAGTTGTTTGTATGGACTGGAATGTTGGGCTTTTAACCAAGACTGAGTAGATAAATAGATGCTTGCATGTTTACCATCCTTAGTCAGGGCTCAGATGCAGTGAGACTGAGAGCTCAATTACTTTCTCAGTCCCAGGAATTATTCTCCCTGGCTGTCACTGAGGCATGGCACATTAAGCCATGGTGTGCAAACAATTCACTCTTTGGCCCCATTGACTCAGTGTTTTCCACCTGTATGGAAGCTGTGCTTTCAGAATTCAACAAAATATTGATATTATTTTATATGTAAAACATTCTGCTTTTACACACATCTTAAAAAATGGATTTCAGAAAAAGACTCTGTTAATAAGCAGGAGGGAAAAAAGATTTCATGTTTTTGTTTGTTTTTTAATGCTTTACATACTATCAGGTTTAAAAATGTAATACAATAAGATGATTTTGATCTTCTTCAATAGAGGTTTTGAATAAACTTTAATTTCTTCTTCGATACTCCTAGCTACACTTTAAATTTAAAGGAGAAAATCAAGAAGTCAAAAAGTTCTGAACACAGGGCTATTATCCACAAACCCTTGCTACTGTTGTTGATCTACATAAAGGAAAAAGGAAGAAACAAGATGTCAGAAAGTCAATGCATAGTGAACTGGAACAAAACACTTTTAAAAGCTTTATCTTTTTGGGACTTGTTTCATCCAAGTTCACGTGCACTACGGATACAATAAGAAGATGATTTTGTGCAGTCATGAGTTTAGATTTAATAGCTTGATAAGTAGAGAACTTTACAGAAAATTTCGAGGTGCTAATCTAACCTTGCTGTGCCTTTAATCTTTTGGCATTCTAGAGAGTGTAAAAAACAAAAGCTGACTGTTTTAATATCACAAAGTAGTCATGGAGAAAAATTTTCTCCATCAGAGCAGCTTTTAAATAAATTATTACATTTTTTTCCCCTTTGGTGAGGAAAAATAATGTAACATGGATTTAAGCAGAAGTGAATTTACTATGTCCTGCATCTTTCTCTCTTGTTAATTAGTAACAGTCAAACGCTCTTGTTCTGCAGACAGTGACTACAAAAAAAAGGATAAAGAACTTGGGAAAGATTCTAGAGCTGAGATAATTAGACAATTTATCATTCAGGGTAATTGGACTTTTACAAAGCAGCATTATTTACCATAGGTTTCCATTTCTTCTAACTGGTTGTGAAAAATACAGCTACGTTGATTGGGAAATGTTCTTAGTGCTTTCTTTTTCCAATATGCATTGTGCCAGGGACATTCAGTTCAAAGTGTGGTGTTCCTCCCAGTGATTTCTTTTCCCTCAGTGATCTTCAGAAGCAGCCTTCAGCTTCTAAAACCTCAAACCAAAATTAGATTAAAGTGCCCAGTATGGGGTCAGAAATGGGAGGGAAGGAGAGAGGGGTTTCCACTGGGGAATTTCCACTTAACAAACGAAAGCCTTTGCTTTGTTTCAAAGAAAAAATTGCAAAGGGGAGGCACATCTTAATCACATTGGTAGCCAGCTGAGATGTTTATGCTAATTTCCAAAGGTATGTAAGTATAGGAATCGGGGGGTCCAAAACTCCTGCCTCTCTAATGTGAAAAACACAAGCATTTAAGCACCACCAGCAGACAGCTCTGATGTTGTTTCAGCATCAGGGAAGATGGAGGAGTAGTCACAAGGGGTTACTTGAATTTCACTGCACAATTTTCAGGCTGTATGAATGCCCCTTCACCCAAAGGTGAGTTTTTTCCACTATTTTTTCTGAGGAGGAGGGTACAGCCACTCTTCAGCAGTTTTTTGAATTACAGCACTCTCCCAGCTTTGCGCTGTTCCCTTCCACTCTAGAGAAGTACATCTTCACAACCAGCTTTTCCTGTGATGTGTGTTCCAGAAATGTTCAAACTCCTTGGATTTCACCACCAAAGTCTCTGAATGTGTTGACCCCAAGGCTGGCTTTCTGCCAGACCCAGAGCATCACAAACAGCTCCAGCACATTTTGCTTTGAGCTGTGGGTACTTTTTGGTGCTGGCATCCAGTATTCAGATACATGTCACCAGGCTTTAGGGCAAGGAAATCAAGTTGTGGGAGAAGTTATTATTTAGAAGTGATCTTGCTCAACGTGCCTGGTAGAAACCAGCCAGCAGAGCTCCCTGCTGGGAGGAACATTCACTGGGGAAATTCGATGATGTTTAAAAGCATTTTACTCCCTGCCTGTGATAAATTCACAAATATGCACTGCCAGGCTGTCTTAGGTGGGTGCTGAAAACATGCTTTAAGTGGCACAGCTTGACACCAGTTGTATGGGTGTCTTCAGATAGTGTCACAGGTTGTGTTGTGCGGATTTTCCCCAACAGCTCGTTAATTTAAAACTTTTGTATGGGTTTGATACCTTCTGTAATAAGAAAGTCATGACTGCCAACAATTTTCTATGGAAATTTGAGGAGTAAAAAGTAGTAGTTACCTAAAATACTGCCTGTTGTCTGAGCAAGCTCAATGTAAGACAAAATGCACTATCTGGGTACAAACCAGGCATGCTTTATCCCTTGCCAAAGGAGCATTTGAACTCCCCTACTGAAAGGTGCACCTCTGTGGATGTGGCCATGTTGTCAGCTGAGAAAGATGCCAACATTTGTCAGATTTTGTGCCATGTCGTAATTTGCTGGCTGTTTACATTGCTCACCTGGGGTGAGCCGAGCTGCTGGCTGAAATTTCAAGGCTGTTTGGATTAGAGCCAAATATCTTTGAAGTGACCCTACTTATTTACAAGGGCTGTGCACACTCTCCTTTTGCCCATCCCAGCAGGAACTCAGCAGCAGGACGTGGCTCCTGCTCTCACAGCTCCATGGAGCAGCGTGGACTGTGGCAGTCCCTCACCAGACTGTGTTTGCTGCACTGAGACGGCGCCTGGTGCTTCTTTTCTCCTTTGTTTTCCTTTTCTGATTGTTTTACTTCTTCCCTGAACGCACAGCTCTGTGCAGAGCACTACCTTGACAAACCACTCTGCCCACAGGTGCTGTGCACAAAACCTTGCCAGTCACTTTGCACAGGGGCTGTAATCCTCCTGATCAGTCCCTCTGGATAAATATAACAAGCAGATAAGCTCCATTACAGAATCAAGTGGTTGCTTTACCTACAGGTTTCAATTATGTTTAACCTGAGCAGTAACTGTCACGCCACTGATTTTCTGTTCTTTAGATTTGGTAAGCTGGTACCACTTTAGCACAGCAGACTTGTCACAGCAGGAGCGAAGATACCATGTCTTTTCTAAATAGTCTAGGATATTTTAGCACTTTTCATTTGTTAACATCCAAATGGTACATAAATATTAACCTCTAAAAGTACCTAGAAGTCCTGTAATATTAATGGTCCTGTTTCTTCAGGAGGCACAGACAATTCAAAAGTTTTGTCTTAGGACATAGAGAATTTGTGGAATAGTATTTATATATTCTGGTTAACTTACGTCCCACGAGAAATTCTTTGCAAGATCATCTGATGTTTCTCCCATAGATATAAGTGAAAACACAGTGATTTTCATCAAAGATCCAAAATACAAAAGTCATCAGATCTACTGATGTGCACAGACTGAAGGATGCACATGCATCACCCTCTGCAAGGACAGAAACACAAAATGTTTTAAAGAGTACTTTGAGTACTTCCTATTAAGCGCATTCTTCTTCACTCTGCAGTGGGGGAAAAAGAGATATTGTCTGTGAATTCATTAAATGATACATATTAATTTTAGGAATTTGTTACTGTGCAGTGTAATATTGTGTAAAACCAAAGACACAGGACTTATTTGTATTAATTAATCAGTGTATCTGTTAAAAAATAAAATATAAAAGAAAACAACAAAAAAAACCAAAAAACCAAAACCCTCCCAAGTTGTTTTAATTAGGAGGCATAAAATGTCTTGCCTGACATCCTTGAAAATAAAGGATCCCAAGAAGAACAAGCAAAACAAATGCTTTAGTAATCTTGTTAATTGTTCTTGTTCCATTGTTGCAAGTTCTGGTGTTCTAGAAATGTTAGGCAAAACCTTGCTTAACATATTGTTTTCATATGACTCTGAAGGTTTCTACCTTTCGCTCTAATTAAACATATAAATCCTACAAACTCTATCCAGGGTAACTGCCAAGCCAGATTCTCAGTTTACATTTGTTTTCTCTTTCCTGTTCCTGTAATGGGAACGGACCATCAAGGTGTGTGTACATCAGCCTCATCCTTCACCTGCAGCAGGGTGATAACATTGCCTCATTTCTGCTGTTCTGTTTTAAAAAAGAGGGCTTCAACTGTGCTAAGGCCTGTTTCTGCTGCCTTGGTAGGACCTTAGAGAAACTGAGAATCAGGCTCCAAAAACACACCTCTTTGTTCTCACAGTCCAGTTATTTGATGGAAAGGAGCAATACTCTCATCATGTTGGCTAGGAGCACAAAGCAAGACCAGTTATTCAAAAAATGGTAAGAGAAAGACAAAGCAAAACATAACACACTCCATTAAGTTTTCCTCCTGTACTAATGGGAAGAGCATGGATGTTTTTGTCATGCTGTGTACTGAATTTACCATAAGAAAAGTAATCCATGCAAAATAATAGCTTTTCTGATAGAAGTTAAAGATGGAGTGGATACAATATTTTTGATTCTTTTTTTTTTTGTTCACACTACCTACTTTCATAATCTCTTTTGGACTGAAGCAGGAACCTTGATAGAGGAATGCAGATAATGTGATTAAATTTTGGGTCTTACCAGAGGTAAGTTTCACCTTGTGACATGGAGGTGCCTGTCATTTAGGAAATCTGCAAAGACTTGACCCAAAGCCTTGGGAGGAGGTTGTTTTGGTTCAGAGCCTAACTGAGAGCAGGGCTGTGCTTTTATAATCAATCAGGAGGCTGCTGTTGCTGGGCTCAGAGCTGCAGTTGTGCCATCAACCCCAGAGGAGCAGCTGCTCTGCTGCACACTCAGGCTGGTACTGAGGGGGAGTGAGAGGCACAGTAAATACACAGAGTAGCAGTAAATGACAAGAGGATATGATATGTAACATTACCCAGGCTCACTGTTTGCTTAGGCTGTGGAATGGTCTTTTAAATCAATCTTTTATTATCAGTGGAGCCGTAGCAGTGCACTTAAATGAGAGAACAATGCAAGGACACAGAGACTTGGTGCTAAGTGAACGTCCTACTTTCTTTCCTAGCTCTGATTTTACAAGAAAAACCACAGGTAGATCCAGGCCAAAACATTCAGATGTGAACTTTTTTAATGTTTGGTGACCTTTGAAATTGGGCTCTGTTTTGATCCCCATTGCTGCTGTATGGGTTCATCTCACCCCCAGTCCTGACATCCTGCATAAAAATAGTTGGGAACATGTCCTGCCCTCTTACCCGAATCTTTCTGGCAAAAATTTCTCATGAATTTAGCACAGTTTTGTTTAATCTCTTCTCCCAAGTTAATTATCCTTCTCCAAAATAAAGATTAGGATATTACCTGTAAACCACAGTGATCACCTGTTAGTGTTTTCTTGTATTAAAACTGTTTGTTCCTAAAATGATTTATATTTTAAAAATTTATTTATATATTTATTTTAGAAGTTGGACAGGATGTTTGCTTGCTTTCAGAAGTTCTCCTGTGGGTTTTTAACATCCTTTGGAAAAATGTGGGTATTAGAATTGCATAGAGCATTCTAAAAGCAATTTTCCACCAGTGTGAAATCTTACTGAGCTTATCTTACAGACCTGGTTTTGCTCAGTGTGCCCTTCAGGTTTCAAGTGTTGTAGTTGTTGCAGTTAAGTGTTTCTAAGCGTTGTTAGATCTTTTTGCTGATGTATTTATTCTCTGTTTCTATAGTTCTATAAATGCACTAAGAGAAAATAGATGGGAAGTGTTGCTCAAGTTGGGGGTTAAGGTTTTGTTGTATAGGAAAACATTGTTACCAGATCTTTTATCGAGTCAAAGCTAATTACCATAGTGGTTGCTTGAAACTGAATAGAAATCTAAATACTGTCCTTTGCATTTTTAGCATTTCAGGTTAAGGAAGTAATGATTTTAATCCCACTTACACTCAGACTTTGCAGAGAAATGTGGTCGCCATGAGACCCTTGCTGTGCACATGCAGATATACAAATTCTAAGCATTCTAAGCAAATTCTTTGCACTGGCAGACACTATCAAGCCCTCATGTGCATCTTTATGCATCTAAATATAAGTACACTTGTATATCCTTCAACACTGGACTATGCTATGAGATGATAATTATAGATAATTTTCGGTATCATTTTTGGAAGTACATTTTTTAAGCTTTTTGGAGAACAGGTTTAATTTCAATTAGTTGTCCAAAGGGTACAACTCTTTAGTGGCTCAGTACATCTTGTCTTCTCATCCAAATCTGCATTTCTGTCAGCAATGCAGTAATCAAACCAAGGTATGGGATTTTAACTCTTTGTTTCTGCACTGCAAGAGGCAAACAGAGAATCAAATAAACCCACATCCCCAGCTGGGGCAAGCAGGGTTCTCCACTGTGCTAAGAGATACTGGACTGAATGCTGGTCCAGCCAGTGAACACTAGAGATCTTAACTGGAGCTGCTTGAGTCTACTGCAGGGGGCAAAGCTGTAGAAAATGGATTTACATCCATTACAGGATGAGGCAGGAAACAGATCTCTAACCTAAAAGTCAAGCAGGGCTTGTAGACAGCCTGGATTTGGAGCAGGGAGAAGCAGAACCACCACAGGAACACTCAGAGCTGTTAAACCCACAGCAGGGGTAGGGCTGGACAATCACTAGTTAAAGGTAGTTAATTATTTAAGAAAAAAATTATGAAGCATAAAATATTCAAACTGCCTGTGCCTGATGCATGCCATTGCCACAATGGCACGTGCACCTGGGTTTTAAATTCTTGCCTGTTTACTACTTTTTTCTTTTAAAGTTTTTTTTTTTTTAACTAATGATGAGATAATATTATTTCTCAGACATTAATAATAAACAAAATATGGGTGAGAAATTTTGCTATTTACATCCTCCAGAGGAGATTATGTCTGCTTTCTTTAAAGTGAAAATAATTTACAAGGCTTCTTAGCTCTCTTGGAAATGAATAACTTACTAAGTGTTGCGATAATTGTGCAAAGAACCCGTTAGGTAGCAGAGTGTAGCTACAAAGTGACTGGGAAATTGGTGCCTTGAGTCAGAAATTAGCTGTTGCAGTTACCAGGCGTCATTCCAGATTAGCTGTGCCTGTCTGGTGGGCAGCTCCCGGGGCGCCGCGCGGGTGACTCACAGCGACCCACCGCGCTCAGGAGCTGGCCTGCCCCAGGTGCCCTAACTTAGAAACAAAGACAAAACAAAAATCAGGCTGTGCTGAGCAGTTCAGCCCACAGACAGGGTCTGCTGGAGAGCCAGCTCGTTGGAAATCTCAGTGGGAAATAAAACCTGCCTCCTGCAAAAGCTTGGGGATGGGTGAGCAGCTCACATACCCAGTGACGATTCTCGAGTACCTGGCACTCGCCTGAACTCTCTGTCGACATCTGTACACCTGCTTGTAGCAGGCAGAAGGCAACATTTCTCTGACTGTACCTAAAAATGGCAGTTCTCACAAAAAAGAAAAAAAAAAAAAAAAAGACTGTTAGTTGCGGTATCTTTGCCAAAACCCATTTACATGTTGGCTGCTTAAAGACCCATCTGCAGTGTGGATCGCCTGACACCGGTTCACTTCCTGTCCTAAATTGCTGAAAAATCCCAGTGCATAAAATGCTGGCGCCCTGTTCTTTTTATCAAACCCATGACCTTCTTCCTCCCCGAGTCTGCCCTGTGCACAGCTGTCTCGCCTTCCTGTGGCCTGCCCTTCTGGGTGCCTGTGATAGAGCTGGGTTGGCTGAGACCTCAGGACTTGGCCCTGCAGACACCACAGCTGGCCCTTCCCAGCTTCTCTGCTCGTCATGCAGTTTATAGTCACATTTCTGTTGTCATCATCTGAAGTCCTCACCCCTAATTGGGAACCTTTGCTGGGTATGCATGAGTAGTTTGAGTCACCTTGGGGAGCAGGGCTACGTGGATGTGGAGACACATGTTTTGAAAGTGCACTGAGATCCTTCAGGGTATATGTAAGCTTTATAAATGACTGATATTATAAATCCTGACTGCCTGATGGCAGGCACTAGAGTGGAACATTTTGTCATCAGTGCTTATTATCTCAAGATTCTTAATTAGTTTCATTGATAATTTTGTCGCACTTGAATGTTTCGAATGATTAAATATTTCAGTGCTTCTTTAGTGGCAAGTCTCTCCGTTGTGTACGGCAGGACATGGTGCTGACTCCAGACAGTCAGTGCTGCTCACTGCTCCTTTTGTAGTCCCTTGTGGGAGCTCCTCTCTGGCTGCTGAGGCTGGGTCTCATCAAGGCCAGTTACAGAACCCTGAGGTGGGGGATTTGGGGGTACCAGAAGGGGGAACAGTGGCAATGCCTAGTTTTTCCTCTCAGCTTAGAATGTGCTTTTTTTCCTCCGCTGCCTAGTCCACAGCTCAGCTGTCCCAGCTGAATGCACAGGAGTCGTTTGCCCTATTCCTGCAGAGAAAGATATTTCAGCTAGATGGGTTTCCCAGGTTTAAAGAATGATACCTGGAGGAGGCTGCCTGCAGTTTTCTTTCCATCTCCTTCACACTTGTGCTGATGGCAGCAGGTTCCCGTGCCGTGGATCAGTGCATCCCCCTTTTGCTTTTGCTGTGCACATCCTTGCCTCATGCCCACCCTCCTGGCCAGGGTGAGATGTGCCTCAGCATCTGCTGGGGGCCAGCACATGTTTGTGCAAACACACACATACCCCACAGCCAGGAGAGCACAGACCATGTGCTAATCCCTTGAGACACTAACCATTGCTTATTTCTAAGATATAACCTGTCCTGAATCAAGGATTTTCAGCACAGCATGTGGCATGTCTAGTACAAATAAAGAAAAAAAAAAAAAAACAAACACCAAAACCCTTTAAAATGCCATGTCTCATAACTATTTACTTGAGCCATAGGCCTGAATGCTGAATGTGTGTTATAAATTGATGTTAAAACTATTCAATTTGCTTCACAAGACAATTTGGCTGTTTGCCTTGAGACTTGTAAGAAGATAATGTTTTAAACCTGTGGTTGGGAGGTACAGTACATTCATATCATTGCTTTAATCAGATTATTGTTTTCATTTTTATTTTTTTCCCTTTTTAGACCAAGTTGCAGGGTTGTTGTTTTTTTTTTTCAGATCCTTGTTTCTTGAATGTTTCCCATAGGTGGAGTGTAATTAAACTCCAGTGGCATCTCCTCCTGCTGGGATTTAGGCTAGGGGACAGATCTTTAGGAAGCATAAAACAAGTAATGTGAAACCTTGTTAGAAGGTTTGCCAGTGAATTGGTTCTACTTAATTTACAAGCTGATAGTTTTGAAAATCTGCCCTTTTTCCTTTTATGAATTGCTTTCTAGAAATTGATAATTAATCATTTAAACATTGTGGGAGAGGGAGGAGCCTGTGAATCTTTTGTAGCTCTCACTCTGCTCGTGGGCTGAGAGTTCACATGTCAAGAAGCACTTTCTGTCTAAAAACCTGACTTTTACTTAAAGGAATTTGACAAGGAAGGCTGCACCCTGACAGCGTTGAGGATGAAAGGCTTTGAGCAATGGCAAGTGCAATGGACGGATACTGGAGCCCTCACCATGCTGGTGTGACAGTGACCTGTACCCTAGGAAGCTCCCCAGGCTGAGGATGTGGAGCAGCTCCTTTCTCAGCTGGGTCAGAGCTTGTTCCCCTCCATGCAGGCCTTGAGCTGCTTCTGTCTATTGAGGCTGTTCCCATGTTGTACCTCAGCTCCCTCCAGCTGCCAAAATGAAATAAAATACGAGACCTACTTCTCAGTTCTGGGGGTATAAATATGGAATAACCTTGTCAGCTCAGGGGTTTACTGTGCTGTAACCAGGAGGTGAATCTGTCCCCAGGTAATGCTTGACTAATGGCTATTGAAGGCAAAAGTGAAGTGATAAGAGTTTGGGATCAGTGCCTAGTGAGCTAATATCTATATTGCAAAACAAGCTGTGACATAACTTGGACTGCCTTTGGTGATCCTCCTGCCTTAGGATTTGAAATGTTCTCTTTGGAATCAGGGTAAGACCTGATGCTCCAGGATGTATTTCTCACCTGCCTGATATAATACTGCTTCCACTTCCTATATACTCTTGCAACAATGAAGTGAGTGTCCTTGCTTTTTGGTTGGCCACTCCTGCTGCTTGGATGTTGATGGTGGAGCAGATCTCTCATTCTGATAGAAAGAGAAGAATGTTGTTCTGTTCTCCTCACAGGGCAGGGACTGCAGTTGCAGAGACCTGAGATGGAAAGTAAGTTATCTTTTAGTAATCCTTTGGTAGGTGGTGGTGAGAGAAGCAGAACTAAGAGATTTTTTTAATACCAGCTAGAGAAAAGTATCCAGCATGGGATGTAATGGCTGGGGACAGTAGTGAGTCAAAAGCATTTTTAGTGGTTTATGTATTAACTCTCTCAACCTGCTTTTTTTGCACCATCTTTTTTTATCTATACCAATTGCTTTAGTATCTGGGTGTGGATATACGGGTGATTACCACACTGTTGTACTGTAAACAGAGTAGAAATCACCAGCAAGTCATTGCTGCCCCTTCTTCCCTCTGTTATCTGTCCTCACTTCCAAGCTCTGTACCTCATTTATGCTCCCCTTTGTATTTTTGATCAACACAACCTTTCATACATGAACGTGCTGGGCTCTGATCTGCTCCTAGTTTTGTGTCAGTCACATGTGGCAACAGAGTGATTACATAGGAGAGTAAGAAAAAAAAATGGAATGTTCCCCTAATTGCTGTAATCTGAAATCACACTCGCTCCAGAAATCACACATAATTTACACAAAATAAATACCAAACTTCAATATGGATAAAACAGTCCAGTCTGTGCATCTGTTTGCTGCTATTAGGAGTATTAGTTTTCAAGAGCAATCCATTATACCATGAAGTACCTTACTTTGTTAGACAAACAAGAAAACCCACACTTTTAATTTCCTGAAGCTTTTAATGGCATCACAGGATGCAGGTACTTGAGATACTGATACCTACAGCAGAGGGATGAAATGGCCATAGCTGCTTCTTATTGCTGGCCTGAAACCAGCAAAAACAGAGCTGAGCCATTTTAGGAGGATTTTACCAGCAAGGACATTTTTTGTAAGCACATCAGGTGCATGCACTTGGGCAATAAAGGCTATAGAAGAGAGAGAGGTCTGTGCTTTGAGTGCTCTGGATCCTCTATAACTGTGTGTTAAATTCAAAATAGCAGTCTAAAGAGTACCTTCATCAGCAGAGACTGCTAAAGGGGAGAATAAAGTGTTGTGGGAATTGACTGAGGCTCTGTCACCTCCTAGCTACAGTGTGTGGGGGCCGGGGAGGCTCCAGCATCAGCTGCTGAAGTACGGCAGGAGAAAGAGCAGCAGCCAGCCGGGGAGCCGGCTGCCCACCTCGCTGTGCAGCCAGAGATAAATTGCTGCAGCAAAATTGTGAGCAGTGTCTTGTAAAGAAAACAGAGGAGCTGCTCAGAGGTTGAGGAAGATGAGCTGTTTTTTAGGGCTGTCTGGAGCAAAGGGAGTTCAGGGTGTTCTGACATGTTCCAGCTGCAGCAAATGTACAAAATGGGGGCAAGCAGGCTCATCCACAGCCAGGCAATTATTATTATAATTTTATTATGAGTGGCTATACTTCGTGAATTGTCTCTTTCTCTTTGTGTACAGACTGTTTTTGTGGCATGTGCACGGTGTGGGGATGTTTCTGTGCAGATGAGGGGGTGAAGCCAGGGTTTGCTGCCATGCTTCTGCATCTTCTCTAACGATTGCTGTAAATTTGCCTTTTCCCTTTTTCATCTATGCAGCCAGCACTGAAATGAAATGTTCTTTGTGAAGAGAATATTGAAGAGCAGAAGGGAAAAAAGAGGGCATGGGTGTGCTTAATAAAAAAAAATTCTCTGCACTATTGCAGGTGCAGTTGATGCTGTTTAGAGCAGTCACTCATCTCACTCCAAATAAATAGTAATGACTGTTTCCTGTGACTGTGCTGTGAATCATACTCAGTCCATGCAGGGGAGTAGAAAATAAAGCTGCATGCAATCCACATGAGATGATGGCTCTTGTAATATTCAGCAGTTGGGCCTGGTTAGAAGCGTTTCATTATCTCAGAATTAAGAGAGAGCTTCCTGCTGTTGCAAAAGCTTGTTTATTCTTCTGCCTTCCCTGCCTTCCCTCCCTCTCTCCTTTCTTTGACATCTATCCCCTCTTCCTTTCTCCCATCTCTGAAATGTTGGCTTAATGTTTCTGAGCAAAACTGCAAGGTCAAATTAGGGACAGTGGCCCTGCAAGTACATTAGTAGTTCATAGCATGATTTTTGGCTTAATAGGAGGGCGCTTGAATTTTCTTTTATCTTTTGCCCTCTGCTTCTTTTCTTAGCTTATACTCAATATTTATCAAGAAGAAACAGAAGAAGTTGACCTTCTTTTCCATTTCTAGTGAACTACAGAGTTTTTCTCTTATCCTTGTCTTGCTCCAAAGTGATTCATTGGAAGTCTTTCAGTGAACTGCAGTTGCTGTTGTTACCTTAAGCCCCAGCAGAGACACCTGTAGCGAATAGGAGGTGCTCTGTGGGTGCAGGTCTGTTTGTGCTTTAGCTGGATGTTAGAGGTCAGCCAGCAAATGCATGGTGAAACCAGTCAGATTCCCTCCTTAAGTGGAGGGCTGAGCCAGAACTCCTTGCCTAGACCCTTCAGGAGGAGGGCAACAGTCAGAGCCTGCTGTTCTTCACCATCTCTGCAGAGTGGCAGTGTGGGGTGGGTAAATCTGTGTGAGGCTCGTGTGAAGCCACATCATGAGCTGCCTTT
The DNA here is from genome assembly GCF_028018845.1 of Melospiza georgiana. Classification (NCBI taxonomy): domain Eukaryota; kingdom Metazoa; phylum Chordata; class Aves; order Passeriformes; family Passerellidae; genus Melospiza; species Melospiza georgiana. The sequence goes on along the minus strand of NC_080433.1, from coordinate 16,032,970 downwards.
ATAATTGCTGAATTACAAAGTGGTGGGGAAGGACAGCACTGCTTCAGAAGCTGTGGAGGGTAAGACACACACCAGTTCCCAAATTCACTGTATTTCCTGTTTGGAATAAGCATGGATAATGTGTCCCTGTGTGCTGTGCCTCGCTGCAGTCAGGGTTCCTGGGCCACCCCACTTGTGTGTGTCAGTTCCAGTCAGCAGAAGCAGCTGAAGGTCCATCTCAAAGCAGGTGTGATTCATGAAGCATCTTATCCCAAGAAGAGCTCTGATTCAGGTTTTCACATCTGGATGATGATTTTGATTCCTATGAGTGCAGAAGGCCCCTCCAACATGGCCCTGCTGTGCTTAGTGACCAGCACGTTCCCACTGAGGGGGTGCAGCCAGGCTCTTTACAGGGTATCCAATTCCAGCTCATAGCTGGAGTGATGGAGGGACCTGTGTGCTCCCTCCTGGCTCCTCTCCAGCAAGTTCTGAAGCTAAAGGAAGCGGTGTGATGCCTAAGGACACTGACTTACATGGACAGTGCCCTCCTGGAGGGTGAATCTGTGAATACTAATGAATTCATTAGACCTCCTAAAGCATCTCTGTTTCAATAGTGTTTGCCTCAGCAGCAGTCAAGATGGTTAAAAGGCAATTGCAGCCACTGAAATACGTAGCAAAACTATTATCAGAAGATGTCATTTTTCGTAAATGTCAGTATGTAGATTTTTTATGGAGATATGGTGACAGGTAGTGAATAATTTAACATAAATTTACATAATATAGTGCAGCTGTTAATTTATGGCCATATTAGACTACAAGGTTATGTATCTAATGGCTTTTGGTCTCCTCTTTTTTTTTTTTCCTTTTTTTTAAAGTTAAAACTTTCTCTAAATTGTCCCACTTCACTCATAATTCATGCAATACCTGTCTTCCCTCCCTCATGCCACACAGGAGGCTGTGCATGTCATACCCTTTTTGCAGCCATGTGATTCACAGCAAACTCATTCCCATCTCCAACCTCAATCATTTCAATTCAGTGTATCCCTGTTTTTACTCAAAGCAGGCCTGTGAGGGTCAGGAAGTGCTGTTGCTACTGGTTGACTTGTGTTCCTCAAGGCTGAGCCCTTGGACTTAGCTAGAGACATACATTGCTTCTCCTTGTGGGAAAAGCTGGAGATGGGAAGCCAAAGCTAACTGCTCCATAGGTCAAGGTCTCCACCTGCCTTCCCTTTCCAAAACAGCCAGAGGAGCTGGCTTCCACTCAGTGCTTGGCATCTGCAATTGAGAAGAGATTTATTTTTTCCCCAAACATTTGCTTGGTGGCTTTCCATGGTACAAATGTTGGCCTGAATTTTAGAGAGGTGTCCATGCAGGATGCTAGAGCAGAGGTGAGGCTTTTTATTGGGTTTGTGTGACAAGGTTTTGGTAGTGGGGGGGGAGGGGCTACAGAGTAAGTCTGGAAGCTCCTCCCATGTACAACAGAACCAACATCAGCTGGCTCCAAGATGGATCCAGTGCTGGCCAATTCTGAATCCATTAGTGATGATGGTAGTGCCTCTGGGATAACAGAGTTAAGAAGGAGGGTGAAAAAAGCCTGTGCAGTAGAAGCAATAGTCAGACAAAAGGAGTGAGAACATGGACTGAAACAGCTCTCAGACAGCCAGGTCAGTGAAGAATGAGAGAGAGGAGGTGTCCAGGCAGCAGAGACTCCCCTGCAGCCTGTGGTAGGGATGATGGTGAGGTGGCTGTGCCCCTGCAGCCTGTGGGAGTCCATGGGGGAGCGGAGGCCCATGTGCAGCCTTAGGAAGACCTCGTGCCAGAATGGGTAGATGTGCCCAAAGGAGGCTGTGGAAAGATCAAAAGACCCTGTGGAAAGTCTGGGCTGGAGCAGGATCCATGGAGAGAGGAGCTCATGCTGGAGCAGGTCTGCTGGCAGGACTTGTGACCTTGCAAGGGACCCACACAGGAACAATCTGAAGTTCCTGAAGGGCTGCACCCCATGGAAGGAACCTACATTGGAGCAGTTTGTCAAGAACCACAGCCAGTGGGAAGGACTCACATTGGAGAATTTAATATAGAATTGTGTCCTGTGGGAAGGACCCCGTGCTGGTGGAGGAGAAGAGTGTGAGTCCTCCTCCTGAGGAGAAAGGAGCAGCAGGAACAACGTGTGATGAATCAGCTGTAACCCTCCCTCCTCGTCCCCCTGCACAGCTGGGAAGGAGGTGGAGGTAGGGAGCTCTAGGGTACTGAGCCCAGGAAGAAGGGAGGGATGGGGGAAGTGTGTTTTTAAAATTTGGTTCTACTTCTCATTATCCTACTCTGATTTGATTAGTATTAAATTCAATTAATTTTCACAAGTTGAGTCTGCTTTGCCTGTGATAGTAATTGCTGAGTGATTCCCCTGTTCTTATCTTGACCCAAAAGCCTTTCCTTATATTTCCTTCCCCATCTAGTGAAAGAATGGAGTGATAGAAAAACCTTGGGTGGACACCTGGCATCCAGATGGGCTGAAGCCACAAGGGGCTTGAATCTAGAGGGGCTGTCAGGGCATAAGTGGTGGCAGGGGCTCTTGGAGTACTTGTTCTCTGGACCAAGTATTTATGGACCATGCTGCTTATTCCAAGCTGGCCTGAAGCAGCAATTCCAAGCTGGCCTGCTGCCATTTTACCCAGGTGATGTCCAGCTTGTGGGGCAGAGAAAGAAAGGTATGGGCCTAACTGTACTTGATTTCTCTCAAAGTTTCCTCCATTTAGGCACTCGAATGAGATTCAGGCTTTCAGGAGAGCTGTGTGCATTGAGCACACAGTGATACCAGTATGAGACCAGCATGCCCTTTGAGTCTCAGATCTTTGGCTGCCCCTTGCAGGATGTCTGCGTGGGAGGTGAGCTCTCTTTGGAAACCTTCTGCAGAAACCAAACGCCCTGAGCATCCAGGGCAAACATGGATCGTAATACAAACACGCAACTCCAAAATGAAGAATTAGGATTAGAAGTCAGTGTTCCTAATTAGAGCAGAGGTCCTTCTTTTGAGGGAAATAAGTTTTCATCCAATTTATCGTGAATATTACTTGAAATATTTAAAAAATGTTCAGCTACAGCTTTCTCCCCTCCACACACCACCGCCATGGAGGAAGCATGATTCATATCCAGAAGATAGGTTGGCATCAGCGTGTCTTAGAATAAGGTTAAACTGTGTGCAGTTCTACAAATAAACTTTTTGTGGAAGGTAATTGGGGCAAAGGGTGGACATTTGTCTTTTTGTCCAGTGTAATGGAGGAAAGGGTTTGTTTTTTTTTTCTGCAGAGAATAATAATAATAATAACAACCAGTGATTTTTTTCAGATGTTTTACAGTGTGTCCAGTTACACACCCCTTCTAGAACTGTGGCATACACCCTTTCTTATTTGCAAGCCTGTGTTGTCCTGGAGGTGGGAGGAGAAGACTGGTTGTTCCATATCAGCCTTGTTGCTGCCTTCACCATTGTGTCTCTCTGGGGGCTTTTGGGAATTGGAAAATCCTGTGCCATTGATCGCAGGGAGTCTGTCAATTCTATCTGGAATCACAAAAAAAAGTCATGTCCTTTGTCAAGACAGGTAAAGGTCTAAGAGCAGTGTGACCGCTGTTGGTTTTTCTGTACAGGACTGTGAGAAGTGATTAGTGTTTAAAAAACAAGAGAAGTGTCATTGTTCTCTACTGTCTTACAGAGGAGGGGAAAGCAAAAGAAACATTTTTTTTTTAACATACAACAGGGTAATTCATGTTCTCTAAAGTGAAATATTGTTCCTTTAGTTTCAAATTTCCAGCAGACACTGACTTCTTATCTCCCCTCTTCCAACCAAGAAGCCAGCTGCCCCATTGTGCTGAGGTGGTTTTCCATATGCTTTATTTCCTCATGGAATATGAAGAATTGTGTGCTCTATTACGTCTCTGAATCTGAAATATTGCACCCATGGCTATCCCCCAGGCTCTGTGCAGAGGTAACTTGTGCCAGTGGAGTTCCTCAGACCTTCTCTTGGAGCTCACCACAGTGTTAGCAAGGGAATGTCTATTGGCCTCTCTGGAAAAGGGTCTTGGTTAAATCCTCAGTACATTCCTAATTGCTCCATCTTGCTGTCCCACCTCTGGTTTGAGCTTCTCAACACAACCACACAGCAGAGACAGAGCTGTGGTTAAACAAGATATCCCTGCCCCCCATGCCCATTGTGTTTCCAAAACTCCCACTTCAATAATGTATTAGCTTGATTCATAGAAAAACAGTGGACCAAATGCCTACCTCTCTTCTCATGTTTCCCCAAGGCTTCCAGGAATGAAAGGAATTAGCACACAGACAGCTGATTTCCCTAGCACACCACAGAGCTGTATTTAGTGTGGCCTTAACCCAGACTGGATTCCCACTGGACACCATACAAATGTTTAATAATTAATGTCTCTTTTTAAAAATCAAAGAGGGTGAAAAGAGGTTGATCTATCCCAGGGATTAACTGAAGAATGGTAATGGATTGAAGAAGCCTAAACTCTTCCTGCCCTCTAGTATGTCTTGTCAGGAGCAGTAAACAAGCTCCCCATTTTTGGTACAGAGTTGCTCAGTGTTCCTGGAGCACTGATGGGAGTATTAAGTATAAGACATCTATGAGTCACTGTGGTTCTCATTCAAGTCAAAAGCATAAATAGCACTTCTCATATATCCATGCTGTGTCAGTCAAAGATACTGCATTTCCTTTCCCCTCTGCCTCTAATAAACATCCGCCGACCTTAAGCTGCTATATACAGGAAACAGCCTGTTGGTTATTGTGTAAAACTGATAAGGTCCCCTGGGATGCTTTATCTGTCTCTGTTGTGCATATAAATTTAGCTTCAGTCATTGTAGGTTTTGTTCTTTTACCCTTTTTCCTCTCCTCCTTTTTTAATGCCTGCTAAGTAAACATGGCATTGTGGATAAGGGGATAAAGTAATTATCTAGCATAATAAGATCAACACCCAGAGACTTAAGATTCCATCAATACACTTTGCCTTTCAGTACTTTTTCCTGCATTTTCCTTGCAAATAATGGGTTTCTCTGTTTTGAAATGTATACCTGTTAATTTTTTACAGTACCCTACCCACACCCCCAATTCATGCAATTGTAAACTGCAGCAGACCAGAGTGCCTGTCATTATGATTTTGCTCAGAGACATGATGGTATTTACAGCAATGCTGAATTTCCTCTCCATTTATGGCAGGTTGTGAGGGTTTCTTGCTCAGCACAGTGCTGTGAGATGGTAGCCAGAATTATCTTTTCATGTAATGCTCTCAGGAGGTCGAGTTCTTGGAGATGTAGAGCAATTAACATTCTTAATACTTCCAGTGCTGGTTAAGGGTTTGGTGTTTGGAGGGTGGAGCTAAGATTTGGATTTGTATTTAAAAGAGTTCTATCTTTCTTTCCTTATTATTAGTACACAAGCCAAAATATGACCAGAGGTCTTTCAAGGTGTCTCCAGCTTCAGGGTGTGATCTGTGTGGTACAGTAATAATGTTCCTTTTGCCTGCAGTGTGCTCCATACTGAAAGTATGCTGGAGAGCTGAAGGATGTGTCTGGATGCAGTAATCCTTTCTTACTCTGCAGTCTGTTGGGGGCTGCTTGAATTGAGTTGTCCTGAGGTGACTCAAGTTCTTTTTAAGATTCACTTACAGACTTCTGCCATCACTCATCTTCCATCCAGGGGCTGGTGAGCCTGGTGCCCTGGAGTATGTCTTTTGTGTAATTCCTTCTTATGCAGCTCTGAGGTAAGCACATCTAAGTGCATTTTATGCACAGCTTGTAAAAGTACAACTATTTTGACAGGGTGCTGGACAGAAGATTCAGGACAGACATTTTACCAGCTACTTCTTAAAAGCTGAAGTGGTAGCTGAGGAGACAAACATGTATTTATGCCTTGAAAAATTCCCTGCAATGTCCTCATCTAGCTCTCAGTAGTTACACAGCCTGTGTGTGTGGTGAAGTGGCTGTGGCATAACCAAGAGAAAGGGTTTGTTTAGCTTTTGGTTAGCTAAGTAACCATGGTTCAGAAAACAGGACAAGTTAATTACCTGAGCCCTTCTGTAGTTACTCAGGTGAATTTCAGCTCTCACTGACCTTTCTGCTTCTGGTGTGGTTTGCATTGCTCTGAGCTGGCTCACAGCTGCCTCATCTGGTACATCCACAACAGACGTAGCCTTAACTGCAGTGTAGACTTTAAGAAACTTGCTGTGGTTTTCAGAACAAAGGGGGTAGAATCAAATAGTCTTTAAAAATTGTATGCTAAAAAATCCCCAAAACATCCTATTAACACCCTTTCTTATTTCAGCTTCCCCAGAGCAAGGGCAACACCTGCTTTAATATTGTGAGACTTTGGAAATCTGTCTGAAAACAGGATCTTCAGGAAAAGTCCAGATAAAATCTTCACAGCACTGATACTTCACAAATTTCCCCAGCAAGGTGGTACTTGCATTTAGGCTTGCAAGGCAGTTGTTGGAGATCTTCCATAATGTTTGGATGAGGAATTTGTCCAAGCCAGCCAGGGGTGAGGAACTTGCTCTGCTTTCTTCAAAGATGATTTTGTCATGAGCGGTACATAAAAATGCATTAGCACTTTTTGTCAGTAATGAACTTCCTTGTTCATTAGGTTAACATTGGCTGCTGTCACTAGTAAGTACATTTTAATGAGGAAGAGAGCATTCTGAAATGGTGGAAACCTGGCACTCTTGGGTCCAATTCACAGCTCATTGAAGCCGGTGAACAGATAGACTCCCACTGAATTCAGGTCCCATTCAGAGTGAGGGCAATTTACCCTGGCTGAGGACCTGCCCCTGGTTTCCCCAGTGGCTACTCAAGTGTGAAGTGCAGCTGCTGCTGGCAGGTATTGTTTCTTCCATTTAGAGTTCTGAATCCATTCAGTATTATTTTTAAGGCAACAACACAGCAGTTGAAGTCTTGTTCTACCTCCCCAAATTAAATAATTCTCTTACATCATTTACTTCCACTTGCTGGTTTGCTTTCATTTGACCTGCTAACCATGTCACACAGCATTAGCTTTGTAAATGCTGTCATGGACTTGGTTTGAAGGTTTGTGCCAGGTCAATTGTAAATCTCTGTTTTTCTCTTGCATGCCAGAACAAGCAGAGAAATGTATATTATGGGTGCAAGCTCAAGTAAAATGAACTTTGATAATTTAAAGATTTTTGTGCTGTTGAGATAGGTGAACAGATTTGTGGCTGCTGTCATATTTTAAATCTACTTTTTTGCTTGTAATTCCCTCACACTTGCTTTCTACTTCTGTTTCTGGTGTTTCTGATTTTAAAAAATACCTATTTTTATAGAACAAGCAAAACAGACTTTCCCAGTAAATAGTTCTGGGTAAAAATTCAACTTGTTGCTTTGTGAAAAAATTACGGATGTGTTTTAAAAAGCCCCTTCTTCATTATTTCCTTCTCTTCTTAAATAACAATTGTACTTATTTTCATACAAGCCTTCTTTTCCTGCATGGTGCATTTTAATAATTTACACATCCCTGCTGTATGGGAACCAGAGAGCAAAGCACACTTCCTGAGGGAATGCCACTGCAATCCTTATTCCTGTGATTATTGCTACAGTACCACTGAGAATTCCCACCCTCAATCTGGATTTTATTGTGTGTATGATGTTCAAAAAACCTGATGGGACATAGATTCATAAAAGCTTACAGTGTGTACTTAAACTGACAAAACAATGTGGATTTAAGATTGTGTATTGATGTTAGGGATGTTGACTCTTTTCCTAACACAGGAAAAGAAGATGGGTGGGCCATTGCTCTTCAGTAAAACAACACTGAACTCATTAGGACCCTCAGCAAGTACTCAGATTTCCAGTGTGCCTTGAACAGATTTAGAAAGTTTAAGAAGTAGCGAGAAGGGAAAATGCAATCTTAGATTGTTTAGACCCCTTTCTTAAAGACCCAGGAAGAACAGATGGGTCATCATAGCATGTGCCTTCATGAGGAAGCAGACACTCAAATCTCATTTCAAAAGATCCACAAAGTTCCTTCTCCACAGAGCACCAACATATTGTGGATCATAGAAGATGTCCCAAGCCTTCATAAACAACTAGAAACCTCTATTAAAACATCACTGGCTGCAATTATAATGTAACACAGGAAGACAGAAAAAGAGATCAAGATCTCAAGTCGTGGCAGTAGCAGGGCATTTGTTAAATAAAACTCATCTTTAATGATCAAAGCTGTTATTAGTACATTGGTGAGTGCAGATATCTTTTTAATGGTTTTCATTTTCACATTAACCTTTAAAAAGTGAGTGAAATCTTTCTAAACTAGAGTGGGAAATTATATATTCACAGCTTACCAAATCAGTGCAAGTCATAAAAAGAGGGCCTTTGCTGAGTGCTAATTTTTCTGAAAATTTAATTTCCAGGATGCTCCCATTAGGCAGTGGTTGAATCTGCCATCACACAATCCAAAGTGGCTTCCCCAAAGCCATCAGTTTATGCAAGGTTTCCTTTGGATTCCCATCGACTGCAAAGGATTCTTGCTTAACTCTCCAGGCTCATGTGTGTTTTGGTTGCTCTTTTGGTACAGCCTTGACCTCCAAGGTCTTCAGATACGAGCAGTGCACCTCACAGTTTTCCTTAAGGATATTATATTGTGGCTCTTTTATATGAGTGGGTTGAACTTAATTTAGGGAGAGCAGGAGTAGAACGAAAGGGAAGTTTCCGTTTCCTAAGGGAAAATGAAGTGAACTGTGCAATCTTAAGTGTTTGTTTTAACTCTTGCCACAATCTCTGCCTTTCTCTGAAGAAAGTCCTTTGTCTGCTGGCAGTGACTGCAGAGTGGTTTATAACTTCCCATGATTTAGCTTTGCACTGTAAGAGCACAGGCACATATAGGCAGTGCTGTGGGCAAAACCTTTTATGTCGTGGTGGAGAGTGTTTTCTCCTTTAAAAATGTCAAGTTTGATACAGTGATGCAAAGGAGCAGGGCCTCCATTAACCCTCCCCAACAAGGAATGATCCCAAGATCCTACTGGTTCTTTATTAGAGCAGTGGGGTTTCCCCATAAGGCATCATTTATTATATTACTTCCACCTTGTAAATTACATTTTTTTTCTCCTTTTTTTTTTTTTCCTTTAAATTATGCTCTGGGGAGGCAAGGGGAGGGAAGGGACAAGGTGTGCCTCTGAATTGGTGTTTAGGGGGTGTGGGGAAGAAAGGAGCATAGTGAAATACTTTCAATCTAAACATAGGAAATAGAGCAGGTTTGATAAGGAGAAATTGCCCCACAGAACAAATGAATTTTAAGAGACATTTTGAGTCAACAGATTAAGTGCTTTTTTGGAAACCTGTTGTGTTCACACGTTTATTTGCCATGAAGTTGATCCTCTCTTATATTCTTAGGAGGGATCCCATCACTTTTTAATTCTTGGCTACAGACAAAAAGCCAGTGATGCTTTGTGCTAAATGAATGAACTGCTTTTCTGCCAGTGGTGAGATCTGTGGTGATGAATCTGACATTCCTCTTCCCTCTTATGAGAACACACTGAGGTTGTTGGGCTGCTTAAGGACTACTAAGAATGAGGACACTGATTCTCAAGCCAAAATGAAGGAATGGATGCCTTAAGAAAAATAATGTATATAGCATCTGTAAGCCTGAAAACATTTCTGAACAGCTTCTTTAGCCAGTGTCAGAGTTCCTTCATACTTCCTTTTGCAAGCAGAAATGAAAGCAACAGGGATAAAACCGAGCCAGGCTTTTAACAACATCTGTCTTCATAAGATGTTGACATGTGTGAACATGGTCACTTCCTTTTTCCCTTCCTGGATACTATTAAGGTAGATGTGATACTGTGATGTGAATGTCAAATAAATCAATCCTTGTGCATCCACTGTTGATTGATTAGATGACAACTGTTAACTATTTAGCTGGTATTTTCCCATTGATACCATAATTTTGGCATCCAAGTTCTTTACAAAGTGTAAATTATCTCAGTGACCTCTACAAATGCCCAATTAAATTGATTTTTTCTGTGTGTGTCACTGGTTTCAAAGGAGCTGTGCTGATTTGCACCAGTTGAAACCCTGTCCCAAAGCCTCAGGGAGTTCACAAAGGAGAGGGATGTGTAGCCCAGAGGCAGAGGTCTACCATCTTTGCTGAGGCAGGCTTTGATTTTAATGTATCAGGAATGTTTTTGAGATCTTTTAACTACTTTTAAAAAACACAGTGTTGAAATCATGCACTTTAACAGTCATATTATTTTTTTCTTCATTGTCATTGAAAACAATGAATACTTGATCTTTAAAATCCTGCTAAGGCAGGTAAATTGTAATTAATCATGAGCCATTCATCAATAACTAATTATTCAATTACATTAAAGATAATCTTGTTTTCAGTGGATATCAATCATTACAAGAACAATTATTTATTTCTAATTCATAAGATCAACACTATTATTTCTGTAATTGCAAGTGTCATGAAATAGCCACAGCATAATAAAGCATACCTGCCCTATATTAAATCAGAATGTCATATTGACAGATACTATGGCATTGCAAATAAGTCACCTTTTGCAGACAGCTTTTTGCAATTGAAATAGCTGGGATTAAATGAGAAATAAATACTGTCTGTGTCTTAGTTAAGCCTGTTTGGAAAAGTCTAAAGGAGCAAACTATTAGTTAGCAGACTGATAATTACAGATGTTTAAAAATAGATACTCAGCTATTTATGCTGTCTGAAGTATTAATAACTTTATTTACCACTGGAATAAAGCTCAGCTGTGAGAGCCAACCCCATATGACATTTCCATGTGGTACAAGAGGTGGCTCTGATATTTGTAACTGGTGAAGATTTCAGCAGCAATTTTGTGGCAGATCTTTTGCGTGCATGCATGTATAAACAAAGCAATGGAGGTTTGAGAAAGAATTATTGTGCTAAATAAAACCATGCAGCTTATTCATTACTCAAATATTGTAAACAAGAAGAGGATAGTTTGTTATAATATGCTGGCAAACAGGAAAAAAAAAAACAAACAAAAAAACTTTGTAAAGGAGCTTTGGAAGGTTTTGCAGTGGGCCATGTTCATGCTGAGGTCGTGGTGCCCAATACTGTCTTTATGAGCTTGGAAGTGGTCAGGGAAAACCTTGCTGTGGGCTGCTCTGCAGGTCCTGATTCCTTCCCACTGCTGTGGTGCCAGCAGTGGGAAGGAAGGCACTGTATCCCCTCAGGGGGGAAATGGGGCTTAAAAATGTAGCTTACAAAGATTTTACAGAAGGTTGTAAAGTTCTGCTGGCGTTGGACCTCACCTTGCTAGAGATAAGAGCCCACTGCATGGTGGAAGTAAAATGAATATGTTATGTCCTGAATTCATGCAGGATTATCAGCATTTAATAATTTGCAGGCTCAGGGGTTCATTCAGGTGAGGGGAACTTGCAGGTCAGGCAGGTCTGAACCCCCAGAGCTCCATTCCAGCTGTTGGGTGCCCACAGTGGCAGCCCCAGCAGCACAGACAAAGAGACCTCAAACATCATCTGTTCAAAGGCTGCTGTGAATGATCTTTCAATTCCTCTGTGAAATGGAAGTAGATGTGCCCATCAATGCCTGGCTTTGCTGCTTCAGCAAGGCAAGCTGTTTATATTATTAAAAGTTAGGTTTTTGAATTCACAAAAGCAGTTTTTTCTCTGTCTCATTCAATCTTTCTGCTGCAGCACTTTTGGTTGCTGAGCAGGGTCTGTGTGTGTTGCTCATGGAGGAGGTTGAGAGAGCAGAAGAGAGGGTTTCAGGAAAGGGAGGGCTGACCCTTTCCCATCCGCAATCCCCATCACCCCAAACCATCACCCCAAACTGCCCTGCCTCAAGCACAAATAGCAGATGCCATGGGAGCAGCACTGTGCATTCCAAAAGCCATGCAGGACTGGTGTGCAGCACACTCCTCACTCTGTTTGAGAGCCCCTGCAGGACTTGGGGAGTTCAAACTCACCATTTGGGATTGAACTGTCAGAGCCAGCTGGCTCAGCAGCAGTGTAACCACTGGCAAAGACAGGGCTGGGAAGAAGTAGCTTCATCTGTCCATCATGCTGTCTGTTTTCCAGGTGAGGTGAGACTTATCACACTGTTAATGAGGACTCAGTGCATTCTCTGGGCCATGCTGCTGTAGTGGCAGAAGTTTGTCCTGGCCCCAGGTGCAGAGGGTGCCTCTGCATCTAGCATTGGATGTGTGTCCACTGAGGTTGTTGAATTAAATACACAAGTCTGCTTTCTCACTCCCTGGACTAGTCAGAGCTAAAGCTCCCACAGAAAGAGCCCAGGTGGTTTGTGATGGGAAAAGATGGCCTGGCAGGACTGCAACTGTCCCTCCACTGACGTTGGGAGAGTCCCAGAGACCTCTGGCAGGAGGCCCATCACACCCAGCCCTGCCTCCTGGCAGGAGGAAGGCGCTAGCCATGACCTTGAGTGGGAGCCTGCACACAGCTCTGGCTGTGAGCTTCTGGCAGTCAAACTGTGATTGTACAGCTCCAGTGGGAGGAGAATAATTTCAGGGGGGATAAACCCCTGTGTCTCAAGTTTCTAGAGTGTGTTAGAAGTCGTGTAGCTGTAAAGTTAATGATTGCTGAGACGTCCCTTAGCTCTCTTCTCTACCTGATGAATGTCACTTTGGTGCTGTCAGTGTATCAAGGAACAACATGGGCTTTGTTTGTTAGATTGATATAGCAGCATGTATTTTAACTGCTTAATCAACAGAAGCTGTAATAAGCTTTTCCCAGTAGCTGCACCCAGGTGATCACCCATCTAAGTGATTAATCCTGAAAAAGAGAGATGGCTGCCCAGCAGAGTGGCAAGTTAGGACCCAGACCCACCATTTCACAGCTTAGTTGGGAGAAGCAAGAGCTGGAGCAGGTGACAGAGATAGCAGCATCTTCAGAGGCAGGAGAAGATGTGGGCCAGGCTTTTTGTGCCTGACTGCCACTCTTACCCTGTGCCAGCTGGCACTTGGATCATCTGCAGAAGCATATGTTTGACCAGCCCTCCTGCCAGGGGAAGGTGGTACCTTGGGCTGGTTTGAGGGGAACGAATCGGGAAAGAGCACAGTGAGCAATGGAGTAATTTCCTTTGTCAGTAGGAGGGTTTTTTTGTAAACTCTAAGCTGGAAATGCTGTTACCTTTTGATTCAACTTTGGCATGCCCTCAGGCTTGACCATGGTATCCATGGTTATAGAGTCAGAGAATTTATTTTGGAAAAGACCTTTAAAGATCATTGAGTCCATAACCCTGACACTGCCGAGTACCACTAAGCCATGTCCCTACATGCCATGTCTATTAAATATGTCCATGGATGGTGACTTGACCTCTTCCATGGGCAGCCTTTTCCAATGCTTGGTTTCCTCAGAAGGACCACAGGAAGCATGCTGAGAGTCTTGGTGTTCCTCTACCTCTGAGCAGAGAGGGAAAGGGAAGTGGTAGTTGGCTAATGTTACTTGAGCTCCTTGTTTCTCAACTTCTGCCTTGCTCCAAGACCACAGGCTGTTCATGTGGTAAATGGAGCATGCATATATTTATTTTAATGGGTGTTTGAGATGCTCAGGTAAAGGGCATTAGGGAAGAGAACATATTATTATAATTTTAGTATATCTCCTACTTTTTTGTGACATTGTGGAAAGTTAATGGTAGTATTTCAGCATCAGCCTACACAAATAGTATTTAGCAGTGGTATTTTCAGTCACAGGTGCCCAAAATTAGTCCCCTAACTCTATATTTAAGCGCCTAAATAGTTGCTTAAATTTGTTAAAGGGACCAACCACCAGCAATCTCCACCAGTGTGAAAGAGAACTTTGCGTGCTCAGCGGCTTTAACACACACAAAAAAATTATGGTGGCTGTCCTAGTCGAGCATCTCATTCAAAGTTTGAATATGTTATGTCATAGCTGATTTTGCATTCAGCATCCAACTGCAAAGAAACAACAGCTGAGTGTCAATGCAGTTTATGCAGTTATCAAAGACAGTTGGTGCCTCTTTGGGGCTTCTGCATATATCATCAATTCCAAGAAATACAATTCACATGTTTAGCAGCCTTAATGTAAAAAATACTGCGTATTTTTGTATTAAGCCAAGCCCCGAAGTGTTTTCTGATTCTAGTATCACTTATCTTCCCCATCAAGGTGCACAGCAGAGAGGGCAGCCAGGCTGTTATTGCTTTTACTGTATTCTAAACACGCACAGGCGTACACACACATCTGTATCTTCAAAATCTGCCAAAAGTATTTGTTGTTGTCTCTAAGAAGGAGTAATGCTCTCCTGCAATGTGTAATTTATAAGCACTAGTTTTTGCTGCTTCTTATTATAAAAACAATTCATCTCATTGCAGAATGTGCGCTTAATTATCATTTGCTAATGCCTTGAGTTTTTTTTAAGTCAAATTTATTGCTCAAGTGTACTGTAGCCAATGTAATCTGGTGACAAAGCAAAGGAATTTGCTTAAGGAACTGTTTTTTTCTAGCACTGAATTTGTGATCTGTGACCTTACGCAAAACATTTTACCTTTTTCATGAGTCAGCTTCCCCATATGTTTTTTTTAAGAAATTAATAGGTGGAGATTAATAGGTGAAAGATGCCATATTTTTATTTTGTTAAGCACCAGAGCACAGGATCCATTCAGCACATTATATATAATGTACATCCCTCATTTGAAACACCTCATCATATTTACAACTTTTAATTTGGCTTTACTTTTGCTATCGTTGCTAAACATAAACCACCCACACAGATTAAGGACATTGGTGTTCATAGCAGACTAAGTCGTATCAGCCATTCAAACTAAAATTAGTGCTAAAAGCAGTCAGTACTGCCAGTGGTCTTCGGGCTCCATCACAACAGAGAAGTGTGGAGGGTGAAATCCATTTTTCTCTTGGCTTTTGGTCCGCACCAAACCGACATGAGCCTGCTTGTGCAGGCTCATGGGCTGTGCCCATTTGGAGTGTGGCTCTTGTCTATGCTGCTCATGAGCTCCAACGATCCTTTATCTGCTGTGCCAAGGGAGAAGAAAGGATGGGGATGCTGTGCACAATAGAAAGGAGAGAGGTCAACTTTTTCCTCCAAAGACATGAGCTTTCTCTGCTTTGTGGCCACTCCAAGTCGCATGCTAACAAATCGGCACTTCTGCTCCTGCTGCAGAGGGCTGTGGAGGTCATGTCAGTGACTGCTCTCAGAGCAAACCCAGGAGCATTTGGGCAAACGTTTTCTCCAACTGTTGACATCCTGGTGGCCTCAGAAAGCTGGCCCCCTGTGACTCATAATGGGATGGTGGCTGGATGAGATGGAACAGGGCATTTACACAAAGCACTGTTGCTTTTCAGTTCTTGCTTGCATTCCTGCTTAGCTGTGTATGCACCATATCACATCACGCATCTACATCCTGTGAGGCATTCGTAGTTGATAGAAAAATAACTTTGATGGGAATATGCAAAGCAACTCCACTACTTTTTAAGCAAAACAGCTCAAAAAACTTTGGTTTACTGCCCACAGCATGGAGATGGTTTGTTGGTGTTTTTTTTTTTTTTTTTTTTTTTTTTTTTTTACAGCTACAATATGAGTACCACTTGGAGAATAGTGTATGCCCCAGGGGTATGCATAAACTCCTGACCCTGCTTAAACTCTGTGGCACACAACACTGGGCACACATCAGCAACATTTGTGTGCTGTACCAAGCCCTGTGTTGTGGCACATCATTCATGTCCAGCAGTAATGCTGCAATCACTGGTCCTGATCGCTTCCTGCCAAATGGCAGACACAGCCCATCCTCCCTAAAAATAGAGACCTTTCCCACTGCACTGTAATCCTGGTGCCAGCACCAAACCATACCTCTCCACAGTCCCTTCAAGCCATAAAAAGATTTTCTCCTGCTTTCTTTCTGGCATAAAGCACAGTTTGGGAAGTGTATTAGGGCTATTAATTTTGTTGCAGGGAGCGCAGGGGTGCTAGTGTTTTATTAACACAGTAGCTCTGCTCAATGGCAACATCTGGTTTTCAGTGAGGTTTCAGGGTTGTTTTTTTTTTTTTGCTCCATTTTCCAGCTGTGTTGACTCAAGTCAGAAGGCAGTCAGGCACTTGTGAGACTGAGGTCTCCAAACACTTAAAGAGCTGAGATATTCTTTGAAACCCCTGGATCTTGGAAAATTAGGGCAGAATCTGACAATACCAATTTTTCCTCCAGAGGCTTGCAGCATTCACAGTTCTGGTTCCAGCCAGGATCAGGAAATTAAAAATCACATGGAAACTTTTGCAGTGTTTTCAGGGTGGCTGTAGGTTACATCTCCACAGAGTAAAAAGTGCAGGAGGGAGACTCAATTTTCCCAGGCCATTTGTTTTATGTTGTTCGTGTATCCTGAAAGATGATTTACCTTGCTCAAGAAAATATGCAAGTCAAAAGAATACAATCTAGGTTTTCTGGAGCAAAGAATGGAAATGCAGCTTTGGTGTCGAGGCATTAACAATTCATTAGGCTCACCTGTGTCCCAGTAGTGGGGCCAGCATGAGACAGATACTCTTACAGCTGACACCAGCTGCATTTCTGATGTGTTATAAATCCCATCCCTCTGGGACTGCTGTTAGCTAGCTGCGGCTACCTGCCTGTGGATTGAGCTCCAGCACAGCAGGCAGTGAGTGGCCAGAAGGACCTCCACATTCCTCACCAGCTCTCCTGCTCCAGTGTGCAGCCTGGACCCCAGGCTTCTCCTTGCCCAGTGGTTCCCTGCTAAATCCCAGGGGAAGGCTGAGCTACCTGAAAAGCTGTGAATACTGGCAGAGTGGCTCCCCTGCCACCTCGTCCTTGCTTCCTTCCCTCCATCCCACAGCACTCACTTTGAATTCATCTCTCCTGTTTTCTGCTGCTGCATTCTCTCCTTTCCCTACTCTTGCATAATTCAGCTTTCCTTCTCTGGCAGTGTTTTTGCCCCCTCTTTTTCACCTCTCAGCTCCCCATGTGCAGGAGGAAAACAGCAAGCCTTGCAATACAGCCTTGTGAGCCATGAGTAATGACAGAATGAAAGGAAAAGGAGGGAAGGCAGCCCTGCTCAGCATCTGAAAATGAAATGTTTGCTTTTTCTGCAGTCAGCTTTGTTAGAGGTGCTCAGGATTCCTTGTTCCTGTCCCAGTAGCCTGACAGGCAGGAGGCTGTGCCAGCTTGGGATGTGGACTTTGAGTCCAGACTCTGCCTCTGTGGCACTGCCCAAGCCCAGAGGAGCTGCACTGATGAAGCAGAAATTTGCCTGGTGCCAAGCCAGCCTAGCTGGCCAACATAGCCTGATGAGGATGCTTTAAGTGCTTAATGTTGCCCTAACTCTTACCCTATTCTCAACCCTCTCTTTTTTTGCCCTGAAAAATAAAAGCCTAGCTCAACTGAGGAATATCAGTCTGTGAAACAGGAACCCTTGAGTTGTTTTAGGGTTAAGTTACAACTGTGTTGTTTTTTCCCATGCATGATTTTTCTTTTTTTTTTTTTCCTTTCCCAGACTGCTTGAGTCCTAAATTCCCCCTGTAAATCTGCTTTCTGTACCATCAGTTCTCAGAACAATGAACTGCTTGATATACCTGATAAGAGTTAACACGAAAAATGAATAAATCATTTGCTACTCCCTTCTCTTTTTTGCTGTAACTGGGTGTTGGTCTATAAAATGAAGGAAGTTACATTGAGCAGGAAGTTTAAAAATGCTTAGACAGATGTCATTAAAAAAAAAAATCAAACTTGGCTTCCTGCCAAGTGTCTGTAATTAAAATTATTCTTCTTAGTGAGAAAAAAGCAGATGCAAAGGGAGGTTTCCTGTCTCTCAGAGTAGGAAATACAAATAACTGTTAGTCTTGCCTTTGTGTGTGCATGTGTGCACGCATATGTGTTTGTGAGTGTATGTCATGGTGTGGGACTCTGATGCTTATTTCTGAAGTGCCTTGTGATAGAAAACTTTAGTCAATACTGGGTAGATGGGTGCTTTATTATAAGCTATGCTCTTTTTGGTCTTGTTTTTAAATTAGATCTTTGTTGGAAAATACTGTATATAAATTGCTCTTTCCATATTCCATATTCCAGAAATGGCTGGTCTTTCAGAAAAGAACAGTGAATTTCTGTGTATGGTGTTGAAGGGAGAACAGGATGTGGGTGGGTGTACACATGTGTATATAGCTATACTTATCTATACACATCATATAGCTAGAGCTGATAGCTTTATTAACATAGAAACCAATGCATTTAATGCCTTGCAACTTTTTAGCATATGTGGAAGTATACAAATATATAAATGCTTCTATCAACATAACTTCATTTTTCAGTAAAAGTGTCTTTAGTTTGATAACTTTAAATTATATTTTTATTTTGTTTCTTGTCTGATACACAAATTCAAAAACAGTCTGTTATCCAAATTAGGCAAGTCTACCATCAGGCAATGGGTTCTGTGGCTCTTTTCTGTCACCACTTCTTAAAACGGAGCTGCTTTAATTTCTCTTCTATACAGAGATAGACATACAACGTACCTAAGCTGAAGAAATTTTATCAATGCATTTACTATGTTTTTTTCAGATGTTGCCCTGAAGTTTTCAGTTTCTTTCTTTTTTAAAAAGAAGCAAGCCCTTTTTGAGGAATAGCAGAGAAGGCATGGGGCACATGTTCCAGTGCTGATCCATGAGAACAGGCAGAGCTGGTGGAGCAATTCCCCTCAGTAAAGATGGGGGCTCCTACCTGTTTGTGTAGTGTGTGTTCCATATTCAAATCTGGATGTGAAGTTGTTTGCTGCTTTCAGCAGCCTCACATTTACAAAGGACAGATACCCTGTGTGGTTGGTTCTTCCACCAGCACTCATAACCAGCTTTAGTTATTGTATTTCTGCATTGAGATGTGCCATAGCATAGATACAGCTCTTTTTCTCTGGCAAAAATGTCCTGGTAATATTGTTTATTCTCCTCACACTGTTGGGATAAGTTGGTCCAGGGAAAGGGGTCACTAGAAGTGTGCTTGTGCTGACATGGAGTTTTCCTAATTTATTATGCTATCCAGTGGTTTTTAGTGGACTGTGCTTGAATTTTCCTCCAATTCTGAAAGTGAGGTGTGGCCCCAGCCACGTTGTACCAATCAGTCCATATTGCTGTGATAGATATCAGGTGGCACATCAACACTAACATGCTGCATGCTGTACAGGTAGCACAGAGTGGAGGGCCCGTCTCATCTTAAGCACCTGGAATGAGGAGTAGGAGACAGCAGATAAGACCCTCAGTGTGTTTTGGCTGTGATGACCATAAGCTGGCATATCTCTCCCTTTCCATGAGACCACAACAATACATTGGAATGGCTTAATTTTACTGCTCTTTTCTTCAGGACTCCACAGCCACTCAGCTCCTGTTTATGGGCTGACTGGGCTCAATGAAATGAGTTTCCTACAGCCAACAAGATCCACTAGTTACATTGATAAACCCTGGCTGACCTGAGTATCAGAAGCTGGTTGGCATGCTGGTGCAGTGTGTACTGACCTTTGTAAACAACTCGTCCATGATTTTGGCATCTTTGAGTGCTCCTGGAAAAACTTCCCTTGGAACAGATAACAGAACTCGCTTCTGTACTTTGAGTTGCCAGATTATCTGGCAAGAGAGCTGCTAAAAAGAGGTTCTGGGAACAGCTGAAAAAGAGCAAGTACATGCCTGCTGCAAGAAATAGAGCAACTGGTACCCACTGAGCAAGAGTAGTGGGGATCTGAAAACACACCAGGGGAATATGGACATCTGAAAACGCACCAGAGGAATAGGGACATGTACCTCCTGTGGGTGTTGCTGTGCTGCAAAAGCCAAAGGGAGTTCTTAATTGCTCAGAGAAATATAGAGGGGCTGGGCAGAATGGACAAGACCTAATGTAGGCTTTGGAGGTGAGATCAGCTTAAAAAAGCTAAAGCCCGAGAACACTGTTGGAAACTTCAGCAACAGCCAAGCTAACAGCTCTTTCAGAAAAGGGAAAAGAAACATTTTAAACTCACAATCCACTTTATAGCTCAGCCCAAGGCTATAGGTAATCCATCTCTAGCAATCCTAGGATGTCCTCAGTAAACACAAGTTGAAAAATAGCATTTCAACAGACCTTCTTGTGTCCTCCTTGAAAAGAGATTGCTGTTTCTGTTGAAACCCAGAGATCTTATGAAAAAGTAGGGACAGTCAAATGTGAGAAATCCCCGGTTGCTCGTCCAGTCCTGTCTATACTCTTCTGGAGGGTAGTTTGCCTAAATCTAATCTGATTGGGTTTGCAATTATGCCTGGTATTCCTGGGACAAGACTACCAAATGCAGTTTTCAGAGGTGCCAGGCAAGTAGCAGGAGAGGTTTTACTTCTGCTTCCCAAGTGGGAAGGGGAGCTGTGGCAGGATTAAATGGCCTAATCTGTGGCAGCACTCACAGCTCCCAAATTCTCATCTGATGCCCCACTCTGCTAATCAGCAAATGTTTAAACTCTTTCTGTGCTTTAGGCTGCTGAGCCATTACACAGAGGAGATAAGGCAGTCTCTGCTGTTGGCAGTGAATATGTCTGCTCCTGCCTCCCCCTGTAGTGGTGTGGTGTGTCCGCATTCGGGGAAATGAGCAGGGGAGGGAAGGCAATGGGGAGTTTGACTTGGGCCAGGCAGAGGGAGGACTGATCCTTCTTTTTCTAAGTGTAAGATGATATACCAGTGGTTTTTCCTCTTGTGCTGCTCTGCTGCAGACATTTTGCAAGTGGAGAAGGAAAGCAATGCGTTGTTTTGTTGGCATCTTGACAAAGCATTTCCATGAGCATGGCTGCCCGTTGAAGGCATCTGTTCAAGTTCCCAGGCCAGGGTAGCAAGCAGGTCTGGGCAAAGGTTTGGGACTGCATTTTCCCAGCAGGTTCAGTAATGTTTCCCACACGTGAGTCCAGGGACAGGTAGCAGATACCCTGAGCAGGCCTAGCCAGTGCTTTCAGCTAAAATGTGTGTTTTGTGTCCAGCACATACTCAAGGAGCTCTTTTGAGGAGTTCTGAGTAAACAATAAATCTCTCCACAATGGAATTCATACTGAGTGAATTATCAGGGTTAAAAAAATACTCTGTTGCTTTCAGCTCTTATCTTTGTTTACTGTATCGCCAAGGACAGTGACCTGCCTTTGTGCCCTGGTACTGAACTGTCAGCAAGAGAGACAGGAAGGGCTGCCTCCTCTATAGGCTCAGCATATAGGCTTAATGAGAAGAATAACATTTCAGCAGCAGCTGCTGTTGGTTTTGCCCTGTTTGGTTTATTCTCTTTTGTTGTCTTACTTCAGCAAACCTAGATAATCTTAGAGACAGGCCTTTTTGTCGAGTTTCTGAACTCTAATTTAGTGGCCTTCAGATATTTAAACATTATTAAGACCAAGTCAAGCTGACAGAAGAGTCTATGTCGTTTTCATTTCCCACCAAGCTGAGCCTGTTGCATCCTGTGTGGAGCCTGGTTGTGCACAGCCCTCTGACCATGAGCCATCTTTCAGCTTGAGAGAGCAGGGAGTGCTCCAGCCCCAACCAAACACCAGCTCCATCCCTCACCATGGTAATGTTGGCTCAAAGGGAAGCCCCACCACTCCTGGGACACATGATTAATAACTCCCCTTAATGAAGTAAGGAATGCATGATGGAAAAAATATTAAAATAGGAAAGCACCATCCAGGACAGAGCAGAGATGTGCTGGTAGCACCACACATGGTGGAGCGGCACTACCCTGTCCCAGTGTCCAACCCTCTGGGTACTGGGGAGCAGGGGACATGAGAGCAGTACCAGCCTGCCTTCTGCATCCTGACACTGGCTGCAGGAACCCATCCTGGTGTCTGCTCTGGGAGCAGTTTTGGTGCAGTTCCTCTTCCACAAGTCTAATAGAAGCAGTAGTTTCCCTGCATGGTTCCCAGTTCGTCATTTGAGAGGGCAGAGGTGCAGGGAGCAGGGAGAATTCTCATGGATCTCAGCGTCTATTTGGACCCCAAGGACATCATAGCCAGATAAATCTTGAGTGCAGATCCCTTAAACTTTAAATTGCAGCTATTTTTTCCATGGAAAGGTAGGCAAAGAATGTGTTTCTTTGCTGGTTTGTGGCTGGTGTGTGGGTAAGTGTACAACACACATTACAACCATTTTTCCCCACCAATTGCACATTGTAAAGCAACACTTTAATGGCAGGTTACATTCACTTCTTTATTTACACAGAAAGAATGTGTAAAATTTCTGTTCTAGTAATCTGTCCACAATTTTGTTTTCCATTCAGGATTTACCTTTATATTGTATGATATCAGTATTATCTTCCAGGGCTTACCTCACTCATGACATTTTTATTTTTTTTAAGAGCAGGGGATTTGTTGTTAGTACCGTGTAATGATCAGGCTTTAAACACGAGCGTCATATGGTGCTGTCCTCTGAGCATGCCAGCAGTATCCACATGATTAGAGTTTATCTGTCTTATTTATTAAGAGTGGTGGAGGAGAGGAAAAGACTTCCCCAAATCTGCTTGGAAAGCTGCGTCAGGACTTGACCTTCTGCTAGCAGGCCCTGTGGTTTTCCACACAAGGGCTACTCCCCACACTCCTCCTGCTGTCGCAATAATGTGCCTGGAATCTGACCCCGTATTTCCCACTGTCATGTTGGTATCAGCTGGAGATAAATGAAGCCTTTTGTTCGCTTGTTCCTTGCTTTGCAGGGTGCTCTTCTCTTCTGCTTTAAAGAAGAGCCAGTGGTGATCTGGCACTGAGGCAGAACTACACATAGGCACTGTCAGCATGGTGTTTGTAATATACTGACCAAAGCATCTCTAGTGGCAAAAATGAGACAAGACTCCATTATAAGGGACACAAAAAAGAATTTTCTATCAAGTCCACTGGAAGCAGGGAGCAAGCTGTCATCTTCCCTGGCTCTGCAGCTCCCAGCCTGTGCGGTACCAAGGAGCAAAAGCGGTGACGTGCATATGCAGAGCACAAAAAAAGTCTTCCCACATCCTGACCTAGATAAATAGGACTTGGAATGAATTTTCTGACTTCACAGCAGTGACACTTTGAATCTTCTGAGACTTGAAGAATATATATCTATATTTTAGTTATTTTTATGCTTCTTCAAATAGGTGGATGTGTTACAGAAAGTACACATGCACATGTGTTTCATGCACATGAAGAAAGGCCAAAAGTACTAATACAAATCTCTCTTACTGTGCCATAATGTGAAGTAGCAAGTGAATGTGTGAGCAAAAGCAGTGGATATGGACAGAAGTGCAAGATGCTCTCGCTCTTCTGAGCTGTGTTGCAAATACCTTGGGAGCTGAGGCAGGAAAAGCTGTGAGGTTGCTCTGAGTTGTTCTGGCAGAAGGCAGGTCAAAGTATGCAAGGGAGCAAAAGGGGATCACATCCACTCAGTTTTTATCAGCACATTTCTTATGAGAGGTGTAGCTCTGGCAAAATATGATCCCAACTAATCTGCTTTCCAAAATTGTTCCTTTCATAATTGAGCCAACTTTTCCCCAGGATTTTTTGGTGGGGATTTTTTTGTTTGTTTGTTTTTGTGTGAAAAAAAAAAAGTATTATATGTATGGGACTATGACTTGGGCTGCCAAAATGTTGCATGGTGTGGTTTAAACCAGAGCAGCAAATTTGGAATAGCAGCAACATGTCATTGGCTTTTTGATCATCCTGCTGGTTCACTAGAGAGTATTGTAGATTTCTTTATACACATAGAAGTCAAAGAAATAATAAGCACCCTTCATCCGTCACATAGTCTCTATTTATACATCAGGGTAGGTGTGAGAAGGAAGAAGTCCTGAGTTTTTTCTTTTTTTTTTTTCCTACTAATTTTAATTTTTTTTACTGTTGAATTAAATTTCTTCATTTAGAGTTGTGCAGCTGTCTGGGCTTCTGCCATAGATAAGTGGATCTTCATTTGACAGCAACAACCAAAATTTATCTTTCTTTTCCCTCTCTCCCCCTCACTTCCTCCCTTCCCCACCTCCCTCCCCAGTGCTCAGCAGAAACAAAATGCTATTTATAAACTCAGCACAGTTTCCCCCCCAATTACTTTGTCTGCATGTTTCAATTTCATTCTGTGTCAAGCTTTGCCAAGGTACCAAGTTTGGCATTTTCAAAAGGGAATTGGATGATTAATCCTTGAGGCCCCTCTTGTAGTAACACCCCTCACACACCCCCAAAATGTGTGCTGCTGTACTGTGGGTACTCAGAGGGGCAGCTTGTGCTTGTCTGATGTTTATTCACATGAAGTTCCTGGTCTTATAGATTTTTTTTCTTTCTTTTTAAAAAGTCTGCATGATTCTAGCTGAGTGCTAGCAGCAGATGGCCAAAGGGCAGGCAGGGATGGCTCATGGTGCTTGGTAAATGGAATATTACCAGCATCCTGCCATCAGGCTGTGAGTCTCTGTTATTTGTTTTGTATTCTCTCAAATCACTCAACACTGAAGTCAGGTGTATAACCATTTCATTATTAAAACAAGAGACAACCAGTAGAAAAAAAAAAAAGGAGAAAAGGTTTCTAGTTAAAGAGGTAAGACTGAAAACACGAATCCCAGTTCAGAAGCCACAAGGCATATGAAGTTCAAAATACTGTTATTTGTCATAAATATCTTGTGGTTTACAGCCAATTTCAAAGTATGTTGGGGCCTTTCTCATAATGTTTGAGCAATCAGGATTGGTAATATGCTAGCTGCTCTCGTGTGTGTGACAGGCCCTTTACAGAAAAAGCCTACAGCTGTGTTTTGTCTTGGTACTCAGAAAATCCCTCCCCACAAGTTAGCTCATCTATGGATACCTACAGTTCTTTGTGCCTCAATTCACGATAAAAAGGCAGAGTATACCATCCTTTATGAGGTATTTTGTATGGGTAAAATTGCTAGTGAACCCCCTGCAGAACAATAAGTTTTATGCACTTTTCTGGCTTAAAAGCACTCTTTTGTGTTGAATATTTCTATCAAATGTGTCAATGTGTGGATGCCACCTTTGTGGCTCAGTGGTATCCAGACCAAGGGGCCTCCCTGTCAGGGCTGGGTGACACTATGTTGGCCAGGTTCTCCTGTACCCCAGAACTTTTGAGACTTGATGCTTTTGAGCTTTGAAAAATAAGAATAAAGGGTAAAATACTGGGCATTAAGGTAACATGGCCATGGTAAGTGAAATGACAGCACAGAAGTGAGGTGTTGCAAATTTTAAAAATAGGGGTATTCTTGGAAATACAGAGGTAAATTAGTGATGTGGCCAGGCACTGAGACAAGGTCAGGTTTAAGAAGCAAAAATATCTTTGAGAAGTAAGAGAGAAAGAACAGCAAATTGGTCTTCACACCAGGACCATTGTGGAACTGTGAGGTAATAAATAAATAAAGGCCAAAGCAGCTTACTCATAAAGCAGAAGAAATCGTGAGCAATACTTTCCATTTGCCTTCCCTGTAAAGCTTTATATCATCCTAAAACATGCTGGAAATGACCTTGTTCAGACTACAAATGCATTCTGTATTTTCTCACTGCTGACCCTGTGACTTCATCCTGCAGCTCTTTGAGTTGTGCTTTTGTTCCCCCTCGTTTCCATGAGCTCACGAGGGCCAGTGAGTCAGCACACGAGGAAGGGCTGCACTGCCCCTGGCAGCACATGGTGCCCCCCAAAAACAGCTGCACTTTCCAGGCTGTGTCCCCAGCTCCTGCATGTGGGGACAGGTCCCCTAACTCAGGGATTTGCCAAAGGAGACCATGGAACAGGTGGCCTCCTGAGCTGAATACTGTTCTTTATGATCTCTTCTCAAATATGCATCTTCAAATGTCAGAAAGGCCCAGGCTTCAGTTTTTTGTCTTATCTTCTCTTCAGTTTTAGTGGATCACTTGGACACTGATAACTGCAGAAGAATTCCAGATAAAAAAATTACTTTTGTGTTTTATTTCCTGGGCTTAAGGACAGGAAGGCTGTCCTTGGGGAGGATCCAGTGGAGTTTTTCCACTGGCCTTTTTTTGATTGGAAACATTCCCACAACTTGTGTACAGTTTGAGTGTCATTACAGAGGTCCAGTTGGCCCTCAAATAACCTACTGTGCTTATCAGTGTAATCAGGACCAAGTCATTCTAAGAAGTAAATCATAAACAGATGGACAGATGCCATGCTGATCTACAAAGGATAGAGGAGAGCAAAGACACAAAACAGCAGCAGAACATGACACCACCATGGCTTCACTAAATCTAAGCATGAACAGGCTTAAGGAAATTTTTGTGTTCCCAGATGGACAGTCAGGGAATAAAAGGAGAGAGATCCTTGAATGGGCATCTGCCAGGATTCTTAGCAGACAGCTTTATCTGAACTTCTAGAGAAGTTTGTCATATGTTAGTGTCATGGTAGCAGATCCCCCTGCTCACAGCCAGCTCCCCACTGAGCTTGGGGTAGTGCATTTTGGGCTGACAAGTCATGTTTTTTTTTCAGAGATCTTCTTCATACACTGGAGGAAGAAAACACGAAAACTGTTTCAAGTGCTATCAAATTTTTTCACATACCAGTTGTAAATTGCTTTGTTGTACCCAGGGCAGTCAGAGGTTTCCAGAGGGGGCAAAAGAGGAAAGGGCACTGAATAGCTTTGGTTAGAAAATACTTTTTTCCACTTTCTTTGTGCATTTTTCATATTTTCAGTTAAACTGTGAGAAGTTTCAACAGGAGCAAACTTTGCCTTTGTGCCTTGTAGAAAGGCAGAATTTGGAGTGCAAAGACTGGACATGGCTTTTACCAGTAAATTTTACCTGTATTAGGATATTAGGAGTAGCAGAAGTCTATGGCAAGGAATTGGAGCTTTGGCACCAGAAACACTTCTTTACATTCTGTGCTTTTAGTACCATCAGTTTCTCAAGGACAGGCTGAACCTTGAGTTATGATTTTGGCAGCTGAAAGCAAACAACGGTCCTTTTTGTTTAAGTCCTATTTAAATGCTGTGCAATGGATTTCTTTCTTTTTTGGTCACTTTAAGTGTATGCACTCAGAGCACTATTTGCTAATTTATGAACGGGAGTCACACTGTGGCTGAAAAATAAAAATCAGGCTAGTTATGAAGACTTGAGCTGGTGGGTGCTCAATTCTTAAGGTTGTAAATTGATGGTCTCATTTTTCAGCACCTCTGCTGGCCCCTTGTGTGTAGGGGAGGGATTATTTACCAGGAGCACCTCACACACACGTTTGGAAGATGACCAACTAATTAATGCTTGCTAAACGCTTTGCAAGCCTCAGGGGAAAAAAACAACTATGGAAAAGCAAAGTCTTATTATTGTCCTACTGCACCTAATGTAGGTTAGATGTTTCCAAGGCATCAGGCACTGCATAAATGTTGTATGGTATTAAAACTGACCTGCCCTTGTCGGGACAAATGATAATTATGCTGAGTGATGAGAGAATCTTGCTGTTTCTCTGCTACGAATGTTTTCCTGTTTACTAATTCAGAGAAGGTCTCGTCCAGCAATTGCTGAAGCCAGTGACTTAAGCAGCCACTGGCTCAAGAAGGGTGAATTACAGAAATAATTTATTTTGTGTAAAGCTCTGATCTTCTCATAGGTTGGACTGTGCTCTCCAGAGCATATTTCCCCAAACTGCGTGCCTGGGGCTGAGTCACCTCTCAGTCCATAAGGCTGCCATAGAGATGAAGAACAACCAAAGGCAACCTTAGTGCATAGACCATAAGATAGACTCTGTTTGCAGCATGAAAATTCATGCTGATGTCTTTTAATATAAACATAACGTGAGGAAATAAACATTTGATTAAACTAAACACACCGGCCTTTTATATGCAAGGCCCTAATTTAAAGCGCTGTCACCTCCATACAGAAAATACCAGCTGGAGCAGGAATGATTAAATTAAATCATCTGGCTCTTATGTCCATGAATGTCTACTGAGAGGGGGGGAAAAAAATTCCCTCCTCTTTATTCCTGTAGATCTGCAGCAACCATCAAGGGACACTTCTGTAGCAGGAAGGATTAAGTCTTGCACGAACTTCAGTGGTTAATGTGCTTTGGACTGGTGACATGCCCTTCGGACAGACCTACCCCAGTTTTATAATTCTCTTGCTCAGCCTTTTGGGCCTCTGGCAGTCCTTTCTCCTGTTTAATTTCCTCCTTGCTTCCCTCCCACCGGGATCCTTCACCATTCAGCATTTCTGCCACCCAAGTAGAAATTTTGATTGTGTTAGACAAGTGTAGAAAGAGAGACTTTGGAGCCTCAGTGGGCTGTGGAGAGAAGCCGGGGCAGATTTCCTGGGGGCTGAGTGTTTTTTAAGGAGGCAAGAAAGAGGCAGTCTGTGTGACTCTGATGATCTTAGCCTGCTGCAATGCATGGGCAGGCATTACACCTCATTACAAATAGCTGGAGCAAGGCACACATTGCATACAGGTAGGGAGGTACTTCGAGAGGGGTGGTACTCTTCCCCACATAGCCTAAGTAAAATAATTAAAATTAGCATAGTGAGAGTCCAAAACACTGCCTGGCCTGGTAGTATCATCACACTGGGGAGCTGCACCTTTCTTTGTGACAGCAGAGCACTCCAGGCACCCAGTCTCACTTATTTAATCAATTTTCATTTGAGGGCACACACTTTTCTTGGCAGGCTGGGAGTAGATGAAGTTAACAAATTTACAAAATCTAAATAGAACCAGATTGTTTTAGCTTTTCTTTTCATTCATAGTTTGCCTCATAAAGTACTTCCTTAGGGATTTTTTTATTTTTTTCTGACTTTCCTTTTTCTGGATCTTCTACCTGATGGCACGCGTTCTGTTCTTGCTGATCACCATGTGTCAGTAGTAATGTAGGTGGAAGAGAATTTCTGACTGTTTTGGTTTCAGCTTTTATGTTTATCTGTTTGGCTTTGGGACACTGTTCAGTTTCAGGAAGTATTTTTATCTCACAGAAGTCTCCTTGTGAGCAGTGATGCTACAAAGACCTTCTTTTAGCACCGTGGAAGCTACTGGAGGTAGTGTAGGTCTGTCTTCTGTCAGGAGCTGAACTCTTTGAGTCAAAAAGCAAAGTAACATTAAAGTGAAGTGACATTGGGGTAACCTTATACCTTATGGCTCTTTCCTCAGCGCTATCTGGTGCATCCTTAGAACTGCATTTTCCTCTCCCTTATGCTGATACGGCCCCAGGGATTTGCACCAAAGTGATGGAGAGAATTTGGCTGCAAGGTCTGCATGTAAACTGGTTATCAGTGCAAAACTGGTGTTCCAGCCTTTCCCACCCGCTCTGAACCCAGCCTGAAAATCAGCACCTTCCTCTGTGAATGGTCAGTTGACTTGCATGGCAGTGAACCAGAAAGAGGTGGTCTTAGAGGTGAGTGTGACTGGCAGGTGGTTTGAACAAAAAAGCTGTAAGACTAAATTCTTCCGGCACTCACAGTCTTTAGGAGGAGCTGGGAGGAATTTGTTTTGAGGTGTCTGAAGCACTGAATGTTGACACATCTTGAGATGTGCCTCAATGAGCAAAGGAACTTTGTCAAACCCAGCGAGCAGCCACCGAGGGTGGGGGTCAGAGCCTGACAAAATTCCATTTGAATAACAACCCAAGCAGATGAAAGAGGTGGCAGGTAATCTGCACGAAACAAAGGAATAAATGGAAGTCTTGGAACTACATGGTTTGGATAGCTTTTTCTTGCTTCTGGGGAAAGATGCTAGAGGGGATGGAGCTGAGAACTTTAATGTTGATTTCTGAGAGTATGTGAGAAGGCACAATGCTGATGGCAGAGGCTCTAGTGCTACCAAGGTGTGCTCTAAGGATTTGAGAGGGGCTGGGAAGCTCAGAAAGTCTCTTTGTCTGGAAAGTCTGGAAATAAGTTTTATTGTCCTATTTTTTATTCTTGAACCTTGTCCTCAATTCTGTAGTCAAGAACTTAATATTTTGCTAGAAGGTTCTGTAGGTCTCTGTGACTGGAAGTGGCCAACAGACACTTGGTGATTTTAGGCAGGCTTTGCTCTATCTTAAGGCCATGATCTGTCTCTCAGAGTGAGTGGGACTCTGGAGCTTCAGGGTCCTGTTTCCTGAGCAGCATGGGCTGGTTCTGCCTGGTGCCTTGGCTCAGGGACACATCTCACCTGGCAGGTGCAGACAACAGGGAGGGGAATTTGCAGTAAGTATTGCATGAGGAATGCCTTAAGCATTTTTTAAGTGTTTGGTCCAAGTTCTGGGGATGAAGCTAAGAAATTTTACTTCATCAACTTTGTCCCTGTCCTGCTGCTGGATATTGTAGGAAGGCTTTAGGCTGGTGCTTTACAGGGGCTCCAGCATGTTGTCATGGAAGTGGTCAGACACGGTCAGTGGTCAAACTTGCTTTCTTTAAGCAAGTTAAAGACAGATATCTGTTAAACCATCCCACCCCTTTCTATCATTGATCTGCATTTTGAGTGCAGTCCAGTCTCTCACCTTTCCTTTCCTGACAGGGTTGTTGCTAAAGGTGTCATGGGGCAACCCTAATTTGACTTTCTTGTACTTCACGTTCTTGCATTTCTTCCCCCTCTCTGAGGCCAAGTGAGGCACACAGGCTCTGGTTCTGTTAGAGTATGAGCAGCTCCTGGAGGTGACCAGAGAGATGTCAAAACCACAGGCAGATTCTTTAATCTATCAGCAGCTTTGTAAGCCTTGGATCAAGAAACATTATTGAGCTGTTTGTGAATGTCCGTGGTCTGAGTAGGCCTTTTGGCAATTTGAAAGGGAGTTGGGTGAGAGTACCTGGGGGTGATGTTGGCTTTTTTTTCTTTACTCCTATCCTATCGCTATCCAAAGGCTGCATTTTGGGGGAGACCCCATGTGTAGCTATGCATACACAGGTAACTCATGGATCTGCTTAAGCAGATCTGCATGGCATCTCTCTGACCTGGACTTTGTCACAGCCACACCTGCCCACGAGACATTGGATTTGGATTGCAATTTCTCAGAAACCTCAGCTGGTTCAGTATCAGGCCATGACTCAGCAGTGCTCCTTGTGAGGAATGTGGTCTCGGCAGGCTTTTCTGCTTCTAAATTGATTTCAGGTGTACATCACACTGTCAGCTGCACAAAATTTTCTCTGATTTTTTTTTCATTTCTGGATGCTGAGCATCACTAGAGTATGGCCAATAGGATAAGTGGGAATCTCTTATCCACTGATGTGTACTTTGAATTACCATTCCCAAAACAGAGGCAGTAGAGGAGGATGATCATCAGCTGCTTTGGGGAAAAGTTAGTGACTCGTCTTGAGCTGTCACTGAAGATGGGCTCATGCTGGACCTTGTATGGAAGCAACTGAGGTGCAGGCATATGTTCCCTTCTGCTGACTTGGCTGTGGTGACACCAGCCACAGCCAGCAAAGAAGAGCCAGCAACTGGGAGCAGTAACATCTCAAACTGCAGCAGAGATTGGCCAGACCGCTCCTGTCAGCACTTGGATTCCCTTGCTGTTCATTGAGGAATTAAAAGTTAACTGAGGGCGGTGGTAAAAAATAGGTTTGCCTGCCTAGAAAATGCTAAAGCCAATACTGAAAAGCAGAGGTGGATCTGAAGGTAGTTATCTCTCTTGGAGTTTATATGGGGATTAAAACAAGCGTCATCCTTGTAGCACATAGGCAATTTTATAATCACTGCTGGTATTTCACCTCAGGGTACTCTGTGGGAGGAAGAATTAATTTCCCATCTTTTTCTACGTAATGGAGGCTTGTGATTTTCTGTCAGTCTTAAAGGAGGGTCTGTGGCCAAACTAGATGCCAGAAGTGATTGAATAGTCTGGGATTGGTAAGGGTGTACTGCCTCACTTCCAGAAATCAAACTGGGGAAACATGCATGCAGAGAAATGCCACAAGATGTTACATGGCCATTTCACTTCCACATCAACAGGAAAAGACACTAAGACACTACAAGGCTGTGCAAAGCATAAGAAAAACTGCTGTGCAAAGCAGTGGCTGCAAAATTAAAGTACAGGATGTTTTATTAAATGCAATCCTCCCGCACACCCCCCATCTCTTCTTGTTAAAGAGAGAAATCTTTCTTAGTGAAAAAAGCTGCCTCATCTTGAGTGCAAGGCAATTTAGACAATTTTTTTTTTCAGGGGGTTAAAGTGGCATGTTTGCACAACACCACCTTCACCCCAGAAAACCTGCCAGCAGTTGATAGATATAAATAGGGACATTTAGGGAGAAAAGCATATTTATGTTCCTTTGAAATGTGCTTGGCTAAAGGCATATTTTTAAGAGAGGGAGTGGAAAAACAAATGGAAAATATTTTCTTTGAAAGGGGAAAAAAAAGCAACAAACTGTCCTTCCTAAATAGAGATGCTTGGCTTGTGTGTACTTTACGCAGCTGCAGGTCAGACCTTGCAAACAACCACTAAATTAGGTCCAGCTACTTTGATGCTAAAAGCATGGAAGTGCCAATAATTAAATTGCATCAGATGTAGGAAATGACTGATGTGTCTGTCATTCTCATGATAGCAGAGTTCACTCTGCTGCCATTTGACTGACCCCTCCTTCTTTATGTAAGCAAAAGAAATTTTCTTCTAAGGAAAATCAGCTGGTTTTACACCTTTTGTTTTGTTTTCTGAACTGCTAATCCCCTGAAGGTATAGAAGCTATTTGAAAGAGCAAATCAAAGCTCCAATAATTTAGTGTTATATTATTCGTTGATGTATGGTTTGATTTAGTGGCTACTTATTATATCAGGTTACCATATAATTATCTTAATTATTGACTCCAGAAGTAAGTAGGGGGATTATGAGAGAGACAGGAAGGCCCAGTGGAAAGAGCATGGTTCAGAGAATCAAACACATCTCAGTGTGCTCTTGGCTCCACCACTCATTTTCTCTGAGTCTGGACTCTTCTCTCAGCCAGCCTGTCCATGAAATCAGGAGGGATTGCAGGAACAGGACTCAGATGCTGACTCAGGATTCAAAGAGATGCAGGAGAGCAATATAAAAAGGTGAGGGGAAAGTTCTGAATGATAACTGTAAAACTGGCAGAAAAAATAAAAGAATGCAAACCACAGCATGCATTTGCATTGAAGAGTAGAGCACCTGTGTGCGCATGGAGAAAGGCAATTGTGCCATGAAGACCTGAAATTTGAGACTGCATTTCCAGCCTCTGCTTCTGATTTCCCCCACAAAATTAGGCAGCCCTCAGATCCCTTTCTGCAAAACAAGGGTAATAAAAATCATTCTCCCAGCTTTGGTTTTAGCTGCTGGAATTATTGGAGCAATGCTCTTCACACAGATGTCAGCCATGGCTCTCACGTGGCTCTTGGGCTCCTAGTCCTTTGTCTGATAACCACTGACCTAAGCCAAAGGTTGGAGTTAGCAGGCACCACCACAAGATAAAAGCCCCACTGAAAGGCTGTCAGTGCAGTCCATATTTCCTGTATTGATAATATTTGTCATATACTGACAAAATACTTCATCTGTTGACAAGCTGAGTTGCATCTTTTCCCCTGGGAGAGAAGCACACACACTGGTTCTCCTCAGCCTGTGCAAATTACTTTCTCTGCTTCTGCTTCTCTTTCCTGAGCCAGAAAATGGGGATAATAGAATGTATCTATTTCCTTCCTAGAAAAGATCAGTTAATGTGAAATGGTGCATGGTGGCTTAGTGCTGAATTAGTGGGATACCCTAATCCAGCAAGGTATCCTTGTTCTATTGTATGCCTTTTCTGCCTACCATCTGGAGTTGTTCTCTGCTTAGTATTTTCAGTATGTACCATATGTTTTTGCATGAAAATTCAATAAAATATGCATTATACATGAAAAGTGCTGTAGTAAATAAAGGAAGGATGGAATCCAGTCCCCTTTGTGAACGGCAGGGGCCCCAAATCTTCATAAAAGGTTTAGTCTAGTCTGACGTCTGTGCTTTTCTCCAATTTACTCTGTGTCAGTCCTTAGGAGATGCTCTAATTTAAAACAAAACTCTACTTTCCTGATGAGGTTATTCGATATACTTTGGCTGCCCTCTGCTGAAAGCACTGAATAAAACAGGGAAGATGCCCTTTTTCCAAGGATGGTAACTAGGAGAAATTCCCTGTTTTTCTGTGTGCTGACTCCTGTCAGTGTTGCTGTTTGGTGTCTCACTGTCTGTCTATTGCCAGTCAGAGGGTAAAGCCTTCTGAGCAACAGCCCTGGTGGGGTTTCAGTGCCCACCACTCCTTGTCAAGGGCTGAATGGCTTTGTAGGATTGTGAAGGCGTGGGCTCAGGAATTGACCATTGTGAAAAATTAGGCAGCATTAAGCAGGGGCTGGAGGAATCAGGCTTCTCTGCTCAGGCACTACTGCAGTGCTGCCAGGTGGGATTTGAGCCCTACCTTGGCACCTCACTTGTTGGCAGGGCAATTTCCCACTGTGAACTGTTCCTCATAGGGGTTCCAGCCTCTTCCAGTGCCATCTCCACCCCTCCACAGGCATCACAGCACCAGCACCCTGCTTCATTTCTATAGCTGGGAACTGCACAGGGGTTGTTCCAACATTAAGGAGAGTAACTGGAGGACTTGCTGTTCTGTGAACAAAGTGTGAGCCTCCTGTCCTTGGGAAGGAACAAGGGTCCTGTGCAGATTGTGGTACATGTGTGAAACAATAGCTCTGTTTCAGCTATTGATGCTCTCTGTAATGACCTGCTTTTAATGCTTCCTAGCAAGTTGATTTATTATTATACCTTCAGCTGGGCTGTGCACCAAAGCGTTTTGATGATGAAAGGAATGTTACACACACATTTAATTACTGCCCACATTTTTGTATAATTTTATCATTTACTGTTTTAGATGAGACATCGAGTTCTTCTACAGGAAAGATGCCCAGGAAAAAATAGATGATTTAAAAGCTAATCTGGGATGAGTTTGGCACTTATATGTGAGAAAACATAATTGTTCCTTTTGTCCTGCCCTTTCAGATGGTCCCTGATTGCCAAAATGTACAAGAACTCCCTTATCTGGACATGGTGATTGCAGAGACGTTGCGCTTGTACCCACCTGCATTCAGGTATCTTTTTTTTCCCCCCTTCTGATTACACAGGATTGCTCCCTGGCTCTAGAAAATGGAAATCTGCTCTTGGAAGACCAATGGTCTCTCAGTCTCTGTGCCAACATCAATACTGCTTTGTGCATTTGAAAGATATCATGCGGCCTGTTGAAGGAAAGCTGGATAATTCTGGTATTTCTAAAGCACATTTTTACAGTGAATTGGCCAAGGTTGCTTCCTCACATCCCCCAAGGTTGGAGGATGGAGCCATTTTGGAGCAGGTCTGGCCAGAGAAAGCCAGAGGCTGCTCTTCCATGTGCCTCAGGCTTTGGGGATATGCACCAAAACCCATCCCTATCAGTGCCCTGTTGGTTATAGAGCCCTGGTCTGTGGAAGGGTTGCAAAGTCTGAAAGCTGTATTTTACATTTCTGTTTAACTTTGGCCCATTTACACTTAGCACTGCTTTATACTAATAGAGCTAAATAATGGTAACATCCATTAACTTTTGAAAGTTTTGTCCCAAGTCACACATGACTTATTCTATATTGATGAACTGAAAACAAGCAAAAAAAGAAATTAGAAAACTGATTCTCAAAGCTCCAACTTATCACAAGTATAAATAAAAATATTAAGAAATACAATTTTTTCAAAGAGATCTGCCAGTTGCAATGCTTCTCATGAAGCTCAGGGAAAAATTCAGATGACTGGAAAGAAGCCAAAGCTGAGCTTGCTGTGAGAGCTTTTGAAAAATTTAACCCATGACTGCAAGCACCTTAGAATGAAAAAAGCTTAAAATCATATTCTCTTCTATATGTTCACCAAGATTGAGAGTCAAAATTTTTTTCATGGGCATCTGCAGGATTGTTCAGAGAGTTAATATGAGATATCTACTCCTGGATGAGATGATGGGGTTTTACTGTGTTATACTTGGGGTACCAGTGGAAACTAGTTAAAGTGACAGGGGTCTTTGAGTTTGGGCTCTATCACTGGAAACAATCCATGTTTGTCAGATGGGAGACAGAACAAGAATAGAACAAGTTCTTCTGAAGTTTTGTTTGGTGTTGTCAGGGCTGTTTATTGATCTGGCTTTTACTCTGATGGATGTGGAATGGATAGGACAGCCCAGGGCTGATGAAAGATGTTAATTGCCTATGACAAGGATTCTGCTGAGTTCAGTGAAAAATCAGTAGCAGCCAAGTTTGTTATGAAATGAGTTGATATTTTTAAATGAACTTACTATCCAGAGAACTTTCTCCCCCAGAACTCATGCTTCCATTATCACCAAATTCATGTAGGAATGAGAAGGATAGCTTGTCTAAGTTTTTTGGGGGGGTTTTTGTTTGTTTGTTTGTTTTTTTAATGCCAGTGTTTTGTTCCAGGTATGGAGCCTCTGTTATTTATTTGTCTGTGAGAAAGGGAGATGGGTGACAGCAAGGGAAGAATGTGTTTCTGTGATGATACCAGACTGACAGCCCTGAAGCTGAAATCTTTGTTCAACTTTTTAGCAGAGTGTGGGAAGCAGCAAAGGAAGCTCCTGCACATTGCCTCTCCCCTGTTCTTGCAGATGGTGAGGGAATAGCTCCCAGACTGAGACAGCAGGGCACCCACCTGGGTCTGGGCTGGTTTGGGGTCTGTAGTGACCACCCAAGCACCAAAAGATCTGGATCAGAACCACACATGCACACCCACACACAATCTTTTGTAAGACACAAGCTGGGCTTTGGCAGGTGGCTTTTCTCAGTCTTGTCATGATGAGTTTCCTAAGGACATCTCTGTCACCCATCACCACTGGGTGGGAGAAAGCAGCAGAGTTTTGTTGTTAACATCATGCCTGTCTGATGAATATATGTGAAATGTGCTTTTCTAAGGCTTGTGCATTAGTTGTATTTCTAGAGTAGCACAGAACACTCAGCCCTAATATTACAACTAATATAATATTACAACTAATATAACTAATAATCCCTTGCTAAGTTTCAGGTGCTGCACCAACAGGAGGGAGCTTCTCAAATAAAAAAAAAAAAACTCAAAGC
Source organism: Melospiza georgiana (assembly GCF_028018845.1). Classification (NCBI taxonomy): domain Eukaryota; kingdom Metazoa; phylum Chordata; class Aves; order Passeriformes; family Passerellidae; genus Melospiza; species Melospiza georgiana. Next base: position 15,996,022 of record NC_080433.1, on the reverse strand, counting down.
TATATTTACTGTTCTTTTTTTCCTGGAGGCAAACCAGCACACTCTTTCTAGCTGTTATTAGAGATGACTGACACATTTCATCAGCAATTTTCATTTAAAAAATGAGTCTAAACCAAACATCAACAATAAAATTGCAGTTCAGCAGTTAATGCTCTAGAAAACAGTAAACAACCAGAAATGCTTTCCTGTGAAAAGGGCAAAAGTCAACCACCTGGGCTGGAGTTATGGACTTCTAAGTGGAGATTATTGTAACCCAAGAAGATACTGGTATCAGCAATACTTGTTGTATTTATCTATGAGAAAGTGTTACCCAGAAATTGTTTGGTCAGATGAAGACAGATACTTTTACAGATCTCTCCTGCTGTATTTTTAATCTTTATTAATCATCTGGGATGCATGATGTTGTTGCAGATTCACTAGAGAAGCAGCTAAAGACTGTGTGGTGCTGGGGCAGCATATTCCAGCTGGAGCTGTCATTGAAATTGCAGTTGGACACCTTCACCACAACCCTGAGTTCTGGCCAGAACCTGAGAAGTTCATTCCTGAGAGGTATGTGGAGAAATGCTTTTCACCCTTTGGTTGAGGTCCTTATTTGGGCCTGTGGGCACAGAACTCCAGCATCTGCAGGCACCAGATCCTGCTGCTCTCTCACAGCCACAGTCACCCACTATTCATCCAAAGCAGCTTTTCCACCAAGAGAAGCCCAGTTTTATTTATACCATGAAAACATGTTATTTCCACTAAATCAGACAAGTGATGATAGTGGTGTATTCCACAGAAGGTGCAAGGTCTGGTCAAGGTTGAACTGGGACAGAGGTTTTCAGACCTGTTTCCAAATCAGATCCTGTGAATAATGTTTATTGGGTGCTGAAATTCTGAAGTGGGACAGTATATTCACTGGCTTGGCTGTATCTGGGAAACTCATCCAGCTCCACTCTGGTTCAGAGCCCTCATTTCACTTGAAATATAACCATGTGGGTACTCTGTGAGTGGGGAACCTACCCCATCTCCCACTGGGAATTTGCTCTCTGTCTGTAAGTCAGGATCCTTGATTTTTGCTTGGCAAGACAGTGTCACATGGAGCATTTATGTCTTCAGTGGGCAGGGGGAGCCCTTTCAAGCTGTGGTTTTGTACCTGCCCTGGGTTACAGGTGCTGGGCTGAGCTTACAGGGAGAGTTTCAGCTGATGTGGAGCTGTGGGGAAGCACAATTTAGTTTTGTGGGCAGCTATATTTTTAAACTATTTAGTGGGCAGATGCATTTTAAGCTACCACTACATTCAGAAGTTTACCTAGAAAAGAAGTGCCTGCTCCATAAACAACTGGGTGTGAGGCTGGCAGCCCAGAACCATCTTTGCCAGTAGGACAACACATGTGTGGTGTAGATGGATTTTTCTAATGTTCATTCTGGAACAAATCTAGGCATATGCTCCATTAGAATCTTTTGGCCACAAAGAAAAGCAATGCCAGGGTTAGAGAAGGATGAAGAGCAATGCCAGGATTAGAGAAGCCCAGAGATTTTGTTGGAGAGGAATCTTAGCAGCAACTGGAAGTCTGGGGTGGGTATTTTTAGCAATGCTAAAAATGCTTTCTTAATTGTTTGGTCACCACTTTTAACAGTAGTATGAAAGGGTGAAATGGTTAGTAGGGGCTGCAGTCCCCTTGATTCACACAGTGCTGTTTGGTATGAATCTGAGATTAATTTCCTTTTGAACCTTCCCCAAGGAATGATCCATAAGTACTAACACTCTGCTCAGATTGTATAGCTGGTAATGTTAGCAAGAATTATAAAATAAGAGCATAACAAAAAATGAAATAAAATAATTCAGCTGCAGCCTTCCCCTTTCTCCCCCTCCCCAATATTTCATTTAAAAATTGGTGGTAGGAATAAAACAAGGGAGATTTTAAATTTACCGGGCTGATATATGGAGGTGAGCAAGGCAAGAATTATCTGATTATGAAACAGTGTTTAGTACATGAATTAATGGTCCTTCAATCTCCAATTAGGGGCCTCTACAGTACCTTTTGGAGTAGTGGCTCAATCTTATTTAGGTTTTCAAAGCATGGGGATGGAATTAGTGGAAACACACAATATTCTTTTTTCCAAAGCTCCAATTAGCCTGTATTACCTCTCATCTCTTTCTGCCCTGCACTGGACCTTAGCAGTGCAAAGTTCTTGGAAACTGAATCCAAAGAGATGAGAGATTTTCATTAAAGATAGATTGGAAGTAAAACTCATGTCTCCATGTCCTCTCCTGAAGTCACCAGCTGACAAAGGCTGATGGCCATAGTCAATTATCTTTTTACATAGGATGTCAGGACATAATCTATCAATAGTCCCCAAGACCTATCAATTAAGATCAATTGAAATAACCAGCTTTTGAGATTTAAATTAAAACATGGAATTGAGCAAAAAGTGTTTCTTGAACTGGTTTCCATCTCTGCACCTTCTAGGTTTACAGAGGAGGCCAAGAAGGAACGACATCCCTTTGCATACCTGCCCTTTGGGGCAGGACCCCGTGGCTGCCTTGGCATGAAAATGGGTTTGTTGGAGACAAAAATTACTCTGCTGAGGATTTTGCAGAAGTTTAAATTCAAGACCTGCCCAGAGACTGAGGTTTGTACATGAAGAGGCTTAAAGATCACACTTGTTAACCTGAGGGAATTGACAGTGTGTCCTAGGCAGGACAACTGGTTTGCCTTTGTGACTTCTCTTCATTTGAGAAAACTGCCAGAGACACTTCCATAATAAGGAGAGACAAGGCATGGACTGCATGTTTCAAGCAAAATGTGATTTCAGATATATCATTTTTCCAACAAAAGGACTGTTACACAGCCCTGCCTTAGTGGAGAGCAGTATGGCAAGGCCACAGGCAAAATGTCACAATTCATAGAGGGTGAGAATGTGTGTCCATATTTCACAGGATGTCAGCACTCTAGTATATGCCTATTGCTATGGACATTGCACCCAGCTCTAGAGTTTATAGAGTTAATTTCTTTCTGTTCAGATCTACAGCATTCCTGGGTAACCACTGCCTCAGCCTCTGGCTGTAAATTCTATTTAATATTATACCACCACAGCTGACTGTAAAACAAGCACTTTACAGCTTCCACAGTGATCCTGGTATGAATTGGTCCTCCAGCAAAAATGTCTGTCTGTATGTGGGGGTGTCATACACACATAAACAAACACAACTGCGCATAAGATGCTCTTTTCTCTTTCAGATTCCTTTGCAGCTCAAATCAAAAGCCACACTTGGACCAAAAAATGGAGTCTACATTGTGCTGGAATCTCGCTAAAAGGGAATGTACATCCTTGAGCTTCCTGGAATGAGAGCCTTTGTTAGTGAGTCACTGGGTGTGATTATTTTTCAAAACTCCAAGGACAGGTAGGAGCCTAAGTCCCACTGATGGTCAGTAGGTGCTTCCTCACTGCTCTCCTATGGGACAGCTTCCAGTCACTTTTTAAAATGGGCTCCACAGTCTTTTTAGGATGTTTTCAAATTGCTGTGAATAGTATCTACAAAGAAGCATTCCACCTTCATTTGCTTTTGTTCATCACACTTCTTTTCACTTATCTGTGAGAATGCTTTCCTCATGCTCAGTTTCCGCAATTTAGAGTAGATTTTAATTTCAATTCATCATATGACACATCCTTCTCATGACCTTGTGAGTCCCTAGAGAAAACTCCAAAGGCACCACAGTTACAGCAGAAGACCTGGGATGCAGTGCATTGGATTTTTTCATGAACTCCACTAACAGTCAAAGCTGAGGCCCCTGTACAATGCTTAAGCTCCACCTGTGTCTGTAAAGCCAGAGAAGTTGCACCTCCTCCATGCTTTGAAATGATTTTAAATACACTTAGGTTAACGATTTGCACTTGGCACATTCCATCGACATGACAGAAGAATGAACCAGTAAATTCCAGCAGCTAAGACCAAAGAAATGAGGTGACAGCCATTTTTCTGTCTGTTGAGCTGCTGTTGGAAAGGTGGAGACAAAGAAGATACAAATCTAAAGCAAGCAGGAGGACTGGAGGAAATTTAAAGGCAATCAGAAGCTGTTGGTACCACCTCTGCTTCATGGGGAGGCCTTTCCTTTCCAAACATTGCAGTTGGCACCACCTTTGTCTATCTTGAATCAAGGAAATTAAGAGCATGTGTGCACCAGAGCTGGTGGCAAAGGAGTGGGATCCAGGATGATCAGATTCAGCAGCTCTCTTGACCCCTGTGACACTGGAGCAGGTCATGTCCCAAGTGCCTCACCCCCTCAGGACGGAACCTGTCTGATTGCCAGCTGCAGCAGCCCCATGGATCCCTTCAAGATGTGTGACTGTGCACATGCATCTTCCCAGCCAAAACAATTGTAGCTTCCACTCCTGACATTCCCTCTGTCCCACACTTCTGCAAAGCCTCCCCTGCCACACAGCTGGTGTTGCACAAGAAGCTGGAAGGAGACACAGCTGGGCCAGCTGACCTCCACTGAACACAGGGACATTCCACACCTTATGGCACCATGCTCAGCACATAAAACTAGGGGAAGAAGAAGGAAGGGGGACGACATTCCAAGTGATGGCATTTGCCTTCCCAAGTCGCTGTTGTGCCTGCTGGAGCTCTGCTTCCTGGGGTGGTGGAACACCTGCCTGCACATAGGAAATGGTGAATGAATTCCTTGTTTGGTGTGTGGCTTTTGCTTTACCTATTAAACTGTCTTCATCTCAATCCATGAGTTTTCTCATTCTTAAAATTCTCTCCCTCATCCCACTATGGGGGTGTGAATGAGCAGCTTTGAGGGGCTGGGGTTAAACCACAACAACAGAACTGTGAAAAGAGATTGGTGCAGACCCAAGACCCTTTTAAAAAAAATCATTTATTCTTATTTTTTTCTTTAAAATTTTTGTATATAACAAAAACTCTTGCAGCACTTTAAAAATAAGGAGGCACCTTTGTTTCTTTTAAAGTCTTGACTTTCTGCCTGGCTGACAGAGTCTGCTTGAGGGTTCCTTAGGTACACCATCTCTTGGTGATGTGCACAGAGAAGTGTTGCAGCAGCAGGAGGAAGAGACTGACTGCTCAGCTTCACTGCAAGGATGGAGCCATCTGCTCACTGATGCCTGGCTAGGTCTCTGAGTTTCTCTCCAGCAAGCATCTTTTGCTGCCTTCTTCCCACATGCTGCCTGAACACTGATCAAATCACTGGATCTTGTTCCTCAAAGACTGTCTCTCCTCTTTCATATATATTTTTTTTAACATAACTGTATAGGCAGCAGTGGTGAAGCACTGACTGGGGAAGTCTTGGAATTGTTCCTTTTTCCATGGAGCATTTCTGGCATGCTAAGCAGAAGTGCCCTGTTACAGACACACTGATTATATGAATTGCTGATAGAGTGATTGTTATTTATTTGAAAAGCAACATGCTGTATTTACCTTAGTTTCTACACATTACGCATAATTTTTCCCCTCCTAGAAACAGTGAGCTGGAGGCTGATTTTCTCTATAGCTTACATACACAGTTGACAAAAAGCTGGATGGGCCCTGCCTAAAAGCTTCCCACCTACCAGAATGAGCAGGAAGTTTATTCCATCTGAAGTCATCTTTCAAAGGGTTGTTTGTATTTCTTACATGAATCAGAAGATTGTTGTGTGCTTCATTTTCGACAAAATAAGCCAAGCCTAAATCAATCTTTTCCCTTTCTTACCCACGATTTTGTGTAAATTCTTCTTCCTGCTCTCTGCCTCTGCAGCTTGGTGGTGTGGGTGAGCACTTAGCAGTGAACACTGAGGCAGAAGGCATGGGGTACCTCAGCCTTCTTCATGTTCTGGATAATCAGAGCTCCTGTTTCCTTCTAGAGAGGACCCACATTTTCCCTAGTCTTCCTTTTATCACCCACATACCAGTAGAAGCTTTTTTTTGTTGCCCTTGACATCCCTGACCAGATTTATTTCTATCAGGACTTGCTTTAGTTTCCTAACCTGATCCCTGACTGCTTAGACAATTTCTCTGTACTCCTCCCAGGCCTTGCTTCCTCCTTCTGTAGACTTCTTTTTTTGTTTGCTCCTTACTCATCCATTAAGGTATCCTGATATTTTTGCCTCACTTCCTCTTTGTTGGGATGCATGACTCCTGATCTTGGAGGACGTGATATTTGAATTTTAACAAGCTTTATTTGGTGCCTTGTCCTTCTCTTTAATCCTGACCTGTAAGGTCTCAATCAGCTCCTCCTCCATCCCCAGGTGGAGCTCCATGCACTACACCTGGTCATTGACAGAGGGTGACACCCCCTTCTCATGTCCTCTGTCCTTCCTCAAAAGCCTGTACATTTCCATTCCAGCACTCCAGTCACAGGAGCCATCCCACCACGTCCGTGTGAGGCCAGTGAGATCACAGACGTGCAGCAGTGCACATCTCTAGCCTCATTTTTTATTCTGCATGCTGCATATACTTGCAAAGAGGCATTCAAGTTGGGCTGGAATTCCTTTGTGCTCCTCTTCAGGTGCTCTCCTGCTGAACTATGAACCCTCTCCAGGCTCTGTGCATCTCTTGCTGGCACTGGCATCAAACTGGTATGACTGGGATGCATTGAGGTGCCTCTCCACCAACATAATTCCAAATACTGATGCCACATAGAGAAAAAACAGTCCTGGAGTGGCTGCTGGTGTGCATCACATTTTACAGGCTTGGAAAATGAACCAAGAGTCTTTCTCAGCTACATCCACATTGAACATGGACAGTATGTGTTCAAGCAAACTCACTTGAGTCTGTGCTAAGCGGCTTTCAACCATTCTGGTTCAGAAGTGCTCTGTGTTTTCACCTGTCAGTTTGTAGCACTGTGGAACAGAGAAATTATTTTTGCATTTGAAGTCAGCTTTCTGGAAGTGCATCAACCCTTGTTCTACATGCAGGCTGAGACAGACAGCTAGAGAAGACAGGAAAAAGCCTGCCAACTTTCCAGGAATCCAGGAAGAGCCTCAGACCATTTGTTCCTTCTCATTAATGGTTGGTGATGCAGTCACCAGACACTGCAGACATTGCACCAGGACACTCAGTGGCTGTGTGAGCTCAGCAACACACCCACAGTGAGCTGTGGCAGGGATCAGTGAGCCTCTGCAAGCACACATTTCCAGGAAAACAGGGCCCTAGATTGCCAGCAGCTGTCCAAAACAGAAACTGCTAATATCACTGTAATCAAAGTGTGTTTGTGCACCTATATAACATGGTCCCAAACTGATCTTGAGCAGGGCTGGTTTTAGAATTAACTAAAAAAAACCCTCAAAAAAACAAACCACAAAAAGATGTCTACCAAAACCCCCTCCAGAACAAAAGCAAAACAGTATCAACAAAAACCTCACCCCCAGCACTATGTTTATAATTGCAATAGCAAAACACAGCTTTATATCCTTAAGTAATGGTAACTATTTAGCATTCTGGTACAACGTGCTTCAGTCAGCAGCAGTTGGGGCTAGGGAGGAACAAGGAAGCTGGTTTAAAATTCCTTTCCTCAGAAACAGCGTGTTGTCTTGCATTGCTGAGCTGTGAGTTTGTTTAAAATTGGGCACGTCTGTGTTACAAAAGGGTTTTAGTCATTCTCTGACAGCTGATACGAAGCAAAGGCTGCTTGGTAAAGGAAAGCTTCTATTAAATATGTCTTCTGGTCTTTGTAATGATGACAGAAGGCTGTCAGTATGAAATGGTATTTTTAATGAAGATGCTGATAGGAAAAAAGCTTTACAGTTTTGTACTTTAAAAACAGTATTCCTAGAAAAACAGAGTTGGGTGGCAGAAATTATTATGCTTCATGGATTGTAAATTGGAACTTTCTAGTTTTATCTGGCATTAAACTGCAGAATTTCCTCTCTGTGTGAGATACTTCAGGCAATGATCACCTCATTTCCCTTTGTTAATCATCCTGGACATAGCTTCACCTGATACCAGACTCTTCCAGGTGTTTACAGTAGAAAGCAGGGTAAAAGAATTTAAAGCTGATTTATAAACTGTCTTTCACTGCTTGGTTTATACTGGCCCCACTCACTTTCTTCTGACCTTGAAAAATCTCCTGTTTCTAAGATGGTTTTGTCCCTGCACTGCGGGGAGCTGTGGCTACTTTCAAGGAGGGAGTATTCCCTCAGTTGCTAGGATTTCTGCATGCAGAGATGAAACTGTGATGGGCCTGAAGCAAGAAGTGCAGTGGAGCTTTGGAGGCCATGAAGTCCATCCTTGGACAAACAGGGAAGCAGCAGTTGTGCTGCCCATGTAACAGCCATCCCACCCGGATCTTCTGCTGGAAGAACTCCAAGTTAAGCAGCATTTCTGCAATTCTCACTTGGCCTTTGGCCCTAAGGCAGCCCTGGTTCCTGGAAGCAAAGCTTGTTCTCCAAGCCCAGCAGCACTGAGCACCTGCTATCTGCCATCCACCCAAGTTCCTCTCACCCACCAGCCCCTACTTTGCCAGGCTGCAGGTATCCAAACCAGATACTGCCACTCCCTTGCTGCCAACACTTAGACAGGATTTTGGCACCCACACAGCATAAAATCCAGTCAGAAAATCAAGACAAACCTGGCTCCAGGTACCCCTCATGAAAGGGTGCAGTGAACTGCCTCTGGCTGGCTGCCAGGCCCCTCTCCAGCACAGCAGAATCAGGGGTCACAAACCCCCATGCTCCACACCCCACTGCTGGCACAGCAAAGCTGTTTGGCTTCTGCTGGCTGTGCTGTCTGCCTTGCCAGGATGGACCTGGTACCAAAAAGGAAACAACCTTCACAGCTTATCTGTCTCCTCACATGGTGTGGGAGTGAGTGACACATTACTGCACTCTTCCTGCTCAGTGGCTTGGCTTAAGTAGCCAAAAGAGATACTCCTCACTCAGAAAAGAGGACCAATGTTACTTTTTGCCTAAAGTTTGGATTTAATGCAAACATCTCTTTAATGTGTTCATTTCCAAATGCAACCCAAACAGCTGTAGAGGGATTTCTACTGCTTAACAACAACCTCAAAATTTACAAGTGTATTGGAATATTGTGATTTCAGTATTGAAAAAGAGAAAACCCTCAGAAGGAGTTTACTGGCTTGAGTACCTGTTTATTTACCATACACAAGAATGTTACCCCTGCAGTTTCAAAAGTGGAAAACAAGGTAACTTTTCTTTTCTGTGATAATGGAGAAATAACAGACTACAACGTACAACAACCAGGCATTTTATTCTTTGTTTTACTTACACTCATACACATACAAGAATCAAGTTAGAGGTTTTAAAAATACAATAAAAAATATCAATAAAAATATTTCAACTTTTTGCCTAAAAAAAGAATGTTTGTTTCAATTTTCTGGCAGAAGATTAACATGACTTTAGCTATCCTAGTTCTTACCTGAAATTCTGCTTATGTTCAGAGGAAGAAATTCAAACAACCAGTATTCTCATTTGCCATTAACATGTAGATGAACATGGGTTTTGTTTTGGCAGAAAAACTTACTCTGAACAGACAGGAAATCTTTCCTACATAACTGTTATCCTCCTCAAGGAATGTGCTATTTGCTGACAAGCTCTTTTGCTGACATTAGATTTATCCTTTATGCTCTATTACAAATCTTTCAAAAGAAATAATACAGCCAATTTGCCTGTCCCTATTCTGTGTTGCAGTGGGATTAAACACACATGGGAGATATTTAAACACAAATAGGAGATATGCTGCTAGATCTGCAGTTTACAAAAAAGGGGGTCTGCACAGCCTTACTCCAGCTAATCATGGCCAAGCTCCTGGCTCACAGTGCTGAAGTAATAAAGAGTTACCCAGTGAACACCTGTCAGTCATCATCCAGATGAGTTAAAAAGAAATATACAGAATGTAGCTGAAGATGAGCTTTTTTAGGTCATATAGAAAGTATTTCTTAAGGCTTCTGCAGCACAGTGTAGCTAACTTATAGCTACTTTAGCACATTAATCTTATGATAAAGTATCTATCTATGCATCAGCAACTTTATTCTTAAAAAAATATTTGATAGCTCAAGTTTTTTGATTGCACACATGTAAGCTGACTGCTCAACACTATTATCTTCTTCTGATAGGTATCATTAAATATTCAATCTAATTTTCAGATTTAAAAGGTTTCAGCTCTGTGGCTGAAGACAGCTTCCTAGATAAGCATGTTTTTCTTGAAAGAAGTCCAATGACAGCTTGATTACACAGGAAATCTGTGAATCTCCTGCACCCAAAGAGGCAGAACAGCTAATGAGAGACAGTCACTCACCATCCTTCCCAGCAGCTCTAAGGGAACCGTAAAGTTCATCCACAGAACCAAGGTACTGATAACCAAGCAGGACAAGCAGTATGTTTCCCTCCTAAGTGTGGTATTAAATAACAGTGAGACTTGCCTCCTCTGCTTCCTCCACAGCACCTGCCAGCACTCTTGTGTTTGTAGGCACAGTGAAAGTCATGAAAAACTTGTGTTCTCAGACATGAAATACAGTATTTATTTGATACAGTAAATCATCTGAATCACACAGCACCAAGCAACCTCTGTAATGCTTGTATCTTTGGTAATTGTTTTAAACGAGAAACTCAACAAGTGAAAATAAGTCTCTGCTCTTTTTCAACAAGCAAGTTTAATTGTTGAGGTTTTGTTGGTGCAGATTAAGTAAGAACAAAAAACAAGAGGCTGCTATGAATTTATGCAATGAGTTGAGCACAGAGATTGTACAATCACAGTTGCAAACACCTGAATGTCTACTGTTACAGGAGATAGATTACTAAAAACTTGTATTTTATCCAGTTTTGAGTTAAAAGATAAACAGGTAGAGGGATAGCACCTCTGACCAATGAGCACGTGTAAAAGTCTATCCTGAAACAATAACTACAAACTGTTAAAACTTGGCAGTCATGGCCAATCCTCATGCTACAACCATCAGCAATTTCTTCTAATAAATTTATAAAAGGCTCCCATAATGTAGGGTAATGTGAAAGCTGCTACAAATAGGATACAGAAACAGGATTTTAGGAATTCTAAAACATCCTCTGTGTCTTTTTATGCCTTGTTTTCTATTACACAGAAAAGACAGAGAAAAAATGTTTCTGAACACTCACCTATCTGATCACACAGCTTCTTCAAAATCAATTTTTCTCTCTCAAGTCAAAACTAAAAAACTGTTTAAACCAGTTAAACGTAAGGATGACAGGTTTTACTGCTATAGAAATCTTGCTGATGCCTGGTATTCTATGAGATACTCTGGATAAATCTGCTGCTTCTCAAAGATGACAAAGATAGAAGGGTTTGAGGAGTTATTCACACAACTGTCATAGAATTTTTGGTTGTCCTTCATGGGAGGCCGAACATAATGAGAACTCCCAAGAGTGAACTCCCCCACCAGCACTCGAGCCAGGAACATGGTCTTGGTGTTTGAGTCTGTCCCACAGTAGTTGTCAGAATAAGATGCATCCCTTGCAAAATAACTTCCTGCAGAAGAGACAGCAAGACAGAGTTTATAAGACACTAAAACAGCAGGAACAAAGTGATACTGTGTGAAAATGAATAAATAAGCAAATCCATTAAGCAATTCATGAACAGCCTTTCCAAAGCCTTCACTTGTCCTGTGTGTCCCTCTTAGTGGCAATGATCACTATGCACTTTTTAGTTTTCACAGTACACATATTAAAAACCAATGTTTAAACCGTTATCATAATCTTCTAAAGGATTTCCTCCTAACCCTAGATGTCCAGCTCCCCCACCATCACCACAACTCCTCTCCTGGCAGAGGCCACTAATATTCATCAGCACAGCTGGACTTGATCCTTGTGGGTCCCTTCCATGCTCAAAACACACTGTGATCCTCTAACATTTCTGAGAGTTACAAAGTATTCAAGCACAAAGGTGTGTAGTCAGCCAGTCAGCCTGTCTCAGCTATTCACTCCATGTGCTGGAACTTTCCTGTACACAGGACAATATAGAAGGATATAATCTGCTAATAAGACAAAATCCTGTAACCAGAATTACATTGAGGTTCTTGGGAAAAAAAAAAAAAGAAAGAAAAAAAGCCAGGCTCCTTCTGTGTAGGAGTTGGGAGAAACTGGAACAGCAGTAAGCCTGGAATCTAGCAGATGGTTTCTGCTACAACTGACCTCTTCTGCCTTTTCTTGCAAGTACTTAGGAGAGCAGAGGCCAAGGCCTTTTAGAGTGCCTTAGCTCCAAATGACCCTTGTGAAACTCAGCTCTGTGTCCCACATCATGACACAGAGAAGCCCAGGACTGGCCAAGTACCACCTTGTAAACTTTAGCCCTCTGCAGTGAGTACTGAGAATTTTTAGCAAGTCAAGGATCACTGAAGGAGCTGGAGAACAACCTTTGCCGTAGACTGTCCCGTGAAGGCCACAGATTCTCCAGTCAAAGTTTTGCTGGCAGATGGCATCAATGTCTTTTTTACTGGTCCCATGAAATAAAAATCTCTCATCTGCAGCCTTTCCACCATTGCTCTTCTGCATTAGGTCCTTCTGCCTGCAATGAGAAGCAGAATCTTTGCTGTGGCTGTGCCCACAGGTACCCACAGCTACTCAGAAACAATTTTACACAGAGTATATTCTGAAAATCTTTACAGTAAGGCCTAATTTGGGCATACAAACCTGCTTTCATCACATTATACATAAATGCTTTACTACAAATGTTCTCTCTTCCTTCACTGCGTCTGAAGAGAGAGGGAGGAATCTCAGTGTTATTTTTTTTCCCTGAACACAGAATCTATTAAGGTTTGCCCTCCCTGAGTTTTGCATTTCATTTTAAAGGCTGTTTTAATTTTGACCAGCTGCAAAACACTGTGCTAAATGTGACTCATTACCAGCTTCAAGGTTTCACTGGAAGGAAGCTGTCATGGACACAGGCCTGGCAGAAGTCAGGAGCAAGAATTCCTCCCACACAGCCCTGAATCTGACTGTTCTAAGCTCTGTGTCTTTACTGAGCTTTGGGTTTGTTGATACCTCTTATCTAAATGTTGATACTAGGTAGGTATTTCAGTGGGAGAGTGGTGGCAGAGGCATTTCAGGAATGCACATTCTATCTTTAGCACAGCACATACAGCTAACTGCAGAAACAACAAACAACATGCACACACACCAGAGCAGTGTTTTACCCTTACCATTGATACAGTTCCCAGAGGGATGGGTTCTGAACTCTACAAATCTTTTTAATAGCTGCTTTGGGCATTGTGCGCTGAAAGTCCACTTTGACTTTCTTGTATTCTTCAGAAGAACAGTCAAGCTCAATCAGCTGCAAGGAAAAGTTTGAAAAGTTATTTTGCCATGCTTTTGTGCAGCCACTCAATCCCTCTTAGTATATCTGGGTCCAGATATGCATGCATGCATCAAACAGTATCTAAATACATAGCAGAAATGAGCATATAAATAAGGAATTGAGAATTTATGTTGCAGAAAACCAGAGGATCTTTTTATTTTATACTCCTGACAGCTAGTGAACCCAAACTGCACTCACTGCCTGTTGTGCTTCTAAATCAATTGGAGAGGCTTTAGTCAAACAATTTTAGGGAGAAACATGGTCCCACTACTAAAAATCAGTTCCTTACATGACAGTTCTGAAAGCATGCAAAGCTTACTTGCATATTTTCGTAGGAACATAAAAAATGTCAATGTTAGTCTTGTTTCTTAGTGACAACTTGTTGAGGATTTGCATTTTGCAAGTTAGTGATTTCTGAGCATCAGATAGTACCTTTTCTGTAGGCACAGTTACTAGAGTTGACAGAGGAGCTGGTGGAAGCAGAGAGGAAGTCAGAGAAAGTATGCCACACATATATTAACCGGGTGAGTTACAAAGGTAAAGAAGTTTACTTCACTGGAATTAATAAAATAATAGTAAATATAATAATAAAAGATCCCATCCTGAACAAGCTGTCTTGAGAGGTTGTGGAGTCTCTCTGGAGATATTCAAAACCTACCTGGACACAATCCTGTGTGACCTCCTCTGGGTGAACCTGCTTTAGCAGGGGAGTTGGTTTCTGTGATCTCCAGAGGTTACCCCATCCAAGCCCAACCGTTCTGTGAACTCCCCTGATTTCAGAGCAGCTCTCCAGAGACACACAACAGCCTACAGCTAAGGGAAGGGCTGCTCTGAAGCTCAGAGGCATCATTTACCTCTGATAATTTCAGCACATGTTAGGACATCAAAACTGTGTATTTTGGGCACCAGTACCAGTCTTGTTAACACAGCAAATTTGCTGAGCCAAGGGATTAATAGCAGCAGTGGAAGTCCCTGCTGCCACAGTTTTACTGCCACCATTTGTTTAAATTTGGGTCTGGTTTCACCTCCAGGTCTGCCCAGTGTGGAATCAGGTTTAAATTTACCAATATTACATGACAAAACTGACAGAAAGAAAAAACTAAAAAGCTCCAAACCTTGAATCCCAGTTCAGGCACGGCAGATTTGTCCCAGTGAGCTGGAATGTTCTTAAACCCTTCTGTATGTTTAACACCCCTGTAGATGATAAGACATTACAAAGAGACAATTAAAATAAAACTAAGCATGACATTTTATGTACATATTATACTAAACATTTTTGTCAAGCTTAGGGAGAATATAGGCAACTGAACATATCAAAAATATTTCAAAACTGTCATTTCTATTCAGCACATGAAAGTATTTGTTCCAAGTCATCGTGTCAAGACTTAGGTCAGAAAGCAGGATGCCAAATCAGAAAATAAGAAATATATACTCTAAACTCAACACATAAGGATTTCTCTTGCAGAGTTGAATGTATATATAAAAGCTGTAATAGACCAGGGGAGGTAAATACAAATACATCCAGTATCACATCAATGTGACTGAAACAGGATAGATACAGACCTCCCCTGTACTTACACTCCAATTTTAATTAGTGTGTTTAGCTGCTCTTTTCAGTGTTTAAGCAAAGACTGTGTGCTGCAAGGGAATGTGCAAAAATTGGCTGTTACATGCAGCTCTATCTCCTTGCAGGCCCCCACCTTTTGCTCTACCTGTAAAAACTACTGCTTTCCTTTCAGATTGGCTGGCTGCTCTCAAAACAATTTTCTGAACTTGCACTTAGCTTTGAAAATTATTCATCTCGAAAAGAGCTAGTACACATAAACACACTGCTACATGTTGAATTATTTCCTACATTTACACACTTCCTGTGACCAAACCCAAATTTTCTTCACCACAGAGGTTTCTGAACTGATTGAAAACTACTGGCCAGGCTGTAACACTGCCCTGGCAAGACATGGTTGTAGGAAAGGTTTGGCCCTTTCACAATTGCCTTAGCAGCTACTTCTTCATCCTATCTGCACCCATGGAGGATTCAGCATTCACAAAGCACTAAACCCATCACCCCAGAATGAGCAGCTGTGGTTACCTGGCTTTTGTCTTTTCAACCTCTGCCTGAGAGACAAATTTAGGTCTCCTGCAAATCTTCCTCTCTGTTTTGTAGCAAAGGTTTTTCTGCATCATGGCTGGGGAAAAAAAACCCAAACAAAATCCCATGAAGAATCAAAGATGTTTTTGAAAGCCTTCACACTGCAGCCACATTTGTCACCAAGTTGTTTTGTTAAAAACATAGACAAAAAGGCTCCCTCTTCCTCATTTTGCAACCAAAAACCTTTTTCCTACACTTAGTTGTAGATTTCAAACCCTGTAACCACAACCCAACATCTATCACAGACCATTTATTTTTATTGGCCACCAAGAGAAACAAGTCACAGCAACCTGAATTTTAGAGGCATTCCTTCTGGATCTTGGAAACTCTGCAGCTACTGTGACATCATACTAACAATTAATTGTCAGTACCAGCCAGGACAATGAGGCCTTATCTTCAGAGAGAGATACACACACAGGAAAACAAACAAAAACACCTCTTGACACCACCAAGCCTCGAAATGAAGTTCTGAAAGACATCTACACTGCATATATTTGCCTAAGTTACTAAAAAAGCCCAAACCTTGGAAAAGGGATTGATTCACTATGCAATTTTCACTTCTAAGCTGGCCAAGTTTTCCCAGCAATGCTTTTGATTGAATCACAAACAACACATAACACGTCCTTTCTGGTTTTTTGGTTTGAGGTTTTTGTGATTGGCTTTTTTTCATGCAGAATGAGATAGTAATGAAAAGCTGGATCAAAGACAACTACATCAAACTGACAGTCCAGGCAGGCTGATTCTCATCATTGTTATACATAATTTTTGAAAAAGATGCCAGGAAAAGCAACAGCTCAGAGAGGACAGTACCATCACAAGTAGCTTATATTTCCTGAACTCTTGGGAAACACTTCTTCCTACCTTGACATAGTCAAGGTGTTTTCTCAGCCTTTCCAGACAGGATGAAAAGAAAATATGTGCAACAATCTTGCAATGCTAAGCATTGTCTGGACCCTACATTTTGTGCAAGTGGTTTTTTTTTTTCTGCAAACCAGTGATTAAAGTAGGGCAGAAGCTGGCTTGTCAAGTCTTCTAGAAGTTCCTCACCATTTGTGTTGGTGCCAGCATCAGTGTCATACCTGGGACTTTCTGGCAGACATTTTGAAACCTCACAAAAACTCCTCAAAAATAAAAGCTTTGAAAGAATAGAATGCCACTCTGCTTATGTGAACAGCTCTTATCCTGAGAACTTTGATAGAAACTCTGTCTCTGTAAGCATTGCAATTCAAAGTCCAAATTTCTCTCTTCTATCTCTGGTAATAAGGTAATTCAGAACCACCAGATATCTGGGAGGGAAGAACAAAACATAAAAACAAAACAAATGCAACCTACACACAAAATTTATTTCATATTCATGTCTTCCAGCTTTGAAGGTCATCTTTGGAGAACTTTCAGTCAAATAAACTTTCTCCAGGTCATCACTGCAGACAGTAGCAGCTGCATGAAGATCATCCTGTCATGCCAAAAACAGAGAGGAAAAAAAAGTTTCTCCTGGTTTGTTACAGAAAAGCAAGTCTAAAAACCAACAACTCTCTGATGTATGTTGGCTGCAGGATATATCAGTGTATGAGAAATCCTTGATTTAGAGTGACACATTCACCAACTAGACCAAGCAAAGATGGACCTTCAGAGAAGGAGGCTTTTCTCAGAAGCAATGTAAAAAATGTATTATTACTGTGATCCTATCTGACACAACTCACTGAATAGTTATCTGATAATATTTGTGACTCATCAGTGACCAGTCCCCCACCTGGACCAACCAAAATCACAAGAAAAAGACCCCATTAGGCCTTTGATGTCCATCTGTACAGTGTGAGAGGAAGAGGGTGACAAGAGAGGGGGAGGATATAAGCTCTGTGCACTTTTCAGTAGTTCTGCACTTGTCACCCAGCCTCAGGAGCCTCTCCATTTCTCCACACTTACTTGTTTTCCATACTCCTGCCACGTGCCATATTCATCTTTCCAGTACCAGATCCATTCTGTTGTGAGGATGAAGTGAGGGGGTTTGGTCACAGAGGAGGCTGTAGAAAGACGTCTGACTTTTTTCAACCCACAGCACATGTCATGAAAAGAGATACTGAACGGGCAAAGGAACTCTTCAGTAAAAGCACAATCAAATCTATAAAAAAAAAAAAAAAAAAAAGAGGGAAAAAAATCAGAACTGTTTGTGAAGCTTTACTCATAGATTCAGAAGCCCACTACAGAAGTCAATCTCATCCAAAAGCAGGACACAAAGGTGCACTTTTCACTACAATGTGTGCTTTGCACCTTGCACTTTTCACAACTCTGTGTGCTAGCTCTATTATGTGTTTGTACATATTTTGCATTACAGTCCTATGTCCCACATTGGTTCTATGGGCAATGATCATAACCCACTCCTAAATCAGAACACTGGAAAACAGGCACTGCCTTCTCCTTGGTGACCAGCTATATTCTAAAGAGAACACTGACATAACTTAAGAAGGGCTTCCAAGAGCCTGTAACATAGGAGGAACAGGTAATTTTCCAGCATGGTATGTGGCATACTGGGATGAGCCCTTTCCAATACTCTCTTTATGCTATATAACCAGTTCCAAACTCTGAAAGGTATTTCCATATTCTTCACATGCTCTGCTCCCAAGAGGGGGGAAAATCTCATGCAAAGTGAGGTAAGTAGAAGAATGTCAAATAAAACTGCTTATGCAATGACTACATTAGAATTGCAGCAATTTATAGCCACTAAGGATCTGGTACAACACAACAAACTCTAAACATTATAAATTTTTATAAGAGTTTATACCTGGCGTTTTTTGGGTCACAATATGCATCTTCTATTTCTTCCATATTCGTGAAGTCCTTCCAGGTATTACCCTCACAGTACTGCCATCTATATGGCAAGTGAAAATGGGTTCTGATACACTTTTCTGTAAAAGTTTAAAAAGAAAAAGAAGTAGGAGATGCAGTATTTTGACAGGCTATGAGAGAACTCCAACATTCCAGGGCTGTGTACCCAGCTGGTGAAATCATCAAAAGGATAGTTTTTGATGATTTCAAAGATGACAGGAAAGTGTTCACCTATGGCTCCATTACAAGCAATAGATCAAAATTTTTCAGCATAAGCAAGCAACACTTGAATTTTTAGGCTTAGGTAGAAGTTCAGGTTTTGTATGTACTAGACTCTCTTTGCACATTTAAATTGTGCAGATCATTCTCAAAGAGACAAAAAATGATCACAGGCTCCTACAAGGCTATTATTTAATAAATATGAAAAAAGTGTAATTATGATTAACCACTCTATCACAAAGGGGTATTACTGAGGAAAAATCCAAAGCCCAGCAGGGCAGTTTTAAGACAGGAGAAGGACTGTCACTGTTTGACTTCAGATGGTAACTAAGCATAACACTGCCATTTACTCCCATTTCTTTCAGTGAAATGGGGAGAATGGGAAAAGGGTAAATCTGTGGGCTGAAATCAGAACAGGTTAGGAACTGAAACAAAATAGAATATAGCAAGCACAAGTATATATGCATATATATATATATGTATACACACACTCTTGTATATCTATAATGAAGCTAACAAAAAGTGAGACAGGAACAAAGCCCAATAAATACAAGTGATGCACACTATGTTTGCTCATCACCCACTGACTGATGCCCAGCCCCTTCCCAAGCAGCAATCATCCTCTCCCAGCCAACTCCCCCAGTCTATATGCTGAGCATGATGTTTTAATGGTATGGAATAGCCCTTTGGCAAGTTCAGGTCAGCTGTCCTGGCCATGCTCCTTCTCAGCCTCTTGTGCACCTCTTTATTGGCAAAACATGGGCAGCTGAAAAATTCTTTACTTTGGGTAAGCACTACTTAGCAACAATTAAAGCATCAGTGTGTTATCAATGTTATTCTCATATAAATCCAAAACACAGCACTGTACTGGCTTCTAGGAAGAAAATTAACTCTGTCCCAGCTGAAAGCAGGGATGTATCCAGCACTTATTCCATAGTATTTATACCATGTCTAGGTCCCACACCTTCCAACACAACCCAGTAAACAACCATCACCTTTCCCCTCTTCTGAAAAATACACAGACATCATTCCTTTAGTCTCAAAGTCCTTTGCCCTTCAGTAAGTCTCCAAGAGATCCAGAAGAGCAATGATAGCAGTGAGCCAGGTATCAGAGTGTTACAAGAGTTCAAAGTGTCAGTGGGCAGTCACTCCTCAACAGGAGTGAAGGTGACATCACCAGTGCACATGTGCATAAACACCAAGCTAATTTCCACAGCAGAACAAAAGGAAACTTAACTCCAGGCAAAGTCAAGGAGAAACTGCACCACACCTTCATACAAGGAGGCATTCAGTACACAGGTCAAGAACATCAAGGAAAAAAAAAAAGGATGACAAAAAAATCAACAAAAATTCTGGCAAAGCAGCCTTGTTCCTGGACACCTTGGAACATTTTGAAAGGGAGACAGCTAAGACAGATGGAATAGAAGAGTATGAGAAGAAAAAAATTAGAATTCAGAGTATCTTTCATATCTTTCCTGTTTGGAAATGTGACTCTTATCATTCTGCAATCCCTTAGGTAAACACAGGTGGAGTAGCCAATCTTCAGCACAAGCAGATTCTAGAGCAAAACAAAATATCTCCTTTGTTTGGTGTGCCAGGTCAAACACTACAGCAGTCAAGACAGCAGTGAGATTTAACTAAACATAAACTCACAGAAAGTTTCCCCTTTCTGTGAAAGATGTCTACCATTTCCTCTTTATGACAACAGAAAAACAGGCTGGACTTGACACAGTCTGTACTGATACTAGAGACAGCCTACCTTTAAAGCCACAACCTCTGTACAGATGATGTAAACATATCTGTTCTGATTCATCCTCCTTTGAAGTTGAGGAATCCCGTCTAGCGCTGGGTTTTCCATCTAGAGGGGGGAATTGGAACCATTAACACACTTCAGATCAACAATGCCTCTTAAAAGTGCTCCTATCCTTGGAAAGAAGCCTAAAGGCAATGGGCAATGATTGTAACCACCTAACTGCACTCAGCCCCAGAAAGACAAGGAAGCCTTTGATAAACTTGTATACTCAGAGTCCCCTCCCTGTATCCATCCTTTCTGAACTTGATTTCCTTGCAACTGCTGAATTCCTCAGATACAGATTTTTGCTATCCCCACAAAACGAGAATACAGTCCAATTCCTTTATACTTCCAGATGGACTTGAGTTAAACGTGCGTTCCACACAGCTGATCACACTGGCAGCTATAAAATACAAAGTTTCAAAATCTGATACTTTATAAATTAAAGCACATTAAGGAAAGGAAGAAGGAACTCCAGGCAGAATAGCAGAGATGAGCATACACACTTGAATTCTCCATTCTGTTATCCTTTTTTTTCCCTGCTAAACTACACTTAAATTACAATTCTAAAGAACTTCAAAAGAAAAGTGCAAATGAAATATTACACTTCCAAGAAATAACTAGGATAGTGCTGTTTGTGAATTCTTGTGCCAGACAATCGCTACATTAAAGAAAAACAATTAAAAAGTTTATAATCAGACAACCACTCCTATTCTTAAACAGATCTCTACCTTTATGTATTTTACCTAAAAAACTCCAAAATTATAGAGCTCCCTATTTCCAGTTTCTGTTACACTTATTTAACCCCAAGTTTGAGAATTTTATAAACAACAGCACTCTGTTTCTCAGGAACCTCTCCTGACTTCACTTGTCAAGACAAAGATCTCTGTCAATGAGATAGGTACAAGGTCCATCCTTGTACTCAAATCAAGATGTTAATTCAGTTTTCTCAATGACACCAGTGAAAATATTAAATTCACTACCATGCCACTCCTGATGTATTCAAAAGATGATATTATTTACCTTTGCATGGTGAAGATTTGGCATCTTCTATGTCATACATGCTCCTGTTGCCATTTTTTATGTCATACATGTTTCTAAAAGTGGAAGGTAGTTTCTTGATAATGTCTGAGCTCATCCCCTGTTTCTCCAGTTTCTCAAAACATTCTGGATTTAATAAATCATGGGATCGTTTGCAGCCGCTGCCAAATCTGCACTGACCCCGCAGAAAGTACTGGCAAACATGAAGTTTGGTGCAGGATGTTTTAAAGGAACAAGATCCATAAGGTCCATCACCTTTGTTATAATGCAAGCAGACCTTGGGAAGGAGAAGAAAAAAAGAATTTAAATGTTGTCTCAAATGAGTATAATGTGCTCATTTAGACTGTTAGAATCCATGTTTTGTAGGTTTTTTATGACTACAAAGTGCATACATTTGCTTTTGAAAGAAATATTTCTTTTTTCTTTTTGTTTTCCAAATGATTACTTGACAGCTTTTCCTTTGCCCTGCTAATGTTTAGAAAGATCTTTCAAAAGACAACATTCTTACAGACATTCTCAAGACGGGATTTAGTGCTAAATGACACCTCTAATTTTCAATTTTGGAGTTTTTTTTACTAAGGGATACTGAATCTGGCTGGGATGGAGTTAACTTTCTTCATAGCAGACCATACCACACTATTGTAGATTTCAGTGTTTCTCTTTGCTGATTTAGGCTGATTTATGTCTGGTTTATGTCCGGAGATAGCTCAGGGATGCCACTTGCTCGGTTTCTCGGCTGTTTCAAAGACCTGGAAAGGCCCAGAGTGGCCTTGGGCAGCCCGGCGCTTCAAAGGACGAGGAGAGGCTTCTGATCTTGTTTCGGTCTCGGTGTTTATTAATTGTTTATCTAAAAGATTTTCTTTCAGCCCGACAGAGGTCTGCACAGCAAGTCAGCCATGGGCACACTCCGCAGCCCCCGGGGCGGTCACTTATCTTTATACCCGAAGTTACGTGTACAATATTTATAATTTTTCCCCAATACCTTCTACTCTTATTAACCGGTGCACTTCTAGTAAAGACCAATCCCAAAGTGCCACCATCACCACAGAAGATGGAGGCCAAGAAGAAGAAGAAGAAGGACAGGACACGCCCCAATTCCTCCATCTTACTTCTCTAGACCCCCCTGTACAGAAATCCTAAACCCTGTGTTTTATACTCTAACTAACTTATCCCTTCACCATTCACCCAGTAAAATCCTCCCAGTCCTCATACAGGTGTCATCTCCTGTGTAGGATCAAAGTCCAGCCACCAGACACTTCTGGCAACATTCCAGGACTCCCGAGCCCCCCAAGGGTGGTCTCGGTCACTCTGCACCTTCATCCTGAGGTGCTGAGATCCCACACACTATGTTTTGGGTTTGGGACCAAAACAGGGTTGATAACACATCTCTTTGGTCTGTTTGGGTCAGCTGTCCTGGCCATGCTCCCTCCTGGCTCCTTGTGCCCCTCCTCACTGGCAGAGCTGCAGAGGCCTTGACTGAAGGTAAGCACTCAGTGGGTTGCCAATGTGATTTTCATATTAAATCCAAAACACAGCCCTGTTTATGATACCAGTAATAAAATTAACTCTATGTCAGCTGGACCCAGAACAGATAAACACCACACAGCCTCTCACTCACTCCCTGCAGGGCTGAGATAAACACAGTTTAATATGGCATAAAATGAAGAGGAAATAATAATGATGATAAAAGAACAGACAAAACAAGAGATGCCCAATGCAATGCTCACCACTCACTGACCAAAGCCCAGCCAGTCCCCACCAGTGTGGCACCACCCCTGGGCCACCTCCCCCCTGCTCCACTGTTCAGAATGATGTCACATGGAATGGGGTACCCTTTTGTCCAGTTTGGATAATCCTTTTGTCCAGTTTGGGGCAGCTGTCCTGGCTGCATTCCCTCCCAGCTTCTTGTGCACTCTGAGTCTATGGGCAAGCAGGGCAGTGTGAAAAGCTGAAAAGTCCTTGACTCTCAGCAAAAACTAAAACATGTTATCAACATTGTTTTCACCCTGAATGCAAAACACAGCATTGTGTCAGCTACGAGAAAGAAAATTAACTCTATTCCAGCCAAAACTAGGAAATGGTCCAAACTGGACAAAGGGATATTCCATGCCACATAATGTCAAATAATAGTGAGGAAGGGGACAGAGGGAAGGTAAAAGAAAGGGAAGATGGATCCTTCTTACAAGGTAGCACTTGCTCAGAGATTTATTGGGCATCAGTCTGCTTTGAGGTGGTGAAGCAGAAGTGTCTTGCAACACTTCTTCCTGCTTTCCTCCCCTTTCTACACTGTCTTTATCTCCATTCACAGGTTTTGCCACTTCAGTGCTTCTTGTTAATGTTTACCTCCTCTGCTTGTGACAGGGGAGTGAGGAACTGTTCAAAAGCTTAGCTGCCAGCCAGGGTCAACCCATCACAGGCAAGAACAGAGGATGCAGGTTTATTTTTAGATTTGCATTAAGCTAACTAAATTGACAACCAATATCCACATCTGTCAAGCCTCTTCCACGTTGTGATGCTCACTGAAACACAAGACTAAGAAGCTGTTACAGTAATACTCACCTCTGGTAAGAGGGAAGGGTCATTTTGAAGCAGAAGCTGACAAAGTTCATCATGGTTTAAATGCTCAAGTCCATAGTGCTTTAGAACACGGAGATTGTGGTCTGAGTGGAAGTTGTGAACAAACCTGCATCCCTTCCTAGAACTCAAGAAACCCAAGATCAAAATGACTGGCATTATTTTGATACCCCATGGGCATTACACTGAACAGTGGAAAAGCACACCAAACTAGCTAGGCTCCGAAAAGTCCACATTGCTCATCTATAAAGCCATTATGTGATTTGCAAAGCAGATTACATAATTACTCTGAGGATAATTGCCACGCTACTTCTGATTCACAGTCATTACAGCCTCAGTGCACTCTGACAATATCCGCATGTTTTTGACCTGCAGCTCACAACCACAAAACCAACAAAGCTCCAGAGCATCACCCCCTCTCAGCCAATGAGTGCATCCACCAGGGTCCCACAGCACAGGGACCTGCAGGGACACTCAGCTTAGCACAATGCCCAGGGTCCCACAGCACAGGGACGTGAGGGAACACCCAGCTTTAGCTCACTGCCCAGGGTCTCGCAGCTCAGGGATGTGCCACAAAGTTCATCATGGTTTAAATTCTGCAGCATAGGGACCTGCGGGGACACTCAGCTCTAGCACAGTGCCCAGGGTCCCACAGCACAGGGACCTGCGGGGACACTCAGCTCTAGCACGGTGCCCAGGGTCCCACAGCTCAGGGACCTGAGGGGACACTCAGCTCTAGCACGGTGCCCAGGGTCCCACAGCTCAGGGACCTGAGGGGACACTCAGCTCTAGCACAGTGCCCAGGGTCCCACAGCTCAGGGACCTGAGGGGACACTCAGCTCTCCCTGGCACGGCCCTGCCCACGGGGCAGGAAAGCGCCAGGGTGATGAGCCGGGGAGGAAGTGAAGCTGTGAAAGCACCGCCTGTGTCTGCCACCTTTGCAACAACAAACACGCAAATAAATAAAAGCAGGCAACGAGCATTTCCGACGCGGAAAGGCCTTTACTGAGAGCTCCTTCCCCTGAAGGGGCACACCGAGCCCCCCGCCATGGCGGCCGCCCCCCGCCCCTCACCTGGCCAGCTGGTTGCGGCAGAAGCCCTTCAGGTGGTACTTGCAGATGTGCAGCTGCCCGCAGTGCCCCGGGCAGCCCGCGACGTGCTCCGGGCACAGCCGCACGGGGCTGGTGGCCACCACCACGGCCACCTCGGCCTCCGCCGCCGCCGCCCGGCCGGGCCGCCGCACCAGCGTGAAGCGCCGCGCGTCCCGCAGCACGGCCGCCAGCTGCTCGGCCGAGGGCCGGCTCGGCAGCCGCCGCTGCAGCTCGCCCTGCTCCAGGCAGCCGCCGCTGGAGCACAGCACCCGCAGCGCCTGCACCGTCAGCGCCATGGCTTTCTCGGGAAGCCCCGCCCGGGAAAGCCTCGGAAACGGAAACGAAAGTGAAAGAGTCTGAGAGGGAGCGGGGCCGTCTCGGCCCGGAGCCTGCTCTGCCCCCGCGGAGGACTGCCTTGCTCTGGGTGAGCCGGCGGCAGTACCGGGGCACGGCCCTTCGCCTCCCTCCTCTACCTGACTCTTAGGATGTATCGACTGTTTTCAATCACATGTCACCAGCTGGGAGGTCACACATTTCCTGTAGGAAAAAGCAGGTTTAGGGATGAACGGAGCATCAGCCAGGTGAATGGAGCTTCACCGCCTTAAGTTACAGGGAGAAGGCTGATGTCTGAATTCGGCCGTCAAAAACATCTCAGTTTATGGTTTCTGACCTGTGCCACTTTTCTGATGATACATCGTGAAGGTTGCTCTCACACTCCTTTCGTTTCGATATCTAAATTTAAATTTCGGTCATGGTCACACATCTGGACACACAGCTGCCTGCTTGCAGTGCTCACGCTGGTACACCACTGCTCCTGCCTGCACAGCGGCCAAGGCACCGGTGTGGCCATCAATGTCCTCATCCTCTAGGAACTCCCAAACTCTTCAGAAGGGTGCCCATCTTTTAATTAAGTGCCTTTGTCTGGGTCATTTTGGCACTCCTGGTTCTGCTTCACAGTCACTCATGTGAGATGCAGAGCTGTGTTTCGTGTCAGGTACAAACAGGCGACGTGTGTACTTGTGATTGCAATATGTGTGGACACTGACAATGGGATAGTTGTGAATTCTAATAATAACTGAGGAAAATAAAGCATGGGAAAAGGCCTTTGAATGTATCTTTTGTTTGCAATTAACCCTGGTTGATTTAGGAGCATTGGAATTAAGGTGTTAAAGATCTTGCTTTTTGCTTGCATTTAATCCATAAAAAGCTCTGCAATAATAACCTTTTGAAGTATAATTTTAGAATATTACTTGTATCCTTGAAACTATAGCTTTAGAATATATATAAAGGAAATATGCTTATCTCACTCCTTATTGAAGCAGAGATAAACAGCTTGAGAAAGGAAGATGAACATCACCTCAAGGGTTATGGTTTCGACCAAGGGAAGCTGGTCATCACTGTTATGAGATTTATAGTCCTTGCAATTAAAAGGTGGACACACGTCTGGGGAACTGGACCCCACCAGATGGGATCAGTCTTTCTTCTTTCGGAAACTGGACCGTCACCATCTGGGGATACTCCTTTCTGGGATACATCCTGAGAAATTAAAATCACAATAGTGTATAGAATTGTGATGTGATAATTTGGAATAAAAATTGCTGATGAGTAAAAGATTGGAAATAGAAACTGCTGAAAAAATCTGATGAGTACCCTTATAAATACCTGTAACCATCAATTATCAGTGTGCAATTGGAGGGAAAACTTCCCCCACTGTACCCAGCACTGTATTGCTCATACTTTACCATATCAAATAATAAATTGATTGCTGCTTGAATATTGGCCTAGTCAAGCTTCTTATTCATAACACTCAGAAGCATGCCTTAAATGGTGGCACAGCAATGATGCAAAGTGCCATCATTTCAGTCAGACTAGCAGTAGAAGGCATAGGGACTCTCACCGATGGTGGTTCTTGTTGAACAAAAGTCCTGCCTCCTTCCTTCTTTTGCCAGTCCTGTTCTGTTGTGCCTTTCCCCTTGTCTCGTCTGACTTCCTGCTTGCTCTGTGAGATCGGGGAGGAAATGACAAAAAGTAGAATCTAGACAAGCACACTGAACGGAAAAACAGCTCTACTCAGTCAGGGTACAGGTTCAGGTTCCTAGAGATCTACCTGTAGCTTGCCTGTGACAGGCCATCAGCAAATGTTTATGTGAAAAATGCATATTTTATGATTGGCTTTTCTCAAATATTAAAATGAATATTATATGTGTTATGTTAGAAAATTATACTGTATTAATTTTCTTAAGAATTGTGTTAAATATAGTTTTAGATTATAACATAATGTTAGTATAGAAACTATGCTATGTAAGATACTTTTTTTTAAGAGAGGACTTGCACTGAGATAGCAGCCACAGGACACCTAAATCTTTCAGAGAAAAAGAATTTATTGCTCCCTTATCAGAAGAAACAAACTTTGTCCTGCCTCGCTCAGCCCTGAAGATGCTGTTAGGATTCAAAGGAAGAAGTTGTCACTGACCAGACAGAATCCTTTGTTTGAATGGAATTTATGCTTCATGGATGAGGTGTATGAATATGCAACAGGCTATTGCTTTTAAGGGTTAATCCTCTGTTAACGTGTGTCTTTTTTGGGCTTATTTTGCACAGAAAAAGGTATCTGGACTGTCTGTAACTCTTTGCTTTATTGTCTCATATTGTCCTAATCCTAATCATCCAAATTTTTATTAGTCTAATTATATTGCTATTTTTATAACCATTTTATTACTATTAAACTTTTGAAAATTTAAAAACAAATGATTGGTGTTTTTCACAGTTTAGGAGACAACATGAGAGGCTGGAGTGTCACTTATACTGTAGAAGTAATTCCATAGCTTGCACTGTCTTTGTCATCCTTTCTTCCTAAGGACAGTGTTTACCTTAGGGGCGGACCTGCAGATGGGAACATTTGTCACTGATGGTCACCTGTAAGGCACATCAAAGAGAGAGATCACACACCACTGACAGTGATTGATGGAATCACAGAACAGCTGAGGTGGAAAGAGGCCATAGGAGGTCATCTGGTCCAAACCCAAATCCAGCTGTTTCATCACTGAAAGAGAATAAGGATGGAAGCCTCCTAATTTTGGTGTTTTGTCTCATGATCTCAAATTATTGGCCAGCTGTATACTGCCCCATCAGTAGGAAATCAGTCTTGGCTGAACCAAAACTCAGGGAACCCTTTAGCATAAAAAACATTGAAGCAGCATTGTACTTGATAACTCTCATTGTCCCCAGCATTCATTTACTTTTTCTGACCCAAAATCCGTCCTATCGAACCAGCTCCCAACTTTTTACATCTTAAAGATCTGTCCCAACATCACTGAGCTGTCCAGGTAGCTTTGTTTCAACTGTATCTCCCTTTCACACTTTCTTTCCTCATGCATCTGAAAAACCCCATTCATTTGTCAGAAATATGGTAGTTTTTTAATGATAAAATTGATATGAATGATTACATCAATGTCAACATTATATAGAGAGAAAGAAGAGCAGTGTCAGATCAGGGTTGGAGGGCTGTTTTCAGGTTGCTTTACACCCAATTAATTCCAAAGTGTTGGTGTGTGTATCACAGGGAAGTTCACAATGCTGTTTCTGCTTTGCAGGAACTCCTGAGTTTTTTGAGGCTCTATCATTCTGTCTCTTTCTCATGGAGAGCAAATGTAGAAGTATGAAAACAAACAATGGTTGATGCAGAGAGAAGGTTTGCAGAGATACCTTTGAATTACAGCACCTTACCATGCCTGAATTCATACCCAAAATAAATCATATCTTATTCTTTCTCACACAAGTTTCTTGCAGTTTGTTTTGTGGCATGTTCCTCAGGAAGAATGAAAGTACCCCTTTGATTTGATAGAACTTCCCCACCTGTGAATTATATATAAGCAAAATTGTACTTTCTTCAGAAGAAGAAGAATTATCAGCTAACAGAAAAGTCAATTTTCATTTGTAAAATTGAGTGCCATTAGACATGAAGGGCACCTAGGGTAAGTGGCTCCTCTTCACCTCTCGAA
Organism: Melospiza georgiana; assembly: GCF_028018845.1. NCBI lineage: Eukaryota > Metazoa > Chordata > Aves > Passeriformes > Passerellidae > Melospiza > Melospiza georgiana. Next base: position 15,967,065 of record NC_080433.1, on the reverse strand, counting down.
TACTCTAAATTAAAGGTAAGGCTGTTTTCTTAAATGTCATTGTAGCATAATAGCATAGGAGCTGTTCTGCCTACAGGTAAGGACTGCTGTGCACATTGGTCCTGAAATAAGGTCCCTCTGAGCAGTTCCTAAAGCTTCTGAACAGCTGCTGAACTCAGAGCACATGGGGTTTTAATAATTGTGGGACTTCAGGTACTGCAATTTAACCTGTGTTAAAATCTGATGTATTGTGCTATGAGAACTTTGGAATAATGAGCAGATGTCGGTCATTTATTTTTAGGAACAGTTTATGGATAATTGTGTTGATTTGAACTGTGGCATCATTTATTAATTTTCTTTGCATCAATATTCAAAATGTAGTAATTTTATGGTTTTCCTGTGAATTTTCATATGCATCTTTAAAATATCCACTCTTGTAATGGTGCATGGTGCCTCCACTTCCCACCCCATCCACGTGTTTCAGTCTTTCTCCCAGCTAGCATGGTGAAACTTCTAGCTGTACATTGTCTGTTGTGGGAGCTGAGGTAAGGAAAACTGGCAGAAGAGGACAGAATATCTTCTTGATATGTTTGCTTGGAGGTGTTTTTGGTTGCCTGTCAATCTACATTTTAATACTACAACCTACATTTAAACATTTAATTGAGGGTTAGTTTTTGTCCCAGTGCTGGTCTGACAACACGGTTAAACACAGCTAAACTTTCCATTCTTTTGTCTGCAACTGGTTGGTTTATAATGGCTTTGTATTTGCTGTTTATCAAACACATATATAAATTATATGTTCCTTTTCTGGGTTAAGTATAGGTGTCCCATCCACCTTGGTGAAAATTGGTAGAATTTTATCCCAAGGAGTTGGTATGTTGGGATTCCACGTTTAATTTGTTCTTTCCTCAGAATTGTGTTTTATCTGAGGACCATGTAGTCTTTGGGCTTGTACAGTTGGAATCAGTCCCATCAACCTATTGTTTCTGTGTACTTCTTTAATTACTTCATTTAGAGCTAGTGTTTCTGAAATCTGTACCAATTAACAGCATATGGGTCATTATTGGATCCCAAGTCTCCCACTGACATGCTAACCTAAAAAAATAAACCATCCAGCAGGTAACACAGGCACCCACAACTCGAAAGCAAGAAACAGGAAACTCGGTTCTGTTGCAGTGTGTGAACAGCACCAGACTGTGGGGCTGTTGGCTGTCCCAGGGATCTTGCAGCCTCTGCAAAGAGCAGGATAAATCCTCATTTTTTTGCTCTTGCCTCAGGATACAAATGTAAACATATATTTTCGCATGCAAGCAGTATAGTCTGGGCAGGATCTAGGATGAATTGTCTGTTTTATAGGAATAAACCAGCCTAATATAACGTGCAAAAAATTTGTATTGTGTGTAGTTTGGTTCATTACATAAATAAGTTTCAAAAGGTCTTGCTTGTGAAAAGAAAAAAAAATGGACTGAAAATTTACAGTACAGTTAATGATGCTGTTATTTGTCACTGGCACACATCTAGTCTTATTCTGTTGAACATTTTATTACTTGGTGCTGGTATAAATGTCTGTTTATTGTGTAAGCCTTATGCTTTTGTTCTTTTTTGTACCCTCAAAAAGGTAATGTATTTACACATGCCCATTATCTTGTACACTGGCTTTCTCAACCTTTCAGAAACCCCCTAAGAAGCTCCTTTAAAACTATAGTGATCCTCAAACGAGCAGTGAATTGGCCAAAGTCAGAAGCCTATTGCTGCTCTCACAGGAGTTTTTCCTGCATTTACCACTGCATTATCACTGTCTGCATTATCTACAGTTCTAACATACTGAATCTCAATGTGTCTGTTAATTCTTCCTTTAAGCATTCCACTTTCAGATGGGAGTGACCTCCCTGTTGACAGACAGTGAACAGCAATTCTGTTTTCTTTAATGTAGGAGTTGCCACCAAACCGCTTATCTTTGAATCACAATGATTTGCTTATCATGCATGCAGACCTAACAGCTCAAAACTCATCACTTTTTCAAAGTTACTGGTGAGTAAAAAAGTAACTTGCCAGGGACCAGGACAGTTACTGAATCCTGTTACATTTCAACAATACAGAAGTTGCCCTCATCATGTGGTGTTTCATCCTGTGCTGGACAAAATATGAAATTCCATTGGTAAGGACTTTATCTATTAAGAGATATGTTCATGACATCAGGCAATACTTATGAATGAGAATGTAATGACTGCACATAAGTAGCTCATAAAACCCTTGCTATATTATGGTGGTTATTTTTATAAGGTCAAACTGATGGGGAACACAAGACTGAAGGAATCCTCAGTTCTAGCCACTCATAATCACAAGCAGCTAAGTTTTCAGATATCTATTTCAGAAACATCCACAGTGTAATCCACAGACACCCTGAGCCTCAGGAGGCTCTTCAGGGCTTTGTAACAAATGTGAGACCTGGAGTGTCTGAGCACACCAAGGAAAAAGCAGGATCTTTGTCACCAGAGGAGAAGATAGACAATAGATTTCAAAAGGAGAGGGTGTGTTTCTCAGACATTCTGCCCAAAGCCTTTGAAGATGACAGTCAGCTGCAAATAGAAGAGGAAATGTTGGTGAAAAAAACCCTTAAAACTGCTTTTGCAAGAAATCAGAAACTTCTAGCCTAATTTTCCAGCTGCTAGTCCCTACTTTTCATTGAAACTTCCTTGTTACAGTGAAAATTTGCCAAGGTTCTCTTGTGACTTTTTCTTCTATGAGTTCATTTTATTTTCTCTGTTTTCATCAGCTAAATTCACAAATGTTCATGCACTGACACATCACCCAGGATGTCACAGGGTATTGATTTGGAGATCAGCAGCAGCTACTTGTGGTGACAGGGGATAAACAGGAGGAATAAAGGATTCCATCAAAAGCAAGCAACAATCAGGTGCTTTGAAAAGCTTCTTGCTAAAGTGCACTGGATGTGTAACTAATGGGTTCATATTGTCTTAAATATCTGTGCAAGATTCACAATTCAAACAGAGGCTCGGTAAAGGGACACCTCTCTTGCACATTATACTCAAGAGTGTAGAGTTTAACTGGAAGTGTAGCAGTGAATTGGGAGTGTATTCAGAGATATTCATCAGATATTCTGCACAAGAGTACTTCCAGTAGGACCAAAGCCAATATTATCTGTAACACACTGTTCACTGCTGATGTAGAAAAAAGCATAATTTCAGAGAAGTCTGCTGCATTTTTGGTCCATTTAGTTGAATGATGACACATGAGAGAGGGCTTTTTTTTAGCTAGCAAGATAGTCTGGCTCATATGAATTAGCCAGACTAATCATCACTAATCATCAGTGGATGATCTGTGCAAGGCAAGATTTCTACATGGACACAGAGCAACCATAGCTATCAGCTAAATTGCTTTTAGCCCTTTTTTTAACCCTCTTGCCACACAAGTGCAATCTACCAATGTTACCTTATAATTTCTGTATAAAAATACATTCTCTGTATTTTTGGTGTAACACCTTTGAAAGACTCTTAAAATAAAAGTAGTATGTCTGCTGAAATGTAGCACATGGAAATACTGCTTTTGTTCTGCAAGAATTGTGCTACTGTATGTTAGCAAGCTCTATTAAAAAAAGAGGAACTGATTTGCAATAAGCATTATATTGAGTCATATAAGTCTTCTAAAAGTAGATTTATGATTTACAATTTCCTAGCATTCTCATGGGAATTCCATGCTTGCAACAGTGATTATTTTAATCAAAGCTGATGATGTTTTTTCAGGCTTATTTTCCTTTCATTTGGTGCCTTTCGGTTTCCAAGTTATTACTGGTCTATGTAATTTTCTCAAGCAAATTTTTTTTTTCATCACTCTTTGTGTTCTGAGATAGCAAAAGAAAGAACTCTGACAGGCCACTTGTGGGATTTATTATCACTGATTCCTAATATTTAACTGTAGGTAAATAGTAATGAGTAAGAGACAGTCTGGTTACTCTGAAATTATACACAGAGGGAAATACAGACATCTGGGTTTTCTGCTTTTAATTTTGCTTATTAAAAGAAAAAGGCCTTATTTCTCTCTTTCCTCATCAGTATATAAAATTATTGCTTGATCTTGCACTACACATATCGAGATTTTTATGTCATGTTTGTGTTAGAAGGCACGGGGCTGCTGAAAACAAATGAAAATATGAAATATGGAGAGCAGATGTGCCAACTCTCTGGCTTCTTAGCCACAGGCATCTTTCAAGCTCCAACTGCATCCCATAACCAGCTGGAGTTTCTACAAGGCAAGATCAGCCCAGACCATTTCACAAATGGAACACTAGCAATGTATTTGTTGTGTCTGAACTCCAAACTTTCCCAGAGATCCCATTCCTACAGCTTTCTTGATCGTGCTGAATGTCTTTTTTGCTTCTAATTATTCTGAGATTTTGTTGTGTTAGTCATTTTTAGATATGAATATTAAATATCTGAGAATTGAGTGAAAGGAATTTTTAGCTCATTACACTTTTTAAAATGTTGTTTTATATGAATACATCTATCAGAGTCAAAAGTCTGCAAAATATTTTGGGGAAAAAATATTGCTGCTTTTAAAGCGCCTCTGGTGAAGCCCCTGATTTAATTTTTTTATTAAGGAAGATGAAACTATATTCTACAGTGACAGACTAGTAAAAATCCCCAGTCCTTCTGTCTTTGCACACATGAAATCTTCTTTAAGAGGATATTAATATTGCAAATAAAGTAATCAAAAATGTAATTACAACAAAAGTGAATTACAACATGACCAAATTAAGTTGACTGGTAGGTTTAATTTGTGTTGTGGCACTATTGTGACATGATAACCAGCAGTTTCTGCTACAAGGTTCTTTCTTTCATTCAGTACATAAATAGGCAGCGCTCTCTTAGTGGCTAATCAGCCTGTGGGATTTCAATCCTGACTGCATCCCCAAGCCTTATCCACTACATAGATACTTCTTTCAAGAGAGAATTGTTAACCTCTTTATAGATTTTTTGTTATACTTCCTCCATTACAACATGTGAATGCTACATAAGGACTAAGACATTTATAAGTGCATTGTGATGTGAAAAAATATTTTATCCCTGCTTTACAGGGATGATGGCACAATGAGAATAAATTGGAAATTACCCACTAATTTTGTGTATTTGACCTGTTATACCCAAGAACTCCTGTTTTGGAGAGTTCAGCATTTGTGGGCAGTTTGTGGGGCCAGGCCAGCACTCTGTGACTACGCTTGCAGCTGGTCCTGCTCAGCATTTCTGCAAATCTGATGGTAGGGTCTCGAGCCAGAAGTCCCAAAAATGAGGAACATACAGCAAGTGACCACCTGTGAAAGTTTGCTCAAAGGGACTTGCCTCCCATCATTTGGGAACTCTGTGGTAGAAGCAGGCTCAGAACCCAAACCCACTTCTCCAGGGTAGCATTCAGCTGCTCTGACTTTGAGAGCATCCTCTCCCTTCCTTGTTCACCAGACAGTTTATAGCTTCTGCAGCAGGGTTTCTGCATGTGATAATCTCATTTACTGAGCAGGACCACTCACCATTAATGCAAAATTTATTCCATGCACATGAAAAAATAGGGGCTTTCAAAGGAAAATGTAAAAATGTACACTCATGGAGGAGGAAAGGGAGATGTTTATGTTTTGATTTGATATTTTCTGCCTTAGGATTACTCCCATATTCTCCTGGAAGAGGATCCCTCATACCCCACTTTCAGATGCCTTAGTTAACAAAAATTACATTTGAAAGAAGCTTAGCATAAAAAAAAAATCCCTTCAGTCTGTCACCTGCATCTCCACCATTAGAGTTAACTGTGGGGTGATTGCAATAGCAGTTCTTGTCCTCTTGCTTCACTGAAGAATTTCACCAATATTTGTGCAGCAGGGAAGCATTCCCAGTCCAGGTGAAATCTTGGCCTTCACTGTAGACTTGGAAGATTGGGAGTGGAAAGATGGCATTAGTCTTTCCCCCTCCATTTATTCCCTTCTTCCCTTATCTTTCAAAATTCAGTCTTTCCACTGGCTTTTATTCTTCTTGCCCCCCTCAATCCAAGGCATATTGGTCCAAGCTTCTCATCCCCAATCCTACACTCTTCAGCCAGGCCTCACAAAATTAGTGCAGATTCTTATATGAATCTCAGCCTTCCTTTTATTTTCTTGTCAAACAGGTTCCAGTCCTCTCTTCTCAAATCTTGGTTAAATCTCCTTTTGGCATCTTTCCCCACAATTCCACTGAACACACTGGAGTTCAGAGCCAGTGTCTGTGCAGTCACCTTCCAATTACAATGACCTCCAGCTCTCAGCCTCAATTACCAGCATCTTCTGCTCCTCTCATTTTCAGTCACAGTTCCCTTCCTGGTGTTCTACACAGCAATCCCTGGTGCTATTCTGGCGCTGCTTCCTCCTAAATTTATCCCTTCTTGTGCCTGTGTTCCAGTCAGGCTCATCCTGTGAAGTTTCAGCACTGTCCAGGTGTCAGGAGAAGATGAAGTTGATCTGAAAGAGCAGGAAAAAAAACAGTTCTTGAACTGTGAGTGTTTCTTTAACTGTACTGTGACTGTGACACTTCAACAGCATAAATAGAGAGCCCTAAATAAGATGTTTTTCAGGACAAAGCCATTCTGCCTCCCAATGCATTTAAGTTAACACTGAACAAATGTTCAATGTGAGAGACACAGTGACATAAAAACATAACACCTACTCCATTATTTCTGTCATTATTTGTGTTTACAGACCTTTTTTGTCATATATTTAGAATCAACCTTATCCCCCAAGTTGTTATAAATCCCTGATGAGTGATGGAGTAAAGTTTGACCTCTTAAGGTGTGCATGGGAAGTATGTAATGCTGCTGTTGCACTCACTTTAACTGAGAAGGTTCTGTATTCCCTCAATCTGAAAGTTGTTCAATACGTATTTTACACAGGCAATTTAAGAACTTGGCTTACAATTAGATAAGTATGGTGGGTGAAAAATATAATTTCATTTGAAGATTGATGTGGCATGTTTGTCATTCTCATGTGAGTTATTGTGTTAACAATGTAACTTGCAGGCTACATTCTCTGGAATCCTATTTATATTTCTTTCTGGAAGGTGTTTGACATCTTTTTGGGGAGCTATAATGCAAAGCATTACCTCTTACTCCATTTATCAGGACCTCAATTTGTCCAGGCATGTTAAGCACATGCTCAGTTTTAAGTTAAAATATGCTCTGATTAGATGTGAATTTAAGATTATAGCTGAGTTTTTTCTAGAACTGGGTCCCTTGCTCTAAATATCTTTGAAGTGATCTTTAAAAAAGTCTCTAACAGTCTCTATAAATCAAAACCTCTCCTGCCTTTATTGAAGATTTTTATGTATGACTGAACCATGCACTTGGCTGCCCAACAGCTTAATAAAAAGCCAGGAGCCTTAGCTTATCAAGGATTCCTTGTCTTGATTTTAAAATTATTTTAAATGTTCTTTTGTATCTACCTATAGCAGATAAATCCCATAAAACAGTAGTGAGCTAAACTCACTGAGATCACATAGATGTGTTTTGGGGGAATTCCATGGAGGACATTTTCAGGATATACCTAAGACAAGGTACGGTGCAACTGCCAGGCCTCTTGCTTTTTTTGTTGAATTCAATGATAATTCAAAATGCAGGCACCTGAAACGGAAATGGAAAAGAGTGTGAAGCCATTGTTAAATGACAGCTTCATTTGAAATTTAAAATTTAAAAATTAAAAACCACTCGGCTTTGGAAAATCCTCTTTCAAAAAAGGTTCCAGGCCAGGAAGTTGTTTTACTGACACGTCTCCTACCTTACCATCAAGATACAGGATTTCTTTAATATTAGTTTGTAAAAATCCCCAAAGTCTAAGTACTTCTTCAGCCCTTTCCTGGTAATATAGGAAGCATTATTTGCTAGTCATAGCACTTTATGCCCACATCACTGTTTGCCTCATCAAAGCATAAAACCCCATTTTTTGGCACAGCTGTTTTTCAGTCACCGTCAGAGTTTAGTAGTGACAGGAATTCTGTTTCTAAAGAATTTCTTTTACTGCTCTGCAGTTCCTTAAGGGGTATTTTTAAAATCTAGAATTCTGGCAGAAATCCAATGTTATTCTACTCCTTCAAAGACAGAATGTGCTGGATTTTTGTTTCGTTTTGGTTTTTGTTATATGATAATTATAACACCAAGAATGGCTATTAATAGTTTTTGTATTCTAACTACTTTGACTCAAGAGCATTTGATATATTTTTGCATTTCCAAGTGAACTTTGTCAACTGGTTACCTCTCACAACTATTTATTACCATCTTCCTCACAGCTTTACAGCTTCCTTCATTTTAGATGACCTGCCTTCAAGACTTGACTAATATTTTTCATCTCAGCACTGTGTGAGAAATATCTGCCCAACTCTCTGGTGGGAGTAAATGCAGATGTCTGTCCTTGAAAATGGAGGTTCTGTCAGAGGCTCAAACAGCTCTGCTTTTGATGGTTGCATGCTTAAATCTTTTCTTAACATTGTGGCACCAGTCATGTAGTGTGGTAATAACTTCCATGGAGGTGATGTCAAAATGTGATTCCACATTTTTCTTTAAAAGAAAAAACAGGAGCATATTTGCTTCGCAATGGATCTGCCTGGGAAGGGCAGCTGATGTTCCTGTTGCACGTGAGAGAATTTGGTCCAGCCTGCCAGTGTATCCTGTTTATAATTATTTAATATAAAGCACCTGCAGCAGGAATAGCTGTAGAAAAACTCCTATGTAATATTTCATTTTTTGGTTGAAGGCCCAAAATATTTTCTCTTTTTAATTTTGAGGAGGTTAATGCAAATATACAGTTGCTTTTTCTAATTCTTGCTCTTCTGATGAAACTGTGCCTTTTCTGTGAAAGATGGTGCAGAAAACTTAACATTTCCCACTTTTTAAAGTGGAAATTTATTTATTTTATACTCATACAATTTCTGCCTATTTTGAAGTTATAAATTAAATAAATACACTTCATAGGCCTTATACTATAATCCTGTAGATTGTTGCATTTCATTTCAGATGAAAGTCAGCTTGTATTCTTATAATAAAAACAGCATGTTGTATTCTTTTAATGCATAATGTCAGTGTTTTCATTAATAGTGTATTGTTATTTCTATCCTCAATGAACTTGGGGATCTCAGGCTGGCCTGTTGATTTACTTCCACCCCTTTTTGCTATGGCCATATTCCTCCAATGCTGGTAATTTCCAGAGGATTTAAATATAATTTAGGGCCTGCTTAATGGTGAAAGTTGATTTTTTTCCTGTTCAACAGCTACAGATGCAGAGCTTCAGTAGATGCTTACATGTTCTGTCTGCCTGAACCTGGGATGCATCTTGTCTTAAAAATGTTACAACTCTGTTACATTTATTCTGTTTGCTTCTATATGTCTGCTTCAGCCCTTTAATTCTAAATGGTTGCAGATGCTACAGCAGTTATTATATGTCTCTCTTTCTAGCTTTTCCAGAAGCAGACACAACTGCTTCCTTCCATTCTTTGTAGCTGAAAAGGCTCTGTCACCTAGACTTAACATTTTTCAACTCTCAGCTTTATGGTTTAGGGGGAATTAAAATGGAGTGTTGAATTAATCCTGTGGGATCTAAGTGCCTTTCAAATCTGAAAGCATGTGTCTTCCACAAATAGCTCAGTTACTTGGAAAACTGTTAGTTTCTATTTGGCTTCCCCAGTTTCACTATTAAGGGTTATTTAAATACTGTGTTCTTCTTTCTATCTGCTTTCTTTTTCAGGGAAAGGGTTTCACTTTTATCCTTTACCAGGCTCACCTTCTAATCATCAAGTAATAGAATGGTATAGGTTGCAAAGATCTAGAGCAGAACTCTTCCCATTATTCATTGCTAGTTTTATGAAATGCTGTCATATCATTCCCATCTTGCTCTGATAGTTTTCTGCTGAAGGATTTTTTTTTTTTTTTTGTTATCCCACTACTTGACAGTACTCACTATACCTGTAAATGAATCAAAATTATTTGTTTATATTTCACTTCAGAGTCTTCTTTTAGTTAGGGCTGGTTCTTGTATTTTTCCCCAATGCACTTTTTGTGATTAGTTCCTTTTGCTTCTGTTGTGGTTTCTGGTTTTCTATCTCAACGGAGTTTCCCATCAGAAATTCACTTCCTTTGGTTAGATGAAGCCAAAGAAGAAGCTCCCTGAGAAGCCTTGCTGACATGAGCATTTGGACCAATATACTGGCTCTGGTTGTAAGATGGGGGCTTTAGATGTGGTTTTTCCATTGAAAAGCTGATCTTGCCACTCGTGCAACCTCAACTTCCATGCTGATCTTCTCTTTTTAATCCCTGGAAGCCCTTTAGATGTGGTTTTTCCATTGAAAAACTGATCTTCCCACTCATGCAATCTCAGCTTCCATGCCGATCTTCTCTTTTTAAGCCCTGGAAGAGGTAATTCCATGCTTAGACCTAACTTCTGCAATAATTTATCCCAATGTCCAATTTCATGACTGTAATTATTCAATGGTTCTTAGTGAAATCTATTACAGCTCTAAAGTTAGCCAAATAAATAAATCTTAAGGTTGGATCATAATTTACAATCCACATTGATTTGGCCTCCAATGGGACGTGCAAGTGTTTCATATTTAGTGGTAAGGAAATTAGTCTGATGGAGATAATCTCTCATTTCAGGCTTAAAATTCAATTTGTAAAACATTTTCAATATCTTGTCTATTTTAAGGTAAAAAGCTTCACACATGAGATGTACTTGGAGGTAATGTTTGGGCAAAGCTCTTTCAAAAAATAAGGCCCCATAAATAACTATAAAGAGCTCTTATGAGAATTAAAATGCCAAAATTACATTCTTTTGGTAACCCACTGCAATGCTTTATAAGGTAGACAAAAATTAAAACAAATCAGGAATTCAGGGAAGTATGTGCAACATTAAGGCTGGCACAGCATGTTTCTCCTTACTGTAGTGAAAATAATAATGGTGTCAACCTCTGTTTGCAGAAATCATTGCAGATCCTTTGCCTTTGGTGTCTCTATACCAATTTCCACCAGCTAAGGAAACAATACTATAACTCCACCAATTACAATAAAAATCTATATTTTGCATTGTAGAGAGTTTCTCATCTGTAGAATTATTTGTAAGGCAAGTGAGGCCTTGAAATTTGAAATTATGATATATCCTCATCTTTTGGTACTTGAAATAATAAAAAACTGTGGTTTTTAATGTATAGACTAAACTTTTCCAACAGAAATAGGAGACTTTGAAAGTCAGTTTCATAATCTGATTTGCTAATATGATATGATGCCACAATTGGTTTTTTGTTTGCTTTTATGTTTCCCTTTCATTTTATTTGGGGTATTTTTGTATGTGTTCTATTCTAAATTATCTGATCAAAATCATGGTAAACAATAGTACTGAGGCTAGTAAAAAGCTGCATTTATTTTTTGTCTTTGTTTGGTGATTTGATTTTGGTTGTTTTGTTGGGTTTTTTAAATGAGAATTTTCTTCATATTCCAGGGCTAGGAATTTGAATTCAGGGATTTTCTGAGGCCACTAATTTGAAGTTCAGACTGCAGACTCATTCACTGTGAGATATTCATGTCTAGATTAGCATTGCACTCTACATGTAAAAGAAGAAGCATCTCCTGCATTGAGCAAAGGCTTCATCTACACTGCAAGAAAATTTCCAGTTTCTTCTGAGCCTTGAATGGAGCATAAGATTTTAAACTTCACTGGTCAGCATGGTTAGACTCAGGAGGTGAGCACAGGCATGTGATCCCTCAACTTTTCCACTTTCAGGGAGACAATATTTGTGGTGGTGTAATTATTGTGAATTTTCACCCAAGGCAAATTTTATTACAGCGTTGCTTGGCCAGAAGAATAGTGGCAAAGGCATCTGACAAGGGCCAGAACAAGTATGGAAACACAGAAAGTCTCCGTGGCTGTCACATTCAGGATATTATTTCATTAAGTGCCCTCTATTTTGAGGGGTCTATTTGGGCAGTTACATATTGCCTGATATTCAAAAAATTGGAAGAAATCTACAAATGCTGGGTGAGAAAATTTGCCATTTCAAGTTTTAAATTCCTTTAGGAAGGGCAAGACTTCTTTTTATTCTATATTTGAACAATGCCTCATGCAAGAATCTTTATGCTTTCTCAAACTCTCTAACAAGTGCTGTAATACACTATTTGGTACTGGGTTTTATTCAGATGTAAAAACGCTTCTACTGTGATACTATCACTGTGAGGTATCCTTTATGCTAAGCAGAGACAGAAGAAAGTTCTGAAACTTAAACAATAATTCTGTTGTTTGAAGTTTATTTTTAAAACATGGAGGAAGGAGAAGAGCTCGATGTTGTGGTTTCTAACAGATACTCAAATTTTTTTATCAGGCACATCAATTGTTTGAGACATTAAGATGTGAAGAGCAAATTCTCTTTTTTTAGATTTTTATCTGGAATCCATCCTCCCATCCAGAGTTTAAAACTCCCCTATGAGGCAGCATTTGCTCTTGTTCCTATGCTGTGTGTTTGTGCTGTGTATGGCACTCTCCCATTCCCTCTGAAAACAAACCTTTTGCTGAGCTGCCTACCTTCTGCTGCAGCCTCTCATATGAAACCAGAACTTTCTGACAGAGCAATTTGATTTGGGAAGATGGATCATTTTAATGGTGGTAAAACCACCAAAAGAGCTTTCATCTCTTGACCTTCACCCTCCTTTAGTGCACGCAGCCACTCCCACTACTTCTTGTGCACTTTGGGAATTTAACTTAACTTATTGATATAATACATTTTGTTGCTGGTTTGGGTATTGGGAAGCAAAGAAGATAAACATTAAATTATTTTTCCTTCCCCTTTCCCAGGCTCAGCTGCACTCCAGACACATCTCCTCCCCTCTTGTTATCTCCACAGGTTATGCTCAGTTCCTTTGGTGAGGCAATGAGTGGCACAGGGTTTTGGGGTCAAGACATTGTGGTTTCCCTCTGCTGATCCTTGTTTCTCACCCTTTTCTTCCACTGCTGCTTCCTTCTTACTAATTTTCTCTACTCCACTGTGGTCATTCTGTGGGCCACAATCTCTTTGGTGTTGTGGCTGCTCAGTTATGGAGCACCTCCAAGTCCTCTGACTTTGCTGTTCCTTCATTCCCTTGTTTCTCTCCTTGTCACATTCCCTCCTTGTCAGTTAATTTTGCCAGTTTATTTTCTTTTATAGACCCAAGTCAGACCAGAGAAATGTTGCAAAATAGAACCTGAAGTTCAAAAAAGGCATACATATATTAATGTATTTCACTAAAAAAAAAAAGTATCCTGAAACGTTTTGGTGCAAATTTTGAAAACGTAGCTTGCATGTGAAACCAGCAGAAATGGTTGGTGGCTTCAAACTGCTTTCACAGAACTTTAATAACAAGTCTAGTTATTTTCTAGGTTCTTGGTTGAGAAACTATCCATAAATCATGTAAGAGGTACTCACTATTTTACAGCAGTTTTGTGGCAAATGCCAAGCAAATTCTGCAAAATGTGCCTCTGAAAGACTTGGCTGGAAAGAGCTATGGCACAGACTAGATTTTGTCAGCAATAAGAAGCTCTGAGCTGAAATACACAGAGTTCTGTTCCTGTGGGATGAAACAGAATGTCTTGGAGCTGCTCAGAAAGTGTTTGGCAGATCATCAACTACAGCTTGTCTGAAAATGTACTGGATGCTGGGCATGAGCTACAAACATGAGCCTTGAAGCAGAACTCTGAAATTCCTTCAAACTTTTATTTTGAGGTCTAGTTTGATCCACTCCTTACACTGGGCTAACAAGAATGTTCAGATAAAAGCTCAAAGTCCAGTGCAGCCTGTGTGGGACAGATAAAGGATGTGGAATTCTGCCCCAGATTCATCCTACCACAATACCAGATTTGTTAGAAGGTGCCATAGACAAAAGGAATCTCTCCCAATGCTTAAACCCCACATGTTTTGGACAATAGTTAAAACATTTAATTTCATTTATTTCAGTATAAATCACCCTCTTTTGTGCAGAATGAAGGGACATGCTGGCAGTTTACTGTACCTATACTCTCAAAAAAATCCCTAGGCAAAACACTTCCCCAAAATCAGCTATTTAATGCAGCCCCTTTGCCAGCCCTTTGCTGTGGGAACTCAGTCTTTCTTTCATTTCCAAAACCAGACAGATTCTTGTTTTGTGTGTGGAACTGAATTTCTAGGTAAGTGCCCAGGTTGTTTTTTTTTTTTTTTTTAGCTTGCTAAAGGTGTGCCTTTTTCTTTCTTGGTATGAATTCATTGGTGTAAATGGTATTACAATTCAGTAGTACCTTGCCTATATTGTGCATTTAAGACTTTGCAAAGCATTGAGGTGGCTGTAGATGTTTTGTCAGGGCATCAGTTTGGAGTCTGAGTTAGAAAAAATCACTTTAAGGAAAGTGAATTACTTAAAATTATGGGGAAAATATGTGAGGATCTTTACAAAGCAGATTTAATTTCTGCAGCCCAGAGCCCCAGGAATCTGTGGCCACCATTGCAGCTAAATTATTGATATTGTCCATTCTGGTTTTAGAATAGATTTGGATTAGATGATTCAAATAGTTATTGCACTGTACTCAGGGAGAAATATCCCACTGATTTCAGCGAGTTCTAGAATTCCACCATATAGTTGTCAAGTGTTAAAAACACTTATGCAAATTTTGACTGTACCCTATAACATACTTACTTGAGGCAAAATTCCCAGCTTAGAACATTCACGGTTAGTATTGGATAAAATTCTTCCTCAGTAATATTTGTGTATCCTGTTTCTCCTTTGTATTTTGAAACATCACACACAATAATCAAGTATTTAATGAGTAAAATATTGATATATTGATTATTATGTTTACAGCTTTGAAATAATAATGTAAATGATGATGGGGGAAAATATCAACAAGACAAAATATCTGATTATGGTTTTCTTTAAGAAATATAAATTAAAAAGGAGGTACTAAAGATATGTTTCTGTGTAATATTGTTCATATTAAACTGGCCAAAAATGTGTCTATTTACACTGTTTATTAAACAATCAAATTTGCCTCTGGAACTCACAATTAGTCTGAGTGTTTATGTGTGTTCATATAGTCATATGCTAATCTATATTAGGAAAAAATTCTAAACTTGTTTCAACTGGCTATGAACCAAAAGGACAAACACACGCATTTAATGTAGGTCAGTATTTTCTTGGGCAAATTAGAAGTTATGTTGACTGAGACTCGATGTCTGCAATAACACATTTGCATTTTATAATGCCTTTAAAAATGTATTTGCAATGGTGTGGATAATAATCTAAATGTTGTAGCATTATTGAAACTTTAAACTTATTTAAAAAAAAAAAAGATTTTTAAAAAGTAGAGTCTCACAAGTATTTAATTTAATTTAATTTAATTTAATTTAATTTAAATATCAGCTTCTAATAATAAATCCATTTTATCTCTTTTATTAAAGTTATTTTACTCGGTAACTGGAAACAATAGTGATTTGTTTCATTTAGTTATTTTAATTTATGCTCAGAGAATTATGATTTGTTTTGAAACATACAATATTAAAAATATTGGTTCTTTTAAACAGGATTCAAGTCTTGATATCTAAATAATGGTAAGTCTACAAGACCTATATTCTCTTTCATTATTGAGTGTTTTAAATATGGTGCAGAAGACTCTGTCAAACTCAAATTTGAGGGTGTCTTTGGCTTTTTACAACAAGGTGTTCTAAAATTATAATGAACAGTTTTCTGAAAATGCACACTTGGTTTCCTGTAGTGGCACAGTGTAGCATTTTCTCTGAATAACTGCTTCAGAAATTATGTGTAATTATTTTTGTCATGTCAATGTTATTGAAAGATAACTCTGGCTTGATAAACAATGCTATGTAAGTGATACAAACATCTCTGTATTGCAGACTATAAAGCTCTCCACCAGCAATAACACCCTTTATGTAAACACCTTTTGCAAATTAAGGAAATGAACCTTGAAGCATTTGACAGAGTTGAATAATGCTGCCTGTGTGAATTGTCTCACGGACCTCAAAGGAGTGAGAACTTTCTCATAATAGTAAAAGATTGTGGTGATGCCTTGGTGCGTGCCAGAGAGCAGTTCCAGGAGGATGTGTATTCTACAGCACCACTGTATTTATTTAGGATAATAAATAGGATGATTGACAAGAACCAGCCTGGTTTTTTTTCTGGGTCCTGACAGCAAAATGTTCTTGCAGAGCCTTCCTGACCACGACGTGCTGGGCCAGGCTTTTGAGGATGCTCTAGAAGTGCTGCAGCAGCACTCTGACAGAGAAATGCAGTGTCCACCAGGTAACAAACACCCTCCTTCTGCTTCATTTCCCAGCTGCTTTCTTACAGGAAAGCACACTTGAAACACACAGGTGGGGGAGTAAGTGCCCAGAAGTGGATTAAGGGGTTGTTTTGTGCGGATCAAAAGGAGGAAAATTATTTGGAGGGTTTTTACCCATCCATGAGTACTGCCCAGTGTGGGGAATATCTTCCAGGTCACAGCACAGGGAAACTCTTGGACTGGCCCCATTTACCCTCCTCCCAGCAGCAGCCCAGGTGCATTGAGCTCACTTTTCCTATTATCAGAGGATATATGACTGCTGTGCAACAGCCTTTTCCCAGTTTTAATGTTTTAACTTCAAAATGCCCTTCTGCTATGCCATGAATCCCAATGCAAAAGAAAAAAAAAGACCAACAATTGAAATTAATTTCCTCATTTAATTTTTTTGTGCACTAATAATAAATATTTTAATGCAGGAATGATCATTTGAGTCTGGATAATTAATAGAAAACTGTTTTTCTTGACTTCAAGCATTGTATACTTTACAAAACCTACAATGCAAGGAAACTGTAAATTGTTCCAGCTCTGGCAAGGTTTTGGTAACTAAATTACTATAATGTTTAAAATTTGTGCTTTTGTTTTTACACTGTAAGCAGAAATGCAAGGAAAGGAAAATAGGAGGCTGCATCACAAACCCTCTATGCTCAGAAAAAATACCTGCTGTCTTTTGTGTGAAATGCCTTTCATATGAGGAAGTTGGTTTACATATTATCTACTATAAAATGAAATGTAAATAAGACCAGTAGGGCTGTATCTTCAGCTGTTAAGAATTTTTTGGCTCCACTGCACTGGTAATTTACACATGCTGGAGGGAGGATTCAGTATATCTAATTACTTGCAATCTTCTTCCTTATATATGTTGTTAGGGCTGATGGAGTTATTAAACCCTTGCAATGCAGTGTTTAGTCTGTCCCCAGCTGCACCCACATTTCCAATTGCAATAGATGTACCCATACCCTCCAATATCTTCTTCTGACCACTTGAAGTGGGTAATGTTTTCAAATGTCTTTAGTCTGGTGTTTTCCTATGCTTCTTTAAGCATCACAAGTTCTTGGGTTCCTTCTATGTCCTTCTTTCAGGCTCTGCAGATGTTCTGACTCTCCTTTACTTCATTCACCACTGGAGACTCTGAATTGCATTGTACTAATGGCCTGCAGAACTGCCTGACAGTCCTTTTCCTTTCTAGGTGTATTATTATAATTAGAGTCTATATTTATCCAATTCATGTTGGATAACCACCACCTATGTCTTATCCAATTCATACTGGATAGCCACCACCTATGTCTGGTGGTCTGTATGGCCCTCTGTTATCCAGTAACCAAAAAATTTCATGATGCTATGAAATATCTGACATTTTATCTTTAAAAAAATTGCTTTCCATTTTTCCATGCTTGTGAGGGCTAACAAAACCAGCCCAAGGGTGTGATCTGCAGCAGCAGTACAGATTTTGCTGGATAACCTACAGATGTGGAACATCTTGGCTCCAGACACTTTATTATCTAGAAGGCAGCTGCAGGATAAATGTTTTTTGACAGGCCCAGCACCATGTCAAATTTGCTGTTGTGTTTTTCTTTTTTCCTTCTTCTCTCTTTATTACTCACTTGGTTTTTGCTCCCTCCTCCTGATTCTCAGGTTATAAAAACTGCCTGGCTGTGATCAACCATCACCACCACCTCCAAGCAAGCCCCAGTTACTGTGCAGCACCATCTGTGGAGGAGCAAGGGTACAGCTGGAGAAACGTGATTGTGAGTGAGCTCACCTCTGATAACAGTCAGACATAACTGGAAGGCTGATTGCTCATTTGGGATTTCTCATACAAATAATTATGCTAGCGCTAACAGAAATTTGGTCTGGCCAGGCATGATTCAATTGAAACTGCCTTGGGAAATATTTGCAAAATGTGATTAATAATGTCTTTTCAGGAGTCAACAGTTTGCTTCTGATGCTCTTCTGTGGTTCATCACATAACATGACAACTAACAAGCAAACCTACTAGAGAATTAGTTATAGGACAAAAGCTTCTTTGTATTACCTAGAAACAGACAGAGAACAACAACTTCCAACACTGATGTGGCTTCTGTCGCTGTGAAAAAGAGCCATGACTTTGATTTCTCCAACAGCAGTTTATTCTAAAAGTTCTGGAAAGAGCAGCATTATCTGAGCACAGCTTCAGCCATTAGAGTCCATATAAAAGCATTGGGAGTGTGGTCTCCAGGAGTGATGGAAAATGAATTTTGCAGGGGAGATAATTCAGGAGAGCAGATTCCACAAAGGCCCATTTTCACCCAGCAGGTTAACAACAACACAGCATGGGAACTGCAGAGTCTGTAGGGGCTACTGTGAGGTGGCCCTTGTATTTTCCTAGCTCTGGAAGCTGCTCTGCTCTGGTTCCAGCAGCAGGGTTGAAGGTCCAGGGTGAGGCTGTTGTGCTGTTTTCCCTCTCTGCTTCTCCTCTGGTGGGCAGCTCTTGCCCCTGGACAAGAATTAGTGCTGCTTGTTACTGGTACACTACACTGAGTGCCTTCATGGCTGAGAAAAGTCTCCCGTGGGTGAGGTGAGGTGATGAAAAGTTGCATTTTGAAGGCTTCATGCAATTATTTGCCACAAGGTTTTGTTTGTTTGTTTTTGGTTTGTTTTTGGTTTGTTTTTTTTTTTTTTTTTCAGAGAATGTACTCTGTTAGTAACTTTTTATTGTCTTAATTCCTGAAGAGCAGTGCAGCGGATTTTTATGCAGATGAGACTGTCTACCATACACTGCAGAATACTCCAGAAAGTCAAGTGATGCATGCTGCTGCTGGCCAGCCAAAAGCAGGGAAAGGTCTGTAAAAAGATCATATCTTGATGTGTAATTTATGTTACTTTAAAAAACCTCTTAGCAAATCATGCTTTCTCTTTTACCTAATTTTTTTAAGTTTCAACAGGAAAAAAAAAGTGAACATTTACTAGTGACTAGGATACTAATGTTCAATTTCCAACTTCTAAATCTTATAAGATTATAATAAATGATAAATTTAGTATTAAATTATTCCATCATTTCTTACCACATGGAAAATGAAACCAGAGATATGTTTTCACTTCAAATCATTTAGGATGAAGTCTGATGCAGATAAGTAAATCTAGCTATCAATAACATCTTTATCCATTTATACCATATATTTTATTTCATGTGGCCCAACAAGCAGTAATTTTCTTAAAGGTTTTTCACATACATGAATATTTTTGCACGCTGGATTTTATGCCTTTCTTAGTTTACTTTTCAAATCACCTTTCAGCTTTTGTGACTTCTAGTGGCAAAATAGCATTTTATGGCTATTTTCCTGCTCCTTCTGGTTGAGTTTACTTGAATTGGCATCTATTTTGCAAAGAATTGGTTGTGTGACATTGTCATTGCAGTACTTCATTTTTTTAATTGCATTCATTATTTGGGTTTTTGGTGAGGAGGGACTCAGCATCCTTTCTGTGGCTGCTGGATGAGATTTTCACAGCTTCAGCTCTGAGCTGTTGTACCTACTTTTGACCATGAGGCCTCTTGAAGTAGTTTCCTGATTTAGCTGGGTTTTTGAAATCCCCTTTTCTCAGCTTTAACCACATGGTGTCAGTTTTTGGTGGTGTCTCTGCCCATTGATGCTGAGCACTGTGGTCTCTGTTGTTTAATAGCTGCTACTACTACTACTACTACTACTACTACTACTGTTATTACTACTACTACTACTACTATTGCTACCGTAGATTCTTTGGGATGGTGGGAAGAGTAGCCACCATCTATTCTGCAGTTTTCAACTTCAGATTGCTGAAATTCACCATTGCAAATGAAAACCTTTCAAATAGAAAAATGTTGCTTTTCCAAGTCTTATCCAGGGTTGCATTTGGGAATTTTACATGTCAGTATCTGACTTGACCTTCAGTCATTACTGCTCTGTTAAACTTAATTTCCTGTTGCTATTTCTTGTACACTGTCATCAGTCTTCCTTTTCAGAAGACAACCTGCACTTATTTGCAGGTTGGATTGACTGTTCTTATGGGGTCATTTTATGCCCTCTTACAGGTTTCTTTGTGTCCATGGTGATATTCCTGCCAGAAACTGTGATGTGGGGGACTATTTTCACTGTACTGGATGAATTTAGCCCTTCTAGTTTCTTGTTGAGACATAAGAGATCTTCTGTACACTAGCAAGTACAGTGGCCTTTTAGGAATAGATCTGTAGATAAAACCATCAGCACTGAGAGCCCAAATCCTGTGTTTAAAGTGTTTCACAAAATTTTATTTAGGGCAGTCTTTAGGCTGGTCACAAGTTCTGAAGGGTACACTGATGTAGATATGCTTTTGGAAAGCATCTTTTGAAATAGGTTTCCTCTGAAAAAATCCAGTTCAGTCACAACAAAACCATTCCATGATCTGAGCTCATGCTCAGTGGAATGGAGGCAGTCAAGAGAGGCACTTCAGAATTGAATTGGATGCATTTTCCCTGAGAAAATTAGGTGGCTTCAGGACCATTCAGACTGAAATCTAATTCAGATGCTCTGAAACACCTTCTGGAGGAATCTGCTTGTCTCCAATACCACATAAGAAACCTGCAGGCACTCACCTGCTGGCTTGGACTGATGTTTAGGGCCTGAAGATGAACATCACTGCCTTATGCAATGAGATACAGTACAGAGATCTGATAACTGACCCAATCTGAAACTGGTGTGTTGCACTTTGGGGATAACAGCTGGGCTCTGCAAACACAGCTGCATAAACACATAAGAGCAAATTAGCCCTCTCCAACAAAGACATCAGCTAAAGGTGATGTGTCCAGGAATAAAAACTTGGACAGAAATGACCACAGAACTGAGAGGCCAAACAGCACTAAATCAGGTGCTGCTGCAGACATGGCTACACTATTCTTTTCCAGCAGAAATGTAGCCCACAGTAGTCCATGCATTTTCCCTTGGTCTTGTTTGTTCTACCATCAGTTTGTAGGATAATTCAGGTTGGAGGGGCCCTAGGGGGTCACCTCCTAAGAAGTGCCCACTCTGACAAGGCACTGTCCTTCACAGGTTTCCTTTTCAGCTCCTTAGTAATCTCTGTGTGTTTCTACTAGAATATGTCCTTCTGGCCACAGGCCAATTTCTACTTAGATAATGAAACTTTATTAATTTTTTGGAAAGTACCTCTGATTTCAGGCTCTTCTTCTTCCCAATCTGACTGTTACTTCTCTCCTCTTTCCTTATCACCAGCTACAGAGTTACTGTCATCCCTGACAGATGTCTTGGCTTGACCTCAGTGTTCCTTAGCAACTGTCACTTTTCCCCTGTTCCTAGTTTAAAATAGCCACACAAGACAAGACTTTATGAACTTTAGGTGCAGCTGCTCATTTCCACTTTGGTTAAAGTGGAAGATGTTCTTCTGCACAGATTCTCTCTTCTGCAAAATGTTCCTCTTTGTCTGATCATCTTAAATTCTTCCTCCTTCCAGCAGCTTCTTGATCACCCTTGGCTTTGGGAAGGGAACTAAAAACACTTTATAGAGTAGAATCTACAAGATCTATGTGAAACTAAATAAGCCTCACTAGGAAACTGAAGTTTGAGAACTGAGCCTGTGGAGAGAAGCACTTAATTAACTGGCAAATATTTCAGTACCAAGCTTGCTTTTTTCTGCATGGGAATGCAAACTGACACTTCTGCAGATTTTTACAATATCACAGGCTACCAGAAGATCTATCTCCTTCTTGATTACATGAGGTTTCTGGTTAAAAACTAACCTGATTTTCCTGCTCACCCACTTACCCTTTCTTATATCAGAGACTACCTTGCATCACCAGAACATTCCTGAAACAAACCCAACAAAACCATCATCTCAAAATCTCTGAGTTTTGAATAAACAGGGAAACCATTTATTCAAAAATTCAGATTGGCTCTCCAGAACCTCTTTCTTGCCTCTCTGAGAATGTAATTTCCTACTGTGAGTTCCTTGAGTGTGCATCTGCACAGCATGTGTCTGCAGACTGATGCTTCTGAGACCTACCACACAGTGAAGTCACCAGATATTTGTCATGATCCCCACATAACCTTCTCTTGAAGCTCTGATGACCAAATCCCCTTCTGTCACCACAGATCTGTTCAGAATTAGAGTGTGGTGCTGATAATGTCAAGGTTGTGGATTTGATCCCTGTATGAGCCATTCACTTAAGAGTTGGAATTGATGATCCTTCTGGGTCCCTTCCCATGACTCTGTGTTGTTCACATCTCTGTGATTTCCACTGAATAGTTTATACTGATCTTTTAATTTGGGACAGCCTACTAGGTTTAGCTA
This sequence comes from Melospiza georgiana, assembly GCF_028018845.1. Taxonomy (NCBI): domain Eukaryota; kingdom Metazoa; phylum Chordata; class Aves; order Passeriformes; family Passerellidae; genus Melospiza; species Melospiza georgiana. Next base: position 15,944,429 of record NC_080433.1, on the reverse strand, counting down.
TGCTTTTGCCTGTAAGACATTTCCAGGAAAAAGACAACTGCCCATCTTTTAAAACAAGCACAAGTGTTGAGCTTGTGAGGGTCCCCAGGACGAGGTGAGAGATGAGGAATCTGACTCCGTATGCTCAGAAGGCTGATTTATTATTTTATGATTTTATATTATATTAAAGAATGCCATACTAAAACTATACTAAAGAAAGAGAAGGATACATAAAGAAGGCTTAACAAGAATGATAGTGAAAAACTCGTGACTGACTCCTCAAAGTGCAACACAGCCGATGATGATTGATCATTAAGTAAAAAAAAATTCTCAAGTTTGGATAAACAACCTCCAGACCACATTCCAGAGCAACAAACACAGGAGAAGCTGAGGCTTCTCATCTTCCCAGGAGAAGAAATCCTGGCAAAGGGATTTTTCAGAAAATATGACAGTGACACACGAGTTGAGTTCTGACATTTTGTGATTTATTTCATGCAGGTAGAAAAAAGCTTCGACTATTTGAATACCTCCATGAGTCTCTCTATGATCCAGCTATGGCAAACTGCATCCAGTGGGTGGATAAGCCAAATGGTGTCTTCCAGTTTGTCTCCAAAAACAAGGAGAAACTTGCAGAACTGTGGGGAGAAAGAAAGGGAAACCGCAAGATCATGACTTACCAGAAAATGGCCAGAGCACTGAGGAATTATGGAAGAACAGGTGAAATCATTAAGATCCGTAGGAAGCTGACATACCAGTTCAGTGCTGTTGTTCTAAAGAGACTTGCTCCAGCTTATTTCTTGGGAAAAGAAACAATTTATCATCCCTACATTCAGCCTAATCAAGAATATCAGTGTGCAGATGACTGGACCAGTTACAATAATTACATGTACAACAATGGTTATGCATTACAGCACACTAACAGCTAGACTTGCCTGTCACATGAACATGCCTTTGTTATCCTGCAATGCTTTCCAGCACAGAAACTCTTCCCTGTACATAGCTTTTCCTTTAAGACATCATACAAACACATGAAGAGGAAAGGTTAAAAAATTATATTGGCCTAGTAGTTTTTTCCTTTTGAAGTTAGGGATATACAGTCATTGCCTCTTGAAGAAATCCAGCAGCTATAGAACACATTCTATTCTCCATGATGCTAGTCAAAGGAATTACTGCAGTTTCAAGCTGATATATTCAAGAATAGGATCAAGGCTTTTGTCTGTTAGTGGACATTGTGACAACACTCACTGTAAGTTTTATGCATATCTGCAATCAGAATTTAAGGGATGTTGTACCACGGTTGCTGCATCCCTAAGCTAGAAAGGGAAGAGATTTGCCAACTGCAGGAAGCTGCTGTCTGCTTTTTTCACCATTGTTCTTTATAAAAGGACATTTTCTGAGTGAATGCCAGGCTGGCTGATAGAGTCCACACGAGGGTGCACCTGTTGACCAAGTTGTTAATCCTTAATCACTTAAATTAACATATCTTAGCACAGATCCTGACATGTGGTATTAGGATTGCCAGGTGCACATTTTACTGTTGGCAGTGGATTCATTGGGACCATAAAAGAGTTAATAAAGGATTTGTGCTTTTGATTAATTTTTATTAAGTTTTGTAGGGTTCTTCCCCCACTAATATGAGGAGCTCCACTTTTATCCAGCAGTTCTGTACTGACCTGAAAAACATAGCTTTGCCATTTATTTTAGGTGTTACCACTTTATAAATAAAATTTCGCTTCTCCAGCTCTTTTTCTAAATGGGAATGCAGCTGAAAGGCTCAGTAATTTTACACTTTCTTCCTGGGGAAGAACTAAATTTAGGCAAAAAGAGAACAGTGGGCCCTTATTTCAGGATAATACCTATAAATCTACTTTTTCTCATATTTCTGTTACCTGATCAGCTTGTATCTTCATAGGAGCTGTCTTTTGCGCTGCAATATTTCCATTCAATTGTGTGCAGCTCCAACCTCTGCATTTTGCAGTGTGTAGGCCTGGATATTAATAAAGACAAAAATAATTTCTGTGGAGAGCTATAAATGGTGGGATGGGCTGATATGTTTGATGAAACTCATTGACTCCTGTTTACTTGTACCTGGTTGTAATTTCATGTAGTAGACACAATGCAGTGCACTCTGCCTGAGCAAAATTCAAGGTTCAGGGTTGGTACTTTGGTAAGAGGACAGATGTTTGCTCCTAGAAATATGAAGCACGTTAAATAGCACTTAAAAGAGACCCAGACTTTAAGTCAGGGGAGATTTGGACCTCGGTGGAGTGAGCTCAGCCTCTGTGGCACGGGGGTGGCTCTGGACCCACAAGATGGCACCAGTGGACAGCTTTTCACACTGGGACTGTGACACTTGCTGGCCTCCAGGTCATTTGTTCTAAAAGTGTCCCTTTAGATTTTTTTCCTTCCCCACCGTGTTTGGTTTTTTCATTTTCCAGCAGAGCCCTGCTGCAGATGCGGCAGAAGCAGCACTGAGCCTTTGGAAGGCACCACCTGCCCAGGTCCAGCTGTGGCAGATGCAGGAAAGGCTGTGACACTTTGGTGACACTAAACCCGCAAACTAAAGCAGACACATCATGGCAGCAGATCACAGATTGGTGCTGACTGCCCTGGGCAGTGGTCACTTCTATGTCTGAAGCTCAGTGTCTTCTCCAAAATGAACCTGGCTCAGCCAAAATGATGCATGAGCAAGAAATAAAGCTGATCTTTCTGATTTACACTTCAGGATTCCTGCAAGCAGAAATTACACCAAGAACCTCACAGACTCTGTGAAGGAGGCAGAGCAAGAGTGTGGTGGTGTTTGCAGGGGTCCCAGGATGAGGAAAGAGATGAGAATCTTGACTCCATGTTTCAGGAGGATGATTTATTATTTTATGATATATATTATATTAAAAGAAAATTATATACTAAAACTATACTAAAAGAAAGAGAGAAAGGAGGCATCAGAAGGCTAGCAAAGAAAGGAAAGATAAGAAAGAAAAGGAAGGAATGATAATAAGATCATGTGACTGCTCATAACACTGACACAGGTGGCTGTCATTGGTCACCAAGTAAAAACAATTTCACATGCTGGATAAACAATTCTCCAAATCACATTCCAAAGCAGCAAAATATGAGGAAGTTGAAGTTTCCCAGCTTCTCAGGAGAAAAGATCCAAATGAAAGGATTTTTTAGAAAATATGCCTGTGACACTAGAGCACTTCAGCAACGTTTTATCTACCCCATCTTGCCTGGCCTGTGCAGTACTTACATTTGTGTGTGCTGTTCAGTAGACCAAAAGCAGGTGAGATATTCAGCTTCCAGATGAAAAATAATTTTATTTCATTTATTCTGGCTTGAATTTGAGTTTTTCATTTTGGCAGAACTTTGAGCACCCATCAAGTACCTGCCTCCACCTTGTCAGGCACCAGATGTGCATTCTGGTGGGTGGCAGATGGGTCAGACTGCCCTGCCACCCTATGTGCAGAAGGGGCTGTCTCATGGAGAGCACTGGGTTACCAATCCACACTATTTACAGGCTGATGTCTTCTATCACATCACAGACCTGCATGAGTGGGTTGACCATTAGTGCATTGCTTAGTGAATGTAAAAAGAATGGAAAATACTACAAACAGCAGTTAGCTTTTTTTTTTTTCCCCAAGAAATTGGCCCATGGATTGTTGAAGTATCCTCAGTGCCACATGTAAACAAAACTGTGTATTATTCTTTTTTAATACTTTTTTTTTCCTTTTATTGTTTGGTTAGTGAGAGCTGCCCCTTCACTCTTGGTAACATCTAAATTATCATAGATTAATTAATAGATGATTGACTGCAAACATGCACTGGTGTATGAAGGTAACACTGAAGCTCAAGCTGGCTTTTCAGGTATTTTCTAGTTATGTTCCATTAATGGCAATCTTCCTGCTTTCCAAATTTTTTCTATGGAGAAGGTCAAGGCAAAAGCCCTCATTGTCCCTAAACTGCAGGAGCAGATTCCTACATCCATGACTTAAGCTAAGGGCAGTGAGATTGCATGTGCCTGCTGCTGCCTGCATGAACAGATTTGATCAAGAAACTGGACTGAGTATGGGATCAGAAAACAAAATTTGCATTTTAGATTTTTTTTTGGACAATAATCTTCAGTTTTCCTTTCACTCTGCTTTTCAGACTGAAAAATTTCCCATACTATTCCATTAAACACTGTAGTTAAGGCATTACATGTATTACAGAAAACCTGGCAAACGGAATAGTGAGTGTAGAAAAATCCCTTGTTAATAATGACAGCAGAGGGCGTTTGCTGGCTGAGATGGATTGTTTCCTTGGGTTTCTTAGGTCCCGCAGAGTTCCCTGTGAGTTTCTTCACTTCCACCTGTGTGAGGACCTCTGCTGAAACCTACCACCTTTCTAGATCTTATTTCACCTACCCGTCTTATCTGCTGTGAATTTCTTGTGGTGTAATTTGGACCAAAAACTGGCAGCAGTGCCTGTGAACTCATCCATGGTTCATGAATGTGCATCAACCAGCGGCCCAGTGCCTGTCTTACAATATTGTCCTGTCTTTTCTTGCATCACCTTCACCTTCACTGGTGGATTTCAAAGGGCTCTGTAAAAATCCTGATATCCCCATGGTATCTGCAGGTAGAGCAGGGCACACATGAGGCATGGTCAGATGTGCATGGATCATTGGAAGGTGAAGAGAATTCCAGCATCCAGAGCCTGTCCTGCAGCCAACAGTCAGGCCTGCCATGTGCTGATCCGATTTCCTGCTCTTTCTGAGGCATCAAAAAAAAAAAAAAAAAAAACAAAAGGCAAAATAAAAGAAATTAAATAATCTAATCCATGCACTGAAAGTGCCCAAAAGAGAAGCGAGCAGTGCCTCACTGGCTCATGCAGCACACCTGGAGGCAGCGCTGGCTTTTTGTGCAACTCAACAACTCACATTTGAAATGTAGGGCCATAGAACCATGGGATTGTTGGAAAAGAACACCTGGATCATCAGGTCCAGCCCAGCACTGCCACATCCACCACAAAGCCTTGTCCCTGAGCACCACATCCAAATGCCTTTTAAATACCTCCAGAGACGGTGGCTCAACCAGTTCCCTGGGCAGCCTGGCCCAGTGCTTGGCAACCCTGCCAGTGAATAAATATTTCCTCATATCCAGTCTAAACATTCTCTGGAACAACTGGTCGTTTCCTCTTGTCCTATGGACACCTTTTTGCCTGAGCAGAGCATTTCTTTTGCTTTCTTTCCAGTGAAGGGAGCTATATCTAATGATGGGAGTTGGGAACTCCGGGCCAGGCAGGTTTGGATTGTTGGCATACATTTTAAAATGCAGCTCTCCCAAGGCAACCCAGCACCTAAGAGGCACCAGCCACCTTGTTAGGAAGTCACACATTGAACAGTCAGTGTTGATACAATGGATTATAAGGTGAATTACAGTGCAACCAGGCTGTATTAGCAAGATGCCATCAAACTGCACGCAGCGTGTAAACTGATGGACGGAAAAGTGAATTCCTTATTTGACATTCCAGAAACACATAACCTGAGCCAAGAGTTCAAGAACCACAATGAAGTAAAAAAGACAGACAGCTGCTTGTTTGTCAGGATGTCTCTGTGTAGAATTAGAGGCTTTAATTACATATGGGGAATATTAATAACAGTTCAAAGTGGAATGTAGCTAATCATTAGGGTAGGATCTCCAAGCAGAGGGATGGAGAAGCCATACAAGATTTTCTTTCAGAGGAAATGAAAACTCAGCAAATCTATTTAGAGTACTAGCAGATATGTGTACTAGATATGAGGATCTAGGTTGACTTTTCTGCCTCATTAGAGCAGAAAAATTCAATGACAATCAGAAGATATAATTCTTTACAGATTTGGCTAACCTCTCTAGTTATCCTGAGATCCAGAAAACACAGCAGATGGCTTAAAAACAATGATTAATAATAATAATAATAATAATATTAATAATAATAATAATAATAATAATAGCAGTAGTAGTAGTAGTAGTAGTAGTAGTAGTAATATAATTAGGTGGGTTTTTTTAAGCTTTTAAATTTTATGTTTACAGTCTGTACCCAGCAATGTTGATGCTAACAGTCTTCACAAAGGAACCAACTCGGCAGATCTGAGACTGTTGGAAAAGCAGCACATTTGAAGAGATGCAGAATAGTGAGGAGAACTCCATTTTCTATACAAGCATCAACAGGTTTCATAATGAGGCAAACTCATCCACTACAAGGGGTTATTGACTCCCAGAGAGGGCTGAAGGAACTGCTTCTCCAGGGTTTTGTTTGGCATATGGATAGAATTTAATTCCCTCTCTGATCTCTGCAAAAAATTTCACTTCTTACATAGCTCTGATCCACAGAATTATTTGCCAAACTTTAAATTTAAACCCCTGTTGTTACATTATTATTTTTCTCCTTGTGTGAGTTCTTATTCTTTCTGGCTCTCTGAGAAATCCACATTTCTCTGGAATAAGCATTACATGAGTATGCTGCCAGTGGTCAGTGGCAGGAATTCTTTATCTGGACTAAGCAAAAAAATGTTTTAATGAAACAGCTCTGCAGGATTTGGACTGTTGCAGGCTGCAAGTAACTGGAAACATAAGTCTTTCTGATTTCTGTATTGATTTCTCTCAGATACAGCATGCTTTAATTTCCAGTGTGTACCTGTCAGTTTGATTCCTACTCATATTCTGGAGCCCCTGGGTAGCTGTAATTCAGCCCTTGGCCTGCCCTCTGACATGGTGAGGACAGCAGCCCACAATCAATGGCAGACCTGCTCCTATTAATCTTGTTCAGTAAGGGCCTGGTTCTCCTTCTGCAAAGGGCAGGAGGACAGTTCACACCATCCTCAGAGCAGGCAGGAGGGTGTCCCAAGCACTAATGGCTTCAGCAGCAGGTGTTCCAGGGTACCCACATCAATCTTCCCCTTCGCTGAGATTTCGACTTTTGCCACCCTCTACTTGGCTGAAGTCAGACAGCCATGAAACCTGAGCCTCCAGCACAAGGTGTGGAAGGTGTTGCCACCTGCCATAAATCTCTCCACTCATTTCAATGGCAAGAAAAACTAACAACCAGTTCACTTGAAAAAAACGACACCTTTAAAAGTGCTTCAAATTCCTTAAGCTCTTGTAATAATGATCTTTTAATGAGACTGGAAGGAAGAGAACTTATCTACCATGAGGAAGGTGAATTTCTTGCCTTCCAGTGGCCAATCTCTCCCACTCTTATGTTTTTTATGCTTCCAGATACAGATGTTGGGTTTGGGTCAGAGAAATGACTCATCAGCCTGAGATTGGACCTTGTGGAAGCAGAGGAGCCCTCATTTGGCAGCCACATCTGCCCAGGCCATGAATGCCTGCACTGGGGCTGGACAGGAACATGTGCCTTCGTCCCACTGTGCCATAGTTAATTTTTCAACAGCAGCTGCTGAAAGATATTCAGAGGCCTGGAATGTAGCAGTGCTTCCCAGGAAGGTGGCTTAAGCCTCAGTTCAGCAGGGATTTCCATCTGTAAATCTTAATTTTGTATGGTGGAAAACTCATGTAAGGCCTTCTAGGCACAGGCTTGGTCAGAGGAGACCCACTGGCTAAATGCAGTCCAGCTGGTCAGGAGCTCAAGAAATAAGCAATTTATGTGATTGCACAACCAAACATGATATTTATTTCATGTGGATTTTCAAGCAGTTGGGGCGTACATATGTGCCTAACTCAAGCACTCAAAGTACTTAAAGTTTTTATATATTTGGATAATTTATGTTGATTGAGACAGTACATATGCATGCACATCAAAGTTTATGTGTGCTTCTTGGACACCAAAATGGTGAATATTTAGATTTTCTGTGTAGATTGAAATGGAGAGACAGGCATGGGCTATTTGTGCTCTTTCTACCCCTTTAATATGATATCTATTTGTTGCTGTTCAACTGTTTGTGTCAGTGTTTTATCAGATAGGTGAACTGTACCTCATGAAAATAATTTTCATATTGTGTTGCCCTTTGAATTTGTTTTTAAATTTTTTTATGCTTTACCTGTGTTGGACAGGATCTGGGGAAAGGTGAAGGAAAGGCTGTTGAGTTTGATAGTGAAGATAGCACCACTTATTTGGTGTTATTTGGTAGCTGGAGCATCGCAGGAGCTCTTACCCACTCCCAGAGGAGTCACAAATGTTTAATCAGAGCATTTCAAAAAGAGGCATGCAAAGGCTTCACATACTGCTTTGATCATGATCTGAACACTCCCAGTTAATTAATTATCTTGTTATGACTAGTCTGGCCCAGGAGTCACAAAATTGATGTTTCAAATTCCAAAAGGGATTGGGAATTGTCTGCTCCATTTAGGGACAAGAACATTGGGAAGTCTGTGCTCAGAGCCAGCTCCATGAGAATGAGGGTTATTAAAAATTTGATTGTTTCTTTGATTGTTTGCATTTGCTTGTTTCTCCAGCTCAGTGTTGTCAGGAAGCACTCTTTTGGATAGGAATATTTATTGCTGCTTGGTTTTCAGCCTTTTTCTCTCTTGCCCAGTACTGACACATGTCGTGCTCCTAATACCTTGCAAATATACTCACTAGGTAACAGAGAAACAATGCAGGCTCCTGCCAGTTGTCAATCATATGATCAAAAAGCTCAGCACTGCATGTCCCAGGTCAGTGATGAATTTCCATCCAGTCTTTTCTGACACTTTCTTACTCTGGATACTAAACAGAGTATTTAGATGGTGTGGATAATAATCTAAAAGTTGTAGCATTATTGAAACTTTAAACCTATTTTTAAAAAATACAATGTCACAACCATTCAATTTAATCTGAATATCAACTTCTAATAATAAATCTATTTTATCTCTTTTATTAAAATTATTTTACCCGGTAACTGGAAACAATACTGATTTGTTTCATTTAGTTATTTTAATTTATGCTCAGAGAATTATGATTTGTTTTGAAACATACAATATTAAAAATATTGGTTCTTTTAAACAGGATTCAAGTCTTGATATCTAAATAATGGTAAGTCTACAAGACCTATATTCTCTTTCATTATTGAGTGTTTTAAATATGGTGCAGAAGACTCTGTCAAACTCAAATTTGAGGGTGTCTGGCTTTTTACAACAAGGTGTTCTAAAATTATAATGAACAGTTTTCTGAAAATGCACACTTGGTTTTCTGTAGTGGCACAGTGTAGCATTTTCTCTGAATAACTGCTTCAGAAATTATGTGTAATTATTTTTGTCATGTCAATGTTATTGAAAGATAACTCTGTCTTGATAAACAATGTTATGTAAGTGATACAAACATCTCTGTATTGCAGACTATAAAACTCTCCACCAGCAGTAACACCCTTTATGTAAACACCTTTTGCAAATTAAGGAAATGAACCTTGAAGCATTTGACAGAGTTGAATAATGCTGCCTGTGTGAATTGTCTCACGGACCTCAAAGGAGTGAGAACTTTCTCATAATAGTAAAAGATTGTGGAAAAACCTGGAATCAGAGCCTTTGTCACAAACTTCTGAGCTGAAGCCCTTCAGAGGTTGCTGCACAGATCAGTGCTTTTTTTGTGAGGGCCAGGTAGGAGCAATGTCACCTTCACCACTTCACCCTGCATGTGACTTCAGTTGCTCTTGACCCACAGCCAAGATGCTGAGTGCTGGCTTTATGATTCAGGCTCTGGCATGCTGAAGATGGGAACAAAAATGTAAGACTTCAGATTACACTTTGGCAAGGTCTGTAAAATTCTGCACTAAATCCCTTTAAATCCTTTTGGTTCAATTTTAAGTTTTTAAAGGTTAATGACTTTACGATCACCAGAATGTGTTGCTGCTGCAAATAAAGGGCATAAATTAGATCACTGTAGAGCTGTTAATATTCCTTTCATGTTCTTTGTATTCCATTTAGGATTTAGCTTTAAAAGATGGGTTTACTGACATGCACAGAAGAATTTGCTCTGCTATCCTCTTTAGGAAAATGTGAGATGCCAGCTAGTTGACAAGTTCTGCTTGTAGGGAGCTGAGAGCCCCATTAGAAGCCATTGTCCAGGGACCTTGGGTTTATTGTATTTACAGTAGGAAGGACAGATAGGATGCAAATGTAGATCGTTATTTTGCTAAAGCTTTGTTTCAGAGGTTTGGGAACACAAATATCTGTGGGAAGGAAAGATTCCTGTTTCAGTATACAGCGATTGTGGCAGTGTGGCAGTGTTCTAACAGTGCCCATGAGCTCATGTACATGGCATTTCTGTGAGGAACCTTAGGCCAGTGTGTGCTCAGCTCAGTGTACTGTTAACATAATTCCTAACTTTTCCTTTTCCTCCATCTTTTTCACTCCTCTATGGTCATCTCCCATATTTTGGCCCTTTTTAGTCCCATGTTCCTATCAGCCAGTGCTTGCTAATGTTCTTTCTTTCTTTGCAGTCCTTCCAAGAGCTTCTAGCCTCACTCTCTACCAGCCTTCAGTGGGATGGGTTCATGGCTGTCATTGGATGGGCCTGGGGAAAGGTTTAGGATGCCTTTGATCCAGGACAGCTCCGTGCTCAGTGTGCTAGCAATGCAGCCAGATCAGCTTTTCCCTTTTCCAGTAACTGCACCACATATCTGTGTGTAAGGCACACCTCATCTGTTTCCTCTTGCTGGACATGAATGTTTTATAGCTTTGTATAGAATTTTTTAGCAATGAAAATAGAAACACTGATGTCAGTTCTTGATATGTTGCTCATATCAAATCACATCCCACTGGTAATCTGGCATGGCTCTTTCTTACAGAAGTATTATGTGAATGGATGCCCAAAATAACATTTGGTGTTATTAGGTATCAAGGTCTCATCTGTAATAACAATAACTACTGAAAATCCTGCAGGAATAAAACATATGATAGTTCATAAATAAATTTTAAAAATTGCATAAATTTCTTTTTAATTTCCTTGTGTGACTTACTGAGGTTGTTGCAACCTCATCATTACATGTCACCAGTGATAACATAAACTTCAGAAAAAGCAATCCTCATGAACGTTTCAGGCTTTTTCTCCAAAAATTATATAAAAGGAATTTTTCAAATGCTAAGATAAAGAGTCCATTACTTTCTTCCATAGTTTCCTTGAGAGTTTCCCTGAAAACATTTCTTCTGCCACCTAAAAGTGAGCATTTGCCATGATGGTACCAGGTGAATTAGCAAGCAGGATTCAATTCAGGTGTTAGGGGAAATAGAGAGAGCGTGAGGGCCAGGAAGCAATGCAGGACATCTCCAGGGAAGGTACACACACTTCCTTCAGCCCTGGGGTGTTTGTGGTCCCAGGAAAAATCCCCAGGAATCATCCAATGGTTTTACCTTAGGTAAAAGGTGGTTTTACCTTAGGATCGGGACTGTATGAAATAATCTTTTGAGATTCATTCTAGCCATATTTTTTTTTATAATTTTATGTTACAGCATTTGCTATTGCAAATAATTTATAGGAGTAATATATAATAAGTAATCTTAAGTTATAACTGAAAGATAGGGGCAGTTGATAAACATTGGAACCTGTAAGTACAAGAAAAAAGGTGTCAAAACTTATGAAAATGATTAAATTAATGACTACTGTAGCTTATTTAATTAAAATTGAATTAAGTCCAGCTGAAGAAAACCAAAATAAAATTCTGAGAAGACCATAGGAAGCTTAGTGGTTCTTCTGTTTACCTCTGAGCATCCAATGATAAATAAGTTTAAATATTCATATGACACATGCAATTATGGACAGGGATCTTTATTTGGCCTGGGTATAAGGGCACAGCTGTATGAACATAGGTACTGAGTGCCACCTTTGAGATTAACTTCTCAGATCCGAGGCTGGAGGAAAGAATTTTTGGGTAATGTAGGTTCTGCCTTCACAGCATGCTAAGGCCATGCAATACATAGAGGAGGAGGCTGCCCTGAGTCTGGCAGGGCTTTTCCTGCTTAGGCACAGTTGGGAATCAGCTGGGATTGAAGCCTTGGTCATTTGGGAAGGCATCTCTGGGCTGAAGCTCAGAAAACTGACTGATCCTATTTGAATCTGAGGATTTAATCTCCACCATTGGTCTCTGGAAGAGGTGGTTGTTCTGAATGAATGATTCTGATGCTCAAAAATTATTAGGTGAGCCTTGGCAGAGAGGGGAAATGCAGCATACCTAAGTGGTTCACAATTCTTTCTCATTCAAGTATGTGCAAGATTTTCTAGAAGGGGAAAGAACTTCAGGTTTTTGCCATCTTACTGTGTCCTTGGCTTCACTCACAATTTCTGCTACAAAATCCCCGTGCATGGAGAATTATCCAGTGCTCAGCTCAGCCTCTAGCCTGGACTGTGGCTCTCAGTTCTGAGTGGCAAGTCCTGCTCTGAAACTGCCAAGCAAGGAAGGCAATTGTGCCTTCACACCAGAGCAGGGAGCACGACCTTTCCTTCATATCCCACTGCACATGTTACAGCTGTGACAGCTTCTCACCCTGGCTCCTGCTTTAGGCACAGGGCAGGGAGAACTGCCCTCAAACAGTTGCTCCAGTCAACATACTCATTCCCATGGAGAGCCATTACAGCCAATTTTCCACAGGATTGTCCTCAAGGAAGTAAAACTGGCACTTGGAACAGCCTGGGTTGCTTCCAGGAGGTCTCATTGTCAGCTCTCTGCAGTTCTACACAGGGCTCAGAGAAGGGAATAAATACATTTTGCAGAGCTAGCAGGGATTAAATTCTCTGTGCCAGACACAGAAAATTTTAGAACCTCATCCTTCCATTTTCCTTCTTTTTTTTCACCCCCATTCTTAGATCCTAAAGGGCAAAGGCATTGATAGGCAGCAGTGAGGCACAGAACTATGCCTAATCAGGCAGTCTCTGTGTATTAGATTTCCATATACAAATTCATAAGCAATGATGACATTTCAAGGGGTTTTCTAGAATTTCCATAACCTTTCTCTCTGTGTATGCTAATGGAGACATGAGTACATGAACTATAACATTGCTATTCTGAAATTTTGCCTGTGGTCCCTTCCATCCAGCCATTAGAGGCATCTAGAAATCCCAGAGAAATATATAAAAAGCTCTCAGAATCCATCTGTGAAAAATCATTGGAACAAATAAATTGTGTCAGAGAAGCTATAGATGTGTGAGAAGCTCAGTTGTTCAGGAAGATTTGATAAAATTTACTGGATCTCGACCAAGTGCAGGTGCAGGGGCCTTGCATTGCCAGGAGGGAGACAGCAAAGCAGAGCACAGCAGAGAGAATGGGAGCTGCCAGTGGCTGCTGCCCTGCTCTGGGTGGGGAATGAAGCTGTGCCATGGATCACACTTTGCTTCAGGGGAGTGAAGAAGGGAGAGCAGCCAGCCCATGGCTGAGCCACGGCAGCAGCTGAGACCAGAACATTCCTTGTCAATTGAATTTTCCTGGCATGCAGCTTCTGATGTTTTCTCCCCTAGAACTGCAAGGAAAAATCAAAGTGGTTTTAGTATCTTCCAATCTGAAAAAAAAATAAAAAAGAGGCGACATTACCATGCCATTCCATTGCTTTATTAGCTTATGGAAAGAAAGAACAATTTCTTTTGATGCCACACAAGAACAACCATGTCTGGTTCTCACTGTGAATTCAAAACCCATGCATAAGGAAAAGGAAACCAAACTTGCTGCAGCTCTGTCCAGGCAGGCTGTATAGGCTCTGTCCAGATTATTGCCTGATTTTGCCAAGAAATGCTTTCCAGTGAGCCCATCCCATCCACAATGGACAGGATTAGATCTGTTCTGATGCAGTTTTGATTCACTTCAGCACTGCCAGGGATTTATCCCAGTAAAAAGTTTGGTGTGAACATAATAATCCATGGCTTTAATTCATTAGTAAATTAAGCCCTGATTCCACCTCTTGAGACACTCAATATTGAGTTTCTCTTTCTTTTAAGTTCCTCTAAGTGTGATCCTTCAATGTAGCTCATCTCAGCAGCCTGTGGTCAGCATCCCAACAAAATGGAAGGAAGCATGAAAGCATGACTTTATATGCAAAGCATATATGAGAGGGGGCAAATAGGGGAGAGAGAAAGAAAAGGAGAAATAGAAAAAGAAAATGAGAAAAAGAGAGAACAGGTGAAAGAGAAGGATGGAAGGAAGAGAGAGACAGAAGAGGAAAAGAAATACAGAGATAGAAATGTCAAGCAGGAGGGTCTACTCTCTTTTATTTTGTCTATCCCATGTTTAATTGCTGAATTATGTTGATCAAAATCCATTTTGCCTTGTTATGAAGAAAACACCTGGGCAGAAATATATCCTTGAAAGAAGCACAAGGACTTTCTGTAAGGACACATTATGTGTGCAAAGTGTTTGCTTGTCACTTTATTGAATTCTTATCCAGGCATTATTTAAGCTGTTTCCATAGGGCACAGGTCTTTTTTATAAAAACCCACCCACTCAGATACCATATTAAAACAGGCTATCTGATTTCTTTGGCATTGTCTCATTCACAAATCCCCCTTGGCTTTAAGCCAATATCTTTGTCTGCTTTATCCAAGTAAAAATAGATGCTCCTCTCAGGTTTTGCTAATATCCTACCTGGAACTGAAGTCAGACTGCCAGATCTAGAGTTACCCAGGTTTTCTTTCTGGTTTGTTTAACGATCACAACATTTCTGTTCTTTCCCTTTGTCTCTTTTCCAACTTTGGACATTTGCAGAAGCTTGGGCTTTCTTCTGAACGTGTGCAGAAGTCTTGCTAGAATAATTTTATGCTACCACCTTTTCAACAATATTCCATTATTGCTCGAATAATTTTATGCTATCACCTCTTCAACATAGCCTGGGCTTCTTTTTTTTGTCATTATACCCTTGTAAGAATTAAGAATTGTCGAATTCTAAATCTCTTGCTGTTATTCTCTTACATCACTGCTGTGCTGTGCTGTCCATCTCTCTACAAAGTCAGTTTCCATCTTTTTCTTCCCTTTCTCTTTTTCTGGTGTTAGGGGATTAGGATGCAGCGTTTGTGCAGAGCTCTTGGGAGCAGGTGGGAGATGAGCTCAGCTGTGAGCTGAGTCGGAGGCAAAGCTCCGAGCAGAGGGATCCTCCTTGCATCACCCTTGGTTCCAGAGGAGTTACAGGGAAGAGGGGCGGTAATCTGTCACTAATGTGCTTTCTCATGCTAGCTTAGCCACCCTGCAGGACAGGCTGTGGTGAGGGGGCAGAGCCAGGCACTTTCTGTCTCTTCCTCCCCAGCTCCGAGCTGGCCCTACCAGGCTGCTCTCCACGAACCCAACTGTGTGCAAAAAGCTGCTCCTTCCTCTGACACTTACAGCCAGACAATGCCTAGTTATGCTTTTAAAAATTGCCAAAGCTGCAAGTGATTATTCAAGTCTTGTCAGAGCCTCTCATTAAACAGAAATCCTGTGTTTTTGGCACAATATGAGCTTCTAGTTTCTAGCAGGGCAACAGCAGCTGTCCTTCCTCCAGAGCTCTGGCCATAGCCAGCAGCAGGGAATAAAGAGATAAACACAAATTAAAGAGACCTTTAAAACAGCATGAAGGAAAGCCTAGGGCTGTTGCAAAAGCTTGGACCCACTCCTGTTTTATCTGACTTTAGATATGTCCTCTCTGATTTCCAAGAGCACGGTGACTCCTATGCAAAGCAGCCCTTGCCCGAGGCTGCCCAGACAGTGGGGGCCTCCTGCCTTGTGATTCCAGGGATAGCATGAAGACTTCCATCGTGCCATCACCTTGACATCACCAGGAACAGCAACTGCTCGTTCTCCTTGTGATATATTACTCTGAAACAACATAAATGTCAACTGGCTGCCTGCACAAAATGCACTGGGAGAGCACAGCTTTGCCCTGAGCCTCCGGCTTCGTTCTGGGCCAGCTGAAGCTCTGGTATCTTCAAAAAATTAAACATAAGTAGAATATTGCAATGCAAGTAGCAGTCAAAATCAAATTAGCTTTTTATTCCGTGTTCCACCTCCTCTTTCACACTGCTAGGAGGATTTCCCATACATTTTTACCTCTTGGTGCCAGCCAGTTTTGCATTGCTTGTGCTGGTTCTGGTCATTGGCATAAAGCTGCATTCATTTGTCTCAGAATTCTGTCTGAGAAAATGGTCCCAAACAAAAACCACTCTAAATTCTGTTTCCTCCCTCACTGCAGTGGGTGTCTTGAGACACTGTTTTGTTTTGAGGAAAATGGTTTATAAAAAAAAAAGTGAGATTCAGTCTTTGTGTGGTCATCAAAAATCAATCAGAAAGGGAACCCATGGCTGTTATTGAATGATAGAACTATCTTTGGCAAAAAATGTATAAAAATACTAAACTTAAATAGGAATCTTTGTATTCTTCAACAAAGAGTTACTATTTTCCTGTACTGCTTTTCAACTGTACTATTTTTCAACAGTTTTGTAAAAGATGAGTTCTTTTCACAGAAACACGTTTGATACACCATAATTATCCTACTTTGAAATTGCATAAATAATTTTTCATTATAAATATGATTAATTTTAAAGAGTGAACTTAGGAAAACTGAAGTTTTAAAAGCTGTCTCTTAAGTAGGCATAACCTGCATTCTGCAATTGACAATAAACCTATTCCTTTCCTTCATTTCCTGGCTGGGGTGGTGGAAACAGATTTGTGACTGTTCTCGGGACAATTCAGAAACAGCAGATTAGAGCTGAGCCACCAGATATTCAGAGATTAAATCTGAATGCATGGCTGTCAGTTTTTAGAGAACTGTTTCAAGGACTGATTACAGTATAGCCACAGTAACACAGAGCTCTGCACAGCCTGCAAAAAACCCCTCCAAATATCTGGCTAACCTCTTGTATGGGTTTTGCAGCCTGTGCTGTATTTCTGCCTGCCATGGCTAAATCTGCTGCCACTATCCAGTTTAAATACAGGTAGGTGTCCTTTAGGAAAAAGGAAAAAGGTGAGTTTACATGGCAGGACCTACAGTGCGCTCATCTTCTTGCAAACAGAGTTATTCACACACACGATGTGTTCACTTGGTGCTGATATTGTGTGTGGGGCTCTTTTTAATACATGGACAGAGACAGCATTTTGCAGAGCTTGCACATGCATATCTGCAAATTTGAGTAATATGAAAAAGTGTACTTGCCATGCATAAAACTGGGATGTTAAGGCTTCCAGGAATATTGCTGAAGTAAGAAGTATTGCCTGTTGTTTTACTCTTGAGAAAAAAATTTCAAACTAAAGGAAAAAATACTATACTCATTAAATGCTCCCATTGCACAGAAAAATAAATTTTAGTAATAGCAAAAGATTAAGTTGTAAAGATGTCTGCATTACACTATGTGTTACACTATATTTTGTGGTTCTCTTATATTTTCTATCTAAGTTGTTTTTCTTTTTGCCCTGCAACAGGGTATTAGCTTTTGCTTTGTGGTTATGAGTTCCTGGGCAATTGCTCAAAATCGAACGAGCCTGGGGAATTGTGCCCATAATGCACTGCAAAAAACTTTTATTTTTTTTTTTTTTGTACCTTTCTTCTGACACCACGGAAGCTGCATTTACCACAATAATTTAGAAAGCACAGTTTTATCGTGATGCTCCAAAGTAACAGCAACCCTCTGACAGCTGCAGCTGTTTTCAGAGCCTGCCATGAAATGGAAGATGAGTCAGAGTGATGCTGTGCCAAGGGACACTGCCAGTGCAACACAACCTCCGTGACAGCTCCAGGAAGGCCATGGCAGTGAGGAGGAGGTGTCTGGAAAGGTTGAGCCAAAATATGCCCCACTGACAGGCCTGAAGAAAGGAGCTGCATCCCCCAGAAGGGAAGCTGGTGGGTTTGAACCTGCTCAGCTGGGTTGGGCACTATCAGCTTCCCCAGCTGAGTGAGCTGCCCGAGTCTGCTCTATGTTTGATGCACCATAATTATCCTACTTTGAAATTGCATAAATAATTGTTCATGATAAATCCGGTTAATTCTGAAGGGTCAGCTTAGGAAAACTGAAGTTTTAAAAGTTGTCTCTTAAGTAGGCATAACCTGTGTTCTACTCTTGACAATAAACCTATTCCTTTTCTTCATTCTTCAGTGCTCACTGCAGAATGTGCTGGAGGACGTGCAGGTCTGCTCGTGGCAGAATCAGCAGGTTTGAAGGGCCTCCCTGACCCAGAGATTCATCCTCCAGTGCCTTCTTCCAGCAGCTTCACTGCATAAAATGCTGTGAAACAGAAATCTGTGAGGATTGGGAAAGTGAGACAGATGAACTGCGTTGAAGTTGTGGGCTGCACATGCAAGGTAGCAGATTCTGAGATTTTGCTTCAACAAAAAAGAGAATGAAAACTTTAAAAAGCAGCTATGATGGATTATTCCATCAATATTCCATCAATAAAAGAACAGCGTATAGGGAATTACACCCATCAAAATCTAAGGGCACCATCCAATAAGCTTTGCCATAGAGAACATATCAAAAAGCTATGAGGTTTTGTAAGATAATTGCTCAGTTATTGGCACTATAAGCTTTTATCAAATGGTATGGGCAACCCGTTAAGCAGCTCAATAAATGTAATCTGAGACACATATGCAAATGTCCAAAGGGCATCCCAGATAGGGATTACTACAAATTTAGGTATTATGCTGTTATTAAGGAGGAGAGAGAGCACATTTTGATCCCCCCAGTCATCTCAGTAAGCACACTTTGCTCTTTGATATGCTCTTAGTTGCTGAGTAAGTAAAATAGTGCTTAGTGTGAGCTTTCTGGCTCCTGGTAGCACCATTTACTAAATAGTGACAAAATTAAGGGCCAGTATTATTTACAGTAGACCTTTCCTCAATAAGTCCGTCAGTTTTTCCATGCAAAATGCTAAGGGCAGAAAGGTTAATTTAGTGTCTAGGGCAGGATTAGAAACCAGATTTATGAGTATACAAGAGCCCTGCATCGTGTCAGAGCCCACTTAGTCTGTAATGTTTGCTAGTATGAGGTCCCACAGACAGAGGGTTAAAATATTCTTTAATATTTAAATAATTAAACAGATGGTTCAAATATTGTTTAATATCTAAATAATTAAACAGACAGAGGGTAAAAATATTAAGTAGTTTTCTCACTAACTACGAGCAGCTGGATGCTCCTTAACATCTGAAAACACAATGGTTGATACACACTTATTTTTTGGTGTAACTGTGGATGGAACTATTTAGACTTCTGAAAAATGGGCACTTTCTGAGACAGCAGAAGTTTTTTTGACAGAACTTTTTCTTCGTTTGTAAGAATCAAAAGCTGGCCACCTTTCCTTTCTGCAAGTGCTAGGAAATTACACCCTTACCTGGAAGGTAGAGGAGGGTCTTTGGAGTATGATGGATTTTTGCACCCTCTTTGAATTCCCAGATGTCCTCTGTCTACATTCCCACTGCTAGGTTCAGTGGGATCAGTGCCTGGGAGGAGCACACCTGTGTGCAAATGTGTGTTCTTACACCAGAACTGTGTGGCTGACTGAACTTTTTGGTTGTATCATTACAGTGGAGCCGTTTCACTTGTTCAGTCATTCATATGGTCTTCAGGCTAAATATCTCCTTATGCTTGAACCTCATTTTGTAACCCGAGAGAGGCTTAAGTTATCAACAAAATCCCTCCAGTCTTTAGTACTTTATGTTGCTTTGAATTTTTCACTATTTCCTCCTTCTCCATGCCAAATTGCATTTCATATTTTTGCTCTCCCAAACTTTGAAGGTGCCATAATCCAGACTTCACTTTCTTTCCTTGCATCTGTTTCATCCTACCTATCACAACACTCAAATGTTTCCTTCCACAACTCCCTCTTTTTCTGGGACCTCTTGTAGAATCAGAATTACAACTTAGTTGCAGTTCATGAGTCTTTTGTTTTCTTGTTTAAAATCATCTTTAAGACCTTATTGTGCTGAAAAGACTGACTCTGAATTAAAGCACTGAATGTGTGTCAGTACACACAGACATCTTACAGACATCTGACTATCAGGACAAAGACTCTCATCCTGAGATTTATACAACTCCCAAATCAGGATAAAACTGACCTGTGTGCTGTGCCACAGGCTTGTGTGGCAATAGGGAGAAAACAAAGGATGCTGAATTTCCAGGCCATTGTATAAACTGCTCAGTTCCTGAGGATGCCATGTCAACTCCAGTTATCAGGCTCAATATCTTTAAGTGATGAGGATTCTCCTCATTAAATGATTTACATTATCACTGACAAATGGAAATGGAGATTTTCATACATTTCCCTCAGTTCTGTAGGTATGAGCACTGCAGCAGAGTCTGGATTGTTCAGGGTGACAATGATACAGGAGAGAATTAGAAATTCTGCTCTTCATATTCACTATTAAGCAGTATAAGCTCTCTTGGCATACCTGTTTATTTTCAGTGCATTTCAGTGTTGAGCACTGTCTAGCTGAACTGGCCAAAATGCCCATAGGAGTGGTTCATGAGGAAGACTCATGAGGAAGAAAGATTGCACCAAACAGTCTGGGACTCTGGCTGGTGCCTTTTGGGCAGGGAAGGGGTTGGACTGCACTGCCTGCCTGAGAAGTTTGTACAAAAACAGAATTTCAACCATCTAAATGATCAGTTTGCTGCTGATATATTTCAAACAACAGCAATTTTTAAAAAATTTAACTCTTGGGGAATAAAAGTTTGTCATGCATGTAAAGATGCCAGTAGATAGCACACAGTCTTCCTGCTTATGCAGTTCATGTTCAGGGAAAAAATCCTGCTGAAGAAATCCCAGAAGGGTAATTTAGCTGGTAATAAGAAAGCAGCGATGGCATAGTGCACAAATGTGGTTCAACCCTGTTTGGGCTTCTCATGTGTTTGTATTGTTATGATTCCAGACTGCTAATACCCTAAGCCTCAGGCTCTAACTTGAGCAGGAAGGATTTATTTTTAGTAGAAGAATTTTTCCCATAGAAGAGTGCCTGCAATACCATCTTTCTTGGTTTTTTTTTTTTTTTTAATGAAGCATACAAATGAAATTTAAAAATTGCCCCAAAGCATCATTGTGTCTTTGAGAAAGGAGCAGTCAGAGCCCAGACTGTAAAGTCTGGGGGCACTGAGATGTGCCAGCAGTGTGTCCAGGAGGTGGAGAAGAGGTGGAGCTGAGTGGATCATGTGTGCACAGATGAAAGACTTTGGCTCACACACAATTTTTGGCTCACACACAATTCTGGGGTGCCACAGTCACAGCCAGGGTGAAACAGAGCTGGGCTGAGCTGCTGTGGCTGCTCAGGGAGAACCTGCACAAGCACTGGGGTTTGGTACACAGCTGAGATGTGCTCCTCATTATTTCCCTGAGGGGAATAACACATGAGGGTCTTACTTTTGGGTATCCAATATACTGTTGCAGTTATGAGCCTAAAAATGTCTCAAAAGCATTAATCTCTGTGAAAGATGCATTGGGAAGGGCTCTCTGGGTGTCTGCACTGGAGCACTGACATGTGGGCTGGTCACTTTAAGGGGTACCACCATCAAATTCCTAAATATGAGCTACCTTATCCTAAAATTCCCTTCTCCAAACCCCATTTGATAAGAGGTGGTGCCTCAGGACAGGTGTCTAGTGCCACCAGGGGTGCCTGCAGCTGCCAAATCATCTGACAGAGATGGATTTGGCACTGAGGACCCAAATGCTCCACAGGGGCAGTGGAAAGCTGTGGTGGATACCAGAGGGCACTCTCAGATCATCTCAGTGTGAGATCATCTCCAAGCAGCTGAGCTGAGACCTGTGACCAGAACCCCACTGACTCCAGGGCTGGGAAGGATGAGTTCAGATGCAGAAGCTGGCACTGCACTCAGCAAAACTTAAGCACAAGGGATCTCACCCCAAAGGGCAAAACAAGCGCCTGTTCTGAATGTCATATGTGCAACCCAGGGCAAAAGTGAAATGTATCCCCCTGGGATTTCTCTTCCAGGTTTTAAAGATCTGGGAATCAGCGTACGCCTCAGACTATGAGTCAAGGACAAAAATCACATTTCTGGGCTCCTGTCTTTGACCCAGTACCTCACATGGATCTTCAAATACCATTACTTATCTGTGTTTATTCCTTTATATATAAAATATTCTTTCTAGACTATTTTAACTGGGCTGTTTAGCCTACTTTCACCAGGCTGTTTGTGAAGTTTAGTTAATGCAGTAAGTCCTTACTAACTGATTCTAACAGTCTTTTTTAATTTTCAATCTTACCAATGCATGTAACTTTTTGAGTTACAGCCCATCTTTAACATTAATGCTGGATGATGTCCAAAACCTTTGAGTCAGAATCTCTTGTACATAGGGTTTCCCCCAAGGAGATCTCCTCATCACTCATTTAAAAGACATCACTGCCCAGTGCTGACTCAGAGGGAACAGAGGTTACAAAGGCTTTGGAAATATTAGTGCAGGGAGGCACTGTGTTCATGTTAAAGCCAAAAGGTGCTCATAAATGCAGCTAGGGTGCTGCTGCCACCACATTCCTGTCATTCAGCCATTCAGATTAAGTGTGTCACATAAAAGATGACATCCCTTAGTGCAGAAGGGGAGTATGTTGTTCCTTTCATCACATAATGTACTTAGGAAGAAGGTAAATCACCAGTATCTATCAAACTCAAGGGGAACTACAAAGCTCTGAGGGCTGGCCAAGCTCACAGAGCAAATGATAAAAAGTGAATAAACCTTGGCTTTTAGTGAGGAGGTGAAGGCCTCCACCAAGGCAGAGATTCATGTCTGATTGTTGCAGGTTTGCTTTGAGTCCTGCCTTTCCAGTTGAGTTCCTGCAGGCTGTGCTCACTCTCCTCAGTGAATCAATAGGACCCCCCAGTGGTCCACTGAAGTTTGAAAGAAAATTGACTTTTTTCATGCAACACAAACGAATAAAGATTTGAATAAATATAATCTCTCCCTGAAACAGATGTTTTTGGAATTAAGAGACCAGCATACAATAATTCACACATTATCTCTATTATCTTCCAGAATAGGAAGTGGATGTTTATAAACTGTGGAGCTTGGACACAACGAGGATATAATTTCCTGTCAAACTTAACACTATGTGTGTGTAGGCTGCAGCTAGGAGGGACAGTCCCACTCTCCTGCCATGTGCTCCCTTTTCCTCACGTCCAGTGATCACAGGGCTGACAGAGGACATTGCTTCAGCAGAAATAAAGTGCCTCCTGCTCCAAAAAAGCAGGATCTGCTCGGGCCAGCCAGCAGAACTGACTCATCCTGCACAGCTCCAGCACAAGAAAGGGCAGAAAGCCTCCTGCCTGAAGAAGAGAGAAGGGAAAGGAAGATGGGCCCATCCCAGTCCACAGCAGCACTGGGTGATGTGTATCAGGAAATTAAACCATGAATATGTCAAACTATACCATGAATATGTCAAACTGTACCATGAATATGTCATACAAATCAGCCAAAGGTATTATACTGTTATAACTACACTGCACTTGTGCTAAAGAACAAGTGTTTTAATAGAGAAAAAGATAATACCAGCCCCAGCACCTGGCACCTTTTATTCCATCTGTTCATGCGCAGCAGTATCTTTCAGGCAGTGTGGATAGGAATAATATATCATGGCAGCAAATAAGATTAAGGTTCCACTGTGCAAAGCAGAACTGGTGAACACTCCATAAGTTCCCAAAGGAAGCAAAGAGGGTGGAATGAGAGCTGTGGGCTCAAAGACTGGGATATCAGCCCCAAATCTACCAAGATTCCTTTACTTCCCAGTTAAGGAAGATGCTTAGGATCTTTTAAAAATCTGGGAACTGAATGTATTTCTGTTAAGTACTTTCATAGGATTATTATAATGCAAGGGTTACCTGAGATGGTGGCAATCTGAATAAGAACAGCCACTTTCACAATATTTCCAGGTTATCAAATAGTTAATGACAAAGTTTTCAGCCCCTTTGTAGTGGGATTTGGACCTTTTTCTTTGAATGTTAATGAACTTTGACATGGGTTTATATCATTCATTCTGCATAGCTTAAATATCTATCTATCTCACTGAATTTGTAAAGCTTCTGAAAGATTTAAATTTCTAAAGGAGAATAAATAAAATAAATAAAATAAAATTGAGGGGTTTTAAATATCAGTGCATTTCTAAGACTTTCATTTGGAGGCCCTGTGAAAGAACTTCCTATCATGGAGGGTGTGCATCTTTGGGTACAATAGGTACCTGCAGAATATTGGAACTGGAACATGTTAAAAATAACCAGTAGGGAAACAGACCTAGAAAAAAGAATTTAGGAAAATATGTGCTATTGCTGTGCTAGTCATGGATTTCAGGACTTTTTAGGGCTAAATTTCTACAACCACATTTTTCATATTTTTCAGACTGCTAATAAGACAGATCAAGTAATAAAAATAATTTTAAAGTAATCCACTAGCTTCAGTGGTGAAATGTTATATGCAATTCTGAGTGAGGATCCAAGATCAGAGGCCTTGGTTTTCAGTGGTGGAGGGTTGTTTACCTCATCCCAGGCCTCCTTGGCCAGTGCTGGACACACCATAATCTTCTGGGCCCAACCATGTGCTCTTTGTAAGCTGCTGAGGTAACTTCACGTGCTTAATGAGGAGCTCAAACCAGGGCCAAAGAAACCTCTGCTTGATATCCTGCATGAGGCGTTCCCAATCAGACAGATTCCAATAAATTGGAGCATGTAAACCCTGCATGGGTCTTGCTTACCTAGGTATAGCTCAGGTGAGGAGCTGTTCCCAGTGTCACCTGTGGAAGCAGGAACAAAAACCTGGGCTACAAAGTCTCTCTCCTCTCCTGGCTGCACGGTCATCTGTCACCATCATATTTTCTGAAAAAATGCCTTTGCCAGGGTTTCTCTCCTGGGAAGTTGAGAAGCCTCAGAGCAAAAGGAAAACAATAATTATCTGATTCGCTTCTCCTGTGTTTTGCCGCTTTGGAATGAGGTTGGAGATTGTTTATCCAACAGGTGGTTGTTTCATTGGTTTCATGTGAATTGCTTTGACTTAATGACCAATCATGGTCCAGCTGTGTCAGGACTCTGGAAAGAGTCATGAGTTTTCATTATTATCTTTTAGCCTTCTATCTGTATCTTTTCTCTATTCTTTAGTATAGTTTAGTATAGTATTCTTTAATATAATATGGATAATAAAATAATAAATTAGCCTTCTAAGATCATGGAGTCAGATTCATCATTTCCTTCCTGCCATGGGGGACCCAGAAAATACCCCAGTCATCTCTTAAATTTCCTCCTAAAAACAGTGTGAAACAAGGTCTGCCTCTCATGAAGAGCAGTGGCAAAGTTCCCATTGCTTTTCCTTTCTTATCAACCCTCACCCTAACATTTTCTGACAGAAAGAAGCTGTTCTCCTTCCTCCTCCTCCTCCTCCTGCTGCCCTGACCTAGGGAGCAGCTCTTGACTTTGGTGCTGAGTGCCCCAGAGCCCTGGGATTTACTGTCAGAAAGGAAACACTCTGACTGCTACAGGACACCACGGGGCATGTGTTGCTTACACAGTAATGTCACCCTCTGGGTCGTTGTAAGGCAGAAGGTAAAGCTGGCAAGTGGTGTTTATCTGTCAACGACATCTTGTACATGCCTTGAAGTGCCTCCAAGCTGACTGCCTTGGAAAAAAAAAAATCCAGTGCAGGCTTTAGAGTTTAATCTTCCCTCATCTTGCTAGATAGAGTAAGGCCCCATTTGTGGATGCTACATCAATATAGAAAGTATTTCTTAACAAAGGTCATGTCTCATTTACATGGAAGAAAAGTAGGGTGCGTGACAGGGCAGGAGAGTTTTTTTCCTGGCAAGTCTACAGTGCAAGGCTGTGATTAAACTGAGCTGGCCAGGTAAATCCAGGTGTCTTTCATCAACACTAGGAAGTTCAGCTAAGATACCAGACAAAAAGCAATGCCTTCACAAATTAGATGGGGACTTAAAAGGTAGCAAAGACACAACATTCTACCCTTGCAAAAACAGAAGTTCTGCATCCTTTTTGGTTGCGCATTTTTTGGTTGAACGCTTTCAGCTTTTCACTTTTAGCCGGCATGGTACAAATTGAAATAGTGTATTTTTTACTTTTTATGGTAGAAAATAATAAAAAAAAAATCAGCAGATATCAAATATCACTTACAGCAATAAATAAATTCACCAAAATCTATAATGTCCTATATATGATTTCAAAGAGCCCATGCAGCAAAGGCAGAATCAGAGCAGAAAATGTCATCACTATGGTGCAATTCTGCTGCAGACATGGAGCATTAAGGAAACTTTCCATTCTGACCATCCTTTTGCCTCATGAGAGGGGAATTTGGGGTTGGGATGGGGCTTGGACACTGTCAAACCTAATTCCAGTGTCTCCCTGGATAAATGTGTTTATGTGTTACTCCTGATGGGAGGGGAAGCTCATCTGCTACTGCTTTTTGTCCTTCATCCTTCATTCTTGGGCCCTGTAAGTAACTGTTTCCCAAAGCTCCAGATATTAAGGCTGATGAAGAATTGTTTTCTCTTATATTAGACTTCAAAATTCTGGACTCTTATTAAGAACAAACCGAGGATGGTGTTTATTTTTTAATATAAACACATATAAGTGAACTGGATATCCCTTCCTGTTCACATCTACACTTATCATTTCTGCCTGGCATTCCTATTTCAACTGATCAGCTTTTCCCAATATCAATTAAACTTTCAAATGGAGAAATTTCAAATGGAGAATCTCAAGTTGGAAGGTATCCATAAGGATCACAAGGTCCAACTCCCTGTTCCTCACAGAACTACCTAAAACTAAATCACATGGCTACAATTTGGTTAAATACTCTGGTGAAAGATTTGTCTCTCAGGACTTCTGGGAGTGTTCTGATCCTTTGACTCAGTGACAAGATGAAGATTTTTCTCTGACAGCAAGCAGACAGGCACCTAATGGAATAGAAGCAGAAGTGAGAGAGTCTAGTCCTTGAAATAGCAGCAAATATGAAGTTATTGATGCAGATGTAGCAGCTGCAACAGCAAATACAGCTCTGGTGTTTCACCAAGGGAATTTATTAAAAAGAGACAGGAGAGAATGATTTAATTATCTGATGCCCTGATTAGCAGCCATTTGGAAACTGCTCAAGGAGCTGAAGAGAGTTAAAATTGGATAGTCGTGCTTTGGAAAGAGACCACAGAAGATTAATTGAGGCAGGCATGGAAGGGAAAGGCTCAGAGAGTTTTACATGTTTGGCCCCTGAGGTGGTGGAGGAAGAGCTCTTATGGTGGT
Source organism: Melospiza georgiana (assembly GCF_028018845.1). NCBI lineage: Eukaryota > Metazoa > Chordata > Aves > Passeriformes > Passerellidae > Melospiza > Melospiza georgiana. The sequence continues at coordinate 15,917,327 of NC_080433.1, read as the reverse complement.
ACATAAAATCCACGCTGTGCTGAGGATAAATTTTGTTCAGGAGACGTTCACTTTTTGGGAAGGGTAAAACATGAGGGCACAAGGCAATGTGTGCAGGGAGAAGAGAGCAAGTTATGAGAAGGGACATTTCCATCCAGAGACATAGGGCAGCAAACAGAGGTGCTTTAGCAATAGTGTGAGTTAATGAAAGGAAGGCTGGGGGTGCCAGAGCCTTTGGTTCTATCTGCTGAGGTACAGAAACGAGAGGTGATGGTCTAGAAACAAGGTGGAGCTCAGTTTTGCCACCTCAGAATTTCCATGAAGGCTTGGCTCAGTCATTTGGTAAACAGGGTTGTGGCTGATTCCAGAGGTGGTTCACAGCCCTTTCCCTTGCTCAGAAACCACGTGTGCAGCACAGAGGACTCAACTGCTTCCTCTTCTTGTTCAGCTCCTTCACAAGGTGAGGTGTGAGCAAATCAGGTGAGTGGTTACCATACATAGGGAATCAGAGCAGGATGGCAAGAAAAAATGGTAAAAAATTTACACTTCATAAAATGAATAGAGAAATGCATTTAGTAACAGAGAAGGTACAGGTTGTGAGAATGGATAATTCTAAGCATGTTTAGACATCTCTGTGATCAAAGAAGCAAAAGCTTAGAAATCACCACCAAGAATTTCCTTCTGTTCAGTATTTTTCTTTCTTTTCTTTTGGCAGTCTTAAAGCAACCTGGACAATGGTTGGTCAAAATTAACTCATCTTTTCTATGCAGTGATGAGGCAAGCTTGATGACTACCATGGACTCTGCCAATGTGGAAAAGAAGTATAAGAATTGTGACCATATTTGTACAGGGAGAAAAATAAACTGAAATTATTAGGTTGTCTTCGAAAAGAGTGTGAAATACCTGTAGGTGCTTGAGGCAAGGACTCAGCTGAGAATTAGCCTGAAACAAATAAAATATGGATTACTTTCTTAGGAAATTATCTATTTTCTCTGTCACTGCTAGTGCTAAGGTACCCTGAGATGTCACAGTCTAACTCTACCTCAGCAGCACCTTCAATAATACCACTAAAATTTACATTACAAGAAACTTGCAGCACAGGAATATTTTATCAGAGTAAATGAGAACATGACATGAAATGCAATGAATTATGCAAGTATAATGTAAGGATAGGAAAAAATGAAAGGATGAGCAAATTTTCAGATGGCTGCTGGTTCACAACTCAGGCACATCCAACAGCCATTCCCTGTACAGATTTTGACTGCAGCTTCACAATTTAAGGATGGAGAGGAAGTTTTGCTATGCAGATGAGAACAACGCACTTTCACTTGGTCCAGCAAATATGATCTCAGTATTGATTTATTTAGTAGCTTAAAGGAAGACTATGAATAAGAGTCTGTCTTCCTGGATATCCTTCTTCCTCTTGCTGTAAAGGAAGCCCTTTAAGGCTGTAAGGATAAGCACCTGCCACCAATCCTTTCTCACTGTGTGTTTGCAGTGGAGGTCCTCTCTAACCCACCAGTGCTACAGTGTGACCATAGTTTAATCCTGTTTGTATTAGCAGGAATCTCCAGAAGCATAGTTCTCAGCACCTCTTGGCACATGATGGGTGGAATGCAAAGCAAAATATCTTTGCATCTTAAAAAGGGCCATTGAGGAAACACCAGGCTGGAGAGCATCAGCAGCTGCTCCTCATCCCGCTCTGGTTCCAGCGACCACAGAGCTCGGTGCCTGGATGTGGGCAGGAGAAAGGGGAACAATAAAAAGTGATCTCTGACATGTTATTAACTCTGTTCACACTGCTGCCACCCCACTCACACAGAGGAACAAAAACCCCACTTACCTTTCCAGAACAGCGTTCTTTCCTTTCCAAGGACAGGAATTATTTCAGTGATATAAGCAGCTTTACCTTGATAGTGGTGTGAAATAAAGGAGGAAGATAGCTTTAATACTCCTTGTTTAAGTTCGTGTAGGCAGGAGTCTTGCCTATTTCTGTATTTTACAGGCACATGAATCAGTCAAATGATACCACACCACATTGAAGAGAGCAGAAAAAATGAGATGACAGTCTTTAAAAAAAGGAACAAAATGCCCATCCTTTATAAGATGTCTATAAAAAGGGCTAAATAACCAGAAAAAAAAAACATATTGCAGAGGAAACCCTCATGCATTGGCTATAAAATAACCAGGTTCATGACTGCTATTACATCTCCCAATCCTATCCAAAGATGTAAGATAGGTTTTCTGTAACATTTGGCTCCATTCATACACTGAGCAGTGTTTCCAGTAGCTCAATTCTTATTGATATCTGATTAATGGTATGAGCATGTGCTTCAATAGCACAAAACCTTTGAGGACCACTTCATCTATTGTGCTAATTATTACCCTTTTGTCTCAAAATTCTAAAAGAGCGTAAGAAAGCAAATCCTAGTACCCTCAGATTCACTTTGTGAATGACTCTGACCTGCCTTTCTCTTGCCTACATGTTTGTAGTTTAAGTGGGAGTCTCAGAGGAAGGCAACCCAGTGGCTCAGTTCAGTGGTTCTGTGTGTGTGTGCTACAGATTGGATTTCCATTCCTTCTGTCTGGTTTCCTGGCTTGGCAAAGGCAGGCAGTGCTGGATCTCCTGGATGAGTGGAGAAGAGAATATCTCAACTCCCAGCAGCAGTCTCTCCAGTTAATGAATTATTTATGCTGAAAGGCACATTACAGTCTCCACCAATGCCAAAATGAGAGTGGCTACAGGGAAAGGACCCAAGAAAATGTACCATATGTAAACAGAAGGGAAATACAGAGTATCTTCACTGCTAAAAACAGCAGTACAATAATACTTTTCATTAATACTGACAGACACTCTACTTCTCACTCTGTCTTTGCACACCATCTTCTCTTGAAGGAAAAAAATGATGTTACACTGCAGGTAGGCTGCTTGTGCCTACTTGTCACTTTTATGTTGTGGGAAGAGGCATAAATGTATAGAGGCATTTCCTACAGGTTTTGCAGGCAGGAGGGGCTCTTTAACAGCATGGCAGTCACTTTTTCAGCCTCTGTCTGCGTGTGCATACGTGTCTGCAAGTTACAGAGAGGGACACAGAGAGCAAGCTGTGCGGCTGAATTTAGAAAGTTATAGATGTTCTCATCAGCCCCATGCAATGCAGCAGAGATTCCTTCCAAAAGCCAAGGGAGCAGAGGCTGCAGACAACAGATGTGAAGGGTTTCCCATAACTGTCAATTTTCAAAGTGTTTGCATTGAAAAGAGAGGAGGTGCTATTTTGATTGATATTTCAGGCGCAGTATATAAAGCAGAGGAATTCTTCTTACCCTCTGCTTGTCACACTGATCTCACACACTCTCCGCTGGACTTGGGGCTACTACTGGCTGCATCTGAAAGGCTGAAACTCTCTGGGAATAAAGAATCCTTGTAACAATGCCAGAACCCACCAAGAAGGATGGTAAGCATGACAGAACATTACCTGGGCGTTTCTTACTGACAGGAATTACGAGTGCGCACACACACGAAACACCTTCGAGACCACCTTGCAGACATCAGCTACAGATGATAATAAGAACAATAGCCACATAACATGACTAAATCTTTAGAGATCACTGATCTTTTTTAGACTAAGAAATGACCTTCAGGCAGGGCTATAGCACAAACATGACTTTGAATGGATATTGAGAAGCTACTTGACGGGGCAAAAGCTGTATTCATTTATTAAAGACGACAGGATTCCTGTAGTGCAATTTGTGGGTTCTCTCTTCTAAGCTATCTAAACTCTGGAAAAGAGGGAAAAGGCGTTTCTTAAGATTTAAAAAGTCAGGACATTGATATGTTTTTCATGCAGTTTTCTAATAGTAATTGAATGGGAAGGATGTGCTGATGAAACAGTTTCATGGTTCTGATGAAAATACATTCTATACATCTAAATGCATAAGTGAAGAATATAGTAAGTTATTCTGTACAGCTCGAACTGGAATAATGTATTTTGCCACATTACAGAAATTGTTATTTTATGTTTCAGAAGGATAGTTACAGTCAGTAATATTGGCCCCTTCTGGGGTGCTATTAAGTTCATAGAAAAGAAACAGAGTATGTAGTCTGCTACTGAGAGACAGAATTGTCCATTGGAGACTGAGGAAAAAGGTGAAAAATATTGAGGGTCTATTATTTAATAATTTATTTAAAAGCTAATGTTGATTTTTCAATAATTTTGAAAATTTAAGCTAAATAAGCTTCTTCTATTTACATTATTTCTATAGCTCTTCTTGTGTTTTTTTTTTTTATTTTTTTCAAATCTGTATGTTTTGGTAAGAATTTTTGGTGATTTATTGACTATATAAAGAGCTTTTGCAAAGACATAATATACAGACTGTATGTGCTTTTCAAATATTGGTGAATGAAAGCTATACACACAGCTTCACTAAGTCATTCCCAAATGCAAAACTGAATTTAATCTTTAAGGTATGGAAAGTATAGAAGTCATTAATTAGCATTTATTTCCCATCAGTCCTGAAAGACCTTCCAGGCTGATGTGTGTAGCTTGAATAGGATTGTTTGATTTAAGACTGACTTTTCAGTAGTATTTGCTTTGAACAACTTTAGAAACATTTTACAAAGTTTATTTTTTTATATTTCAATAAAAATAAATTTCAAAATTTTTTTTTTGAAATATTTTCTGATTTTGTGGAAGGTAAGAGCAGAGTAACTCTCAGGAACATTACTCATTTTTGGGGGACACATGAAAACTAAACTTTTTGCACGACTGAGTCTGAAGCAAGCAGTATAAGCAGCATTGACAGACCAGTGTGATCACTTTCCTCACTGGCCCTCCTCAGGGCTCGAGGACAATGATAGATGAAGTCTCCTTCTGAAAATAGCTACACCAAGTGCACGTATTAATACAAGAGCCTAATCCTCCATATCAAACCTAGAGCCAAGCCCCTTCTAGAGTGTCTTATTTGTAATTCAAATTATTTACACATGTATTAAGTGTCCTTTTTATTTGATCTGTTATTTGACTGGGTATTATACACTTTAATCAGAATGCATTCTGTGCCTGTCAACTCAAAAAAAACCCCAACCCTAAAATATTTATGCACTTTCAAAAGATATGTGCTTTGAAGAAAATTAGTTTGGAGGCTCATGTTTCTTATTCTGTTTAAAATTAGACTGTTTCAAAGATGTTCTTCCAGTGCAGTGATTACCAATGCAGCTCCGTGTTTGTGTTACAAAATAAGTTCAGCAGCTCTGAACAACATTATATTGAGAGTGAAACCATTATATTGACAGTGGAACAAAGGTGATTTTTAATGAGCCAATATTCAGGACCTAAAAATTATTGAAGCATTCTGCCTTAATAGAATTCACAAGGAGAAGAGAGCTCTGGACAACTTATATGATTGGGTTGTACACTGGTTGTTCTTTATTGCACCCAGTTTATTTGCAGCCAGGAGATCAGGGGAGTAACAGGTTTATATTATTGTACTTCAGGGATTCGCTGCTTCCCAAAGATTTTTTTGTTGATAAGAGCCCCCCTGAGCTGTTGACAGTACTTGTATTGTAAGTGTGAGAACCTGCTGTATTTGTGGCAGGAGAATTTGGTACCAGTAATAGTACAATACTGCTACTCGTACAAGCTCTACTCATATCAGCTCTACCAGTAAGAATTCAGAGCCTCACATGGTCATCAAATGCCTGTTCTCATGGTCAGTTCCAAAGCATCAAGAGTTGAGGAAAATTAATCAATGAAGGTGAATCTTGGACTGACTAATTCTGGAAAGTCCTTCCTTCTGGAAATCCCTCCACTTACCACTGGAAGGATTGTCTGAGAAACCTTTGGCAAGCTTGTTGAAGGACTACAATAGAAAATGAAGGGGCAAAAAGAGGCTTAAGGTTTCTGCATCACATGGGCACCTAAGCATGGTTCTTCTGACATTTCCAGCAGAAGCAACCTACTTGACTTATCCCATACTCCTCATTTCCATGGGTCCTGAAAATTAAAAACTGCACACACAAGCAAGTAGTTGAGAAATCAGAAACTGGCTAACACTTGAATATTTAGAAAATCTCAGATGTGTGGGTTTTTATCACTACAGTCCCTGAAGTATGCAGCTTAATTTTTCACAGACACTGCTATAACGAGCTCACAGGCTTTTTTTTTTTTTAGGCCAAGCGCTCTTTGAGCTATTCTAAGATTATTAGATTAACAAAGTGAGAAAATTCCTGACTTGGTGACAGTGTAGCCTCACAAAGAGCTCTTAACAAATAGGATCACCAAATTAAACACACCACTCAACTTAGGGAGGGTTGCTGGAGAGCTTCAGCCTGATGGAATTTGTCACTGCAGAAACAGGCTTCCATGACTAATTATTTAAGGCCTTCATGGTACTCCTAAAAAGTCAAATCCTGTGAATAAGATCAGCTGTAGCTTCTTTGTAGTAGATGGTCAATGGTTGTAGGACAGCTTTGTCTTAGCTGGCCCAAAATATGTGTGCAAGGTGAAGTTTGCATCAATGGGTTAACTGATCTCAGTGGATGATCAGGGTGTGACTGGGTTGCCAAAGGCCTAAACTAGTGCATTTAAATTTAACAGCCTTTAGCTTTCCTGGTGACTAACAAAATAACCCTCCCTCATATAATTACTTCCTGCAATTTATTGCAATCACTCAGTCAATCTTTCCTCTCCCCCCCTTTCCTTTAACCAATACTCATAATAAGAGCTGCTCATTAATTAGGTGCCCTCTTAAGCTGTCACAGGCCATGGCATTTGGACACGCTTTTGTAAAAGTGCCAAGTCTCTCAAGAGCAACCTTTTCAAACTATTTGTGGGCATCATCCCACAGAGACAGGTGCAAGTCTGTCCCCAGTAGGCAGCTCTGTAAATTTGCCTTATTTATTCTCCCCAATCTAGGAAATAATGCATGGCCACAAGTTACCATTCCAAATTTTGAGCCAAAGCATTTATCAACTCCCTGCCAACTTCATTTTCTAAGTGTTTGCAAGCTCTGCTTGAATGATGCTGCCTGGAGCATCCACATTTTGGCAAGGAATCAAAATTAAAATCAGTGTGCCTACTTTAGACAGAGTTTCAGTAAAATTTTATTCAATCTACAAATAGCATAGATGTAAAAGTTGTGAAGAAAACTACTTGCATATACTGTCTGTTAGAAGAACAATCTGTAAAACATGAAGCAATCTATGAAAGGAGGCAAACAGACATAAATACTGCTTTGGAGATATGGCAACACTGCCCTCCATGAAGACACCCAGCAGAAACAACATTTACTTATATTTGGCTTTAAACATATTTTTTTTTTCATTGTGAGATTTTTTTCTATCATTATGTTTGCACTATATTTGTAATATTCTAAATAATGCAACTGTCTGGTGTGTCAAGATAACAGTCACTGTCAAGCAAGTCACTTAGTCATATAAAACATATAAGTAGATATGTAAAGCAGCATTCCAGTGAGAAAATAATCTAAGTATGAAGGTTAAGAGGTAATTAAAGTCAGATTTCTTTTAATATCATATTTTCAGGGTTAGATAATTTTTGATAGGCAAAAAAGAAGATGAATGGGAATTCTGCTTCACTATACAGATTTGGCTTGTGTCAAAATTAAAACTGCTGATGGAAATTTTTCCTGAAAATTCAAGATCCCAGCATGTGAACATTTTTCAGCCCTGTTCGGTGCTTTCCATGCAGAAACCTGTACAACCATTTTATATGGTACCACATGGGCAGTGCAGCTGCTCTCTCCTTGCTGCATGGTGATGCAAAAGAAAAGCACACAGACATCCATCTTCTGCCATCATCATGGCCCTTCTGCAGCACTGACTGCAGAATGCATTCCCATTATTTTTAACTTCCTTCATTCTCAGTCTCAGAGCCAAACCACACTCAAAGTCAGGCCCTGTGTGTCGTTTGCAAAGCTCCCTATTCAAATCGCAGGTAAATGAGTTTTGGAGGATGACGAAAGAGTGAAACCCTAAACCCTTATCTTATTTTCCCCCTCAATTCTTCAGAAAGTTTCTCTTCATCACCTCCAGCTAATAAATTTTAAGCCCTCCCCAAATGGAAAGCAAACTCACGCCCCAGAGCTGTAATCAGATCCCCGAGGGTGGGCTGTGCTCTCGCCCTGCGCCCCACGGGGCAGCTCCTCCTGCACAGACTGTGTGCAACACTGGGACACGGCTTGTTCTTAGATTGCCTTTTCCTCCTATTGCTAACTCCTCTGTGTGCCTCCCACACTTCCTTCTGAGATACCAGAGCATCTCAGGTTCATGCTTTGACCTTCCCCCTCCAGCGCTGCTAAGTTTCAATCAAATTAATTTGACTGAAAATTCACCATGATTTATCTTTGGGCTGTTATGTTTTGGTTTATTATGGTGTAAATTGAAGGCACTACACTAACTTTTTTCCTCATACAATGCATTGACTTAATAGTGCTGAAGGAGGATTATGCAAGATTGATCTGGCTTACTTGCTGTTTGTACTTGTTGTTCGTACAACTCACTTGTTGTTCATACTTGAGCTTACTTGCTTGTTGTTCGTACTTGAGTTGAAAAGCTTGTCCACCCTGCACTGTGAAAAACAGTGCATCTGTGCCCAAGAATAAAATATTTAATATTGTCACACTAAATTGAGAAGCTCATTGAGTTTAGGAGGAAAGCAGGGAACAGCCTTTCAGCAGATAAGAGAGCGCTTTGTACTTGACAAAACTGAATTTAGCAAACAGAGTCTTTGTGCCTCCCTATACTGCACCTGTTGGGAAGATAAATAAAGGCCTACCCAGTTCTTTCCCCTCATACCTCCTAAATATATCACTTTAAGAGAGCTCTAAAAAAACCAACCATGCTACAGTACCCCTCTGTTCCATGAAAAATTGAATGAGCTTTTTCATATTCATTTCAGGGGACTACCAAACAAGGTGGTTGCATAACCAAACAATAGTAGAGAGATCTGGGGGGGCTTCAGTTGTGAAAACGTTTGTAGCTGCCTAATACATCAATAGTCCTCAGAAAATAATTCATGGAATGTATTTCAATGTTTCATCAGGGGACATCCAGAGTGTTCCTTCAAGGGGAAGAGCAAATCAAGTTGGAAAATAAATTACCTGGGGAAATTTCCCTTAGGATAGGGATGAATACTAGACTTATCATTTATGGAGATGCAGAGGTTCCAGTAAATTGGAGGTCCTAGTTTAATAATTGCTCTAGAATGAAAAAGGAGGAAAAAAAATTGTTCTTAGTCAGGCACTAAAGTGACTTTGTCTTGAATGCAAAAATGTAAAATGTCTGTAAAATGACAGACAAGACAAGCGAATAGGATTGTTAACTTCAGTTGTAATTAGAGTTTTCTTAGTCCCACTACAAGCAGTTTTATCTCTTGAGCCTGAGGAGCTGTGTGACTGAGAAGCAGCCCCTTCTAGTAAAGACTTCAAACAAAGGTTCTCTTTTTCACTGCTGTTAGAGAATGGATAGTTGAAGCCATTTTCCATCATTCCACCATCGTTCACTTTATGGCACCGGGAGGTTTTGCTCCTTTGCTTGGAAGAGCTGCCGGTGTTTACAGAAGTAGGGACGAGAGGAGTGGCCTGAGATGAATGTCCATGTTAGTCCATTGAGAATGCTGGTAACTTTGCAAGCCTGCAGAGATCCTGATGGTCTTTACACAGTCCCAGAAGATCTCTGGGTTAGGAACCAGATACCCAGCTGGAAGGGTGTGCCAGTGAACTCGGTGTTCCCGCTCCCGCCGAGTCAGCCGCGCATTAAAGTCAGAGCTGCCCAATCTGCTGCTGCTCAGCTGACCTGCCAGCAATTGCCTAAACATAGGTGCCCTAGTGCCACGTAAGATGCCCTGAGATACACAGAACACCCATCTTGTGCTGGCAGATATGACCCAGGACCCGTGGGAGGCCTGCAACACCATGGAATAGCAGCTAGGAAATGGATGGCCACCCTACAGGATCCCAGTGGCCGTGGTCACCTGTGTGTGTATGCAAATTGAGCCATAAGCAGCAATAAAATGTGAGATAAAAGGTGAACATAAATCAAATTCCATTAATTGTAATGGCAGCTTGTACTCCCAGATCTCATCATAGACACATTCCTGCGCCTCCCTTATTCTTATCCTTATGGTGCTTTTTCTGAGCACCATAAGGATAAGAATGCAGGACTACTGCACAATTTGTTCAGTTGCTGTTTAAGGGGTTTCTGCAGTGGGTAGGTTTGTAAGAAGCCAAGGAGAGAGTTATGTTCCATTATTATTTGCATGTGATACTCAGATGCTCTTCCCCATAAATAAGGGCGTACATTAGGCTCAGGTTACCCTGAGCAGAGAAGAGTGCACCCTTCTGTAGTCTATTATCTGCTTCATGCATTGATAAAAATAAAATAATGCCATTAAAAAAGGTTCTACTGCCATTTTTGGTTATTTTTTAGAACCTGATTATTTTACTTGTTTTATTTTTATATTGATATATTGATATATTGGTATATTTATCAATATATTTTATTTCACGGCTGAATGTTTCAATCAACTCACAATTAAATTGTTGCTCTCCTCTAATGAGAAGAAACAGAAAGCTGCACTCCTGTTCAAATCAATAGTAAATCATCTTCATCCTTTTTATACAAGCTTATTCTCATTTCCTCCAGCAGCTCCATGCTGTTAGATGAATGATTGGTTGCATCAGTGATATTTGTACCTATGGGCAAAAAAGCACTTTTTAAGTAAATAAGACAGTGTTTCTGAATATTCTACAAAGTGTTCAACAAAAGACATGTAGATTTAGGAAACTCCAAGAATTCCCATTTCTGGAATTTATTTTTTGGTGTGGTCTTAGCTTCTAGAGCTCACTGAACTAGCAGATGTTCAGCCAAGATGAAGCAGCTTAGAGAAGAGAGTGAATTAAAGTAAAAGTCCAGTTGTGTGTCCAACAGGATGTGATGCCTTAGGAAGCCATTTAGCAAGCATGCTTTGGTGAAAATTTCTGTTAATCTTCACCACTTCCTGGAATGCTGGAGGGACAGAAAGTTACTCTGCATTCAAGCAGTCTGAAGATAAATTTCTGCTTGGAAACCTCTCAGACTCTAAAATATGCAGCCCACACCAAAGGGAGTGTTTCTTTCTGACTTCCCTCATCCATTGCTGGTATTGCTGGTTTTGCTGTCAGCAATGGCTTAGAACACCCTCTTCTGAACACCAACCACATCCACAACCCTCTCTGCTGGTTGGACAAGTGTTTTTATGTGTATTTTCAGTTCAAAGTGACAAAATAACCTGTGGTCTCTGCTGCACTTAGCCATGGTGGTGTTAGATGTCATAATACTGAGATATTGCACGCCCTGCTTTCTCTTAGTGCTAGGTGGAGGTTAATTCAGGACATCAGAACTCCTGGAGTAATGTTGAAGGGCTGCTGAACAGAAAGCCAAATATGACAGAGTCTCAGAAAAGTTCTAAAAAAAAAAAAAAATCAACCATCCTAAAAAATTGCTTCATGAAGTTTACCACAGAATTGTTTGTTTCAGGAAAGACTGTCACAAATATGATAACTTGTCAGTAGGTCAGTGTGTGTGTTTTTTCTGCCAGAAGGTGGAAGCATGGTTGGATAACTCATTTCAGAGTTTAGAGCCCCTCCACATGCCCTCTCCATGGTCCCAAAATGTACAGACTGTGCAGCAAGAAGGGAGTCCATTTACAGCAATGATCAATGCAGTCACTGCTCTCCCTTCCCTGGAGATTAGGAAATAGTTCTTACATAATTTGCTCTCCCTGGCCCTGTTACTAATTGAAAATAGCATGTGATCTACTTCCTAGGGCAGTTGTCCTTATATGTGATGGCTCCAGCAAGTTATTTTGATCAAGTGATTATGACAAAAAGTTCTGTACTAATTTAATTCTCTGTAGGCTCAAATGGTGGTTTTAGGAAGCATTGAAAGCATAGTTCAGTAGTAGCATGATGCTTCCTGAGATGGGTCTGTATTAAAATGCATTCATCATGTCTTTGCAGGCCCAGAATAACTCCCTAATTTTGGTCATAGGTGCCAAGAGGAGATTGCAGTCAACCATGGACAAATATTCCTTTTTCCTACAGATTTATGTAAAAATCTTAGCTCTGTGTACATAGACATTAACTGCAGACACGTTTACTCCAGGTACTGAACTGACAGGATGGAACATGATGGGCAAAAGCAACTCACACAACAGCACAATTGACTCAAAGGGGAGTCATGTTTTGCTCAGCCAGCCTGCAAATCTGGTCCAAAAGCCAATTCCAGATTTTTCCTTCTCTCAAAGCCCTGAAGCTGTGACAAATTTAACTGAATACAAATGTAGTTAAAACTGAAAGAGACCCCAAATGAAAAGTTTGTTGGCTCAGCTGGTGGGAGAGGTCTTACTCCTTGATACTCACCTACTCCAGTGTGCTAGTGGACTAGAAAGAGCAGTAAAACAGCTCCTGAGCAGCTGTTGAATTCCAGTTTCCAGGTATTTTTGTGTTTATTTTTATAACTCTCTGCCATAAGATCTTTCCTGTGGAAAAGAAATGCACCAAGTATGGCCCCTAGAACCAGTTCCAACAGCACTAGAAAGAGTAAAAACTTCCTCTGATCAGTCTGAGCTGATTGAGTGTGTGTGATAGAACCTTTCACTATTTTCTGGACTGAAATGAAGCATCTCAAACCATTTGCACACCTCGATGTGCATAGCATTGAATGTCTGTCCTTTTTCAACAGTTTTCTTCATTTCCAGTGCCACTCAATCATTGTTCCTGTAAAAATTACAGAAGCCCTTACTGCTGGTGGTGGGGAGAATATCTGTGGCTTGTGATATCTAGGAACAGCCACGTGAGAAATGCCATGCAGATGGAATAATTTATAGACTAATAGCTTCTGGGTCTCATGCTGTGATACTCATGTAGATACAGATATACATACACACACTGTGGCACGCTTGGTATCTTGTGTTTTTATAAGAACATAGTATCTAGGTCAAAAACCTTATTTTAGACCCAAAGAAGAGTGTAATTCCAATGGAGTCTGTGGCTGCCACTCCCCCACAGATGCAGACTTCGGTGAAGGCACAGAGGGTCAGATGCCTGATGACATTTTTTCCATGGCATTCCCTCCAGCCTTACTAATCTTTCATCTAAGCTTTCCTTAGCCCTATTTTTAAAGGGGAAATCTGACCTCTGTCCTGTGCCCCTTTTTCTTTGCCCTTGTTTTGCATTTCCATGTTTTGCAATGAAGTTTTCTCTCTTACCCAGCAGCTTTTTTAGCTGGAGGGAAACCATATGCTGTGAGCTGTGAGTGTAATTCACAACAGCATCTTATAAATGCATTTTGCTGTCAGGCTTTGTAAGAGCTTTCTCTCATACATATCACTTACTGATTTACTGATGCAAACCCCCACAGCTTGTCTGCAAACTTCCTGCTGTGTGCAAACATTCCCAAAAGGCAGAGCTAAGTGTTTAGGTTTTATTAAAGTGAAAGCACATAGTTCTCACAGTAATCTCCATTGATGCAGGATGAGATTGAGAGGTAGAAAACATTGAAAGTAGAAACACTGAGGGATGTTTGTAATTTCATATGTGAGCACCCACAAAGGGACATACATGATTTCGTGTAGGTCTCCTAAATTTTCACCCACAGAAAGAGTCCGTCCTTTCCACATGTGCAAAATACTCCTTAAGGTTTCTCAGTTCTCAATTCTGAATCCCTGGAATCTGAGCAACAATAAATATTTACATACAAAAAAACTTACAAAAAGAGAGAACTATGTAAGTCAATACATAAAAATCCCAATAAAGAAGTAAGCTTCTGAGTTTTAGTCTATTTCTGATTCTTTTAGTGTTTACTACCAGCAATACTGCAACTCTGATACAAAGCTTTTCTGTGTTGCCAGTTTGGAGTTTACTTTTTAAAACTAAAAAAAACTTTATTACAAACTTAATTACAAATCCACTTTGCTTGTATGTACAGGACACTGAAACTCACAAAAAGTAGTAGCCACTGAATTTTGCAGCCCATAAGTTTGAGTAACCCCTAGCAAACTAAAAAGTGGACGCTACAACCCTCTTGAGTGAGGTGTTCTCCACAAGTGTGATGACTGAAAATGAGCATTGGGTAGGTGAAAAATTCAGGGCAAAAGCAGTAATGGGTTATTAGTGATTGAGGACTTGGAACAGTCCCTGATCACGTAGGCGCCCGACAGGGCTCCTGTTACAATCCCCTCCTGCAAGGCTCTGCCCCCCTGGAGGAGGCTGAGGGCTGCTCTGCAGGTGACAGGACAGTGCTCTTATCTGAAGGAAGTCTGAGAAGACTCTTCCTTCTTGAAAAGATGACAAAGTATCAGATTATCTGTCACCCACTGTCAAAGAGAGTTTAGCAAATGTTTTTCTTATTTGGTATTTGGATGCGGTCGTGACAATTTTTAGACCCGGTTGCAGCGTATATTACTCTGACAAATCCCAACATGTGAGTCTGGTTTTGCCCTGAACGTCAAAGAAAAGTCTGTGAACAAAAATCATGGAATGGGAACACCAGCAGGATTCCATTTTAAATCACTGAACTGTTTTAGTTAGAATTTTAGTGAAAATGAAACCCATCAGCATGTCTCAAGTGTTTCCTTGGAACTGACTGAAAGGAGATAGATTGCATGAATTCGTGCTGCCACAGATTTATGCTGATGTCATAATTTTCCCTAAGGGTCAGTCTCCCTGTGTGGAATGATTTCCCACTGCGCACAATCACATGGCTCTCAGGACTGCTCTGGGAGCACTGAACAACAGGAGACAGTAATTTTGTGGAACTCACTGCAATTATGCAGAGCACCAGGCCCATAATGTGATTTCCGTAAAACAATACTGCAAATGGTTTTCTTAATTCACAGCGAAATATTTCAGGAGAGCTCAGCAAAACAACTGTGTTGTGTTTTGGGTTAAGCAAGACTAAAGACATTTTTCCAAACTGGTAAAATGCTTCCTGAGCTGTTTGGGAAATTATCTGGCAATCTGAAAGGAAGTTCATTACTAGTTAAGTACTCATCTCTAGAAATAAATGACCTTTCCACTTTATTGCTGACTCTTATCCTATAATTAGAAGTGCAATTGCCATTATAAGTTTATTGTTAAATTTGAAGAATGGATTGCTTTCATTCCTAAGCAGAAGTTCTGAGGTTTATGAAGTTTTCTATCCAATAACCTTGTCTACTTTATTATCTTTTGAAGCTTTCAGAAAGGATGTTAGCATTAGTCACTGTACTTCTATGTCTGGTATCACACTGGTGCCTTTTGCTTTCAATTTGCCCTTGGGAATGTACTCAGATAAACAAAAATATTTGCTTCTAGAGAAAAATTATCAAGGAGTTATTGCAAGGAGGGATAGGAAACTGAGTATTGTCATACTTTAAAGTGGGATCAGACTATTCTGATGAGCGGGTTAATTGATTTTGGTACATGTAGATCAAGGATTATTTAGGTTTGGGTTATTTAAAAGAAGAATTTCCCACGGCTGGAGTAGGATTGGAAAGAAAGAAATCTGAACTGCGCCGATCTCCTGCATTTTCTGTTTCCTCAGTGCAGTTCCTGAGCAGGGAACTCGCCTGTCTCTCTGTGCTGGGCTGTCCCCTGTCCCTGCAGGTCTCCAAGGGCTGGGTGTCCCCTGGGACAGACAGATCCCAGGTTTTTCCCAAGGCAGGGATCCGATCGCCCTCTGCAGGGCCAGCACCGAGCCCGGCCCCAGGTGCAGGGAGAACTCCCTTCACAGCCCCGAGCGAGAATTTTAAATACAAAAAGGCAGATTAAATATTCCCAGCTGGGCTGGAGAAGCGGGTGAGTGGCTCTGCAGAGCTCCCACCTGCAGCCCCTCCTGGAGTCTGTGCCTCTCTTCAGGCTGGGAAGAGTTTCAAGGGCTTTCAGGTAATGGCACTGCAGGGATAAACCTGGGAGAAGGGCAAGAGCTCTCAGGTATGGCACTGCAGGGATAAACCGGGGAGATTCACAAGTCCAGCTCACTTCTCTTCAGGCTGAGAAGAGTTTCAGGGGCTCTCAGGTGTGGCACTGCAGGAGCAAACCTGTGAGATTCACAATTCCAGCTCGCTTCATTCTGAGAAGAACAAGGGCTCTCAGGTGTGGCATTGCATGTACAAACCTGGGAGCATCTCAAGTCCAGCTCACTGAGGTTTCAGGACTGCTTTTGTTGTTTTTGTTGTTGGTTTTACAAGGTAAAAATAGGAGTGCTGGTTCTGTCCATAAGCACCCATCTCGTTGGCAATATTTGCACAGGCAGTTTTCTCCATCTGTTTCACTGGAGCCAGAATTGTGTGAAGCATCATGTGAAGCAGCAGTAAAGAATGGCTCAGGTGACTGAGAACAGGTAGGTGAGGAATGAACAATTTCAGGAGTTGGGAATCATCTCAGGCTCACGTTAACTTGGTGGTATGGAAACAGATGGTGCCGTAATAGAGCAAAATTTGACGCTCTCTGTTGTTTGTAGGAAGAAGCTGATTTTGTGTGGGATTTCCACAGTTTTCACTATGCATATTTTAGGAGGAAAATGCATACTAAGAACTTTTTTCAGCAACATTCAGTTGCAAGGTATATTCATTGCATATACCTTGTTGTATAACAAGTTTTGCAGTGACATTTCAAAAGAGACTGTTTTTATTTCCAAACGTGGAAATAAAATTTAACACATCAGGATGTGGAATTAATGATAAATCAATGTCAACAGGAATAGTCTCAGGCTCTGCCAGCACAGGTGTGCTAAGTCTTCTGATGAAAGTGTAGTAATGAATGTAAACTGAATTTCTTCACATTGTTAAACACTGTAACACATTTCAGCAAAACCCTTTTGTCTGGCAAGTGGTTAACAAGCAGAACATTATCTGCAAGATTTTGCATGCTAGATAGCATCACAAAATTTTAGTCTTGGAAGTCCAAAAAAACCCACAAATTGGGATTTTTGGTTTGGTATGGTTTTAATGATGAAATAAATTAGAAAACTGTGATTGCAAAAATTCAGCAAAAAAAATTTAGTCAAAGATTTCAGCAACATTTGGCACTAAAATTGTGGTCTACTGCTAGTCTGTGAATTGTCAGACACAAGCACAGATACTCATTTTTTTCTGTTAGCTGCTCAGGAAGTGCTCAGGAACTAACTTTTATGGGTTATTTTCTTTGATATAAAGTAAGAGAAGAAAGATATCACGGAAATAGAATGGAATTCAATTCCTCCATCCTGGTGCCTTGTGGACTGAGTAGGCTAAAAATGAGTTTAAGAATGCATGGGAACTTGATAACCAGACTATAGCCACTAAACTTCACCTATCCATCTTAAATACTGTCAGTGCTTGGCAGCTTTCCAGATCCCTGTTACAGTACACATGGAATTGTGAGTCTGAAAAAGAAGATACTTAGAAGATTATAGACATATAAACATATATTTTATTAAATTACTTTTGTTCAAGGTCATGGTTACAGTGTTCTTTAAAGATTAATTCCTATGTGAAAGCATAAGAAATTCGTGGAAGTTTACATATGGTCAGGTTTGATCTAGCAGCATCATTTCAACAAAGTGGAAACCACAAGGAAAACACTTAAAATAAGCAATGATTGTTTCATGCACTTCTATAGCTATGAATGGCAGTGAAGGAAAAATCTGGACTCACGAGATTTTACTGCAGCTCCTCATGTGAATCTGTAAACTATTTATTTGGTGTCTAGTCCATTCCACAGAATTCCCTATTACCAGGCTTTTGCTCCAATTGTTCATTCAGTTTTTCATTCCTCAAGTCAGGGAACATTCTTACACTTAATATGTGACAGTTTGATTGGCTCTGGTGGCCCATAAAATCCTTTATAATGGAAAGCATTTAAATTAGTCCTGAAATGGGAATACTCTCAGTGAGTTTATATGCTGGGACTAGTTATTATCCTAGGGCTTGTTTGTGGTTTTTGAATTTTAATCATACACCAAACTAAATTTTTAAGCAAATTGTTTTTTTTAATTTTACTTCTTCTTCAGTCCCTACCTAAATGTGCATCACTGGATTGTGACACTTTTAGCTGTTGGAGTATAAAATAACATCATCTTCTGTGAACATGCTGATTTGTTCACTTTGTTACAATAAGAGGGAGTATTTAATGGAAGGTTGTTGTTTTCACTTTTAAGCACTATCACAAGTCAAACCCAGCAGTTTATCTTCTACAATCCAAGAGTAGAAATGGAAAGAGAAACTAGAAATACATTATAAGTGTATCAGTTTGGCTCTGTCACACTATTGGCCACAATAATAGTCATTTGGCCAGCCAACCAAGCACCAATCAGACACCAGAGTTAATTCACTTCAGTCCTTTAGAACAAATCTGCGTTCAGGATTTAGGACCAATGTCTGTTTAGAGCTGTTTGTCTAGGTATATTTTAAAAATAACAATGTCCATGGGCATTCATAAAATAAGGTGATGATTTCAGCTGGTATTGTAGTTTCTTGCTTCTGCTCAGACTGGGAATTGTCTGTGGAAGTTGCACACAAATCGGATTATTTCTCAGTGAAGAATAGGCTCATGAGGCACCTGGCAGACCCTGCGTGCATGACTGTGCTCAGATTTTGCAGAATGATAAGGATTCCTCTCTTTTTTAAAATTTTAATTAGTAATAATTGTATTTATTCCAATTTAAGTCCAATTGAATGCACTTTTATTGATTACAAGTGACTTTGAACCAAGTCCTCTCTTTTCCAGCTTGTTTTCTGGGGTCTTCTAACAGTACTGTTTCCCAATGAAATGGGAAATTTACCATGTTGAGTAAATTTACAATTTACTCAACAAACTATAGAGATTACCATGTTCTGGTAATCTCTATAGTTTGTTGAGTAAATTCCTGTCTCCCAAAAGTTGAGACTATGGCTTTTACCGATATCATTGATGCCACTGTGATTTGGCCCAAGTGACCCACAAAAAAATCATCCAACCATTTTGAGCCGTTTGTCTTCTTTGGAGCGCTGGGAATGAAAGGAATGAAAGGAATAAGCTTCACTGCTTTTGTCTGCTGCTGATCTGGACATGAGGTGTGCCAAGCAACTGTTCCATATCCTTAGTCCTTCCCTGCCCACCTCTCCCAGTGGATCATCTACCTCAGGAGAAAGCCTGGTGCCACAAGGATGGTTCTGGCGTCCTGCTGGCGCTGGGCACAGGGCACAATCCCCACACACAACAACTGCACAGGGGCTGGGGTGAGCCCTGCTCTCTCCCCAAAACAGCATTTTGTCTATTTCTGTCTGACCAGCAGAGTCAGCGCTTTAGGAATGCCCACGTAGCAGTTATATTGGTCTGATCCCTCAAGATTAATCCACCTACTAAAATCTGACACAGGCTGATGGTGACAGGTCTTTGTGACAAAAAGCATTAAGTGACCATCCTCATGTTGTTTGACATGTGAGAGTCTCTTTAATATGTTGCTGTTGCAAAGACAGATATCATACCTGTGTCCATGATGGTGCAGCCACAGTCCTGCTTTCCTTTCCAGGGAAATGGGGGATAAGTCCTCTGCTCAGACTGGGTGAGATCCTGAATCCCTTGGATATTCTTTGCTGGGTTGTAACTGATCTGTATGGAACTGCAGGGAGAAATTCGTGCAGGAGACTTTCCTCCTCCTTCCTGTGCATGTTCCAGCCCAATGACAGTGAAAAGCTATCTTTAGGCTTTGTGCAAGCCCTGATTTAATGCTCAAGGTCATTTCCTTTACTTACCTAAGGTAAAAAAAAAACAAACCACCCACTACTCATTTTCCAAAATGACTGAAAGTTCTTAAGCCTACCCAAAACAAACCTGGCCATGAGCACAGAGCTGAATGATGGCCAGGCTTATCCAGCCAGACCTCGTTCCCAGTGTGCTTGCTGACAGGTTGTAGTTCCTGAACGCTCTGAGCTGCAGGTCCTCAGGATATTTGCTTAGAGCAGGACCTGGAGGCTGTTTTAGAACCATCATCATGCCTCATTATGATTGTATTCCAGTGTGAAAGGTAATATATGTGATGTCAGGGAGTTTCTATGTTTTGTGCTGCCAGGAAAGCTAGTGGAAGTGGGAATCCAGAGCCCTTGAGAACTGGCCACCACACACAGACTGACATCCCTCTGTCAGCTCCCTGCCAAAGCTGCTTCTGGCTGGGGCAGGTCGGATGCCAGTGCAACGAGACCTAAAATGGAATTGAAATTTTAAATAATGGCAGCCTCAATTTAACATGGTTCTTAAGTATTTTCATAATTTTAGCACATCTATTAATATCAATTAATAAACTTTAAGCTTAGTTACATACACACAGAAAGAGATTTTAAGTCTTATTTTATCTGAAAAACTGAACATGATAAATGTGGAAAAGAGATGGGAAATTGTTGGTAATGGGTCAAGTTGCATCTCCTGCTGATTTTCAAGCATGCATGCGTGCGTATATAATTATAAATTACACATAAAAATGTCTTGGCTCTACTAAGTGCTCATATCCTGTGTCAAACTGGATCCTGAATGCATCTCATGACATGGCTGAGGCATGAAAGCATTTCTGGAGATGTTATCTAAGTGACAGTTGTGCCTTCATTTTATTTTATTTGCGAACTACACTTAATACACTATCTTTTCTGAGCAGCCGTGTAGAGAGAGGACTGCTCAGTTCCTTCCTGTCCTTGCTGTAGAATTACATCAGGAGCATTGCCAGTTTCACAGCCAATGACTGACCCAAGCTCTGTGTTTAGCACAACACAACCCCATGAAATACAACATTCTCAGTTCTCAACTGCAAAGAGAACCTTTTGTTTCAGAAACTCTGAAGCAGAAGTTAACTTTATTTATTCTGTAGAGGGCACACTTTACATTATGGTGTCAATCCAGCGGTAACTGGACCCTCAGCAGTCTCTTTCCCCTTTGGCTCAAGAGGCATCATTGCAAGCCAGTGAACTGCACTTCTCCAGAGGGATTGAGGATTGCATGCTGGAGGTTTTCTCCACCAGCAGCGCCCTGACAATGCCTGGGCAGAGCACCATATTAGGCAACAGGCCGAGGGAATGGCATGTGGGGACTCCAGGGAGCATGCCTCCTGGGGAAGGAGCACAGCCATGAGCTGCTGGTTGAGGGTGCAGAGCCCTGTCCTGGCTGACAAGCCTGCTGCAGAGGTCAGCCAGAGAGGGCTGTCATTCTTTGGGGAGGTGGAAACTACTCGGAGCTATTAATGGTTTTTTTCCTGGCTGTCCTCAGGAATGGAGCTGCAAGCCAGGCATGACCATGAAAGGGGTTGCACATGGCCAAAAGATTATGTTGAAGTATCTCCCATGTCTCTGCCACCCACAGTGCCTGGAACTTTCCCCTTTTCTTTTTAATTCCCACATTATACTTCAGGTCTCTCCTTTGAGCTCCATTCTTGCCCCAGTTTTCTTAACAGTAACCTGAACAGCCTTAAATTATGGTTTAGGAAACAAACTTCTGACTTCTTGGTCTGGCTTCAGTCATTGTCCCATCACAGAATTGCAGAATAGCTGAGATTGGAAACGGACCTTTGGAGAAAGTGTAGTCCAAGCTCTTTGATAAGAACAGGGTCCAACAGAGTAGGTTGCCTGTGAGAGTGCTCAGGTTTTGAATGCCTCCTTTTGTTATCTGCATTAATGAGATGAGATGTACACTATAATAATAATAATAATAATAATGTTCCAGGTCTGGTCTGTGCTGTAGACTTTGGCTAACATCTGTGCTGGGTGATGCAGGACTTGTAAGATGTGTGATTGCTGAGCAGCATTGCAGTGTTGGTGAAGCCATGGAATACCTCTCAAAATGAAAAAAATTCAAGTCAGGTCCCTCGAAAGTCCCGTAAGCGTTTCACCTGAGAGTGGGAAGTGCTATATTGGTTGAGTTTTTAATTATAAGTTTGTAACACTCATTGGTGAGCCAGAGACATGGGAGATACTTCAACATAATCTTTTGGCCATGTGCATGGTCATGCCTGGCTTACAGTCCCATTCTCGTTGGTGTAAGTTGTTTTCTAATCCAGTGTTCATAAGAATACTCCCTGTTTCTAGCTATTAAATTTCACAAGGAAAATTATGCAATCAATAATTTTCTGCTATTACTTTTCCATGCAAGAAGCATACTTCCATGCCACAATGATGTCTCAGCGGAAATTTTTACTCTCAGCAGAATCAGTGAGAAATGTCATGGTAGCAAAGCAAATAGGTTCCCAGACATTCTCTTTGTGGTACAACTTTCATGTTTTCATACGAAAATTTTTCATATTTTTCTTGGCCGCAAAAAAAATAAACTTAGTATGTCAGTAATTAGACATGAAAAAATGAATTGCAGTGAATCTATGTAAAGATATTTCATTATTTTCACACTCTGTGTGTTGGTCCTTAATATACTTCCTTACACTCTGTGTGGTGGGTGCTGTGATCAGAACATACAACACCAGCTCTTTCCTTGTAGCAAGGGATTCTCTTTGGAACCTCAACAAGGATTTGCTGTTGTATCTGTATATGTTCCCAAACCATATCAAATTCACATACTCAGCTTAAAATTATATTTGCACTAAAAATATTCCTCCCTTTTAAGCATTAAATGGATTTCTTAAGAATGAGAATTGTGTTTTAGTTATATTTAGAACTGAGCGTAAAGGAATAGCCTTCCCAGCATTTCTATGTGATGGAGATTTAAATTTTTTTCCTGAGGTGGGGTACCAAGGGTTAATGTCCATAACATGACAAAGGTTAGTAAGAGCCATCTACTTTTACAGTTCAGGGTTTTAACTTTTTAAATCTTTACCTTTTATAACCAGTTAAACTGTAAGTCAATGCTAGTGCCAAAAAATATTGCTGTTTTCAACATGTCTAAACTCCTAAAGCTTTTAAATGTTGAAAATAAGCTTCCTTTTTTGTTTTAAAAATATATTTTAGGTAGTCAATTTGTTCTTATGTTTTTAGGTAGGAGAACATGCAATCCCAAAAGAATATAATTTAAATAAGATAAAAAGCCTGGTTTGTGTATCACACATTGGAAAGGGAAGCGATTTACATTAAAAATCATCACTGAAAGAGAGAAAATAAGAAAGCCCAAACATACTGCAGGTTCCTCTCAGAGCAGCTAAACTGTGGTGTTTTGGTGTTATTTTTTTTTTACTTTCTGCTTGCACTAAACATTGAACTCTAGATCTAATGGTGTGGTTGAAAATGAGATGAGGGTCTCTGGATTCACTCTTCATAATCCCCCTAAATTAATGGATCCATTACACTTCAAAGTTAAAATCATATCTGATATTATTTCAGTTGGTGGAAATTTTGCTTAATTTTGCACATGAGTGAGAGACCTTATCACTCTCAAAAACTACCTGAAAGGAAGCTGTGGACAGGTAGAGCTCAGTCTCTTCTCCCAAGTAATAAATGATAGCACAAGAGGAAATGGCCTCAATTTGTGCCAGGGGAGGTTGAGATGGGATGTTAGGAAAAATTTCATCACTGGAAGGGTTGTTGAGCACTGGAACAGGCTGCCTAGAGAACTGCACTCAGCATCCCTTCAGGAATTTTAAAAATGTGTAGATGTGGTTTTGATGTGGTTTAGTGGTGACTTGGCAGTGCTGGGTTAGTGGTTGGACTCAATGTTAAAGATCTTTTCCAACCTAAATTATTCTGTGTTTCCATTAATATTATCTATTTCCACACTAAACAATTTCACTAAATTCTCTTTGCCTAACAAGAGCTTTAGATCTCCGACCTTGTCACTCTGAAGTTGCCACACGTTGCGTGCGTGAAAGCAGAATCAATTTCACAACTGCATTTAAATATTAAAGAACTCAAAGTCAACAAACATATACCAAATGTATGAAGAATATTTGCTTGTATTTGAAGCTCAATATCTGTCTTCTTTCCTCATTTTTCAGAAACTGAAAATGAAAGTGCACCGCCACCTCCAGGTTAGTGTAAAAAATGCTGATTTGAGCTGTGGCACTAACAACACTTGCATGAGACTGGTTTGTGTTCATTGTCTCTTTGAGAGTAAGAGGACAGTAAGAAAAGTAAAAAAGCCTGCCCAAGTAAGAAATCCTCGCTTCACTTGGCCTGAATACTGATTTTTCAGACTCAAGTTTTGCTTGTGAGTGACAAGTTGTTTGCTTAATATTGCACATGTCCTTCAGAATACTGGTAAATCATGTCTGCTGAAATTGTCTGGTTAAATTATGCTGTCCTCTCTAATGCTGTAATTACCAAAATACTCCCTTTCATTTTGCCTCAAAAGTACACTGTGAGTAAAGTTGACAGAATCAAGCATGGGATTCCTTTCAGCCCTTACTTTTAGCCCTTTGAAAATTATGGATCATGTCTCAGTAATTCAGCAGCTCCACCTCTGACCAGTGGAGCACATCCTGGGTCACACATGCTCATCAATGGGCATTTCCCAGGTATCCTATCTAAAATGTCACTAGATATCCATGTGCAGGGAATTGCCCTGACCAGTGTGATTTGTTGTCTAGAATGGAGTGGCTGAGCTCCAGGAAGCCAAAGTTAGGTGAAGTGAAGCTCACTTATAAGGATAAGAGCTTCAGGTAAAGCTGCAACTTTGCAAAGCACAAGAGTTCTCTTTAGTGGAGCTGGAAAGGCAGGCAAGCCTTTGCCTTGTGCCAATGAGTAATTTCAGTTATTTTTTCAGATAATGTAGATATATAATGTAGAAATATCTCTATATTGATATCTACATAGATGGATATAAAAAATTGATATATAATACATATATCTACAATATTCATGTCTAATATAACCATTTGGTGAGTATTATTCTCTGTATAGCAACCCAAACAGCAATTCCAAACAGAACAAACACCCTACAAGTGTTAAATCTGCCTTTACTTACTGTCTTGATAACTGGCATTTTACAAGCCTGATTGAAGATGTCTTTGTTTCAACAATACACTCTTTGATTAAAAAATGACAAAGGTATCATTTGTCACAAGGAATTTCATGGTTAAATTAGCCACATATTATTTTTATGTGATGAACTCTTTCATATTGCATATATTTGTAAGGAAAGTTAATTGGTTTTTAATTAATGATATTTTACTCAACCATAAAATTTGTACAGTTAATATTAAACTAATTAATTTCACCCTTAGGGTCTTACCTGATATACTTTGTACTTGAATTCATGTTTTTAATCAATCTTAACTTTCAAGTAGAACTGAAATGAGAAACAGCTTTTTATACACAGAAAGGAACAGCATCTTTGAAGCGTTACATTAAAAATATCTATTAACATTTTCAAAAAATTACCATCTTCCTTTCTATTTAAAAGCACAGGATTAAATACAAAACCACTTCTACAACCTCCTTTCCTTTCTCCTTACCTATCTAAATAATAAGTAGGGTGTCATTAGGCCTTTATTTTAGGCACAGACCAAACTGGGATATTTCTAAGCTGGACATGCCAGTGACTTCTGGCTCAAGATGCTGTCATCTTGGATTACCAAGTGCTAACACACAAAGAGGGAAGCTGGTTTCAAAATTCCAAATTTTAAAACTTACAAATAGTTTATTGGACCTAACCAAGCACCTTGAACTGCACCAGGAAATTTTTGTGAGAGGTCTTTCCAGATCTCAGTGTCAAGCCACAAGTGTGGAGCACTTTGCAGAAGTTTTCAAATAATATGTAGACATGCTACTATCTGCTAGGATCACTGAAATCTCCTGATCCCTGTTCCTACTGGGAAAATAAAGTGTTACTGTAGCAAAAGTCCCATTATAAAAGGAACATCTAGCCAAGATGGACAACTGACAGCTGGATTTGGGAATTTAGGGAATCCAGACAGAAGCATCCATGAGTCTGTCACATTACCAGAATGTGGCATTTCCTTTTAAGTTTCAGCTTTAATTTTCATAGTTACTGTGGCTGCACACATGG
Source organism: Melospiza georgiana (assembly GCF_028018845.1). NCBI lineage: Eukaryota > Metazoa > Chordata > Aves > Passeriformes > Passerellidae > Melospiza > Melospiza georgiana. Next base: position 15,891,422 of record NC_080433.1, on the reverse strand, counting down.
GAACAAGAAATCAGGATAATCAGAGTATCAACTGGCTCTTGCAGATGTTTTCTTCGTGGAACAAAAATTATCTTAATTCCATCCTGACAATGTTAGGATCACCCAAAGCCATGTTTTGTCAGGCAGCTGATAGGTAAGTTTGCCACAGAAAGCCATTGCTCACAGGCAACAGGATATTGAGTGTTTATACCTTAAAGACAGCACATGATTTTATAAGATTCCAGACTGAATGAAGTAGCAAACCAAAACCAATAGGAATCCTATCAAATCCTGAAATGGAGAAAGTGTGGAAATTGTTGTTTTGTTTAAAGCACAGTCCAAGTTTCCTCATACAGATGAGGTCAAAAATAATTCACCTGCTTGGAGTAGAGGACAGGCTGGCAGTTCTGATCAAGAAAACTGAACACAAGTAGTCTTGGCAAGACTATGTTGATAATGATGAAGATGATGATAAAGAATTAAAGAATATCCTCAATACACTCTCTCTGTGCTTTTTCTTAAGGATCAACTGAGTTGCAGTAACTCAATGTCTGATCCAGTTTCTTTCCCATTAACAATGATATGTAACTAATTACAAAAGCTTTTGCAAATTATCCCGAGAACAAGAGACTAACAACTGCTGCTCCTAAAAACCCAGTTGTTGTTTTTTTTTTTCCACTGAGTCCCAGAACATCAATCTTAAATGTCTTGTTCAAAACACAGAAATTGCATTGATATGCACAGGTTGTAAAATGTTGTATAGGATTGCAACTGTATATTACATATACACAAATATCAATCATTCTTTAATGTTGTTTTTCCAATACTAGCAGAACCTGCATTTTTAAATGCTGTGTAAGTCTTTCTTTTTACTTTAAGATCCTCTCAAAACTATACTTGTACTTCCTACACAGAACAAAAAGCACCACAGGAGGGTGGAAATGAAAAGGGCAAAGGTAAGTGTGAAACCATACTTTAAAAATGGGCAGTAAAGAAAACTAAATACTGTTCTGATGCTGGATTGTTTGAGCTTTAATTCAGAATTTTGGTGCTAAATTTCAGAAGTGTGACATGAGGCTTCCTAGATCCTTTTCCTGCATGACTTAGCCAGCCCAAGGAAATTATGATACTCATGAATATCTTCAAAAACCCTGCAAACCAGACTGATGCTTTAGCAACAGTATTTATATTGACTGTTCAATTAATGGAACAAATTATAAGTGATTTGCATGAGCAGAAAGCTGAGTTTAAATGAGCCTGGCTGTTGCCCCTGACCAAGCTTGCTAAAAATCAGATACTGCACACATTGGTTGCTTTTAAATGAAGTGGACAATGTCCTGCTGTCATTCTAAGCTGTTTCTGTTCTACCACAGAAACTTGATCTTATACCTTTCAGAAAGCCCCATAGATTTTTTTTTTATCTGAAATTGAAAAATCACACATTCATCTTTCTGTCCTCATTGGAGCCCAGCAGATGAGCTCTTTAGAGGTTCTGAAAAGTTTGTTTGTGGTGTCTGCTGTGAACAAACAGGTAACTGTTCCACCAGCAGTGTGTGCAACAATCAGCTCCAGTCTTAACACATATTTTTGTGCTGTTGAGATTAGATTCTAGCTCTGCTGTCAATTCTTCTGGTTAGGAGGATACATTTTGAGGGAACTGGGCCAAATTCTCTGCTTTTTGTAGGAGCCCTGCCAAAATAGGAATCAAACACCCCGTCAGGTTATTTTGAGAAGAATAATATCTTTTTTTAAACTTAATTCTGATCAAAAGCTAAAGCAGACCAAGATATGCTTACAACTGATGCAATGCTTGCTTTTCATCTGGCATGGTTATGCTTTTTCATGGCAAATCAAGAAATGGCTTGCTTGAAAATGTATTCTGGCTTTTGCTGTCTTCCAAACAAAATCGTCTCTTTTAGACAGACTGGGTGTATACTGGATACTTACAGATTTATTTGGCAAAGGCATGCATGGCTATTTTTCTCAGCAGAGTCAAAATATAAACACTGAGAATGTGTGATTCAAGTACCCTTTTGAAAATAAGAATGCAGAACCAGGCTTCAGTGCATGCTATTTTCCAGTTATCCTTGCATTGAGCAATTATTTTGACACACAAAATTTTGTGTGAGTAATCAAATCTGTCAACTTGGTAATGGAAATGCAATTCAGAAATAATTTGCATGCCTAATGATAGGAAAAAAGATGAAAGTCTTGCCTCAAGCTATTCCAACAGTTAGTTCTGCTTGCTTTAATTTGGATATGAGAAAAATGTTTGTTCCCAAACTGAACATGAATGGTGATTTCCTCACTGCTTACAAGCCTACATTTCACTGAATAAAAATGAAAACATGGTAGGTAACTTATCCAAAACTTCTATTATCTTCTTATACATTATTATGTTTCTGTTTTGAATTTAGTGAAGGAGACAAGTATTTTCTAGGAGGAAAAATGTTCCTTCTAAGAGAAACTTGCTAGGAGGATTTTGCTACCAAAAAATATACTTTGAGATCCTACTATGGAGAATTGTTGCCTCCATTAAAATTCCAATTAAAGTCTGAATATTAATAGATAGATGACCTTCTGCCATGCTCCAGTGAAACTGTCACCTCTGCCAAGCAAAGGAGATGTCATTGCCAGACACTCAGTAGTAATACTTCTAAAAATTAGTTACAGTGCAGTTGTTCCTATCAGCTGTTGTTTTATTGCAGAATATCACCAAATAAGGGAAAATGTATTTTCATAGATTTATCCCTTCAGGTTTGTGTGCCAGGAAAAAAAAAAACAACTTTATAATGGTGAGCATAATTCACAAAAAGGGAAAAGGTTCCATTTTTCCAATATGTCCAAAACCATTTACACTTGAAACTGAACAGTTCAGCAAGGAAATTATGACAGAACAAGCTAGATGTTATCTTTTATATAAGCTATATGTAAAAGACTTTCTGCATCTTCAGAAGTAGCAGATTTAGGTACTTCCCTGAATAGAAACAAAATGGAAACATTTAATATCTGAATTCCACAGCAATTATGCAATACTTGTGTGCCAGCAGTTGTGTCCTGTTTGCTGATAATTTCTGAGATAGGCTGTAGACACTGCAGGAACCTGAAATGGGACTGTGCTGGAACCTGACATCTAGGAAAGGAATCCTGGTACCCCATGTAAATCCTATAGTCCATCAATTTCACCTCATCCCTAAGAAAATATTAACAACAGAGGTTAGGAAGATACAGTATACCTATCTGTGTGTCTGTTTTCCTGTTCTATTTCTTTTTGGTACTTATTGTCTGTGTGAAATTACATATTTATATTCCTTTGTGTTCACTGTAAAGTTATGAAATGAAAAACAGTGTGGTAAATTCTTTGTATCTCATGGTTATTTTCCTGTAAATTAGTAGCTCAGAGCAGTAAACATAACATTTTCTTTCATAAAATAAACCAGTTTTAAAAGATCTATAATAATGTTGTAAAAATTCAGGATATATGTGATCATCCATTTTATTTTTGGAGAAATAAAGTGAATCAGCACAAATCCTCCAAATTTACTACATTGTCTTATATTCATTCAAGTTAAATGCTTGTGTCTTTGTTTTTAATTTTAGCATTATCTTACAGATTGAATATGTTATAATTTTGTTCCCACTTGCTGGAATAACAGTAAAATTTTAATATCAATTTGCTCATTCCTTTTTTTAGGTCCCATCCAGCCATTTAGAGAGCTACTAAAATTTCTGTATATTTTACTGATAGCTTTCCTCTAGGTTTCTTCCATCCATCTACTAAAATGTTCATTGCATGTGTCATCCTTGTATTTTCCCAGGTTTCACTTATCCATTCATCTCCCTACTAAAACCTCCCCCCTGTGGGTGTGTGCTTCATTTACCATCTCCAAAGTGCCAAGTCCCCTTGATGGGACTGCTGGATTCCCTTTGAAAATCAGATTGGTAATTAAAGTCAACTAAATATGAAACTCTCAGTCTTGCTGTGCTCTGTGATTTCAGTATGAACAGTAAAATAAAAAAATAAAATAACATACAATTTATAGTTTATTGACACTCCTTCACAATGTTGAGTTTGCCAGCAATGTGGCTGATGGCAGAATAGCAGCTTCCATTTTGTGTGGGATGTTTCAAGCCAGGGGAAAGTAAGTCTAAAATTCTTGATACCAGCAGCTCATATATAAATCAGTAATTTCTTTATTTTGGACATGTATTTCTACATTTGCTGTGCCAGCAGATGGAAATTTTAATGTTTAGGTTACACTAAGTGTGTTTAGATTAACTTCTTTGGAGATATGGAAAGTGCCTTCATCCTGAAGAATCTATTCCTGATCCAGCTCAGTCTGTTCCACAGTTAATGTCATCCTTTAGAAACAAGAAAAATAAACACTATTACCCTATACGTTAATGAAAGTGTGCCATAGACAAAGAATAAAGTTTTCTATAGAGTAATTAATCTTATCAGCCTGCTGTCAAATGAATCAATTGATTTCCCCATAACAAACTCTTATCATGCAAGAGATTGATAAATATACCCCATTAAAAGTTTACTTGCAGAAGATAAGGGTAGTGAACTAATGATCAGATCATTGTTCTACTGACAGATCTGGTATTTTTGCTGGTTTTCTAATCTTCAAATAGACTTTATTTTAGCACAAACAATCATTCATCACAGAAACTGAATTGGCTGTAGCTGCTGAACCAAACTCAGTCAATTTAGTTCTAGAAGCCTGAGATGGAAGGAGTGATGGATTGATAATTACCCATTTATCAAAACAATCCCTCCAGCATGTAGTGTTTTCATACTCTTTACATTTCTAAAACATTCAATTGGGCTTTCATCCTTATTCTTCTGACACGTTTGTTTGTTTGTTTCCTTTGTTTGTCTTTGATGTTAACATTTTGTTTGAAAAATGAGAGATTACCCTGGAGAAACCCAACCAATCCCCCTGCAAAACTAATAACTTCTTTTTGGGTTTTTTACTTTTTCAAATGATCAAATGAAAGAGAAAACTGAGTGGTCCTTTAATAACTTGATTATCATACATCATCATGTAGGATGCATCACATCAAATGTTTTATGCTGGTCTTAATTACTTTTTTTACAGTCAAATGGCTCTTGGAGCCATCATCAATCACAATGGTGACATCATTGACCAAAAGAGCTGAAAGTACAATTAATGCTTTCATGAAATATGCAGACATATTTGCAGTGGAAGCACATAGCCTTGCATCCATTTAGCTGCTAATACAGTAAGTTAAAACATCTGACATGACTTAATCATTACTGTGCTTTTACTGAAAATCAACATTTTCAACATCTACTTATGGCATTGGTTGATGCAGCTCATGAGAACTCTTCCATTATTCTTGGTTTTTTCCTGTGAATAAGAAAAGATATTTGCAAGATAACACATTAATCCTTCATGTGTAGGCAAACCTTTTACAACTTTCATCCTTCTCCCAAGGGATCTTTAAAATGAAGTTTGACGAATCATTAAAAAGGAATGAGTAAAATGTTATGGTTGAAGTAAACAAATTCTATTAACAGACTTTTAATTAGCCTTCAGTGGTTAAACAAATCCAAAAATTCAATATTGACAGTGTTAATGAAAATGCAACTATATTTCATATGTGGTTTTGTCATAGTTATGAGATTTTTCCTTGAAAAAATATCGATAAATTATAACTTTAAGGTCAAAATCAAAGGATAACTTCAGATTTAAAATTTCATTATGGAAACACAAATACAAGATATAAAAAAATCCAACCTCCAAAAAGACTATCTTTAAAGATGTGTGTTCATATTTTTCCAAAGTTGTTCTTGTTTAACTGTATTCTCCATTTTGAAGTGTTCTACAGATTATTCTCTCATCCTGTATAAAAACATGTTATCTTCATATAATTATATATTAAATCGTAAATATATCTAGTTTATTTTTGTCTTTCAAAGGATACTTTGGTTATTTCCTTACATTTTTACCATTAGGATTTTAAGACACTAAGAACTTTTTGCTTATTGTTATCAAAGCTGATCTCTGAGGTTTCTAGTCAACATCTAAAATTCAGAGAGACTCTTGTAAAGATGGACTTTACCTTATTCTGGTTTTCTAATAATCATGATTACATTATTTCCATTTAATGCCCATTTCAGGTTTTTCTCAGGCTTTTGATTTTTATAAATATAAGCCTCAACATATTCTGTATGACTAAAAATTTTCTATTTTATAAATAGATTATATATTTTATAAATATATAATTATATAATGTATATTTTATAAAATATATAAAAATATATATAACATTATATATTTTCTAAATATAAGCCTCAACATATTCTATATGACTAAACATTTTAAAATATCTCAGTAACAACTGCTTGTAGCAATTTAATACCTCATGACAGTCAACTTTTAGTGTGATCAAAAGGAAAATCCAGCATGGTGATAATAGTTCTTTCCTTATTTAAAATTATTCTCCTGTTTATATGAGGAAAAAATGAGTTGTCTATTCCTTGCACTTTAAATTAATATTACAGTATAGAAATTACAAAGTATAAATAGAGGGGACTATTTTTAACTTTTCATATCTTGATTTAATAATGCTGAATGCATATGTGGTGCACATTTTAATTGCAGACGTGGTCATCAGAGAAATGACATCTTCCTCAGGTTAGATATGTGATTCTCCTTCATTTCATTGTGGCTTTCTTATTGTAATTACTGTGGATTACATCTCTAACAAACAGAATCACTCCGCAGCTCTCATATAAACTCATGATTTAATCATAGATCACAGCCCACATCTCATCTTGTTCTTTACTTGCTTGAAACATCAAGGTTTACCATTTCAGCTACTGAATTATGCAAAGCTTCTCTCATCAGTTTGAATCTTCCATTGTGAATGCTCCTGAATATTGCAATTTATTTCCCTTTCTTTTGCAGGTTTTACATTTTCATATAGTTGTTTTAAAGCAGATGATCGCCTGTGCTTTCAGTTTCTTCATGTGCTTTTTCATTTGTATTTCTTTTCACAGATGAAGATGACACCTCAGTTAGTACTCCACCAGCAGGTTAGGACTGTGATAATGCTTTGTGTGTGTATGTATGTATGTATTTTTCTCTTGAATATTAATGAAGAAAGAGTCCAAACAGGCAGACTGAACTCAAAAGATACAACTTAGAAATTTTTTTAAAGTGCCCTATATTTTATTAATCTCTGTTTAGAAGTACAAGATCCTTCTATCAGTTAAGACCCTTTCCAGTCCTGTCTTGAGGTCTTCAGTAAATCTCCCAGTAGAAGGTAAAATACTGGTTAGTAGATCCAAAAACAATTCCAGATAAATAAGTATACTGTTTAAATAATCAAAATACTGTCCCTCAGACAAATATTGAGGAATGAAAATTCCTCTGTTACCTGGCACTACACAAATCATAGAAAAAACATCAGCCTCATGTAACCTTTCTGAAGAAACTCTTCAATGGAATTAAACTAATTTAGATTTTTCTAGAGAAAAGTGGGGAAGATTTCTGGGGGTTTTTCTTAGCTGTTCATATTTTTTTGGTATTCAAGTAGTTCCTCATGGATACGGTCCCAAATATTTAGTCTAATCTTCTTGTATGAAGAACCAATGTTCTTAAAATCCCAGTGATCTGAGGCCAGTAAAGCTGTGATCTCTGAGCTGGTGTCATCTAAGTTGCTCTTCCCTTTCAGATGGGATGTCTAAGCCAGCGGAAAGAAAGGATTCAGGTGAGACCTCCTGAGAAACACTCCCAAAATTACATAATAAAAATAGTTTCTAGACTTTATTTTTAAAAGATAATACTTTATTTTTGTTGTTTAGACAGCAGCAAACTGTAGTTGTTGAAATGCTTCAAAGTACCAGGGCAAATAAGATTCTAGCAGCTGAACCAGGAGCAAGAAGGCTGTGCTGCACAGAACAGGACATGTATTTGGCACATACATACATACCTATCTATCTATATCTGTGTCTGTATAGATAGATACATAGCTGTTCCATTCCTCCTCAGCCTACAGGAATTCCATTCCTACATCCAGCCTCACACAGGTCCCAGAAGACTGGGAATCCCACACACAGCTCCCAGAAGACTGTAGGAGAATGGCTTCCTCTCACACCTCAGAGGACAATGGGGAAAACTTAGCAAAAATCATCATAACCTCTTTCTTCCTACCCTGGCAGGTAACCCACACTGCACCCACTCTGGTGGTTTCAGGATTTGCAGCCTCTGGATCAAAATGAGCTGGTACTTCAACCATGGTTATGGACCTGGCATAGCCGCCTATGCCAGCCCGCGTCAAACCCACACCTCCTTCTCTTTGTTTAATTAATATCTAGAGGTGATGATAATATTTAGGTGTTCCTTTATGTTGTACCAAATTAATGACTCTGCGTAAGCTTTTTTCCATTTATTAATACCATTTTTCATTTATTAATATACTTTTTCCATTTCACCCTGTGCCGTGTTAGGTTTGTTGCTGCACGTGACCAGATCCTGTGCTGTCATCACTTCATCCTCTTACTACCAGTAACCTTCACTTGTTCTCATGTTGTTTCCATATATTGCCATCTCTGAGTGGTATAATCTAAAAATTTAGATTATAGAGAGTATATATAGATATGTATCTATATATATTTGTGTTCAGTTATGTCTGTGTAAATCATTCCATGTATGTGTGTATATATGTGTACATACATGTGTGTATATACATGAATGTCTTCACCTGTGAGAAATACTGTACAAGCAGGCATATACAGAGGTGCTAGGCACACCACCCACAATTGACTGAAACACTAACACTTTATAATAAAGCTATCTGGCATTTTGATACCATTTTAAAATTCATAATAGGCTTTAGGATAACAAAATCAATTTGTTTTCATTTTCCCATGGCTGCCATGAGCTCCGTCGCGTTTCTGGGTGGTAAAAATTTTCATGAGTTGAAAAGGTTCCCACAGCAGTAATCACTACATATCAGAAAGACTATTCTGATCTCTAACTTGAATTAGTTTCCTCTCTGTGCTGGCAATAACTCCTCAAAAAACAGAGATGTGACATTTGGACTTCAGATTGGAATATGAGACATGAGCTTTGCCTCTGCAGAAAGTGAGCAGAAAAGAGACAGGCATTCACCGCCTTTCTCTCCTTGTACTTTCTGCTAGGAATCAGTTTTGACCATGGTGTTACACAAGATGTAATGGCATAACACAAAGCCAGGGCTGTTCAGATAGACAGAGAGACTAGAGACACACAGCCCTCCTGGTACAGAGCTCTGCCCTGGGGAAAGCACACTTTTGCTGCTTCTCTCAGTACTGTTGTTCCTTTTCGGTTCCAAAGTCCCATTTTCCAGAAGGGAAGGTGCTGTGTCTGAACATATTTCACAATCATTTCCATCTGACAAACTACTTTTTCCATAAAATATCACATAAAATTCACATGGCAGGATATGGTATTGACAGATCCCCAAATTCTCTGCTTCTGTCATGGCAGAAAAGAAGAAAGTTCAGAAGTGAGCTTCATTCCTGCCCTACTTTGCAGACATAGAGGAAGAACCAGCTTGTACATTGGACTTATTTTGGGTTGGGAGAGATCCACTGAAACTGTGCATCAGATGTAGGGATTGTTGTGCTTCTAGCTGTTTGTGTTTTCAGAACCTCCATCTCTTCTGAAAAACAAAGAGCTGGTTTTGTGCATCACCTCTGTAAAGCACTCATGGTTGAATGCTGGTGCCCTTCAAGTTGCTCAGTGCCCGTCCTGGCTGATCAGGTTCCCCTTTCTTCCTCCCTGAGTTTCATTTTCCATCACCACAGAGGTAGTGCTCTTGCAGGAACTTTACACAATGTGACAGACAAGCAATGGATGTCAGTGTGAACAAAAACTCACAAGTCTTTCAGGACATCAGAAGAGAAAGGTGCTAGGGCTAGAGAGTTTAGGAAGTTCAGGTAAGTGTACTTTGGAGGGAGTGAAACACCCTCAGATCACTGATTTTTCCCCTTCTGTCTGCATCTCAGTATGGTCTCTTGGAGAAGGAGCTCCAGAGGAGTCAGAGAAGCGTGATGATGATGCCCAAAGATCCACTCTATTCGTCGAGAAACCTCAGA